>NC_064032.1:13349391-13998467 GCF_917208135.1 Athalia rosae | reverse complement strand
GCGTACCACTCGATGGTGCTGCCCTTCTAAAGGGTGCCCTGAAGCACGGACTCACCCCTCAACCTGTCACCAATTATGACGACATTGATGGAGTGCCAAGTGAGTCTCATATAATCTAAATACCTTTTGAGTAAATAAAAACAGAGAAACTGTAGCCGTTAATAACATTTCTATTTTGTCGTACAGTGGATGAGGATCTTGATGGAATACCAATGGAGGATGAAGATCCGTTTACATCACGTAGTAAAGAAGAGGATAAAAAAGCTTCCATGCCCGCAGGGTTTGTGCCATCCAGATGGGAAACCGTTGATCCTGATCAGGCATGTTAATTTTTATCATAATTAAAGCTGAGCACATGATATAAAAAAGTTGTAGCTTTCACAGCGAGGTTTGTATTTTTTATTCTTGACCACAGGTTGAAGCGCAAGCAATGACGACGAGTAAATGGGAAGAATTGGGTCAAAACGATGACTCTAATTCCCAAGATGCTAGCATGGACTCCAGGTGAGTTTATTAAAATCTAATTATGCCATAGAGTCGAAAGATGATGCGATATTATGAGTAATTTACCTACTTGACAGTGGCAGGGATTATAATGAAGAAAGACGCAACAGACTCAGAGAAATCGAAGTGAAGACTATGCAGTACCAAGATGAATTGGAAAGCGGTAGAAGGACTTTGAAAGCTGGGATGACCATTCAAGCTCAGGTCGAACACTACAGAAAAAAGCTCATTAGAAAGGTGAAGTGCCCATTGACACACTAGGATAATATGCTCTAACAAATGTGCAGCAAATTTTCATACCCGCTTATATCATCTCCCGCAGAGTGAACGAGAAATTAAAGAAATGAAGACAGATGACCGAGACGAAGATCGAAGGAAAGAAAAGAGGAGAAGTTCAACGCCCGAATCACCAGGGCATCATAGGGACAGGAGGCGAGGGTCTCCTAGTCCCTCCTCAAAATCTAGCAGTCGGTACAGGTGTGTGAAATCATTAATAATTACTAATGTATATGAATTGAAAGAGTTTCATGTACAGAATAACTAATGGAAGAATGAAATTTCAGATCCAGGAGTAGATCGCCTCGAGGAAAGCGTAGATCTCGTTCACCACATAAAAAAAGATTACAATCAGCAGCTCCTGCAACGCCGTCACCACCTCGAATCCGCCGTACTCCTTCTCCATCGTTTTCTTCATCTAGATTGTCTCGCAGATCTCCGGGCAGTGACCGAAAAAAACGGGGAAGATCACCAAGCATGTCACCACCGCCTCCTCCCAGAACATCTAAACATAGAGCCAACAGTCCACCGTCCCCGGTACCGAGGAAACACAGGCATAAGCACAAGTACTGATTGGCAAAATCGATGATAATTTTTTGTAAATTTGAACCTTTCCAGTTCCATCTATCGTCAAAGAGTTCGTCAATGAATTCCGATATTACAATAAATATAATTTCGGGATATCAATAACGGCGGTTAATGTCAATTTCTATTATTGCCTGTTGAAAAACTTCGGTTCTTAAATAATGGTCAAATCCTGGGATGTCGAAGCTAAGTCTTTTGCATCAAGAATCATATGAATTGCTTTATTCTTGGTGAAGATGACTTATTTTTCGTGTGAACCAGGGGTTCACATATTGTTCAGAGATCGAATCAAAATTGTAGAATATTTGTTTTCAGTTCATTCTTGCCCTGAATTATTCGAGGATGAAACTTACCAACAGGACTTCTAGTTTACAGAACCAAACGATATTTGTGCTTTGTGAGCGCTGTGCATAAGATTATGTTATGTACGGTCTAGTAATTGAACATACATGAAAATGATATGACAGGAAATTCTTTATGCTATACATTGTATAAAAATACAGAATAAACGATAAGCGTTATGCGGTATTTGAATATAATTTGTCTCGCTTTCTAAGGAAGAAGAATTATTTTTATTTTTGCCCCTACTAAAACGCAACTATTATTTATTTGCTATAAAACAACTTTATGAAGCTGTGACGCTGCACTTTGATGATACAATTAATCTCGATGAGAGATTATAAATGAATTCTATCAATTTTTCCTGATCTGGAAGAATATCTGCGGGAGTCATTTGCGCGTAAATTAACCCAGTTTCACCATCCCAGATTTATTCCCGATTTTCTCCTGATTATTCCCCATTTTTCCCAATTTATTTTCGGCTTTTTAATTAATTATTCAATTATCCCGTCTTCCCCGCCGAAAAAGTGACAACTAGCGCCGCGAAGCGTAAAACCGGAGTGCGGCACTCGCCTGAACTAAAATTCCAAGTTTCTTGCCCCTTGACGCGACGAGACCCGCCTTACAGCGAAGAATTTTCGTGTAATGCGGGTGCATCTATCATCAGGCGCTTTGGACGCCTGACCGCGCGCGTCATTACGTTACGCGCTTTGAGGGGCTCGGGAAGATACGCGGTGATTGAATAATTAATTAAATAATCGGAAAAATTAGGAAACAACATGAAAAAAGTCTAGAAATAAACTAGAGGATAGAGGAGGTCTACTAATTAATCGAAAATCAATTAAAAAAGATTCGGGAATAATGAGGGAACAATTTTGTAATGAGACCTTACATAAAGATATTACCATAGATATATTACAATTTCTTTACTTTTATGTACAGCGAATTTTATACTTTAAAAAGCGAGGAAATTGTGACATATTTATAGTTTACAGTCGTTATTTAATTTCCTAATGAGGCCCTTGCTTTCTATATTAAAATATAAAGAATCACTGCCGTCTCATCATTATTAATTTTTTCCCTCATTATTCCCGAATCTTTTTTAATTGATTTTCGATTAATTAGTAGACCTCCTCTATCCTCTAGTTTATTTCTAGACTTTTTTCATGTTGTTTCCTAATTTTTCCGATTATTTAATTAATTATTCAATCACCGCGTATCTTCCCGAGCCCCTCAAAGCGCGTAACGTAATGACGCGCGCGGTCAGGCGTCCAAAGCGCCTGATGATAGATGCACCCGCATTACACGAAAATTCTTCGCTGTAAGGCGGGTCTCGTCGCGTCAAGGGGCAAGAAACTTGGAATTTTAGTTCAGGCGAGTGCCGCACTCCGGTTTTACGCTTCGCGGCGCTAGTTGTCACTTTTTCGGCGGGGAAGACGGGATAATTGAATAATTAATTAAAAAGCCGAAAATAAATTGGGAAAAATGGGAAAAACTCAGAAAAAATCTCGAAATAAATCTGTAATCGTGTTACTTCATCTATACATTATTGGTTGCTAGCAGGATATATAGAGAAAGTCTAGTAATTAATTAAAAATCAATTGACAATTTGAGCTAGTGCTATCTTGCTATCGAAACGCGGCGGCTATTCTGACGACTGACGAATCTTCTCGCTAGGAAGGAAAAGAGCTTGTCGCTACTTCCTGCCAACCTCAAACACACCTCGTGTTTGCTACGATTTCTGTGGTTAGCTGATTAAAGATTTACCAAATTCACAAATAATATAGGAGTACACAACTCGAGGCAGTGGTTGGGAAGGTTAAAATAATCTTGAACAAGTTTTATCAGCTTACACCACAAACATAATTTGACGAAAAGCATCGATAATGGCGGTGAGAGTGCAATTTGAAAACAACAATGAAGTCGGTGTGTTTTCGAAACTGACAAATTCCTACTGTCTCGTTGCCATAGGAGGCTCAGAGAACTTTTACAGGTAAGCCCCTCAAAAGATTATCCGTTTGTCAAAAAAATAATCGATCTGATATATGTTGTAATTTCCAAAGTGTCTTCGAAGCTGAATTAGCAGAGACAATCCCAGTCATCCATACTTCCATCGCTGGATGTCGAATCATTGGAAGATTATGCGTCGGTGAGTTCAAACGTCAACGCTGACACTTCAGATGGAAAAAAGGGAAAACTTTATGCTCAAATGTTTGTCATTGACAGGAAACAAAAATGGTATGCTTGTGCCAAGTGGTACAACAGACACAGAGCTCCAACAGATCCGCAATTCACTCCCTGACAATGTCAAAGTACAACGAATTGAGGAGAGATTATCAGCTCTTGGAAACGTTATTGCTTGCAACGATTACGTAGCCCTGGTCCACCCTGATTTGGACAGAGTGAGATGCTCTTGCTCATGATTTTTATTCATTCTTTTTCTTCCAACATTCTTGCGTCTTTGGTTTTGATAATATGATGCATTTTATTTCTTGGTTTTTCAAGGAGACCGAAGAAATCTTAGCCGACACGCTTAATGTTGAGGTGTTCCGGCAGACAGTTGCGAGTAATGTGCTTATAGGATCTTATTGCGTTTTATCAAACCAGGGAGGCCTGGTGCATCCGCAAACTTCCATACAGGATCAAGATGAACTCTCGTCATTGTTGCAGGTTCCATTGGTGGTAGGTATTTCCTCTATATGTATATATTTTATTTGGGTCTACTTTTTACCCACAACTAGAATTACTGTGAACTAATATTTCAACCTGTATTCATTATATGAATTCTGATTACCAGGCAGGAACAATAAACAGAGGTAGCGAAGTCATAGCTGCAGGTATGGTAGTGAACGACTGGGCATCTTTTTGCGGCATGGACACAACATCAACGGAATTATCAGTAATAGAAAGCGTCTTCAAACTTAACGAATCAACGCCGGCGGCAATAACATCTACGATGCGTGCTTCTTTGATAGAAAGGTATGCAAATCTACTTACTGTTAACTGCTTTTTAGTTTCCAGTATTTCCTAAAAAACTAACTTGTTAATGTTATTATTGGTTTTTCTCATTCAGTATGTCCTAAGTCGACAACGTTTCCTGGTGGACTTGAGAATCACAAATGTGCACGAAAAAACTTGTGCAGGTATCCTCTGTATATTCGATAGACCAAATCTATGTCCGCACATCTCCGGCAGACATGATTCTTCTACAACATATAGAAAAATTAAACCCTGTCATAGATAGCTTATTATCCAGAAAAAAAACAAAAACAAAGGAAAAATATTGGTATGTTATTTTTTTGTCTTTTGCAGTTATGATCTGTATACTTATTGAATGTATACCTAATTGATGACACATTGTGGCTTTCTATCAGAGTAAAATTTCTATTAAAAAAATTGAAAATACGATAATTAATTTTTTTGTTGTTGTTTTCTTTCTCATTTATTCGCTACCCATCACTTTTGTTTCTTTTTTTAATTAGGTACTACGAAAAATATATACCATGTTTTTTTAGAACAACTTTCTTCTCTTTTCCCTTCTTTTCTTTTTTTTTTGTTACGGCTAATGGATCATGATTTTTTTGAAATCATGAGCCATAGATATAATGTTGATCAACAAAAGGGTAATTAATAATTATCAACACAATTAGTATATTCGTTATACCATTCGGTTTCCTTTTCTTTTTCTTTATGTTCAATCGATAAAAGCTGTTTTTTTCATATCTCTCTTTCGTTTTTTATGAGTAGTTAATTACAATGTGCGAAATTATCCAAACAGCAATCATGAAGAGTTGGTTAATTAATTAATTTAATAATCAATTAATTAGTAACTGTCCTGTATTATATAATGCAAGGCACAACAGTCTAGCGATCATTAAATCGGACCAATGCACCGAATCAACGTTACTTTGGTGGTAATTATAGGTATAGTAAATAATAACACATTTTTCAGTTAATGCACGGCTACCATCAATCTGTTAGCTAGTTTAGCTCGGTTGATTGTGATGAAATATATTTTCGATAGCTTAGGATTCTCATGTTCAAATATTTTGTTGAGCGCAGGTAAGTTCAAATCATTGTTTGATTTTTCTTTGCTTTTTTTTTTTTTTAAGAAAGCTGCGTTATGTATTTTTAGTTTCTCTATTCACACAATGCTTGATTGATTAATCGCGTGTTCTTACGAACATTTATTACTTTATTAACTTATTACCCGATAATTTTGAAAGCCTTCAAAGTTAGCGAAAAAAAGAGGATATATGAAATTGCTAAGCTTCAATTCGTTCATCCCCATCAAATGATCATGGCAAAGATTTCGAATAACTAATATGGAAAAATAAACATCTAATCTTGGTTTTTCAAAGTAGTTATCAAAGTATTCATTCGCCAGAAATAGACGATGTCAGAAAAAAAATAAAATAAAATATAGTCATAATATTTTTTGAACTTTAAAAGAAAAAAAAACAAAACAAGACAAAGAAAAAGGAAAAACTGATGAAGTGAACAAGTTTCTAATAGTGTTTAATAACGATTATTTTTGATTATCGAGACTAGAGAAGGGGCAGCTGTTCCGTTCTCAGTAATTCTGCTGCCGCCGGTGCGTCAGAACGCATAACAAAGGTTATACCTGCTCGGTAAGACGCTGGTATCCGGATGTGTGTTACGCTTGTTGTGATCCCAGAACTCTGTCTTCTTTGGCCCATCGTCTCTCGTACCAGGTTTACAACTTGTCCTAAACAAAATTCCAATGATGAAAAAAATCAACTATCAAGTTGAACTCCAGATGAAACCGAATTTAGGATTGTCCAGGAATGAAGCTGGCAAGTTTGAGCACAACGGAAACTCACCGAGAACATTCAATTTACGCCATCGTTGATCCAGAAATGTCAGTGGTCTGAGATCTGTGTTCGTACTCCAGTTAGCTAAGACATCTTGTCTTCTGATGAGGAGAATACTTGGACTTACGAGCTGGTGCCAGACAACCTGTTAGTAATAAGATAATGGATCAACTTTCGCAGCCTCCTAAGTATTAGTTAGGATATATTCATACCATGTTTTAAATGCCACTCACCTGTTCAGGCAAACACTGCAAAGGATTTGATAAATATATCCCTGCTGGTCCAACGCCAAATATCATCTGGTGATGCCATGCATCTGGAATATTTGCACCTTCTCCGCAGTGTTGAAGGTTCAAAGTCGCTATTGGAACTGCCCCTTTAAAATGGAATTGCCAATTTTAATTATAATTTTTTAGATTTAAAGGTATATAATTTTCATTTAATCTGGCTATCGAACCACTAACCCCTAGATATCCAGTACTGTAGCCAGTGAGACAGGGAAATTTTCCTTTCTGGGTAGAAGCCAAAAAATTTGGTGACCACTGCGCCACTTGTTGCAAGAGACATTCCTCTTGCAAGATCCTTGTGAGTAGCTCCTGCCATTGATCTGCTCATAAGATACCTAGGGAGTGGCGTACCAGGTTCTCTTAGTCTAGTAGCAACACCACGGACCAAAACCTCCAAAGAAAAGGCGACGTCCAAAGCAAGCTGGAGAATTCATATTTATCATTCATCCCCCATCTATTGGAATATAATTTTCATTTTTCTATCATCCGATTGACTTACCAGAGCGTTAATAGCTGCAGTAGCTCCGCAGGCAGATGTTGCGATTTGAGTAACTTGTTTAACCGTGGCTTCCTGTTCACTCCAAAGCATGACCTTCTCAATTGGAAGTAGGTCCTGAGTCCTGTCATTGCAGAGTTCACTTTCCTGTTTAAAAAAAATAAGAGGAAAAATTAAAAATTTTATATCCGTCTAAGCTTTGAGTATTCGTTGTTATTTTTTCAGTTGAAATCTAAGAACCGTAGAGCTATTTCTATGGTTATATACTTACGAGATTTGAATCACCACTCTGATTAAAAGCAGTTTGTTTGTTGAGCATTAGTTTCTTAGCCATCATGCGGTGGTAAAGTGTAGAACTGAGATTTACTTTTCTAGAATCCAGGTTCGAACTTTCTGGTACCGAACCGGCCCCTGGACACGCATCTTGAGCCCACAATTCAGACTCTGAGTCTCGGCTATCACCCGGGGATATTAAATCGCCATTCGTATTATGATGTCCATAAGATTCCTGCAGAGGACACAACGTCGTACGATGATGCAGACCCGTCGCCTCCCATTTATCTGAAATATCGACCACAGCGTTAAATTGTCATCAAGTTTCTTCTAAACTAAAATCAATCTGGTTTTAAACATAAAAAATTCACCCATGCCACTGCTACTGCTACTACAGCCGCTGGTGCCCGGCATCCAATGTGAAGAGCCGGGCTGATTTGGGATCTGATTAAAAGTAGATTCTGGCCTATTTACCAACTGCTTTTGCGGTTGACTAATCATGTCAGGGTTTTGATTATCCTGAGCAGGATTCTCTAACCTGGATGCGACTCTGCCGCTGCTAAGATCATTGAGGGGTACAGGATCAGGGTCTATGCAATCCAGTGCAATGTTCTGTATATCTTCATTTATTGATGCCATGTCACTGTCTCCTGTGTCCTGTATGAAATCAAGAGTTTAAACGTCACAGCTTTGTTGGAAAAGAATTAGCATGTTTCATGAAAATGAGTCAACTACCTGCTCGCACGAGGGGCCTGGGTCAAAATCCATCTCTAAGAAGTCCATCTCAGGACTCGAGCTACCACTGGGGTGCCGTGGTTCCTCTTCTTGCTCCTTCTGTTGCCCTCCTTCGACGTGTCTATCCCGCAACTCGAGACGTGGGTCATCTGTCCCTTTGTAAGTGTAAAAACAACAGTCTTCGCCATCTGACATATCTCCTTCATTACCGGAACTGGAATCCCTCCGCTCTCCATCTCGTTGTGATACCTTTGAGAAGAATCATATCAGCATTATCATTGTACCTGTTTGAATCAACTGTATTTTCTCATACTTCTGAAAACTTACCCTTTGAAGTCCACTAGGTCCTGCAACTTCTCTACTACCATTGATATTGGGTCTCAAGAAACAACAGGTTCCTTGACTAGTAGATCCAATACTGCTACCAATATTGTTCATGCCTCTGTTGGGCACAAAAGAGCTTGAACTCCATATAGGAATACTTTCAGAGGTTGAATCAGTGCCACATGCAACTTTTGGTGGACATTTTTCAATTCCAGATCCATAGTCTACATTGTTCCTCATGTCCGTATCTTCCTTTGACCCATTCTCACTTATTGTTGTAGAAAAGTTTGGGACTGTACATGACGATGTCTTGGCATAAACCAGAACATAATTTCCAGGTATATTTGTATTCATCGAGTGCATGTTAGTAGAAAGCATCTCTGAGTATGAAGCATCCAGAACCTCTTGTCCTGCAGTTACCACAGAACAATTTTCTTGTGAGTTTTGAGGGCCATTTGAAGACATTAGAGGAATATTCTCATCTCCATTTTCTTCGCCAATGTTGTTGTTGAGTTTAAATTGCTCTGTGGCAAGTATATTTTGAATCTTGGCAACCTGCCTCGGATTTCCCTCAGTTCTTTGGGTAGATCTATTGTCATTCGTCTCCTGTTGTTTTGGTCCTTCAACCCTGGTATCTCTGTTGTCTGTCCTGTGATTTTGTCCATTGTTGTCTTCCTTAGAATTCATTGTCACTTTTGGTTACTTGTTTATCGTTGGATGTGGTTATTGCGATTCTAGTCAATTTAATCCAGGAGTTGAGTATCCTGGCTGTCACTAGGCATATTGCTGGTATTAAAATTAAAAGTATAATTCTGTCTCATGAACGATAAACATATTAGGAGTGCCAGGTTAACCTGGATGTCATTTATAGTCGAGGTCTTGTCTGGTATATGTGTTTCAATTGATGATTTTATGACTGTCCAGAATTTTGGTCGCTCTCCTGGTTGCCTTTTTTGGGGTTCAATATCGTAGTTTAAGTTTGATTACGGCTAAGATTACAGGCGATAGCATCGTGGATACTTCGCGTGCTCGCGAGGATGGGTAACTATTTTTATTCACCATAACTGATATATGCGAACAACGTCGACCTCCGAGACCTTGACATTATTTCAACCTGATTCTGAACTATGGAACGAAGCTAAATGCCGGTTTGTTCGTTTTATATAATCACTGAAAACTGGTTAATTAATAGCTTTTTTTCAATCATAATACAAAGACCACAGTGGCTACTGCTGCTGTCACCAACACTCTACAGCACACAACGGCGATATTTATTTCTGGTGTACTACGCGGATAGTAAACATCCGTCAGATTCAAATCAGCTGACGGTTTAGCTTATCAACTGGTGTATGAGGAGGAAACTAGGAGATCTCAGTTAGCCAATGGGGTTCATTGATGATTGAAGTGATGAATGTCTCATGTAGTCCTATGTTTGGCTTGTGATTTGGTTAGCTGTCAGAAAAATACAAATCAGAATCTCCTGGTATCTTGAGATCAAAGGCTGCTTTAAATTTGAATCGCTATTCTAACTTTCTGCACTAGGGAGGCGACACGTTGAATTATACCCTCAGTGTTTAAAAAAAATTCTGTGTTATTTAAAAATAGCAACACAGAATTCATTTTTACAGTACATCCGGAATGAATGTTGTTAGAATAAACTCTAGAAATGTGTTTTACATCATCCTATCCTTGCTTTTGAGCACGGTGAGAGAAGCTCAAATGGGTAAGCTGGTTTGTTTACCATTATTTTGATGTGGCAATATTTCACATGAAACATTTTTTCCTGCCAGGAGGAATGGTTGACTACGTGGCCCATGAAAGAGGAAAACGTAATCTGAATTTGACGCTGCCATACAGTCAGAAAAAGGTTGGGAGTCTGCTCACATGTTTTCCTACAAACTCACTTGAGCTTATAAGTTTTTCTCATAACGATTTCATTTTCTGCAGGAAGATACTCCTGCAGATTGTGTACTAGAAAAACAATGTTCAGAATTAGGTGGAGATTGCTTGAAATGTGATACAAATCTACAATGCGTTTATGGAGATACTTACACTGCCAACTGCACCGTTCTGGATCAGGTCGAGTGTATTGTAGGTATATGAGGCCTGTCAAAAATGGATGAGGCGCTGAGTTCACATTCAAGGTGAAGGCTTTGCTGTTTTCAATGGAAAAAATTGTTTAATTTTCCAGGGTGAAAGGACCTTTGAAAAAAAATATATATGCCGTTACTGCTATCAAACAGAACACTGGGAGCATCGATGCCACCAGAAAGCGACTTGCAGTTCTGTTGCGTCACCTCAGCAGCACTACCGGTACCTTTACAATATTTTTTTCATTCACAATGAATAGATCATGGGATATCATTTGTTTGTTGTAGAACAAACTGCACAGTAAACAGTGAGATCTTATGTCTTGGAAGGAGAAAATTCCTCAAGAATCTACCCTGTAATTGGACAGGAGGGTACCGATGGTCGACTGCATTAATACTGAGCGTTACTTTAGGAGGATTTGGCGCTGACAGGTAACAATGAAATGCATTATTCTCACTCTGAACATAAGATAAAGCTTACCAAAAGTCATACTATGTGAAGTACGAATCAACTTCATTCTTTGCAGGTTCTACTTGGGACACTGGCAAGAAGGAACAGGGAAGCTATTCAGTTTTGGAGGTCTTGGGGTCTGGACATTGATTGATGTGATCCTGATTTCCATGCGATACTTAGGACCTGCCGATGGATCTTTATATATTTGATTATTCCAACATCATTTCTCCAGTCTTGAGACCATCATGATTTATTGATAATAAAGTCAAACTTAGATTTTAAATGTTGATTCTTTTACCAAGCTATCGATTTTCTCCCGTATAAAATTAATTTTCAATTCCAAATTGCTATCTCTCTCTTCATTGAGCTGAAAATTATCAAAGGAGAGGGTGATGATACTGAATTTTATCTCTGAATTAAATAATGTATACATTTTAATAACTCACTAGAATGGAGTGAAACCCAAGCTTCTTGATCAGTCTGAGCTTTAGAGACATTAACCCATGTGGTTTCCTGCTACCCCTGAAGCATGTGTCGTTGTTCAGCATATCCACGTGAATCCAACTACAGTTGAATTTTCAGAAATGAATGAGCTATGAAAAATTTTAAAGAATATCTTTGATCACACTTACCCCAGCGTTTTGTGTTTCGTGCTAATCCCGCAAATCCTTAATTCTGAAATAGGATACTCTATCTTGGTTTCATTCATTTCAGAGTAAGACACGAGACTCATAAGAAGCTCATACATCGAAGAGAGTTTTTTGCTCTTTTTATTCGGTATTATCCTTTGTGATAGCATTAATTGCGACGGTAATTTTATTTCTGGGGCTTCAATTTTCACGCATCGCAAAAGTAATTCAAGTCTTTTTTTTTCACTCATGACATTTAGGCAGAAAAAAATATTTTCTCGAATGCAGTATTTGATCTTCTGTAATAGAAAAGAAAATCCATATCTCTTTTCCATTAAACTGTATTAGTATTTTTGATCAAATACAAACTTTATGAATGTTTTTGGAGTTGAGGATCCACAGAGACAGAAGCAAACTAATGAAGCTGTGTTCTTTTATCATCTCATCCCATCTATCATCTATTATACCTTCTATTACGTCAAATTGCTGCTCAGTGAATTTATAATTGAGCCTTCCAGCTGTCCAAAGAAGTCTACTGATGTCTTTATTCCTTACATTTATTACACCAGTTTGCTTTTGGGAAACAATGTCTTTTTTGATGTCAGATACGGAGTCTCCAATTAGACGATCGAGGACTTCTTGCTCATGTGTAAAAGTAGATGCGTATAATGCCATAATTGGTGTGGCAAAATATAAATTATATTCTTCTTCGCTATCCAAAATTTTCTTATTTAGGAACTCAAAGGAAAAGTTCCGTGAAGGTCCTGCAAGTCTAAGAGCCTTTATAAGGCAAATTAAAAGGCCTTTGTCTTTTATCAAAATATCCCAGTTTCTATTAATGGAGTTTTCAACTGCTTGAAGTTTATCATTTGTGAGTCGTACGCCTGCCTTAAATGTGGCCACACATAAAATAGCTTGTGCAGTGAGTGAAAGTTCATCAATCTTTTGTAGATTGTTCACAAGATTCTGCATATTAATTGCCGTTCTCTTTCTTTGCCAGCTCAGTAGAAATAGAAGATTTATTATTTTGTGGGGTTCTGTAGACGAGTTAAAAATATTCTGTAATATTGACATGGACTGGTCATAGAAATTAAACCTTTGAAGCCTGGAGGGAAACATTTCAGCCAGCTTATTTAATAGAAGCAAGATCTCAATGGCACTAAGTGCATTCACAAGATCACAGCAATCTTGATCAAGATGATCAAAATATGGCTTATATTTTATTCTATTATTCCAGTAGCGGAACTCGTTTATCTGTTCAAAAACAGGCTCGAGAATTGTGGGTCTGTATGCTGAATTCTCCCAATTTGCAGACCTTAGATTCTTTACTGGCTCTTTGTTATTTTTTTCACTAGTAGGGCTTGTGTTTAGTTTCAAAGTATCTTCCAAAAATTTTATGAATCGATGTTGCAGCTTGGTGGGATCTCTTCCAAATTTATTACTATAACTTTCATCATTTTCAGGAAAGCTATACAATGTTCTTATTACTGTCTTCAAGCTTGATGAGCGATTGACTTTCAGTATCCAGTGAATACAGTTCTTCATGGTTGATTATAGGACTGAAAGAAGATGTATAATAAGTGGATTCTCAAACTTGGTAGACTGGAATATATTCGAAAAAAAGGTTTGAATTACCAGTAGAGCACTGCTGCAATTGTAGCATGCAAAGATTGTTTAACAAAACCTACAAATTTCAACCGGTTTAACCAACGTATCTTATCGACTCAAGAACTTGGACATTTAGGGTTCAATCGTGAGGCTTTAAATCGTATTTGATAAATGTAGCATTGACTTTCAAATAGACTAACGATACCTAGTTATTTTGGATAACAAGAGTTACTGATCGATGAGAAATTCGGAGGTTGGCCGCTTTTGCCGAAACATAACTTTACCTGAACTGAAGACTGTAAACACTCTAACCTCTTCCCAACCGTGTAATGTGTTGTTAAGGCCTAATTTTGTTTTCTTTCTCTTCGTTATAGGCCCATTTAGAATGCAATGAGCAAGTTGTGATGCTGTGATCTCAAGGGTTGACAGTGATATAAAATAATTTATCGCAAGAGTCATGACACTGTATCAAGATTATACCTGATTTTGGTTTTGGCGCCTACCCTACTTGTATGATTGCGAACAGCCGGGAAGACGAAGAACAAGATAAATTTGTGTTTTATAGTGTAAATACAAAATGCCGACAGTAATCGCATTGGACGTCTCTCTATCTATGAGGCGTCCGGTGGTGGGATCTGTAGGGGCTAATGACAGCAGCTTACAAGGTGAGCAATTGACCAGACATCATCTGGCAGTTCAAGGAATCAATGCACTTATTGATTACCTGCAAGTTAATTCCAAGCTCGAGTTTGTTGCTTTGGTAAGTGAAAATCTGGCGCCGTTCAGTACCAAAATTTGTTGATTGATTTTGATATTTCTATCCGCTTTATATTTAGGTGGTTTTCTCCTCGCTTTATGAGGTCATTTCACCCTTTACGCGGGATTATGACAGCATCCGATCAAAGCTAGTAAACATTGAGGAATGCGACAAGACCTGCATAGAGACCGCACTTCATGGGGTCAACAATGTTGTTATGGCAGAGTGGGGAAACACAACGGCTTGTCAGGTTGTTCTCGTCACTGATGGAAATCCTGGAGTCGGACCCATGTCCCTTGGTGACTCCCTCAACTCCCTGAACCTCAAAAGAGATTCAAATCTTTTCCCACTACCCTTTCCCTATCCTGGAAAACTAACAGTTGTTTGCATCGCCTCGCAGCAAGGTGAGTTGGTTGAAATTTTTAGAAAATTTTTGCTAAATTTCTCTTATCCCACTTTAAGTTAATCATAATATTTCGATCAACAGATCCAGGACTCGCCATCGGACTTCCATTGTATCAGCGTCTGGTGGAATTAGCTGGAGGTGAAAGCATCGTTCTAGTTCCAGATGGACCCTTAACAAAAAACTCTGTTACAAACTGTTTCCAAAAAATGGCAGAAGCAAACTATATCTCATTCCAGGGATATTTGAAATGCGGACACTTAGGCTCTCGTATCCTACTATCTCCTCCACCTCTGGTAATAATGACATATTAGCTCATCAATTTGTTAGATTACCTCAATTATTTTTTCTCTCACAGCCATATATTAAAAAGACTGACTTCGAGCTTTTGACTGGTTTAACGATCTCAAAGACACTTGAGATCTGTGGGTTTATATCTGTCGCAGACGTAGGCAGCCCAAACGCAATCTCTAGGCATTTGGTGTTGCCTCTTGCGACGGATAAGACGATCAGCATGCAGGGTATCAATTTGGAGGAGGAATCTGATGGAGAAGACAACGGGGATGAGGGGAAGACGCCCTCCTTTTGCGTTCTGCTTCATGGCGCCCTCAAAGTGAGAATCTTAGCAAAATCTTTTCAAAGGTCAACAAGATTGCTTAATAAATGAGTAATATCATTCCACAAGGTCGAGAATATGGCAGCTCTCTGTCTGTTAAATAACGACTGGTATGGATTCATTTACTCATGGGCAGATACGAAGAAGAAGTCGAACTTGATGCTTACGGTTTTGGAACCGGGTTCGGACGTGATACCATGGCTTGGGAATTTGAATAATTTGGGACCGATAGATGCTAGCCAATTCAAGGATGGAGAGACCGGATTTCCTGTCAAACCTCCTGAGAAACGTAGCTATTCTCAAAATGCGCCATCATGGATCAGGCAGGTTGGACTTCAATCTGACATTCAAAAGATCCTCAGACATGCACGGAAGTTACCGGAAAAGACACAGAACTTTTATAAGGCAAGTAGACTTGTGGGTTTTGAGTGAAAGAACATAATTAATTCCTCCTCCATTTGTGTTACAGGAACTCAACAGGTTGCGCAGAGCTGCATTATCGATGGGTTTTGTAGAGCTTTTGGATGGATTAGCTTCAATATTCGAAAGAGAGTGTGCCTTACTGCCCCCAAACTTGAATCCGGATTGTACAATTCAAATGGGACATGTTGCAGAGATGCTAAAAAAGCCCTATTCACGAGAACTCAAAAATAACATTACACCGGTCAGAACGAAATTCCATCATACTGATTAATTAGACAAAGACAACACAATGACAAAGTAAGTCAAGGGCCAGATACGAAACATGTATAAAGAAAATATAATCATTTTTAATGGATATTATCACTCGATTTTGAATGAATCAGACCTATTCCTTGCCATATAATCTCTGATTAATACCAATTTTTTTCAATTTTTAGCAGACTCAATTTGCTTGATAGCAAATCTAATCACGTCTCGAATGCCTTTTGCCGTTTTTGTCGCAGAATATATTTGATTCTCCGGAACATGAACAAAGATTGTTTTGCTTTCTGTGAGCATCAGGGACTCCCGAAAGATATACTCACAGAGGTATCTCCCAGCGTCATGAGAAACGCAGGCCTTGCATCCGTCATTTTTGGCCCCATTACCCTCCACATCCTCGCAGATTTGTTTCACATTTAAACTCGTTTCCAAAATCCCTGGTTCTAAAGACAAAGTTTCCTCATCAGGTAGTTTTAGTAGATTATCGGAACGCACATATCCGGTTTTGTGGGCTCGCGACTCTAGTGTCAAGCAAGTCGCCATTGAAGATACTCCAAGATGAATGACTAGCTGTGAAGATCGTCACATCTTTTTTTTAGATATCCTGTGAGGATTTTAGTTCGTATCATAATTTAATTACGTTACCATAGGTTTCAACTCCGAAATGAGCTGTGGTACTATGGTTGAGACAGCTTCATAAATGACTGGAATTTCTTTGGTCACAAGGACGATGTTGCCCAGATCATTGATATCTAGCTTCATTAATTCTTCAACTGCGGCCCAGCTAGCATTGATCTTGTATGATCCAAATGGACCGAATCCCGTAACCAAAACGATACGGTCCCTAGTGTTATCCGTATTTTCCTTTTGCGTTATCATTTTATTCAGAGTTTAATGCAAGTGTTTATACATACAATTCAGTGGTGTTTAAACAACCCCTGACCTCTAACAGCGGTCAATGCAAGTGTTTCAGCACGTTTCAGGATATCTTTGACCTCTGACAGAGGTCAGTAGTAGAGCTTTTTATCACTTCACGTCAGGGGAAGAAGTAGGTGATCTTAGCGACAGATCCAAGCATGCACATCAGCTGCCGGATCAGTTTCTGAACATTTCTTCTTTATCGTTTGACGGAGCTGTTTCTTTCTACTTTTTTTTTATCAGTCCCAACACTTAGCTGATCAAATCGCTCGATATCTGCTGCCAAATCCCTTGCTCTCTGAATTATCTATCGCATCGACTAAGAATTTCGTTTATAAAAACTGCTGTAATTTCACGAAAACATCCTAATTTCGCGAAGATTTCATTAATATTTTTTTTTCTTGATTTGTAGTTTAAGCTTCCGACTGCTTGTTGAACGAATCAGAATCCAATCTTGATTTATGCTGAATTTTAACGCGTCTCAAGATGGGAGATAATTTTAGTAATATATTGCAATTACATGTATGTACGTACGTACTTGAACCCCAACTGGAACACTGTATATTCGATAGATGAATATTATACCAATAGACAGAATTCCATAGAGAGATTTTACAAAGCGACGATTCCGGAGTTCTTCTCCGTGTGGGTGTTTGACGTATATATTCCTTTGTCGTTCGCGTTTCCAATAGTCACAATTGAATATTTTCCAACTCTGATTTAATTCCACGAATTTAATAATTTCCATTCCCAATATGAAAACTGAGCTCTTTGATGTTTGCGTTTTAGTATATAAGCCGTAATACGAATAGGAATATCCGCATAAGGGCTGGTATGGTATATCATTGTTCGTCAGAATCCGTTATAGAGTATAATCATAGATATATTGAACTAGATCGGACAAGTTGCGAAAAGTCAGAGTCATAGGGTATTAAGTCGCAAAATAAGAGTGCCAGCCCAAAGCGCCCTCTGCGTTTCATGGTAAAACAGACCCTTCATCGACCTCTGAGAAATCGTCGGTCAACCGCACGAGCGATCTGTAGATCCAATCTTCAAATTCATCCTTATAGACGGTGACGCGCGACAAATACAACACGCTCGTCCGGACTATCGGTATTAAGATGCAGCAGATGAGCTTCTCTCATCACTAGGATGATTTCAGTGCAAATGGATAATATGACAATTTGGTCACATTTGAGTACAAAAATCTGGAATACAACATTTTCTGTAAAGAGAATTATTCTTGTTCGGTTGAAAAAAATTTCAGTATAGTTCTGAATATAACTGGTATTCTTGTTGGGGCTTGCGAGTAGGAGTTTGTTCGTTGTTTAGCTTTTTGTGAACTTGTTTTTTTTTATGTTATGCAAATTTTGAATTGATCTATTGACATAGATATAATAATTTATAATCGGTTGATTTATCGGAATTGAACAAATAAATGAATCGGTACCTCTTATATTATCATGCGTTATAAATTCGCGTAATTTCGACGAATGATTCTTGGGTATGATCGAATAACAAAAAAGATAATACCACGATACGCTCGGAAGATATTTTTACATACAAAAAACTAGAAATGAGAAATTCAATACATGCACATACTATAATAGCCCGCTATTTTCGCGCACAGTACAGAAATCAGCGCCCTCAATTCACCCGTTTGAAAACCTTGCTCTTTTACGCAATTTTAACGTTTATTAAAGTTTGCTCGCAAATGAAACGAAACCCATATAACCCACCTAATTTAGCGAGTAGCATTTTCGAGTGCGCGAACCACTCCAAGCGGCAGTAGCAGCAGCAGCAGCAGCAGCAGCAAGCAACCAGCCAGCCAGCCTCTCCTCCTCATCCTCCTGGTCCTCTTCCTCTTCCTCTTCCTCCTCATCCCTTACCCACCTCTTCGTCCTACCACCCCCTCTCGCTTTACCGTTTCACAGGGTTCCTCTATTGACAGCGGTTATTGCCTAACTGCGTACCTACCTACCCACCTAATATGCGCGAGCTTGAAATCTGCATCCAGGGACGCATCTACACTACCCAGCAAAACTTTTAGTTTCATCAATAAAAACCTTTCGTTCATTCTCATTCAATTTTCATGATTTTGCCGAGAGAATTGAAAAATTGTTCGATATACTTCAGTAAAAAAAAAAAACGTGGAAAAATACCCCAAAATCGTTGTCGAATGAATAACTTTCACCGACGAATTTACAAGAAGTCCCTTGATTTTTTTCTCGCCTCCCTCAGCCGACAACCAATTTTCTGTTTCAACCTGAAATAAAGTTCACATTTTATTCAAACAATAACAATATTTCAGTTCCTCCAACAAATCATTAATATTATTCATCCTGAATTATTCGATAAAATTCTTTGTCCGACAATAGGATGAATTTTGCGTTCAATCGGTCCAAGATTTTCAAATTTTACTCGTTCCATCGACAGCGATGATTTTCTTCATTTTTTCGTCAAATGCAGTAAATAATACCTTGTATGGATGAGAAGTGTTGGGATTGGTTCGGTATAGTTTTGGAGTAGTATAAGGAAGAGGGGCGAGGGGTTGGAGGAGGAGGGCCGGGGGGTTGTAACGGTTTTTGGTAGATGAAACGTTAGTAGCTGGCAACGGCCCTGTCTGCATTTGAAACTCTGTTAACTCTCCGAATATTAACCCGTCCTAGCGAGATTAACCCTATTGTACCCGTTCAAAATGATGACGTCACTACTATTAAACTCTCAACGAGGAACGGAGAGAAACCCAAACCCTTTCCCTCCCGCCCTCTCACCTTCCATACCTCGCACACTCCTCTCCCTTCCCTCGTACCGTCGCGGAAATTGATTAAACCATCAAATTAGTTCGACTAATACTTATATGCTCAGAGCTGTTGCTCCTGCCGCTAATCTATGATATTGTAAAAAATGAATTGAAAAAAAAATTACCTCAGTTAGCAACAACGTACCGTTTGACCGAAGATGACGTCGCATGATTCAAAATCGCCAAGTGCGAACTCTGGGTAAGTGCCATTTATTTTTTGAAGTATTGAAGTTCGAATTTTCGTACGGCTCGGTCAGGGCGTAATCAATGTGACACTCGTTATGCCGGATCATCTTTACATCCTGCGGGCAAAGTGGGTATCTATAAATCGTCCTCACCGATTTTTCTCTTCCACAGATATACGGATTTGAAATGGAAGACATGAAAAGTAAGGTATTCGTATCTTTCTTTTTTTTTTTTTTATACTTTTCAAGTGGGAGAGTGTATAAGCCGTGGAATTATTAGCAGCTATACCGTACCGCGTATACACCGAGAAGGGTGTAATCGTGGGAAGTGTGAACAATTTGTCGCATTGTGAGATGTGGAGATAGGCACTAAACCGCTCGCATATTTTGTTCGCCTCTCTCTTCTCCGACTCTTCCTCCGGGATTCGTCGAGCAGAAATACGGGAGGAGGACGAGGTGGATGAGGACGGAAGGCATGGGAATTCATATGGGGTGATTTCGGAGGGGCGAGGGGGCCGGGAAGGAGGACCCACGCCGTTGGAAACAACCTATTCCAGCAGCCGTTCCGAATCTCTCCCCGTTCTCTTCATCGAGGATAATTATAGGAGGTCGTTTGAATCTAACTGTTTCCTTTATTAGGAGTCTCGGTGGTCCGCACTTTGTACATTTAGTAGACTCCCTCCCCTGCTCCTCTTCCTCATCCTTCGTCGATTCTCTTTGACTTTTGCCAGCATCGGTGGCACCGGCAGCAGCATCACCTTCTGGAACGATCATTTTGGCTACAGCGTTCTCCGCCTACACATATATCCCGCTGTCTCTGTACAGCTGAAATTTTCGCCGGGAATTACCCCCCTATTATCATAATTACGACCATTTACCGATAATATCTCTCTGCGACCCACCCCATTTTCTCCATTACCCTCGCCCCTTCTCTCCCCCCCCCATCTTTCGTTTCATATTTATGCCATACGCTTCTGGAGTTTCTTACCTCGAACCCTTATCGATGCCTCGTTCCTAGGATCTTTTAAATCTAAACTTAATTTCTCTCACCTGCTCTCTCTCTCTCTCTCGAGTCTGGTATAGGTCCTGGCATCCGATTAGGGACAACTTGGTATTCCGGCGTTCTGCTTATTCTAGTGATGCTGTAGATCCAAGCAGTTGTTACGAATCTCCCTTTTTTTTCTCGTAAATTTCCGGGTTCTCCAATTTTTCTCTCCTTGCATTCACGTCCTCACCTCATTTCTCGTCAATGTCCGCCCTGTATGATTTTTCTCTACTCGTTTTTATTTTTCAAATCGTTAACAGGAACGGCCAATTATCAAACACCGCAAACGCTAATATATAATTGCAATCTCACACCCGCAGACATCACTGACGTAATAAGTCTGCTCTTGACAGATTTTAACCCGCAAGGACGAACTTAAGGCCTCTCCCTACCTATGATACTGTAGGCGTCCCGCGACGTCTACCTATATGAGTATGTGAAATAGGGATTAACCCCTACCGGGAAATAGTAGGGAACCTGGTGGGCAGGATTTTGGACGATTATTTTTTTTCTGTTTTTTTGAAATCGTTGCTCGTACTTGAAATAAATTCATACTACCCTAGAGGTAACGAAGTAACCCGACGAACGGCAATATTAATAAGAATAATGATAAACAACGTTAAACAATGGCAATTAAAGTTTCGTCTCATTAAACGCGTAGCGGAGATAGGGTTGTGTGTATCATAATATTTATAATAGGTGTACGTGTGTACGTATGATATAGCTATATATATTTATAGCTTTAGAGTGACGTAATTACGAATATTAATTGCGTTTCCTCGCCGCAGGGGGGGGGGGGGGGGGGGTGGGGGTTTTGAGTGCAGATGTCAAGTCATTATCATCCCTAGCTTCTCCACGTCGGCATCGTTTCTTACCAACTCTGCAGGCCGCCCAGAGATCAGAGCTTTAGAGAGCGCTTTCCCACCCCTGCTGGCCCCCCTTCGTCGTTCTCCATTTTGCGTCCCACTCCGCGCTTCATCTTCCCTCCCGTTACATACCCTCCTCAACCCTCAGTCCCTCTCTTGATGCCTTGTTATTAGAAAGTTAACAATGTTACTCGCCGATGATGAATAGGTGGGTAGCTATAGTTAGGTATACGTATCTATATTGTAATTGTACATGCGTATACGTGTACGTGTAGGTGTATTACATACCATTTGAAACGTGTCATCAACAGCGAATTTATATACGTATACTTATATGGCTGTACAGGGAAGATCTGCTCGAATCAGACGCGAGGAGCTTTTTTAGAAACGAATGAAAAAAAAAAATTCAATACACAAATCGAATAATCAGAAGGAATATTGTACTATACATGTCAATTCGGATGTTGATTATCACCAGAGTCCAGCTGGACAAGTGTTTGTTGAAAACAAGGGATGATTTTGAGCTTTCGATGACGATTGGTGTTTAACAGATTTTCAGGTCGTCAGGGATGTCGATTTTTGAATGCGAATATGATATGGGAATTTCGGCAGCCAATCAGGGTGGCTGACCGAGGATTTTTAGGGCGATGAGACTGAAATGTGATTTTGAAATCAGAATAACTATTTTTTTTTCGAACGATTCTCCGCCGTATTGGATAATATTCGATAGAGGTCGTTGGGCTTGTTTTTCAATTTCTCAAATGCGAATAATGAGAAACAAGGTATACCTGAAAGCGGAAGTGCTGTTGGAGTTTCTTCCGAATGACCTATTATCGTGGTTACTTACATATTTCTTCGATTCATTCATACGTAGCACACGAATCTCGAATATGGTATCGCAGCTTTCCGGTTTCTGGTAGTGCAGTGGCGGGTACATAATATAAAAAGTCGATGGGTTGCTGAAACAAGTAATAATACTTTATGGTATATATGTATATAGACTCACCCGTACACAATCTCAAGTGCCTTTTGTTGCTAAGTAACACTCATAGAGAGCTCAAATCGCGCTAACAGGTCCGATCGAGGGAGTTATATAGGCTCCATTATACTCAACTTAAAAACTTTCAAGACCGTGAAAAGGGGGTTGCACCAACCCCAGCCGAGTCTATAGCGCGAGTGAAATCGCCCCGTGCTACACGCTTACGAATAAAAAACAAAAAGGGAAAAATGAGCGACGATATAACGGGGAAAAAAAAAAAAAAAATCAAAAACGAAAGTGCGAGAACCTACATGCCCCGATGTCGTGGAATAAATTAAACGTACGACTTCCGAAGGGGTATAAAAAATCGCGCGCATCGAATTTCCAAAAATCAGGGATAACGTCGGTCTCTGTTTTATTAGATCGTCCGCGATAAAAGTATTAATCTTTTCTTTCGTGGTTTTTTTTCTCCATTCTGTTCTGTTCTTTTTTTTTTTTTTTTTGCAGAGAGGACGTTGTAGCGTCGGTTCGTCCGCTGGTTTGCAGCAGCATAGGGAGGCGCGTCACACGTACACCTGTACGGTGTATTCCACGTATACGTGATCATTCGATAAAATTGTTAATATCGCCGATAAATATCGCAGACCATCCCTCCCATGCGCGATGGTCTTGCGTGAGATGAGACCAATTTACTTTATTTATAAATGTGGCGAAGTAGAGATTGCGGAGAAAGTTGATTCTCGCCGTCTGTTCCCTTTCTGTATTTTTTTTTTTTTTTTTTTTTCTATTTTCTTCACTCCCTTTATCTCCTTGCTCCCCCCTTTTTTTTCACCTTTCATATTCCTCCGATTCTTTTTGTTTTTTCATCACGTTTCGAGGCGTGGCGGCAGCAACGCCGTAGAGTGAGTTTCAGTCTCTCCCATTCGTGCAGCAGCTGTGGAAACCGGAGGAGGATGAGACGGAGGCCGAGGGAGAGGGAGAGGGTGGGTTAGGGTAATTTCCATTCTATCGGAAAATAATTACATTTTGTAACAAAAGCCCTCCTTCTATAATACTGTCTGAAATCGGTCAATTATACATCCCCCTCCCCCCTTGCCCCTACCCCGTCCCTTCGACACCCTCGCTCCCTCCACCCCTCTGCGATTACGCTATACTTATAAGTACCTACGTCTATTATATACATACCTTAACCCTCGCGAGTACGCGTATAGTGTACACGTGTAATAACCTTGTATCATTTCGTAAAGCCCATATATACACGGGTGATAACGCGCGCTGATATCATCAGGTGATCCCGTTTTATTTTTTTTTTCTCCTTCACTTTTAGGATCGAGTCATATTTTCCGTCGTACTTAATTCCATTCGTTACGTGTCCTTCACGGTATGTTTCCGATCCTGTTGGGAGTATGAGATTACGATCGATGCTCGGTAGGCAAAGAAACACCGTTTCGATTTCGCTCCATACGCATTTGTGCAAGGTGACGGTACGGCGCGGTGATTTTCACCTAACTAATTTCATCACTTAAATTTGCCGCTCTTCCACTTTGGCAGTATAACGAAAAGATGAGAGCGAGAGAAAAAAGGATGGAAAAAAAATTAGAGGGATGAAAAAAAGAATCGGCGGAAGGGGACGATCTGAAATCGAGGGGGGGGTTATAAGGGGTGGTGAGCGGAATCAGCATCACGCCATCGAGCTTGACTTCGCGGCGTTTATAACCGATAAAGTTAGAAGGAGACAGATTTTGGGATGAGTGTATTACGGAGCCGGGGTATATGACGCCACCGAGAAGAGAGAGAGGGATGGACGGATGGATGGGTGAATGGAGATGGAAAGAGAGAGAGAGAAAGAGGAGGAGGACGATCCCGAAGGACGCGAGAGGGAAGAAAGGGGAGGAGGAGGTGAAAAGGGAGATTCGCGGGAGGGGTCGGTGGTCGTGGTGACGCTAAGGGGTGAGGCACGGTGAATTGATATAAGTGAGCGGTTATCTCGGCGTCATTTGGAGCGCCTATTGAAACGGTCGTCGTTCGTCGTTCGAGGGTCGGTTATATGGGTACCGCTATAGGGTGGTTCTCGTTATTTCGGAGTGGGGATGAGGGGTACGTGCGTGTCGGCTGCGACCAGGGGTACCGACCGAACCGACTCATCTTCCACCACCCCCACCCCCCCCCCCCCCTTACCACCTTCCGCGAGTCTTCATGTTACGGATCAAAGCCAATGGGACTAATTGACTTCGAAATGCTTTTATGTATCTCATTGCAACGTTAAACCACCCCCCCCCCCCCATACCTTATCTAACCATTCGATATTTTCCCCTACTTCGTTCGCTACGGGGGATGATAAAATGCATACGCGTTTAAAAAGGACAATTTTAATACCGCGTACGCCGGGGGAACACACGGAGTGTGCGATTTCGAAAATTTTCACTCGTTTACACGCCTGTTTTATGCTTCAATTTTTCCTCAAATTGAATCTATATTTATCCGTGTATGATACCTTTCAAATATTCGTATGGTTTTTTTTTTTCTCTATTTTTCTCCGTTTTTCAAATCATAACCAGGTGGTGAAATCCGGCGCTATAAACCTCGGTAGCTGAAAATCGATGAAATTTTTCCTTTTTTTATTTTCCGTTCGGTTAATTGTGATCCGTCAAACGAAAAATAATTGCGCGCATGTTGTACGTCGATTCATTGCGAGAAGGGGTTGCAAGATTTTTAGCAATGATTCGATTAATTGGAATCGAACAATACCGACAACTCGATACACTTGTGAGAAATAATTGACTACCTCACAAATGTAATTGAGAAAATCTACGATTATTAACGAAAAAAAAAAAAAAGGTTATAATTAAACTAACATTTTCATTAAGCAAAATCGACGACGACGCCCAAATGTCGGACCTACTGTTTTCGTCCGTTGTTAGTTTACAGGTTTCTGTGTGCGGATAGTGCAGCCTCCCTCTCCTCTCGTTCCTATTTCGCAATCTTCAATCGAATCTTTCGTTCGTGTATTTTTTTTTTCTCTCTCCTCTCTTCTTCCTCCTCTATATCTTTTCTCTTCGTGTACAGCACCTACTACAGAAGTTAATAAAATCTCATCTGGTACTCTCCTCTTCTATTCCTCTCCTCATCCGTGCATCCTACATACCACACACCTACCGGTAGTCTTCGGTGGTGGTTTGCCTCGGGCCGTTTGTCCGCGCGTTCCAGCTTATATACGACTACACCCGCATCCGGAAATCCCCTTTCGTCCTCCTCCGCTTCATCCCTTCTTTTCTATCCTCCAATCCAAATTCTATCCTATAGCCAACTTGCGACGCGAACTTACTCCCGAAATTACACCGTCGGTACCTCTAATTTTCATTGCAAAATGGCGAACCGAAAAATCGCTAAAGAAATTCGTCACGCTGCTTTTTTTTCCTCTCCTTTCCCCAAAAATTGAACCTCCAACGCGACCACGGTGTGTGAAAGAATTTTTCGCAAGTCGTAGAATCGAAATTCGTATGCTATGAAATCCTCCGTAAGACGAGGAGGGAAATTGGGGGAGTTTTTCGACCGGTACGACTGGAATTGTGCTTTTACAAGGTACACGAGTTTTAGAATAAGGTTTTGGACGGGTTGGAAAACCGGAGGTGCGATACGGAGGGGGGTGGGGGCGGCGCGCGGACAAACGGTGACGAATGTACGTACGTATGTATCGAGTACACTTTTACCACGGGAGTTGCATTTCGTACTTGTATCCGAAACGCCCGAAGGCTCAATAACAACGATTCTAATACCAGCGGTTTCGATCCTGGAGCAACTGCAGCATACCCCGTTCTAGGAGGAGAAAATCTGCTGCCGATGCCGCTGAAACTCGAGATCAAATAAAATTGGAAAGAAACAAAACGGAGAAATACCAAAGCCGAAGCTAGTTACGCTATTGACTTTACCCTCCTCGTGCAACCTTCTCGCGCATACGTATAAGTATGCGATCTTTGAAATCATCCCCCTTATCCTCTGTATAGTTTTTCACTTTCCATCGATGTCCACGGCGATTCGAAAAAAAATACCCAGGTCTTGGTTGAGATGATTTTTGGTCTCTGATATCGAAAAAAAGGGGAAGAAGGAAAGTTTTTGCAGATAACGAACGCATCGATCCGTTCGTCGGTTTCTTTCGAAAAATTCTTTTACGGTGATCTTCGGGAGGGCTTCTGTACACCTCTTATGACAAAATGTGCGACTCGCATTGATAACCTCGGGGCTCCGATTCACATCCCTTTACCATTATTACGATTATGATTGCCATTACCATGCGTACAATACACACGTACGTATTATTATCATCGCCTCGATATGGATATATAATATGCATACGTACGTTTATTGTATCCAGATACGGTGTATCATGTACATATACATATATATATATTTATGTACGTATATATATACCTGTGTTATATAGGTATACAGCTTTTGAAATATATTTCCAAAGTTCCAAGTGGCATTCCAACATGGCAGTCAATTATGGGCGTTGAATGCGCACTTCGGACCGTTTGATCTTTGATTTGGTTCGCTGAATCTATTGTGAACTGTATCTACCCACCTTCTTTGTGCTTCCCCCTTCTTCCACCCCCAACCCCCATCCCCCCGTCACCCATCACCCTTCCCTACCCCCTTCGTCGTTTTTCACCCCCGTCGATCTAGATCCCCACACCCCCTTCTTCGTCTTTATATATGTATTACAGATATACATCGATTCCTTGATGTATATATATTACTTTACTCACTTTATACGGTCCTTCTCCGATTTGTAATTTTTTTCTATCATTTTCCCATTTTTTGGTTTTTGGGCTGCGGTTGTTGTTGACAATAATTTGTCCTGAGAAATTAGGAATGAGAAGAAAAAAGCGAAGAAATGTAATTTTGATCCGACGTTTGGCGCGAGGGTATTTTTTTTTTTTTTTCTTCCTCTTCATTTTTGAAAGAGGGTTTATAATCAGCGAGTTGAATATTTTTTCCAATCACCCAGCTAATGGGTATTGTGAGCTTTCGTTGCGAACTGGTTTTCTAAATGTGAAAATGTTGAAATATAGTTATAATACTCCTAGTTCTTCCAGTTGTTGGATTCTGCTAAGAATAAGCAGATAAAACCGTCTTAAGACGTTAAGCTTCCGGTCTACCGCGCCTAGCGTTACAACCGAGATTATAAGAAATACCTGGTCGCCCATATAGTCTTCCGAAAATTCTAAAATACGATAAGACGCTGTACTCCAATTTTTCGTAATTATTATATTAGCCACCCCCATGTACAGTTTTTCAAAATCCTACTTACAGGTTATACATGCATTAGCGCAGATTTTCACGCAAATGCTACCGCCGTTAGCTCTCTCTCTCTCTCTCTTAGGCACACCCGCTACGTTGAGCTGAGCCGACAATTGAGCTGAGCTGATTTTCAAATAAAATCTTCACCGCCGCAGACTTTACGCACTATAACAGACACATCTAATACATATTTAATATTACGGCGCGCAGCTGGAACGATTTTTCACGGCAATAGCTAATCACCGACGCCCTTCTCCCTCCGTTCGTCCGTTGGAGGACTACGAGGACCCGCGACACATTTTCAAACGATTTTCACCAGGATTGTTACACCCTGAAAGGGATATCCTATCTACGTTCGTCATCTTCGACGGGGAATTATTTTTTTCTTTTTTCAGATTCGTTTTTTATAATTCAGATCAGATCGGAGTCGATCGTCGCCACCCCTCGTTCGAAATATTTTCTGATATTTGAATCAATTAGTTTTCAAGTTCGGACCTATGACGTTATTACCCAAGTTTGGATAAATTTTACGATCTTTGAATTGAAAAGTTCGAGAAATAAGAAAATTAATAAACCTGCGGTGTAACATGGATTAGAATGTTGGATAGAGTTCGATGTCCAGTGATTCTCGCTTCGGGGTGGATCGTAGATCATTTATCCTCGAAGATTATTGCGACGGATTATTTTTTTGATCGATTATAAATAAAGAGAAATCATCGCTAATGAATAAATACGATAGGATATTGAAGAAAATAAAATCTTCTAATACGAGAATGTCTCGCGAACGCGTACGTGTGCGAAGCCGCTTATTCATAGAGATTTGCATACGTGTGTACGTGCGATACGTACGTATTTAATACAAGTCTAATACATTGATAAAATCGGCACACGCAGCGGGGGATATAAAGTTAGATTATGTGTGGGTATAATATAACCTGCGAAAATATACTCCGCCCATATTTAACGGAGGGTCTATTCAACCCCTGGTTGAAGTTAGCGGACCTGCGTGAAAAGGTAACGCAGTGATTGGACCTCGTCGTAATATGGCGGCCTTAGGGGATGCGAGGTGGGGCGTAAGGGTGAGATATTAGGGGCTGATTTGACGCCTCGATTTTAGTTCACGTTGCGACGTAGACCCGCTCGGAGAGGACGCGCGATATCGCGAATGTTAAAAATAATAACTTCGCAAAAACGGATAAAGCAGAAACAATAAAAAGACAAACAGAAATCAACGAAAGTTACACGTATAAAATATCATAAATATATTTCGTCAAAATTATAATCTTTTTTTTTTTTACTCGTCGTTCGAAATTCTCTTGCATATTAATTTTTGCTCGGCCAATCTATAATTAAAAATAAAAGACGTTATTTTGGTTTTTTCCTTCACCATCCTGTCAGATTGTTCAATTTTATTTCGATCATCGTCCAGTTATTTTTGTTTGTTACTTTAAAATTTTTTTTTGTGTTTTTTTATTTGAAAAGAAAATTATTTTTTTCTCTCTGTTATACCCACCTCGTATACACGTTGGTTTTTTGAAGAAAAAGCAAAAAAAAAAACTATCAAAGACTGTTAATTTGGAAGATATGCGTAAACACGTGCTAATTAAAAACGAAGGAATATTTTAATTAGGAGCAAAAAATTAAAAAAAAAAGTAATAAACAAATAAAGAAAGGAACAAAATTAACACAGAAAATGAACAAATTTCATCGAATGAATTAGCTGTAACTCGTGGTGATGTAGAAGAAAAAAAAATATTATATCCGACCGAATGTGTAGAGCATCTAAAAAAAAAAAAAAAAACAGATAAAACGAATATATTGATACAAAAAAAAAAAAAAGTGTTCACATTTGAAGTGTCAACTGCGTATGTTATATGTACATTCCATACGCCTGTATAAAAAAAAAGATCCACGAGAAATCGAAGTTTTCTCCTATATTTTTTGAATGATTATTTTTGGTTCTGAAAACGAATGAAATAACAAGAAGAAAAAAAGGAGAAGACAGTTTTTGAAATTTGCAATATGGCGCAGACGTATAATCAGAAACGAAATGTGTACAGCATAGATCAAATTTTGGGTCATCCCAAAGAAGAGGGTAAGCAATATGTGTATCATACAAATGTTGTAAAAATAAAATTGGAAATTCAAAAAAAAAAAAGAAGAAGATTTGAAAAACTAATTATTTGTCGCTACCAAATCGTTTCTGCATGAATCCAGGCTAATTTGGTATTACCGTAATAACGGATGAGGATTAATAACACGTTGGGTTAGTAAATTAGTACAAGAAACCGAGATTTTAGTAATCGGAAATCTTCAAGTAATTTGGAAAATTATCTGCGTTTAGTGTAATCCGGAAATACGAATATCTCGTATCCTGTGCACAGGTATACACGAACGTGCGTATTCGAAATGTCAAGGTTACACGGATTCATTCATGTTAATTGTGTATTAATTTTTTGAAAGGAAACAAATTTTGGAAATACCCTTAAATTGCTTTAAGTAGATACCTGATCGCGGAGGAATTACTTTAATTTTCGGACAAGACGTATACTCACCAATATCCCACTCAGCTATGTACAGAATAAATAATACATAATACGAAAAGGTACATAGATGGAATATAATACCACCTATGTATATTGAATAAATACATAGAGACGGTAAAACGCATAGAGAGAGGATGATGAATTGATGATTATCATGACGACGATTACGATGATGAAGAGTAGGAGATAAGGAGATAGAAAGGGATAAAAAATATAAAAGGGGGGAAAATACATGGTAAAAAGGATACACGCATTCAGGGTTGGCATCAAGTGGACTCCACTGCATTGTACGTCGACATAAAAACATTACAATCTCTCTCTTCACCCCGGATTAGCTCTGCCGCTCTTCTGACGATACCCCCTCCCCCCCATGCGCCTTTTCCACCCCTCGGTACGTATACGCTCACGTTTGAAATACATCCATCTATACCAGGATATGTTCACCCATCCGAACACAATTAATTTAAATACTACAGTATTCATACGTACACGCTGAACTGCATATATATTTACCTGCAGCTTTATGTACACATATGTCGCACAGGTAAAATCCATGTTTAGGGTTTAGCTTCGCCGTTTTATTTTTCTTTTTTCTAATTTTTCCCCCGTTTTCCGCCACCTTTTTCGCCCTCTCTTCGCTGCACGATTCCCAATGAGGGTTGGTGAAAAATATTTTTGAAATTCGCTAATTCGTCCGCTTACCGCCATTATATTCGACCGACGATTCCCGATCCATTCGACTCCCTATCTTCCTCTTCGTCTGCGGTTTATTTAGCTTTTTTTGATTTTTTTTATATTTTCAGCGACGCACATGCCGCGCAATGAAAGTAAAAAATTTAAACGCATAAAATACACGAGATAAACGAAGAAGCAAAAATACAGAAACGAAAAAAATAAAGAATCAGAGATCAGGGGCGCAGCTGCAGTGCGATTATTTTTATATCATACACCAGCTTATCTATACGTGTGGTGAAATATCTACGATACATACCCGATACAATTATACATACACCTACGCGCATACGCACGTTGATAATTTTATTTTTTTTTCTTTTTTCGCCGTTGCCGTTGCTCTCGGTTTTCTCGTTGGCTTTTTCATTTTTCTTTATTTTTTTTTTTTTTCATCCCCTACGTAATCTGCGTAGAACATACGTTGACGGGCGCCTGTGTACATGTGTCCTGTACGTGTACACAGGAACGCAATGCTGTTCTCCTCACCGTGTACACGTACGTTATTCAGGTGTACAACGGAAACGAGGAATTAAGTACTTTTTTACTATTTATGGGGGGAGAAGGGATGAGAAGCGGGGCGGAAGAGTGGCGAGGCAGAGGTGGATGAAAAAATAGGGTGAATTTCGGATCCGAAGTTATAAAATCCCGTACGATCGGACGGTACCGACGCAACGTCATCGATACACACGTGTACGAGTCGCGTCCCGCGTATCGCAGAGCTAACGGCGAAAAAAAAATAGAAAGAAAAATGGCAAAAAAAAAAAAAAGGGAAAAACGGAGAAAAAGCGAGAGAAAAAAAACGACGACAAGTTGGTTTTTTTTTTTTTTTCTCTCTTTTTATTTTCAATGAAAAAAAATAATCGCGAACGATCCGTTGTTCGCCGGGGCACGTCCGACGAAAAAATGGAAGAGATTAAAAAAGAAATTTCCCCTTGAAAAAAAATCGTCAACGAAGATAAAACAAAAAATCGAACAACCAAAAAGAAAATCGCAGAAACCGGGGGGAAAAAACCGTAACGATAAATTTTACCCACGCGGAGGATTGGGTGTTATACGAACGATTCGAGTATGATTGAAAAATTTTCGTCAATTAGTTTGTTTAAGTTGTTCGAATGCGTTGATTTTTTGCAGTTGACCACGCGACACGATCGGACGTGGACGGTGAGAATGGGGAAACGGAACTTGGCCATTTGAGCGATCATCAGATGAACGACAACAACAACGATATTTTGGATCTCGGCGAGTCGGACAGACCAAGAAAAGTGAGAAGATCGAGAACGACCTTCACCACCTACCAACTCCACCACCTAGACAGAGCCTTCGAAAAGACGCAGTATCCCGACGTTTACACGAGAGAAGAACTCGCCATGAGACTCGATCTGTCGGAAGCCAGAGTTCAGGTAAGAATTAAAAAATAAAACCAAGAAAATATAATTTCGCCTTTTCGTTTTTCCTTTCAAATTATCATCCCTTTGTTCGTCGTCTTTCCCCCGGAGGAGGATCGCTTGTCTATTTTTCCTCGTCTCTTCCTCCTCGTTCCCGCGATTCGCGAATGACGTCCGATTGGCTTAACCGGCAGACTATGTGTCCATGACTTCCCATGTACAACAACCGTACACGTACACGGTATACCTATGTACGCATCGGTGCCACGGTGGTGAAAGGCATCGGTTTTATGTGGAATCTGACGCGCGGAGATTGACTGCTAGTTTGGGAAAGGAGAATGAAAGGAGCGGGGGTGGTTTTGAAGAGGGTTGTAAAGAGGGGTGGGGGGAGAAGAGGAGATGCAGAGATGCAGTGGCTGCGGCTGATTCCGCCGTCGCTGTTGCTGATGCCGATGCCGATGCCGTTGCCGCTGCAGGGGATGGAAATAAGAGGGAGAGAGAGGGCAGATTCCGATTGGCCCATTGTGGTACAGCGAAGCGACAATGCCGGCAATTGGTTGTCGCTCGACAAAACCGCTAAATGATCCGTCAGCATGCCGCCGATGCACCGGCCTCCTCCACCCTCTTCTATTCCCTTTTCCTCTTCCCCCCGCGCCCGTACACCCCATTTTATTACACTGAATTTTCGCGCCCCCGCTCACCGCCGTAAATATCGAGTACGAGAAATTATGACGTTATAACTACCGTCGATTTTCCGTACATGTACGAGCGTTAAACTTTTTGAAATCGAGAAATACCTAGCGGGGGCAATTAACTGTAAAATTGGAATTGAAATTTCGTAATTTCGAATATTCATTCGCCGACCGCTAACGCGATCCCGCGTAGCCAATTGTCATGGAAATCGAGCTATGTTTTTTTTTTCCCCCATTTTTATTCGACTTTTGTTTTTCCGTTCGTTCGTTCGGAGCCGCGTAACCGGGTATATTTCGCCCGTGCGATTCCGATTCCTTCGATTTTGGGCTCGGCGACCCAGGAAACCCCGAAATCGACCCCCTGGAAACCGTCGGAAATTTTTCACTGACTTCAAACTCAAAAAACCGGCGAGGCAAAAAAGGGGTTTCGAGATATCGGGCGGGCTCTGGAAGAAGCGAGAGAGGGGCGGAGGGGTGGTTTTAATTACCCGGTCTAATTGTCACCGATTGCTTAATTGTCCTTGGTAAATTACCGCCCCCTACTCCGCTCGCCGCTGGTGGTAAAGTGCAGTTCACAATTAGAAAGAAAGAAAGAAAGAAAGAAAGAAAGATCGACGTCGTTCAGCGCGAAGGAAACACGCGGAAATTCCATTCGTACACTTATTGATATGTGTGCGAACGTACGAGGTGTAGCATAACCGACGAATTATAAAACTCACCCCTTTAAAGTTGTACTTTTCGTTAGCGCGAGTAGCGTTTGTACAACTGTAGCATGCGGTGTTTCTCTCTCCGTTGAAGACCGTGTACAGTTACGAGACCTCGTAAACTTCAAATTGCGTTAACTCGAGTCCGCGACGTCTCAAGATCCGACATCCCCTCTTTCTTCCATAACCGGCTAAATACCAAAACCAGACTTGAAAACACTCGGGGCAACCCCCGCAGTCGGCAAACAGGTGCCCTTGATAAAAGGATATGCTATTTTACATTCTCTCTCGCTCTCTCTCTTTCTCCCTCACCTCGACAACCCCGACATTTTGACGATTAGTTTTATCTCGCGTCTACACCGATACCGATGAGATCGAAAATATACATTTCTTCTTTTCTTTCTCTCCTGAGTTGGTCTTCCTCGACAAAAAAAAAAACGACATACCCAAATCCCTCGGGTAAACTTTTCATCTTTTTTTTTTTTTTGAGATCAGTTTCCCTCGCCGATTCGAGGAAGCGAAATCAAAACACGCCATAGAATCAAGAACGTTCGAATAAAATGTGATTTGTAAAAAGCAAATAAAATTCTGAAACCATTTCGATTTCAACTTTTTTCTCTTTTTATCTTTTATGTTTTTTCGCATCCCCTAAAAATTAGTTCCCAGTTTATACGAGTTATACACTTGTACGATGTATGCAGTCCGAGCGGTGTATCGAGGGAGGGGGGTAGTTAGCGCCAGGGGCGTGGGGGTTTTAGCATTCGGCTTTTGGGGATCACTCTGCGTGTATGCGTCGGGAGGGGTGGGGGTGGGTTGAAAATGTGAATGACTAGCGACTATGTGTATATAATAGCGACAGATTACGGAGAGACGGAAAGGGAGAAAAAGAGAGAGAGAGAAATAAAATGGGGGTGGCGCGGCGAATCGAACGGGTTATACGTCATGATCCGCCGTACTCTATGCGCCCCTTATAAATTTTATATTATTTTCATTCTCGTTGGAGTTTAGTTTAGTTAGGTTCTCCTCTACTCTCCACACCGCTCAGCTCCGCTCTTCTCTTCCGTTCTCTTCTATTTCGAACGAAACGACGCGGGGCGCCGGTCTGGGGAGGGAGGTGGCGGGGGCTGGGGGCTGGGGGCTGGGGGTTGGGGGGGTTTCAGCGCGGTGTTCAGGGTAGTTTGTTAACGGAGAGAGGGTGTTCGCAGCACATGAAATCACGATAATTGTTAACAATTAACTTAATCAGACTCGAGAGCCTTGGCTTTTGTTGCCTCGCTTGCTGCTCCTGCTGCTACCGCTCCTCAGATACCGTCATCCCCCTCCGCCGCCGTTCCCCGGCATACTTCAAAACTCCCTAAACTCAACGCAGAGGTTCTCATAACCCCCGTACCTTTCGCTGGTCCGTGTACATGGCTGTAATCCGCGTAATTGATTCGAAAGAAAAAAAAAAAAAAAACAGTATAAAATTAACAAACAACGACGTATAATCGAATTCACGAGATCGGTTGTACGATTCGAAACGAGTGGAGAAAATATGTTACGAGCGATATCGCGAGAATATAATTTCTCACGTCATTTTCAGATACGATTTTCTACAGAAAAATATATTATCGAATAAAAGATGAGTCGAGGATTGATTTATTTAAAAAAAAAAATAACTTTTTTTTTTTTTTGCAGGTATGGTTTCAAAATCGTCGTGCCAAATGGCGAAAGACGGAAAAAGCGCTGAGACGTGATACGAGCTTTATGCACGTCGAACAAGGCGGTGAGTTTCTTTACTCTTTCATTTTTACCTGCTATTTTTCTGCTCCTATCAGAGTCGCAATTTCAATTTCGCGAAGCCATAAAACAAACAAATTATAAAAAAACAAACAAATGATAAAAATGTATCAATCAATGTGAATATCGCGGTGATAACAGGGTAATTATTTCATATCTGCTATAACTACATATTAGGTACATACATGTGTATATACAATATACCGGTTCGCGTACATAAAACCGTCTAGATAAATAAATAAATGGAATGAACGACTATTGTTGGTTGATGGTGGAAAAAAAAAGAAAAAAAAAAAAAAAAACGAGAGAAAGAGAGGGAGAAAAAAAAGAAGCAGAAAATGGGTACGACGGGGATGGGGTCGTTTATGTGGGGAAATGGAATTGTGGAGCAGCGGGATATATTAATGTTACACGTTATAAGGTACAGTCAATTTTTTCACTCACCCGAGCTCTCCTGCTTCATCATATCCCCACGTACGTACGTCCACACATGGGGCATCCGACGTCAACTTCCGTCATGTTCCGATCTTCGATGTCTTTTTTTTTTTTTTTTTGAAACACTCGGGAACGATCTCTCCCAAAAATCTCGCGAGAAAAGTCGACGGACTTTTTGGAGAAAAAGAAATGCAAACGTTCCCCCCTGTATTGAAATTCTACGGAACATCAACGAATATCCGTTGTATGAGAACCTGCGGGTATGGCGTCGATACGGAATGCACCATACAAAACTTGTACGCGTACGACACACACGTATCCAAATAAATTAATTTCCACACGCGATGTGAATACGTACAGGTGTACCGCCCGGTAGTGCTGGTAACGTACAAGAGATATACACAGGACGATAAACAGATACGTATCGATACGTAGATAGATAGTCGGATGGATAGCGAGTCGAAGACAATTATGGGTAATTTTATTATCGAAAACCACGATCGACGTGTGTACGCCGCCGACGAAAACGCCCGTAACTATACGGTGCACATTACACAGAAAACGTTCGTATTTGTGCCGAGAACGATACGATTTGAAATCGTCATACCTATCGTTTACCGGCTCGGATTATCGTTCGAGCTAAGAGGCGAGACAAAAACTCCGTCACCCGTACACCCAAATCGAATCAATGGAAAAAACTATATTTGTTTCAGGTGTAAACGAGCTATCGCTGCACGCTCACCTTCTGCAAACAGCTGCGGCGGGTCTTCCGATGGTCGGTGGAGGCGGCGGGGGTGAATCCGGTTGCCCTTCGTCGGGTGGCGCCGGTGCCACCGGTTTTCCCTGGTTCATACCGCCGGTGTTTCTGCCCTTGTGGGCATCGGTTGCGGGCGGCGGTCCGAAACTGCCGCCTCTTCACGCGACGCTGTCTCAGTACCGGGGTCTGATTCCTCTGCCGCCGAACTTGGCCTCCCTGGGGGCGGCGACGGGTCTCCCCCTAGGTTCCATGAACCATCCGACGATCAACGATCTCAACTCCCAGATGAACGGTAACGGAACGGGCGCCGGTGGCGTGGCCGTTAATCCGGCCGGTTCGGTTCACCACAATTTACAGAGCAATCTGAACGCCCAGATTCATCTGCCTCTCAATTTGGGTGTGCAAAAATTGCCGCAAAATTTAACGGCCAAACACATCAACGAACAAAACGAATTGTTGATAAGGGACGACGATTCCATTTCCTCCGACGACGATCATCAGGTCAGAAGACTACACAGCGCCGAATTATTGAGAGTCAAAGCTCAGGAGGCTATACGAAAAACCGACAACTAATTGCATTGTTTTCTTCTATTTTTTTTTTTTTTTTTTTTTTTCAGTCTTTCGTCTTACTTTTTTCTTACCGTTTACCGAATAAAATCTAACGATCCAACGTTCTCGATCAGCAAGTGCGAACGAGAACGCAAAAAACAAACAATTAGACGGTCTGTAGATGATATTATATAGATACAGTATATAGTATACGAATACCCTGCACTATTACCCACAGTAAAACAATAATTATTATTATTGAACATAATTACGATCATTATTATTGTAATAATTATTTGAAAGAAAATCAAAAAACGTGAATAAAATAAATCGAAACGAAATGAAATATGATAATATATGACTTCAATTATTATATATATGAATTATATATAGTTATAAATGTATATCGCTGCATTACGTTGTAAGTGCATATAATATAATTAAAGCGAGAGCCCTGAGTGTTGTTTCTTTTATTTTTATTTCTGTGTTTTCACTTTTCTCCTCTTCGTAGGGAATTAGAAAAAAATTAATTATAATTGTATGTGTATATTAATATTGTATATTGTTACAAAAGAAAAAAGTTAAATCGGAAAATGTGAAGAGGAGAGAAATAAAATAAATCACACGACACTCCCATATGGCTTGTGTAAATATGTATCATTGTATTATTATTAATAATATTATTAATATTATTATTGTAAGTATCATCATTATATCATTATAATCATTATCAATAAATAGGCACGTTATATATGTATATATACATACCCATATGAATTTATGACCATTATATACCGTGAGCGTCTGTTGGAGAGTAGTTGCGATCGACGTATGCTTCGAAATATTCTTATTCCTCGTTCTACGAGCGAACCCGAGCTCCGGCTGGAGTCAGCGTGGCCAGCGGCGTAGACGCTTTGTTATGAGGCGTCACCTTGAGGGTCGTAGATCACAACAAGTCGCCTACACCTGTGGGTAGGCCGACTCCAGCGGAGCTCGGGTTCGCTCGTAGAACGAGGAATACGAATATTTCGACGCATGCGTTGATTCCGACGATTTTCAACGGACACTCACGGTATACCTACAATAAATCGATGCAAAAACAGATATCGAGTTTTCATTATCAGGTACACCTATTTTATCGGATCTTCGTTGATTTATTTATTTATTTATTTATCTTTTTCAATGGATCTAAGTTAGGGATACCTGGGGCGCAGGTAAGTATATAATTATAATTAAATTCAACGACGTATCAGAAAGGTGAACGTGAATAAAAAAAAAAAAGGGGGAGAAAATTGAAAAATAAAAATGAGAAGAAAAAAGTAATATATAAATAAAAACCACCAGCTCGTAGTCATAAATCAAAATAAATTATAGTATATAAGTGAGAATGTATATCGTAGATTAAACTGTCATTCGTCCATGTACAAACACGTGTACGTGGATACAGGTAGGTATAAAAACTTACGATCATGCTTTCTACGAGGGTGGAAGTGGGAGGGGGTTGGGGGTTGGGGGTTGGGGTTGAAACGCTGGAAGGCCGGTATAATTACATTGTTTAGTAAATGCTTTTATTATTTTTTTCTCACTGCGACGTTCGCTTTAAATTCGGTTCTTTTGCTATTATATTCGTTTTCCCACCCCCCGTTTCTTTTTTTCTTTTTTCCTCCTCTCATTTGTGTGTCACGATTTTATTCATAATTTCCCCGAGCAGGTAATACATATGCACGTAACACGTACGTATAGCCGTATACCTGTACTATGACATACGTTTTTTTTAGCTAGTTGCATAGATATATTGAACTCTATGCTAGTTGTTATTTTTTACTTTTATTCAATGCTCGTCAATTTTGAAACCCCTCGTTTTTCAAAACGTTCGATTATTTATTTTTTTTTCCACACGATCGTCATGTAGTCGTATGTATATATAGTAATTATCCGTGCACGTATATCATATGAAATGTACGTACGTACGTACGTTGTACGATGTACAAGCCTTTTTAAATATTGTTTAATTTTTTTTGTTGTTCTTTTCTTCATTTACAACACGCACTAAAGCAATTACAATAGAACACAGCTCGTGCAGTTCTGTGTATAAAATCAGCAAAAGAGAAGAAGGAAAATAACGAGTAATTGAATCGATCTTTTTTTTCTCCCCTTTTCTATCTACTTCGACGTAATATCAAGTTTGATTTTATCGTTGGACAAATGTATTTATTCATATACAGGGTGATTCCGAACGAATTCATACATTTCCCTTTTTTTTTCTCTCACCTCTCGTATTCGTCGTAGAATGAAATTAAAAAATCCGAGAGGAAAAGCTCGCGCTTTCGGGTTTCCGTATTCGCGAGATCGCGTTGCGGTCGTCGATTGACATCCACTGTTGCACGAGATCTTTGCAGGTATAAGGTGGGTAGGTGGTGAGTAGGTGGTACGGGGGTGGCGGCGGCGGTGGTGGTCGGAGAAGGACCGGGGGGGGGAAGCAGCTACGAAGCGAAGGACAATTAGATTAAAAGCAGCGCCTCTTGCGGCAGCTTGAGATCCATTAGTGCCCATTGTACACCACCTCCCCATTTCCCCTGCATTTCCCTTCAGTTACCCCCCTAGGTACGCTGTTCCTCCTCTTCGTCCCGCACCGCCGACGAAATATTCGCCCTCCTCCCCGCCCCCCCGACACCCCCCCGACACCCCTCTCGAATATTCCTATTTTCTCTCTCCTCTTTCCTCCCCTGTGTCCGTATCGGGTAATCGCTTTTTCTTTGCTCTCTTCGTCTCCTACTTTTCCCTATTCCTTTTCACTCCTCATTCGACGTCTTCTTTTTCTCGCGATACGCCTGTACATTTTACTCCTGCCCCCGGTACTATAACCGGAGGAGTAAATCTCGAATCCAGGTACTTATGCTCAATAGTAATATGCTCACTTCATATCGTACCTACGGCGTACGAACCCCAACCCTCCCTTTCCTCTCTCTCTCTCTCTCTCTCTCTCTCTCTCTCTCTCTCTCTATCTCGTTCCATCTCTCAACTTTCTACCAGCACTCCAGCCGGTAGAATCTATCCATTCCATCCCGTCCATATTCACCGCGTTCGCCATTCCGGAGTACCTACCTACCTCCGCCTCTCTCCTCCCCCTCTTCCTTTACACCGCCAAACTCTCCGGCAGATTCTAGAATTCTCTTTACACTGTTATACCACCTCTTATAAAACTCTTCGTCGTTGGCGACGTCTGATACGAATAACGAGCCTGGCGGCGGGGTGGGTGAGCAGCTCCGGGGGAGCTAAACACCTTTCCTCAAACAAATACGTTACACGCTTAAATATCTTGTAGATTTGTACGTATTCGTTATCGCGAGGCAGCCGTTATTTGCCGGCAATGAAAAAACGGGCCCGAAGAGGAATGGGGTGGGTTTTTGAGCCCCCATAGATTATCACATGGGCCCCCCTAATTACCACATTTTTGCATTCGTGGCTTCAAAGCTGTAAAACTTGAAAAAAAAACTGAGCAAAAACCAAATTCACGACAACAGTTCTAAAGTCAAAGCTTCCAGCTTCAAAGTTCGATTTCTTTCATCGAAATCCCTCGATTTTCGACGAAGTTACGCCCATTTGAAAATGGATCTTTTTTCGGATAAAATTGGAGCGATCCCTGTATGAAAAATTTGACGGGTGTTAAGGGTTTGTGCGTGTACTTTTGGCCCTAGACGCCTTTGGAAAGTAAGAAGAAGAGAAGAAAAAAAAAAAAAAAAAACAGGAACAAAAAACGAGAAAAGAAAGGAACCCGACGTACAGGAAAATATATATTCACACGGTGTTAACCTAACTGTGTAGTTATGCTCAAAAATTAGTATTATAGTTTGGTACCATTATCGCGTTATTACGCTACTCTCTCTCTCCCTATGCGTGCCTATAATGCTACACCCCATTATTCACGTCTTCCAAAGTTTTTCTTTTTCAATCCCTCCCCCCCCCCCCTATTTTTCGTTTGCTTTGCCCTCCTGCGCAGGGTGCACACACTTCATTAATACCATTAGAAATCATCCCTTATACGATCATCTCGTCAGGTATAACGATACGCTCGCTTTCATGGGGTCGGGTTGGGTTAGCTGCCGTTGCTGTCGGACGTTTATTTTATTATTTTATTCCCTTCACTTCATTTTTGTTTTCGTTTATTTCAATTCCGCCGAAATTCTCACCGTAATTAATAATTTTCGATCCGAACGGGGTCGCGCAATATTCGGTGTTAGCGGGAGAGAGATAAATTTTTTGTTTCCGAATAAATAATACGATTCCGAATAAATAATAATGGAAAACAGAATGGGTGAAAAGCAAAAACAACGAAACTAAATCAGTGGCGATAAGAAAAATTGGTAGAAAAAGTGAGAAGAAAAAAAAAGAAATCGGAAGAACCGGAGGAGAGTCAGATAGATATGGGAAGATAGATATAATGCGGGGGTGGGTGAAGATAACTCGATAATATAATGTAATAATAATAGGCAAAGGATGTAACGCGTATACCTTATCTAACCTTATACCAATATTCCAGTACAAACTCAGCTTCGTTATTCTCACGCTTTATTAAAATTTGAAAACTAGTTAATACCGACGTATAAGTATAATAAATCTATTAGATTAAAGGTATGTGGATACGCTGTACGTGCGTATTTATATCTATAATGTATGTATGATACACTCATGACAAACATGGAAGAGTTGTAAAAAAAAAAAAAAAAAACCAACGAATATCGCTCTCAAAATTTTCCACCCCGCGTATAGATTATTATCCAGACCCATATACCGGTACCAAGCTCGTGTAAAAATATGTCCATTGATGGTCGAGAACCAGACGAACGTATCCCGCAAAAAGTAGCAAAAGCAAAAAAAAAAAAAATCATTTCGATTCCGTTAGTTATTTAATTTCTTTTCGTTCATTTGAAATATTCCAAACGGATAAAACATGGGTATGTATTCCAAAACGTGAACACGAAACTGAAACACGTGAAAATAAAAGTTGAAATTATTCATCAGAGAATTCGAGTGAATTTTTTTGTGAATAAAAAATTTATTAAAATTTCAATTTATTTATCTATCCGTAGTTTTCGGGTCGTCAGGAGCGAAACTAAAATTTATTACGCGTTCACCACTCGTCGCGATCATTGGCTGGATGATCGACCGTTGAATGGCACTCGATCCCCTATTATTTTTTAAATCAAAAAAACGTAGCCCCGAAGAGAAAAAAATAATTTTCTCAAGACAGGTGGCTTTTTTGAACTCGCGAACAGCTCTAACCTGATCTGATGTGTATATATATATTATACGGTGGTGGAAATATACAGAGAGAGAGAGAAAGACAGGGAAGAGAGAAATAAAAAGAGAATAATGGGTGGAATGAGTTAAGCCAAGAGGCGAGACGGCGCTGAAAGGACGGCGGGGGTAGGGGGGATATAGCTCAAGTCAGACAATGGATTCGCCCGGGGTACGGTGGTGGCGGTGGTGGTGGTGCTTCTCGTTGCTCGCCTCGATTGAAAATCCGCACTGCAAACAACCCCCGAAGAGACCAGCGACTAAGGATTAAAACCGTAATTGAGATATTGAGATCTGATTAAGATGAAATCAATATCGCTGCTATATTACCTCGTGCTCCCGCACACAGCTTTCGCGGATCTGTTGGCGAATACACGCATGGATCCGACGATGTACGATCTTTTGTTCGAAATTTATCTAATAACCATTTTTTTTCATCGTTCACCTCGGTTCGTTTCTCTCTCTGTCTCTTTCTCTGTTTGCTTAAACTCATTTCGCGTACGTTTTACGCTGATGCAATCATCGATATATTGCTGTGTACGATGACACAATATTCCATTGTCTTCGGGGTGCTTTTTTCGTGTTTTCTTTTTTTTTATCTTCATTTTTCGAAATTCATCCGGTAACTTTGTTATTTTACAATGGCGTTGCACGCGCGCGATGCATTTGATTTCATTTGTCCTTTGAATTTTTATACGGTAATTTTCTTTCGATTTCACGTCATTATATCTCAAACGCACGTGGGGTGGTTTTTTTTCTCATCCTTCGTATTTTTCTCATCGTGATACCTCAATTTTTCTGCCTCAAAAAGCGGGAAATTGGTCATAACTCAATCAATTTTAAAGTTAGATCAATTTGACTTGTAAATTCGAATTCCTGAGATCGAAATACATGAGAATATCATAGAAAACCCAGTGAAATATGTTGATTTTTCCCCAAAAATTGAAAATTTTCCAAGGGGCACCCCTTTCGATTTTTTCAATTTTTGACAAATTTTTTTTATTGTTTAAAATTGATTAAATAACACTTTTCTGACGTATTTTGACCTCAGGAATCCAAATCTGAAAGAAAAATTGATCTATCTCTAAAATTGACCGAGTTATCGCTAATTTTTCGCTTTTTCGGGTCAAAAATAAAAAATTGATTTTTTAATCTATCTTGATGTAATTCGAGCTTAGGAATCCGAATCCGAAAGAAAAATTGATCTATCTGCAAAAATGATCGAGTTATCCTCATTTTTTCGCGATTTTTCGCGATTTTTGGCATAAATTTGAGGATATCTCGAAGGGAAAAAATCGTAGCTCAATTTACTCAACGGATTCGTGTTCCTGAGGTCAAAATACATAAGAAAAGTGCCATACGATCAATTTTAAAAAATAAAAATTTTTGGTCAAAATTTGAAAAAATCCAAAGGGGTACCCCTTCAAAAAATCTCAAATTTTGACCAAAAATTTTTATTTTTTAAAATTGATCGTATGGCACTTTTCTTATGTATTTTGACCTCAGGAACACGAATCCGTTGAGAAAATTGAGCTACGATTTTTTCCCTTCGAGATATCCTCAAATTTATGCCAAAAAATGCGAAAAAATTGGGATAACTCGGTCATTTTTGGAGATAGATCAATTTTTCTTCCAGATTCGGATTCCTGAGCTCAAATTACATACAGATAGACAAAAAAATAATTTTTTTATTTTTGACCCCAAAAAGCTGAAAATTAGCGATAACTCGGTCAATTTTAGAAATAGATCAATTTAACTTGTGAATTCGGATTCTTGAGGTCAAAATACATAAGAATAACATATAAAATAAACTATTTTCATTTGGCCCAAAATCGACAAAATTCCAAGGGGTGCCCTTTTGGATTCTTTCGATTTTCGGGCCAAAAAGTTTTAGGTATAATGAAAACTAAACGAAGAACATTTGAAAAAATTAAACGGGCATTTTTTCCATATTCGTTTTCTGGTAACGAAACAATTTAAATACGTGCAGAACTTACATTCAAATTCCATTCGTACGTTGTGATAAATATACACGTGTGTACGTACGTTAAACCGTGTAATTCCATATACCCAATTTAGTTCAATAATAATGATGATAATAATGACGATATAATGACTGAGGAATAGAAAGCTTCTTGTACATAGGTTCCCATCAACAGATTTTATTTCGTCATGGTTGGTTAGGGGCGTCTGGTTTAATGGCCGTTTAAGGGGATTTTCACCGCGTAATTAGTGCAGTGAAGAAAAAAAGAAAAAAAGTGAAAAAGAAGAAAAGAAAAAAAAAAAAAAAAGGTGTTATACCTAGTACGCGTACAGTGGATATATAATAGTATATAGTGGGTATGTACCCCCTAGTTAAATCCGGTGTGCTGAAACCCCAACAAAGAGGGTCGGTTACTGTTGCCAAGTATAATAAATCTGGTGTACATACCTCACTATTGTAAGTCCACACGAATACAAACGACGGAACAGAAATCGAATAGGTGTACGATTTTCTGCTCAGGTTCGAGTTTTATGTATTCGAAATGTGAAATTTAGCCGGGGTACTTTACACTTTTCAAAATCCTCATTTCGTTTCTCTTTCTTTGTAGAGCTGTTCTTCGTATTTCTTTTCTATTTGTACATTATTTTTTTTTTCTCTCCCTCCGAGGAGGTGTCGGTAAGGAAAAACGGTAGCGGTCGTGAGGTAGACATTTGGATTTAAATATCGGGGCGAAACACTTGAGTGTAATATGAAATTTTCGTTTTTTTTTTATGGGCGTTCTCCTCACGGCGGTTTCGAAGCTGTATAAGTTCGAAACGGAGGGGGGGGGGGGGGGTCCCCGTTTCTTTCGAGAGGGGGCAAAATAAGGGAACTATAAAAAGGGCCCGACGACGTCATGCCGCGCGGAAGGACAGATGGGGACACCCGGTATAATATAACGTCTATTATATTATTGTGCTAAATGGTATGTACTACATACACCAATTCTATGTTTGGCCACTAAAGTATCTCTCAGTCATTCACTCATTCATTCTCTCATTCATTCTTTGCACGTAACGAGCCGCTGCTGGCTGTTGATCTCGCTGTTACTGTTACTCTTACTATTGTCGTTTTTGTTGTCGCTGTTGTTGTTGTTGTTGGTATTTTGTCGAAGGTACGAAAAACGCCCTTATTTCGAACAAACGAACTATGACGATCGCTGCGGTTTCGGCGATACACTTTCATTTTTCAAGATATACCGTACACTCCCGGGCGTTTTTCCAGAATTTTATTCTTCCAAGGACGATCGAGACCTGCGTCCTTCTTTCGAATTTGTTCGAATCAGTGGCATTTTGTTTTTTCGGCAAAAACTTCAAGATTTCGAAAATCCTCGTTGTCCGAAAAACAAGCAGGCTCGCCGAAATGGCTCGCTCCCGGAGAAGGGGGTGGTGAAAGATGTCGCGAAAACGTTCGACAATAACGACAATTTCTTTTAATTAGCGGATAGAATTGGCGGAGCACAGGGATAATGTAATACATATTACATCAATGCGAGCGCGATTGAATTATCTGAGCTGACCTGCCGCTGCGCCCTATGAACTGTGCGGTGGTAACGGTGCACGAAGCACGAATCCACCCCTCCAACGGTTCGTTCGCCTGACTATAATAAGAATAAGCTCGATGGCAAATAAAATCTATGCGATGATTAGTTTCTATGGGTTTCCATGGGTCCGGGTAACATCATCGTACATGACTGTGCCGTTACTGTGTAACAATGGAAATATAAAAGGGAGACTACAAATTTGACGTTCCTCCAGAAGCAATAGGAGCGAAAAAAAAAATAGCAGGCTCCGCGGGCGTCGTTCTAACGCACGTGACTCGCACGTGTCACCAACTCCGAAAACTGCCTCTCTCGCATACGTGAATATACTTATATATCGCGCACGCTACGTAGAACCTTACGCATACGCGTGTAACGTAAGGCAGGGCACTCGTTATGCCAATTTCGCACCCAATTTAGTTCTTTCATTTAATTAGCGACATGATCGCTGATGCGAATATCTATTAGGTTTCCCCGAGGTTCGATAGTTCGATTAGCTCGTCGTAAGGGATCCGAATCTGCCGTTATCTCATCTCATTTATCTGGGCGTCAGAGAAAAAAAAAAAAAAAACAACAAAAGTATTCCTTCGAATGCAAAGAAATTTTTATCTTTTTTCTTTTTTTGGAACCGCAGGAATAGAAATTTTCGAAAGGAAAAGGTTGGTCTGGAATTCCCTCGATGAAAATCGAACGATTCGGAATTCGGAAATTCGAAAAAACCGAATGGCACCTTCGGTACCGCGACAGTCCCAAATTGAAAGAGGGGGATGAATTTAAGAATTTCGACGTTGGACGTGTGGATTTTGTAGGAGCGGCGTTAAAGGAGGATATAGGGACGACGGCTGATATAATCGGGTATGTCGAGTGCGAGGGACGTGAGCCGTGGTATTCGGTATCCAGAATCCATGGAGGCGCATCCGCCTTGGCTTCTATTCACGCATCTACTCGAGGGTAAACAGCTTCGCGGCAGCAGCAGCGGCAGCAGCAGCAGTTGAGTCGAATATATTGAAATAATCTCAGCAAATACGACAAGTTCGGTTATGAAATTTGCCGAAGGGCTTGCGAGAGTTCAGCTCTCTCTGATGGCCGCCTCCCCCCTCCCCCCTCCCCTCCCCCGCCCCCCCCCCCCCCCCCGTCGAACCCCCTTTCGCCTCTTTCCTCTTTACTCATTGCTCTTCGCTCTTCGTCCACCCCCTACAGCCATCCCCATCCGCCATACTCGAATCGCGATTCTGGAACCCTTAGCCCTGCCAACGCTCCGAGGTATGTTTGCCCAAAATCGGTTCAATAGCAACTTGGACAATTCAGAATACTAGCGGTAGCTCTCATGTTTGTCTTATATACCCCGTTGCACGACGGTTATAACGTTTCCATACACGTACAACTATACATATAATATGTCAAAGTGTCATCCGTCCTGCTCGTCTTATTGTTGGCCGGGCGGTAATCCGAGTCTAGAAAGTTTCGAACAACCGCAATATACGAGCAATCAAACTCCGCGGTACTGCGGAGATTCGAAAAAACGGAAAATTTCCTCCAAAAAATGTACTCGAAAAAAAAACGTGTCGAACCTTCTCCGCTGGTTAGCGCAAGTCGTCGCGGGTGTCGTTTTCGGGGTTCGCGGGATCGCTGGAACCGAACGTCGTGTTAAAAAACTAAAAATGAAAAATGGCGGCTCGATTCCCCGGCGAAAACAGGGGATTCTCGCGTCACATTTCGGTTAATCGGAGTCAACGACGACTGGATAATAAAAAATTGAGAATAATAATAGACTGGACGTACACACGGTTAATTTAATCAAGAGTACGTCGTAGCTCTCCCTTTCCCTATCTCGAGGCTTGTTCAAACAAAGTCTGCGATTTGGTGACGGATATTAGATACAATTCAATAGAGCTGTCCACATTACGTTATTCTACTGGTAGATCTGTTCGGCAAACACAACACCGGCTTTTCCCATGCCCTGAAACGGTAGCGAACAGTGGTTCTCCGCGTGGAGAGAAACTGAAAGAAAAATTCCTCCCCGAATCCAAAGTTACTTATTCCCCCCCCCAATAATTCTCTGTGGGCCGATTTTTTCACTTCGGCTTAAAACTCTCGCAATTTTCGTCCGTCTCTCGATGGAATCGCGTCGCACGCTGATACCAAATTGCGTTTCTCTCGGGTCCGTCTTTCGCGTTCGGAAAAATTTTCCGATGACCGAATATTTTTTTCGTCAAACAAACCGTAACCGGGATGGGAAACTCTGACCGCCGCGCGGTTCGTATAAGCGCGCACGAGGGTCGCATGCAATATTAGGGGCATTAAGTCGCCATAAAGAGCGCATTAGGGGTTCTTCCTCGACCCTCCGGGTGTAGTTTAGCGTTTAATTGTGCCACCCCTGAACCCCCTTCCCTCTCCTTACCTCACCTCACGTATCAAAGGTTTCAATTTAGATGCCAAATTCTAATTTATGCATTCGCAAACGAGAAACTGACTGCACTCGACCGACATGCGTCGCGCTCTAAAATAATGTTCGTTCGTCGGTGCCTCGTCTGTTTATTTTATTTCTTTTTCTGTTCATCTATTTTTTTTTTTTCACTTCGTTTTCCACGAGTTTCAGCCGCATCTGGTCTCGGGGCGGACGTTCATTGTCGTAACTTTATAAAATTATCGAGCACCTGCACGTTCGGCGCGGTGCTGGAAAAATTGACCCTCGCTTTGTACGGTCGATTCGTCGTCTCGCCGTAATCTCCGCGCAACTGATACAGATATTCCGTCTTCTCTAAAACCCTGGTGACGAGAAATATACATATATATACATTTTTTTTTCTTTCTTCCCGCGGCTCGTTTACAGGTTCGTAATGAACTCCTTCATGGCTGAGGGGATTCCGTATTTATCCCTCCGGGGGTATTTAAGGTAGCTGAATAAGGTACCTGCGCGGTCTCATCTTCTTGACACCTTGAATGGTGTTAGGTCTATCACCTATTATAGTGTAGAGGTTACCCTCAGGATCTCCGGGAGTTTAGCGGGGGTAGGGGTGGAAATCGGGGGGGGGGGGGGGGGGGGTGAAAGAGGACGTGAAATCCGTGTAAAATTTCTACCTATTTTCTTCTCACTTTTTCCGCCACGTTTTCGGACGAGGAGGAGGTGGTAGAAGGACGGAGGGAATATACACATATTAGGGATATATACATACCTATGTACCAACGGAGTGCGCATGGAATCTCCTGTTGGATTTCTTCGCAAATTTGGTTCATTTGCCACATTGTAGTCGGCTTATCCATTAGAAAACGAGCATAAAAGAGAGTGTCGAGTAGAGAAGAAGAACCCTCTTGAGAGAAAATAGAATAAAAAAAAAAACAACATTGTACACGTATACGTATATGTACGTAGGTATAATATATAGATGTGTATACCCGTCGTCCCTTAAAGCGCGTTGATCTTCACCGACAAAAACTACGTGTATAATATATTCTCACCGCACCCGACGCCACGAAACGACACCCATATTCTATAGAAACGAAACATAGAGGAAAACCTCGAGAGAGAAAAAAAAAAAAAAAAAAAAAAAACCCCGAGAAAAACACTTTTTGCACGTACATATTATACCGGCGTGAAAATACAAATTGCCTACGATCGTCGTAGTCAAAAAATGATCGATTGCACCTTTTTTACGAAATTTTTGATTCTCCATTTTTCGACGGTTTTTTTACGAATCGAAAAAAATTAATCCGTTGGAAAAAAATACAGATGAAGAAAGAGGGGGTGGTAGGGTGTGGAGGATGAAAACGAATCGGTATAAAATAATTTGACAGAATCTAATAACGTGAAGAAATGACGGAAGATAATGAAATTTGCGGGTGAAAGAGAGAAAAGACGATGAGAAGAGGGGTAAAAAAAAAAAAAAGAAACGAGAGTCCGAGGAGAGGGAGGGCATGTACATCGAACGAATAAGAAATCCGGAGAAGAGGGATGAAGAAGAGAAGAGAGAGAAAAAAAGGAAAAAAAAGAAATCGAGAAAAAACAACAAAGTGTAATTAAATGGAGATTTAATAAAGGATATTTGCGATCGTTTAATATTACTCGGTTGAATAAGAATTGACGTTTCGACCATCTGTGCGGATATTCTCGTAATAATTTTCAAGTCTTTCACGTCGCGTGGGGCGGGTGATATAATTGAATTTTTCACCGGTACATGCGTATGTACATGCTGTATACAACATGTACACACACCGTATGCGGGATATCGGAGAGCGTCTGGAATCACTCGATGAAAATCAATTTATTATAAAACGCTAACGGTAAAAAAAAAAAAAAAAGGGGAAAAAATTAAAACGAACACGACCGAAAAACGACCGATCATATTTCAACGTAAAATACGAAGCACTTCTCCATCTCGATAAATTTTCCAAATAATCCTTTCAAGAGATGTTCTTTGTACTTATTTGATTTTCGTTGTTTTTTTTCTTTTTTTTTCTCTCCACGAACTAATTCAACGAACCGCAGATTCTGACGGGCGTTAGAAATCCTCGTCGTCATCGTTTACGCGGCAGGGGTGGCCGGGTTTGTTGTTCGCGTTGGTCGTGTTTCGAGTGTTCGGTACAAAGTCCGTTGCACATGCACGCACTTACACGGGAGGGTCGGCGTACGTAGCATATTTATAGAAAACCTATTGAAATTCATAACTTTCGAGGGTACACCTATATGTCCCCTGGATCTTTGGAGCCACACGAACGGACTAACTGAATTTTCCATGGGGCAGGTGCGCGTTTCGGCCCACAAACGTCCACGTGGAAGGTGTTCGCGATTGTCGGTCGAAATTGAGATGTGTCCGACCGCGACGACGACGCCGATGCGGTAGACCAACCCCGCCCACGGTCTCGCATCGTACGAACGTACGAGGAAAATTTTAATAATATATGCATGGATTTGCGGGCAACGATATGCATATTTGAATAACAATCTTACGTCGATTAGCCGGACGCGGAGCGAGACCACAAAATTACGAACCTCCTCCGTCTCTCCCTCGAAACTGAAAAGGAAAAAGGAAAATAATCGAAAACTTGAAATTAACGGCGTATCGTGTGGAGAAGTGCGATCGGTTTCGAGGAATGATTTTTTTTTTAATAAATGGTTAATTTCAGCGATCGGAATAGTTTGATTGGTTTTTGGAAAACCAACCCCCCTCCCTGTTCCTTTCATCCCTTCATTTCGCCGTAGTTACGCGATAAATTGTAACGCTGCAGGGGCCAGGCGAAAAAAATTTTGTCAACAAATTGGAAAAAATCGATCAAACTCGGTATTTGAGTCGTTGCAGTCAACTTCGTAGGACACGTACGTACGTGTGCGCGTTCACGTCTATCGTCATAATTTATGAATAATTTATTAATCGACGATCAGATAATAAACGGATATTATTCATAGATATGTAAATTGTTATTAGCTTTATGAGGACGGGTGTAATACAACTGTCAAATTTCACCTGTCAAATTATCGTACACCCGTAATATCCGTATGTTTGTTTCGCGTACACGCGTACGCGAGATCGCCTCTATTTTCTCTATGTACATATCGATTACTATTTTATATACTTGTACACCTGGACGAAAACAGTAACGGTATTCGAGGCGAGGCGCTATAATTAATCGCGTATTTGACGTCCGATGAAATTAATAGACTCAAATTAATCATTGGCTGTACTCAATCACCAACAATTACACCTACGATCGTTATACGGTGAACAAAAATCTACATTTCATTGTTCAGTCCGTCGCTATCGTCGTACAATCTTGCGGATGTTATCGAAAAAACATCATTAAAATTCATCGCATTTCGTAAGGGTAATATCAATCGACCGAACGAAAAAGAAATAGGTAAAACTGCGAGGCGAATAAAAATAGACGAAAAAATAAGAAAAGAGGAGAAAAAAAATCTTAAAACCTCGACAGCGACCGCCCTTACCTCCCGGGGTAATCGTTCCTCAGGGTAACTATTTTGCAACCCCTGCGATTTTACCGGCGGAGTTTAGGGGAGGGTTTTTTTCTCGGTCGTGAAAATGGCCGATGAGCAGCAGCACCTATCCGAGAGACGCGGAGATTGAGATGAAAATGGGATGAAAAAAAAAGGGCGGAAAAAGAAGGAGTAAAAATGAAGTAGACGAATATAATCTACGATTCGGGGGTCGGGATGAGGAGTGGGAGAGCGAAACGCGAGAAATCACCTTGGCATAATGTTGTAGCGGCGTTTAAACGAATTTCCGAATGAATTATGTGCACGTTCAATTTTGTGGCTTAATTTTATTTGTATAGATGCACGTTCTACGTACGTACGTATACGGTAATGCGAAATCATGATATAATTAGGTTTCGCGTACGTACACCTATTAGGATATATCATATACGTGTAGATATATACACGCGGCAATAAAATGATCATCTCTCTCTCGGAACTAATAATTAGTAACAAGCAATCAATTTACTGGTAGCAATCCTGTGCGTTGATTAGGGTTTGATTGGAGTGTAATTTAATTACTGGTGGTCGTCATCAATTCACCGGTCCGTATATAAACACGGCGAGCTGGGGGGAGAGGAGCAGGGAAATTTTAAAGTAGGTGTGAGGAGAACGACGGGACAGAGAAAATATTCGATGATAATCGTCAAGGGGGGTCCTGCTCCAGGATAACCGTCGACTGGGGCGTTTGTCGCGTTGAACTTTTTTACACAAAAACGGATAATTTCTTTCACACAGTCGAAAGATACTTTTTTCGATTCAGAAAATTATGGAATCGCTGATCTCCTTTTTTTCTCTCGAATTGGAAGAAAATAATTTCCGAGCAACCCTCAGGTTCTCAATACGATGGTTCGGATAAAAAGTTTATCCGGGGGAAAAACGAGTCCGATTTTGAATTATTTTCAAAAAATTTTACGCTCACATGAGACGTTTGAAAAGCATTCGATCGCATCGGAAGTTTTTTGGATGGGTAAGTGACTCGAAATTCCGTGTCATTAATCTGCATCGTTGAATACGCAATTTTGCCACTCTTTATTTTCATTCATAAAGTTAATTTCGTCCGATGTTTTGCACGCGGAGTGATAAATGTATTTAATTACGAAAAAATGGCGACGCTTTTAGGGTGGAGATAAAAGAGCCGGCGAAGGAAAATAAAGAAACGGAAAAAGAGAAAGGGAAAGAGAAAGTGATGAAGAGGATATACAGAGAGAAGCTGCGAACTATATACAATACGGTGGGCGGAATTGAGAGCCGAGCAAACAGACTAGGATTGTTTTTGACAGTAATTGCCTCGTTTTGGACAAAGGGGCGGAACAGAAGAAGGGGTTTTCCCATCGAATTTGCATTTCAAAGCTGCTGCTGCCGCTGCCGCTGCCACTGTTGCGTCGTCGCGTGTATACAACGTACACGTATCAAGGGCCGAGGGTTACAAGGGCGTAACCCACAAAAAATATACATATATATATAAATCACCCCAATCACGCTTGTTCAAATTTTGATTCCATTTTCTGTTTTCACCCCTGACGTGCTATACGTTTCGAAAATATGCAACGTGAACACATCGTGCAGAAACTTACCACGAAGAGGCAAAAAAAAAAAAAAAAAATCGAAAGAAACCCAAAACCATTTAAATTAGGTACATAAAAGTTCGTGAGTATATAACTTCGTTTAGCGACTTATTTAATTTGAGGAACAATTAATTAAAAGGGGCTTCGAGAAAGCGGGTGGAGTGTGCGGGTAATGGTAAATGGTGAATCTTATACGTACGCCAAGTTCAGGTAATTCGAATGAAAATTAATTCCCTCTGTTATGTAATATATATAAATTATATGTATTTACGTACATTTATTTCCTCTCCATCTTCCTCGACTATTGTTTCCTTTTTTTCCTCTTCCCCTCTCATTTCATCCGCAGGATTCTTTTCCTCGACGATATTCCCTCAACCTCTGCAAACTTTGCTCTTGCACTCTGACGGAAAAAAACAAAAAAAAATAAATAAAAATAAATCCCTCCCCTTATACTTTCATCTCCAATACCTCCGTCTCTCTCAATACATACCTGTACGTACATACGCGTACGTGCGTATCCACGTGTACATATATATATATATTTATAGGGTATATAAGGTATCGGAAAGGGAAACCCCATAAAAGTGGGAGGCGCCGCCGGAGGGTGCTCGAAAGATGAGGAAGAGAAGGGCATCGGCATCGCTGGGGTAATATAAAACCGAGGTTGGCGGGGTGGGGTGAAGGGGATGGGGGGGCAGGTCAACCCCTGACTGGTATTCGCTGATCCGTTGAGGCGCAAGTTCCGCCTGCGCCTTTATATATATAAAATTTCCAACCCCTATTGACGATGGTAGATGGTATACCTCGACTTTTCTTCCCGTTCCGCAGCTACACGGCGAACAGCCTTCGGGGGTTCCTAAACAAATTCAATAATCCCGGGGGATTCTTTGCCAATTTTCGTTATACTTCGTATAAGATTTTCTGCACAGCACACGCACACACACTCGCACACGTTTGTGGGGAAAAAAGAGGAAGACGAAAAACAAGACGCACAAGTGTGTGTAGTCAAATTGGAGAAGGAGAAAAAAAAAAGGCAGAAAGTAAAAATGGGAGATCGAAATTGTGGTGAAAAAAAAAAGATGTCGTTTTTTTCTTTTTGTCGTAAAGAAAGGTTGAGGAGAGAAATGGAAAGGAATCAATTTTGACGAGAGTGTGAGATTTCCATACATATTTAACGTTATTATTTGAAATTAGCTTATGGGAAATTAATCGGTCGTTTTGAGGACGAAGCAGTAGGGAGAAGGTCGATTAGGTATTCCAATCGAGGCGTCGGAATTGGGAGGGGTTCGGGTTCACTGGAGGGTAGGGTATTAGGTAGTAAGGTTAGAAGTGTGCTAGAACTCACCCAATAAAATGGTAATTCATGTTTGTACAAGTTAACCATGCGAGCGGGAATTGCTGGAAATTCGGAAATTCGACACTTTAACTCCAAAGATCAATACCAGCCCTTTATATACCTATACCTATACGTACATATATATATATATATAAATATATTATATAATTGTTTTATATACTCGAAAAAAATTCCCAACTTTCGCTCGATCATTTTATCTTCTTATGCCAACGAGTATTGGCGTAACAAATCCGAAGTAGAATGAAAGTAAAGTTCAACGTTGACGAAAATTAGGAGTTGAAAAGAAATGAAAAGAAATGAAAAGAATCTATGACCATGTGCCTCCGTGTGCAATTCGATTAGGAGTCATTTTGTTTTCCTTTTGCCACCCCCTAGAAAATTTGGGAAACCAATTTCACAAGTCGGTATAATGTACAGTCGAAAAGATATGGGAAATTTTAATTAAACCCGCGGAAGAAGAAAACGTGGGCGTGGGTATGTATTTATGTATATATATATATGCGTGTATATAGGTATAATTACATGCACAACTTAATCCTTCTTTCCTCGCGATCCTCACTTCAAACCTTATTCGACGGTTGAAGAAATTAATTAGAAGGTTAATTAAAACGACTCGCTTTGACATGCTAATTCGCGTTAACAAACTCTGCGCTCAGCAGTTCAAAACGCGCTTTCTTCTTTCTCCTCGTCTCCTATATACTTATAAGTTATACGCGTACAGTACATGGGTAAGTATATACCGTATACAATAGGTGTATAAAATATTCTTATACCTTACGCGCTAATTGTCTACCTCAATTTTCAATTTATCAAAGTTTTCTCCTTTTCGTTAATTTTTTTTTTTCCTTCGGCAACGTTATCTGGGATAAATTAATGAATGGAACGAGAACAGACTGAAAATAATAATAAAATAAGATAAGACAAAATAATATTAAACACGATATAATTAAAGCGAAGTTGAATTGTTATGAAATGATTGTAATATTTTTCTATTATATATACGTTATTAACGTATCCACGATCATTATATGGGTAGAATTATGTGTAGGTATATCGTACGTAGGTACATACATATAGATATACGTGCATACGTCAATAATTCTCGGTTATTATAATATTATACAATTATAATAATCTTATCGTATATTTATACATGAAAATTTATTTATTTATATCGTTCATATATATATATATATATGTGTGTGTGTGTATAGGTATGAGGGTATACATACAAATGGATATGTACTGTAATATTATCGATATTTACACAATTATATCCGAATTATTGAATACAAGATTGATTCTCTCTTTTATTTTTTATCGAAAGAGAAGTTGAGAGAAAGAATTGCATGTCACGGTAAAGATATCGCCGTGAAAGCTCACTTTTTTGGACTTTTGTCACGTAACATTTTCTGAAAGAGAAAAAAATGAAAATTGACATACCTGCACACAATGCCTCAGAATATTTAAATAAAAAGATTCCATGGAGTAATAAGAATTCGTGTTATTTCGGTATTTTTTTTTCTTAAATTTTTTTATTATATTCATTTATTCTCTTCTTCTTTCTGTTATTTTTCTCTTCTCATTTTTTCAATAGTTTCAATTTTTTCAGCTCGACAATTCTCTCGAATTCCGCCGCAGTGCTGTAATTCCTAATTTTTAATTCATCGATTTATTTTTCTTCTTTAGATATGCATGTATGTATATATATATATATAATCTATTATTATTTTTATCATTACGTTAATATTAAGTATCATAATAATTAACCTAATCACGATGATAATATATATTTATATATAGATAGGTACGCTAATCAATTATAATATTAATATGTATATATTTTCATTTTATATATATATACCTATGCAGTAAATTGTCTCTGTCATTAATTATTTCTTTTCTTTCGTTTCGTTCTCGTTACCGCTATTATTATTACTTTGTTTTGTCTACTCGCGTGTATTATTGTACAATAAACACATGGCCTGAAAAAGAGAAAATTAAATACCTCTCTTTTGTGACGCGCAATTGACTTTACAATAATTATATACCTCGGATAAATGTAATCCTTGTCAGACCAAAAAAAAAACAAAAAAAAAGAAGGAAAAAGGTACGAGGAAAAAGAAAGCGTCAGGAATCAACCGAGATATTGGGAATGATTTGGGAAGGATAAAAAATTCAATGGAAATATCAACGTTAATAAACTCAGACCATTTGGAGACCCTTGGTGATACTTTCGCCGTATTCTTTGTATTCTTTGGCCCTCATTCTCAATTCTTGGATGCTGGATGTTCGAGGATCGTGACCGTTGGCGGGAGGACTCGGTGAATGTTGAGATTGACCGTTGCCGCCATTTCCCAAACCACCCGCTCCGCCGTTCGTTCCTCCACCCGATGATGAAGAGGAAGAAATCACTTCGCCACCGACGACGCTACTCAAAACCAGCGAAGACAAACCTCCGCCGTTCAGCGATCTCATACCTGCAACAAAATGGAGAAAAAGGGGAAAGAAATGAACGCGTGCGAAAGATGAGCGAGCGAAATTATAGTTTTTTGAGACTTTATTCGGTATGGAAAAAAAAAAACGTCAATTTTTTCTAACGGACTCGGAAAGCAAGTAAATTGTTTCGGTTCAATTTGGAGTGACTCGTGATTTTTGTACTCGAAAAATTTTCTTTTCATTATAGGGTACGCCGCTGTGACGGCGTTCGCAATTTTTTGCGAGTTACACCCTTTCCGGTTGACGGCTCCTTGGTAAGTTTGGATCGTTAAATGAATTTTTTTTTTTCAAGCTAAATTTGCTGCACTGTAGAGCCACGTGAGACGAAGGGTAAAAATTGATTTTTTTTTTTTTTTTGGGTTTTGTTTTGAATTTTTTGGTACGTACGTCGTATAAAGTGGGTAGTTTTCGATCGGTTTTTCGTGATAATCAGATTTTGTTTGGAAACGATCGAGATTTAAGGGAGTCGGTTGCGTCCATCTCTCACGTGGCCCTGCAGGCTGATCATCGTCATCAGCATCGTCATCGTTTGTTGCTTTACGGAGGGGGAAGAGAAGAAGTAGAAGAAGAAGAAGAGGCTGCGGCTGCCGCTGTTGCTGCATCACGTGGTAAGAGAAGGAGGAGGAGGTATCACTCGATAGCTTCGCACGACGATGACGATTCTGGTTAACGTCCACCGCTATCTTGGAGAGCAGCCAAGAGCGAATACTGACAGGCCCGTAAGCTAAGTTCGCTCAATACGCCAGTACCTGAAGCACCAATAAATCCAGAGCGCTGATTGATTCAAGGCTAAAAAATATCATCACGCCTCTCCACATCCGGTAAAAACTCTCCGACGTTTCGTCGAAAACAAAGTCCGAAATCACCTCCCTCGTTCTCTCTCGTTTCAAATTGCACATTCGATCCACTCCACAGACACACAATTTCGTTCGAAAATTCTATTTTTTTTTTTTTTCTCGTACCACCTATCCGCCTGCGGTAATCCCAATTTTGACTTCGTTACGTCGCGTGAAATAGAATTTCGATTTCTTCTCATTAATTTTTGAAACGGACAAATTTTATTCGAAACTTCTCCTCATACGAAGCTGCGTCGTTCGGTTACCGCAAAATGATGATCCGATTTGAATCACCGAACTTTAGGGATACTTTTAATTTTGATTTTTTTCATATTTACCTGCTACGGACGAGGATATGCTTCCGGCGACCGGGGGCGACGGCATGCGCCTAGGCGACGTTAAATAGCTCGGATATCCGGCGTGAGGTGCGGGAAGAAATCCAGGGAGGGCAGGTAACGCCGGTAAAATACAGGGAGAATTTGGCATCCACGGATCCGTCGGTAGACCTAGCGACGAGCCGCTGACGTTCCTGAAAAATAACGCGATATCGTATCCCGATCAATCGACGCATTGGAAAAAAAAAAAAAAAACTGGGGAGGGGGGCCGAGGGTGAGAAAATGGCGTTTTTGCGTCCACGATCATTACCTCATAGTGGCTGAGTGGTGGTATTCGCTAAAACCGAGTCTGGCAGCTTCCATTTTTTCCTGCCGTCGCCACTTTGCTCGTCGATTTTGAAACCACACCTGAAACATATTACACGTTACGTCGTTAGCCACGTCGTTGTACGGAGAAAAAAAAAAAAATTTTTTTTCACCGTCTTCAACCCGACGTACGTAAACGTCGGCGACAATTTTTTTCATCTCCATTTTTATCCGCTGTTTGTTTGTTTTTTTTTTATCATATTCTCGTTGTATTTTTATCCGTCGACGCTTTTTTTTTTTTTTTTTTTTTTTAATTTTCATCAATCGACGGAATAATTTCAGTCGGCTCCAAACTGATTTGAATCGCAAAACGATCTATCGGCTAGTTTTCCATAGATTTATAACTTCATACCACGATTAAAACGTGAAAATTTTTCAATTTTCATTAGCTTTTATTCATAAGCGAAACGTTATTTCGAAAACCGATCGACGTTTTGTGTCGCGGAAAATTTTTCCCATTCATTACGTCGTTTCGATAAAATGTACCTCGAAATTTCCCGAATCAATTATTACATTTTTTTTTTTTTTTTTTTTCATTTATTTATCGAGAGAAAACGGGAAAAAAAAAATAAATAAAAATCCGCGCAGCTGCGATCGAGGTGATCAAATTTGTCCCCGGTAACTCGAAAGCACCTCGTGTCAAGCGTTCCGAACGAAGTAGAGTTATTACCCTGTACGTAAATTATACAGAGAAAGAGTGAACGGTAAGTGATAGCAAATAGAAGAAAGAGCCGTCGCACGTATATCGCGCAAATGTTTTAGAAAAACTTTTCTCTTAGCTTAATCATATTTGCGTTCCCGACCGATCGTCATCAGGGTCTCGTTCGAACGCGTAACTCGCGATACTTTTACGTACATCGATCAGTCTTTTTTCGATTTCCTAATTTGAGAACATTTTTCATCGGTTCAGACTTTCGTCCGAACACGTGGAGTTGTGTGCGCGTCCTGTTCGCAAATGTGTAAAAAATCTTTCGTATTTGCAAGTTCCGCGTCGCGTGCGGGAGAAGGAGCTATAGGATAAGAAGGAAGGGATGTGGAGCCGGGGGGGTTGACGCTGCTTTCCTCGAAGTGCGTAGAGTGGCTGATGTGGGCGAGATGAGATGGGCGGGGCTGTCAGCTTTTACCCTCTTCTAAAATAGCCCTTGTGTACGACCAGGAACAGGGGGGGGGGGGGGAGGGAAGGAGGGAGGGAGGGGTGGCCTTCCGAGGGGCGCGAAGGAAGCGAAGAAGTAAAAGAAGAAGAAGAAGAAAACGAAGAGGGGGGGGGGGGGGGCGAGTTCCCCGTCATCCCTTCCTTTCATTCCTCTTTTCGCTCCATTCTTAATCCGGCTCCCTTTTACCACCACCCCCCGAAGGAGGGGGTAACAAGCTCAACGATCGGGAGGGTCGTTTCGGTTTTGGGAAGTTTATACGCGGGGAAGAATCGGGGCGAAGTTTGGCTAGGTGAAGTGAGGTGAGATCGAAAGTAAGTGGCAACGTTTACAGCGTGGTATAAAGCTCTACGCGGAGAAAGAAGAGTTCGCTTATTGTATATGTATATTCGTTGAATTCTTAGCGAACGCTCGCAGCTACGACTGCTGCTTCTGATTCCAACCGACCCAACCTCACCTCACATCTAATACCCCGTATTCTCATCCCCCTTCCGAACAACGGAGGAAGGAAGGAACCGACTCACTCCGATTGGGAGGGGAGGAGACCCTCACCGAGCCCAACGAGTCCTGTTGCTGCTTCTGCTGCAGATGGCGGCCATCTTTATTTCTTTATTGTTACATAACAGCAGCAGCTATCGCTCGCCCCCCCCCCCCCCCCCCCCCCGAACCACCACCCCCAATCTCCACTATTATTTTCATCGTTATTATTGCTGCCAACTTTATTTTTCCTCTTTTTTTTCTTCGATTTTTTATTTACCCTGGATAGTATATCCGTATTGTGTGAGCGGATGAGATAAAATGACATTTCGTTACGACGATGAGAAACAATTTTCCATCAAACACTCGACCGTCTTCCTCACGTATATACGTAAGAAAATTTCGTTTTAATCAGAGGGGAAAGGAAAGATAATGAAGGGGGTGGTCGAGCTAAAATATCCGTCCGACGGTACGACACTTTATATTCTTACTCAGGTTATTATAAGACGTACATATGTATATCTATGTACTCGTAATGTAGATAAGCAGTTAAAGTGCTGCTGCTGCTCCCGCTGCTACTGCGGGATAAGACGATGTACCGTACAAAATATAACGGGGGCTTTGAAAATGATGAGAAAATAAGCGAATTTTCATCGCACATCTTATAATATACATACATATATATAAGTTATGTATGTATATTGAAAATGCAGGCTGCCAGCAGTCTCAGCTAAATCAGCTGTAATATGAGAATTTAAATCGAAAAGCTGTTCTTTTTTTTCTCTACTCTCCTCCTGCAGACATTTTCTGATTTTTTTTTTTTTTTTACACATTTTCATTGCACTTTGGCAATTCTCATCTTCGTGCACCACCTCCGTTTCAAATTTCACATTTTATTTCACAAATCTCGTCCTTCCCAACGTTGATAAAAATGAGAGAAATGAAGAAAAAAAAAAAAAAAACACAGAAAAAATTAGAGAAAAAAAGGAAACGTGCATCGAGCAGGCCGAATCGGGGGTAACTCGGGGGGGGGGGACAAAGGTTGTATCGCGCGAGGAATCAGTTTGGATACAATTTTCTGATTATTACGCTCGACTTCGGTCATTGTACACGCCGGGGAAAAAAATCGTTCGGCTATACGATTCCGTATGGTCGAGAGGTGGCGGCGTCGAATATGGACGTTATTCTCCTGATCCTGCGGGCCGTAAGATCGCGTAGCCGGATCATACCTAAACCTCGTAGCATTATTGCATTGCGGCGGCGCCTTGAACGGGGATTATCGCCGCTAAATGGCGAACGTAGATGTAAATGTAGAATATATATATATATATATACAGAATGTAAATGGAAGACGCGTAGATGGGTGCCGCGTACAATTTGGAGAGAAATCAGCTGCGCGCTCGCCACAAGGGGATGATGTCGAGGGTTTTTCCATTGTCATCGGGGTGGTATTAACAGATTTTTACTCATTGTGTTCCCGGTCCTGACACAACAAGTAAAAAAAGGAATAAAGAAAATAAAGAGGCGACGCGTATACGTGTGCACACTCGCCGCACGTTATATAATACGAGCCAACTGAAAGAGTTAAAAACTAGGTACTCGAATCTCTCTGTGAAGAGAAAAAAAAAAGAAAAAAAGAAAACAGATCTACGAAAACGAAACTGTTCGAGTGAAAAAATAATCCTGCCCGACGAACCCTTGCACGACGTAATTACGATGGAATGAGGATCGTCGAATCGTTGAAATTGGACAAAGAAAAATTTGGAGAATGGTACAGACGAAATACGGTAATGCGGGGTGTCGAAAATTACTTTCGTTTCGAAAAAAAAAAAACGGATGATAATAACAACGATGACGACAATCGACGAAAAAATGTCTCTCACAAACTGCGAATGACGTATATATTTGGTACATTTGACGTAAAATATACCCGCGGGCAAAAAACCGTGCCTTCGAGGTATCATTATATATGTTCACCACGCGCTTTTTCATTTGCTATTTATTCTTCCACTTTTATTTATTTATTTATTTATTTTTTTTCTTCTCAATTCACTTTTTTGTTACATCCGCTCCGTCAAACCCTGCCCATAAAGGAGAGGGAATTGAATCCGGGGGTTAGAAATTGAATCGTAGCGCGTCAGAGATCCTCTTCGTCATATACTTGTGTATAGAAAACGTATATTCATTTGTATCGTAAAATAATGAAATATCGAAGAGGCGATGTGGACAACGAGGGGGTAAGGGTGCGAGAAAAAGGGAAAAATTATCAAATTATTCGTAGAGTATTTCCATCTCGCGTTATCGTGCGCTCTGTCGAAAATCTGTACTCAACGATTGATTTAGGGGGATGGTGAGTGTCGAGGTAACGGAAATTTCGCTCTGCACGCAAAAAATGAAACGCGATGAAAAAGAAACAAAGAACGGAAAAATAAAGAAGCGGAGGAGAGACGTTACACGTCGCAATTTTTTGATCCACTCCAGAAATTGAGTTCTTATGAATTTCGGTAAAATTGTCGGCGAGGTGGATCGAGATGAGAATCACTGTCACGAGGAGGGTAAGAGCGACCGGGCGGACTTTCCTCCAATAAAGCAGCCGCCCCTGTCATTGCGCGTAATCACCCTTAAACACTCTGACGCCCTACGGCCGGTCTCTCGCTCTCTCTTCCCTTCTCCTTCTCCCTCGCTCAATTCCAAACACTCACACGCGTCCAACGAATACGCGTCGTCGAGGAGTGGAGTGGAAAGCGGCACCACTCGACCCTTACGGCTGCGTTGAAAAAAAAAAGAAAAAAATGAAAAGAAAATGAAAAAAAATAAAATAAAAATAATCGGGGAAAAAAAGGAAACGAAAAAAAGAAGTCCGTGGAACGTCGACCCGTAATACACCTCGTTACAACCCTGCGAACACCGGGAACACAATACCAATGTGTTACAAAACACAACTCTTTTCAAACTCCGTACAGAGAAAAAGGTACATTTGGAGATGGTTGTTTTTTTTCCTTTTTTTTTTTTTGGAATTTACTTCCCGTTTTCATCTTTTCGACGAATCGTCTGAGCTCTATGTCGTGCGAAATTTGATTTCTAAATCGAGCCTCGAGTCATTTTTAGCAGGTGAAAGAATCAAAGAAAAAAAAAAAAAATCGTTCGTCATTTCTGGGCCTATAAAATAATGACGATCTCGGGATAGTCGGATCGCGAAACTGCGTTCGATGGTCGATAATAGACATCGTTAACTCGCGGCGGGGGTTGCGAGGAGAGAGAGAAAAAAAAAAGTCGAGGACACTCCATCGTCGAAGTTGGCTTATAGCTGGAAGCAGGTTAGGTAAAGTTAAGTTGGTTAGATGGATTTCCTAAGATGTCATCTACAGGATTTGACGTTATAAGCGGCATTACAGAGACTCGCAGAAGGTTGTTACATGCCTTCAATTCCACCCCGTGCACCCCTGCCCCCTGCCCCCTGCCCCCCCCCCTCGCGCGTATATCCCGCAGTTAATTTCCAAGTACAGTATATTCTAGGGGTGGATGTTGAAAGGCCATCGGATGGTGGGGGCGCGCCCCCGTGCCGCGTAGCGTCGCCTATACCCTATCGCATGTGTATTTAGTTACATGTAACCGACTATTAATTTCTTTCCCATAGACTTTCCCTGCGGAACGACTGCGACGCGAGTATATACCTTGAAAACAAATTCGGGCGCACGCCCGAAATACGCGCCCAACTCCGCATATGGATCATTTTGTGGGGGGGGGACCACCCCGTTACTCCCGGGTCATTCGTGTACACGCGTATAAATACGACATATGTATTAGGCTGCAGTACGCGAGGGGATACTTCCCAATATGTATTATGGGGGAGGCGGGGGGGGGTGTTGATATCACCCGAGGCCATAAATGCCTCCGGGGCATGATAATCGGCGCAGGGCGTCGCGACGTCGCTGCGACATCGGCTCACACAATCGTACACGGTTTCTCTCTCTCTCTACTCGTTGTTTCGGATTTTCGCTTCCTATTTTCTCTCCCAGTTTTTCAGATCGGCTTCTTTTCCCTCACCTTCTCCATTTTGGCGAATAATCGTTTTTGTACAGGTAGATCATTCCCGTTTCTTTCGGGTCTTCGATTTCCCTTTCTCTTCCCGGAGCGTAAAATTTTCGTGTCGCCCGGTTCCGGTCTTTTATTCGATTTCGAAACAGTATTTTAATTTCAATTCAGCGCTCGTGAGTTTTTCTCCCTTTTCGCGGTTATCCTCGTTCCGATCGCCGAAGTTTTTCCCTCTCGCGCGATCGTTTCATTTTTTCCCTCACTTTCGTTTCCTCGTATCAATACGTATCTCCGTATCCGGCCGGGTTACGACAAACGCTCTTTTTCAATTGGATTTATTTTTTTTTTCCTATGGTTTTCCTGTTTTTTTTTTTCTTCTTTTTTTTCTACGGCAATTTTCTTTGTTCGGCATACGCTCCGTGTCCCGTTTTTCGCAGTCCACGTATACCGTACAATTTTAAGAGTTACGCCCCTATACACAACGGTACAAAAGTACGTGTGTTTGTCACTTTTCGATCAACTCCTCCTCGTCCTCGTTCCCGTTCTCCTCGTCCCGGCACATTTCAGAGTAGCCAATTCCGATCACCCCCCTATTGTACGAAAGTCGCGTGTTCCTGACACTAATATGAGTCCACTGAGCTTTATTACGAGTTATTAGCCCTTATGTACTCTCCTATTTCAACGTCGCCTATACATATATGTATAAATCCGCGTGTCTGTATGTGTGCGCTGCACTTCTCTCTCGCGTTCTCACATTAACTTTTAATACCCGATTCGACGTTCAATCGACGCTCGTAATATTTTCAACGACGAGACGATTCCTCGACGAATCGGTGAATCGAGTCGATCAAGTTTTTTTTTTTCGAAAAATTTCACGATGACGTCACACGCTCACCAAAAACGTCCTCAAGAAACACAAAAAACCAAACGAATGAAAAAAACGTGATCGTGGGGGCGTCAAACAATACTCTCCCATTAGACGCGTATAGTCAAAATACAAAAAAGAAAAACGTAAGCGAGGGGTGAGAGAAATGAGGAGACCATACGGCTAATTTGGTAAATTAATAAAAAAGAAAAAAAAAAAGAAAAAAAAATAACCCTTCCACATGCTTCCACCGAACAATCGGAGAAGCGGTATTATTATGCGATATGAAAAAATGGGAGAGAAAAAAAATTACTAAAAAAAAAATATATCATTAAAAAATAATTTACAAAACCACACATCAATCAAAAACCACCCCCTCCCACCCCCCTCCCTCTCTCACGTCGCCATCGCTGTTGTTATTTTGAAGGCCAGGCACCGGCGTCGTTGAGGTGTACGTGTTGCGTATACCTACGCGTATTTTTTATTCGTACTTTTTCTATTTAGCAGGACGTGAATTACGAGTTGAGCAGAAAATTTCCAAAATCTCGGCGATCCTCTTCGATCTTATCCGGAATATCTTTACGTAAGTAACGTACATCGCTAGAAATTCCTGGTGCTCAATTTTTATCCCATAATAGTTTAACGTTACAAATCCGCAGTTATTTAGCAGATATCCTGCGGAATTGAATCTCATCGTCCGATCTGATCTCGTTGGCGTGCACACTTATAATATTCGAGTATTATCTTTTTTTTTTTTGGTATTTCTTTTCCTCTTCGGTCACAATGATTCGGTCCTACTCGTTTGTCGCGCATAGCGTGTAGCCAAGCGAGGATCACAATACCCTATCGAGTTCAAAACGTTCCTACTTTGAAACGGATATATTTTCTTTTTCTGGAGCGGAGGACCAACTGCAGTAGGAAAAAGAGCGAGGCTCTTTCTTTCGGCGCGGCGTCCGCGTCCCCGCAGCGGCAGCAACGGCAGCACGAGGACGAAACGCTGGCACGTATGCACACAGGTATACCTGCGCCGGGGCGGTTCGTTTCCTTTGAAAGAGATCCCCTTTTGCCCTGCAAGACCGGGAGGCAGCGGGATCGGCTCAGTTGCATTTTGCATCCCTCCGGCAATGTGAGTGCGTGCGAGGAGCACTACGGTTTAATACCGATGCGCATCTCCGTGAAAGTGTGTCGCTAAGTAAGTAAGTAAGTAAGTAGGAAGGTAAAGAACGCGAGGAAGAGAAAGAAGATGAAATTGGAACAGCAGCGGCTCGTAACACGATATTAGGAGGAGCGCCGCGCCGGGTCTTTAGTAAATCAGTTTTGGGTACCCAACTCTAAGAGCGCCGAAAACTGCACCACCTCGTACACTTTTTACCCACCAATACCAACCGCGCGTTGGAATTGGAAAAAAGGGGCTTATTATAGATATTATTTAGTCGTGGCTACAGACAGTACAGTTCAAAAGTTTTGGTCGCATTTTTGATACCGCAGACCATGGATCGCTACCGCCGTAAAAATTAACGTTAATAGGCGGTAGGTTCGAGCTTCGAAATCGTTTTTGAAAAACCTCGATACGATTACTGAGTCGGTCAGGGCGTTCGATCAAAGATTTGTGGACAATAATCGCTTGAGAGTCGCGTAACTCGTGCGAAAAAAATCGTACGAAAAATTTAAAAAATACGTTTTGAAGGAAAGACTTCAACCTTCAAAATGACATAAAAAAAATTCAAATTACACGACTCGATCACCCGGTGCATTTTCTCAAAGTCAAAAGTTTACATCACGTTTTCGTCGTGACTTGAATCAGGAGGGTGTAGTTAGCGAACAAAAAAACACAATTGAAATCGACAAAAAGCGTCTGAAAGATGAAGCTTCAAGCTTCAAAATGCTTTTTTTTGCAACTTTCTACCTCAATTTCTCGAGCAGTTATGAGGCTTCGAAATCGGACGTTCTTTGGAGCGAAAACACGGAGACACGCTGACTTTTATTCGCAATGTACTTTCACAGGGGATGCAAAAAAAAAAAAAATAGTAGGTTTTTTTTTGCGCCACCCTACTCCGCATGCGAAATCAAACTTTTGTGAGGTACTGTATGTAGAAATGAATTTTATACGTGTTCGGGAAACGAGCCTATACATGTGTACGTATATTATAATGCGTACATAAGTTAACTATGTACAAACATAGAAAGAGCGAGAAGACCGAACGAGAAATATAAGAGGAATTGTATACCCCTGTAAATTTGACCGACAATAGAGCCAACGTAATTTGATTATAAGGACCGCCGAGCTAATTGTGAATCGAATCACACACATATATATATATATATATATATACATCTATATTATTGTACATCACAATACATATGCGTGTGCACATCGTGTTTTCGTAGTCTTTGTTTTTTTCTGTTTAATCTTACGCCGACAAAGCATTTTGCGGTAATTTCAAAAATGTATTACCTTTCAAAAATGTGATAACCTACCGCACGAAAATCCTTCGTTCCTTTCCAACTCGACGTATTCATATTGTTCATAATTCAAAATCTAAACGAAAATAATATCGCCGATCTCGAAATCGTGAAACGACTGGGTTGTCTACGTTTTTTTTTCTTTCCTTTCAGCAAAATTTCCGGAACAATCACGCGAGAATTTCAATATCCCCGTAAGGTTGCGACGCAGTCGTTGATCGAATGAAAAAATGGGTAAGGTAAAGTTAGTGCAAAAAAAAAAAAAAAAAAAAAAGAAATAAGAAATCAGCTCGTGCACCTGATTAATGAGAGCGCTCCTCGTGGGTTGATCGGCCGATCATTCGTTCGTACCGTTGACGCCGAAGACGACGGAGCGGATGATTGATAAATTCTCGTTAAAATAAAAGAGCTACGAAGTACTTTCCACCCCACGTGAACGCGGCGTTCTTCCAGTACATCCAGAAGGGTTGTTTTCGATGTTTTCAAGGGTGTTGGTTAACAGCTAATCTACCAAATGAAGTGTTTTTGTGTTTGAGCACAACACTTTCCCTCGCCCTCGCCCCAGCCCTTAAACCCTTTCCCACCCCGTCGGAACATCATCCCCCCTCAACCCTTTTCTTTCTAACGTTCAACATCCACTTCCACCTCAGCTTCCACTTGATCACCGCGCTACTCTACGTATACAGAGGCGTCGCGGAAGCGTCGAGCGATTCGACGTCGGCGCGTTTCACGAGTTTATACACGTCCCCAGGATGTTGTACTCGTATACATACATATATACGTCGAAGTACATAGGTATACACGTACGTAAATCTCCATGTATAAATTACGTCGAGTTAGTTGATGACGAAATCGTGGGGGTTGCATTTCTCAAGGTTCGCTTCATTCCTATACATCGAATTACCTCCCATTCCGTTCCATTTCATTTCATCCCCCATTCAATTCCCTGTCATCGGAGGGCCGTACGGTGGTTTGCGATAATACGGGAAAAAAGGGGTTGTACGCGTTCTACCGCCGATGACTTCTCCTTTGTAGACGGCGGACGACGCGATGATTGATGTACCGCGATCGGCCGCGCCAACGCAGCCCTTAAACGTTCTCCTCCGGGACAAGGGGGCGTCGCGCTGTCCCGTCGAACGGAAAACCGAACGCCGCGCTACGATAGGGTTGAGGGTATAAAAAACGGAAGGACGCACGGGGGTCGGAGGAGGAAGAGCGAAAACAATAGGGGAAACAGAGAAATACCTGAACAAAAACGTGAAACACTCGAATCAATTCACGGCGGGCACGAGTTTCTCGGAGCCCCGCCGCGCCGGCACACATGGGAAACGAACCACTTTCCTTTCCTTCCCCCACCCCCCCCCATTTCTTTATTTTCTCCCTTTTTTTTCCTTCCCTTCGCGGGAACCTGAGACAGCTTCCAAACGGGGTAACTAATTGAGCCGCCTGTATACCGATGCGGACGGCGCGCATCGTATCCCGGCGTATAGGTAGGTAGGTATGCGGGAGCTAGAGGTCGTCGGATGGATGGACAGCTAATTTTCTCTATTTATTTCGTTCTTTGTTTTATTTTCATTCCGCTCATTAGTTTTTTCTTTTTTTTTTTTTTACGCTCTTACGTCCGTACCGTTCCACCGCGCAATTTCAATCAACGATTTTTTTCCCCCCGGTCGTCTCGGTGTTTGTTCGAAGATCGAAAACAGATTTTCGTATTTTGGATCGCAAGATCCGTGGGTTCGTAAAGTTTCGTTGTCTCGACAGGATCGAAGAGTTTTTTTTTGCAAAATCCAAAGAATTGAAATTTTCGATCGTGAAATTTCTACATCTGAGTGACACGCGCCCCCCCATTACAGTGGTCCGCAACGGTCTGCGGCGATCGAAAGAAATCGAATTGCGTTTTTGCCCGGGCATAACGTTATCCCCGTATATTATTACGACAGAGCCTGAGATCCCGAGGGATATTGCAGTGAGTTGAACGTTTATATAGGCTTATCGGGGTGTATAAAAGTTATGGTGTATAGGAGTAAAATTGAGTACACTACATCCAGAGGAATTGAGGGGGTGGGTGGGACGGGGGACGGGGTACGGGGGGGGGGGGTGGTATTGCACAGGTGGGATTTATCCCACGGTCTTTGCTATTTCTCACCCTAGTCGCTCTTCTCCCTCCCTCTCTCTCTCTCTCTTACTCTCTCGTTTTCTCATTCTTTCCCTTTTTTTCTCCGACGGGCTGTGCGCCGCGTTACCAACAATATGGGGAAGAGATCATCCCCAGCGTGAAGTTGTGCAAAAGGCGCGACCGCGACGGGCGCGTCGGGCGTCGAGCGTCTCGTTTTCCTCCTCCTCGCAAAGCCATTATCTTGTTTTCCGGATGAAAACATTCACGCCCAGGAGAAAAACGATCTCTCACCCCCTCCATCCCCCCCCCCTCCCCGTACCTTCTTCCTCATCTCAATTCCCAACAATCCCACAATCCCACGGACTTTACACGTGGTATACAAGGTGCGAGTTCGCGGTATGCAGCGTCTAAAAAGCGAAAGGATAGAACGGCAAAAAAAATGAGGAAATAGAAAGAATGAGATACAGCGAAGAACGGAGATCTATATGCGAAATGAATGAAGAAATAAATTAGATCAACGTATAATCTCATGTAGCATAATGAAAATGGCGTCTAAGAATGGAGAAAAAAAATATAATGAAACTAAACATATTTTGCTAAATAACATCGTCGAAATTTCTCGCAAGAACGATCCCTCAAAAAATGATTTTTCTTTGCTCCCTCGGGGGTCGGGCATTTCGCTCCGTTTTTTTTTTCATCCTATTTCTTTTCTCCTCCCTCTCCGGAACGCGTCGAGCTTATAATTTGATTTATGTTCGGTGACGCGCGGTTTTTGCACGACGATCGGCAGCCGCTCAACCATAATGGATTTCGCATATGCGCGAATTCTCGCGAATTCTTCCATATGCGTCCATATGAATGTTTACCGTCGTAACTCGTGCGAATTTTCACACAGCGTTGTCCCCCTTTCCCGTAACGATGCGGTGCGACAATTTTGTAAGTGCAGCCTGCACGCGATACGCAAAAACAATGTTTTCGATATTTTCAGCTCAATTTCAATTCCTGTGTCAGATGGAAATTGAGTTTTGACGAAGAGAAAAACAAAAACAAAATAAAAAACTTCTCCTATACCGATAAAAAAGAAAGAAAGAGAAAATGAAAAAATTGCAATTTTTGTGCATCGTCCAGTCGTTTAATTACGAAATTATTTATTGAAAATTTGTCGTCGAGTCGCGAAATTTTTTTTCAACCTCACGTACAATTAAATGTACAATAAAAGTATCGAAGGATGTGTGTCGCAGCGACCCGCAGTCGCAGCTGCTGCACGAAATCATGCATCACGAGGTGCACACAAGGGGTGGTCCGAATGTATTCGAAATAAGGAATTTAAAATTGGAGCGCGAAAAAAATTTTCTCCTCGCGATACACGAAACTCCCGTACACCCCCGGAGTTTTTTTTTTCTTTTTTTCTTTCTTTTTTAACCCGAATCATTCGAATCGTTCGTTTTTTCCAAACTCCAAATAACGAAAACTCGAAAACAGAGGGAGGGAAAAAGGAAGGGAAAAAACCGAGCTCGCTTCGGAGGTGCAATTGTACGAACGCAAAGTTTTTTTTTTTTTTTTTTACGAAATTTAAAACGACGTCACAGAGTTGCACTCGACTCCAGTTCACTTGGACCACCCCATATGCGTGCGTATACATATAGGCAAGGGTTCAGTTTCAGGGTAAAATATAACCGGGGGTTGATGATATAGGAATAGATATATACGTATACCTACGACGATATAAACGATTATTATATCGTTGCCATGACTTCGTCGGCGTAAACAATGGATAGAATAAAACTGCAATAATACATGGCAATAATGTTCGAACCGATGGCCTAGCTGTCGCAATATCTCTGCACCCTGAATTATAATTCTGTGACATTTTGACGATTAGAAAGAAAAAAAAAACCTGTCAATTTTTAGCCCTCTGACGTGTGCACGTTACCCACACGACCGGGCTTCTTACATTTTCTATTCTACTTGTTTTTTAAGAAAGAGAGAAGAAAAAAAAAACGCACAATGAGCGATCCCGTTACGAATACACTGAATTATTTCCGGCCGAACTGAGATAACAGAGAAAAAAGTAACTAAAAATGAAATGAGAGAAAAAAGAGAACCGGAGAAGAAATGAATTCGATAATAGCGATGATAGATCTACGTAACATCATCGCGAAGGGGGAGGTTGGGGGTTGGGGACGAAAGGTAAAGGAAGCGGGGAGGGGTGGGTGGTGAAAAAGGAAACGAATCGAGTCACATAACGAACGACCGTTGGAATAGCGGTAATCGGTAATAGGTATAAAAATGGGGAGAATTGCTTTCACCCTTGTAAAACAGAAAGGAAATGGCACTTAGTTTTATTTCAGAGTTAAATTACCATTACATCGGTGCGAACGTGTGCGCGTACCTGTATTATTTCAAATTGTAACGCGAGACCGTGAACGAAAAATAAAATTCACCGAAATTGTTGCGTCGCACACAGACGCGCATCGATCGTCGAAAAACTGGTTTCGTTGATTACAGTTTTTACCGCATCCGACGATTTTCGTACGAAACATTTTCGATTCGACGACGCTTAGTTATTTAGATATTTGACCGGACCTTTCCAAAATCGAACACCCCGTACGCGTGGGTAACATATACCCGCGGAGAGAAAGTTTTGTACGTGCAGAGAGGAAAATAAATAAAAAAAAAAAAAACAGAAAAAGAATTAACAAACGAAAAAAGCTTGGAACAAACTAATCAAGTCTCGGGGCGAGTAATTAAAAAAATTTCAATTGCTCAACGTGCGGCAGCGGTGTTTCTTTTATTCGTTTAATTTTTCGTTTTAGTTTTATTCGGTTTTCTATTTTTTTTTTTTTCATTTCTAATTAAAACTAGTCGCGGTTTGCTCGGTATGTGCGACACTTTTGGAAAAAAAAAAAAAAAAAAAAATCACCCTCAACGATTGTCCGTAATTGACTTTCCGAATATCGGAAAAGTCGTGCTGACCTTCCCACCAAAAATTGATCAACTCAACCCGAGATTTTTGGACAATCTTCCCTGGACATAATTTTTTTTTTTTTTTCTCCCTACGGGAAAACACCCCGTTTGTCGGGGATGTTGGCGACAGGTAGACACCGCCGGGTAAAATAGAGGTAGGAAAACGAAGATAAAGAGAGAGAGAGAGGCTCAAACCAGTAAACTATAACCTCCTTATAAGGTAAAAGGCACCCCAACAATAATAAGCAGCTAGAACACAACAACCCGTAGCTAATCGATTCCTTGTACAGCCCGCCAACAGAGCAGGTTGTTGTTAAGCACGCGACTTTTAACCACCCCCCCCGTCCCTCCGTCACCGAGAAACACGTAAACGGACCCACGCACACACACACCCACATAATTCCGCACGTAGAATTACGTGCGTGTTCACCGATACGCGGGGGGGGGATAGGTAGCTCGTTGCTTTTATCGTTGTCACGCACATAATTAATTTAATTTAGTTTAATACCTCGTCGCTCGCGCTGCACTCTCTCTACTCACTTCGCCGTCACCCTTACCCCCTCCTCTATCGCCCAACGACCGGGCCCTACGTTCCACGGCTTATATACCTTAGTTCCCGAAGTCCTAATTCCCTCGATCTTCAGCCCCGATTACGGGCACGGAAACACAGTCATTTACGCACAACTTTATTCACAAACTATCTACCCTTGTATATTTTTACCTATGGGACTGCTGCGCTTCGCCGCAATCCGGAGTAGAGATGATTTTACGTGTAGCTTGTTCGAAGAGAAAATCTGCTATTTTGAGGAGGGGGTGGAAAAAAAAATGGGTTTTTCCGAGTCCGTCGTCACGTTTGGTAACGTTGCAAGGGAGGAACCGTTTCTTCGGGGTATCGAAATTTTGCTACGCGACGTCCCAGTTTCCCCCTAAATTTCGTGTGGAAATACGCTTGCCTAGGGATGATTTTATATGTGTTACGGTAACTCGAATGCGGCATGAATAATAAATCAATCGTGACTCGTGAAATGGCTGCACAAAGTATACCATAAATGTGCTCGGAAGGTATCGGTAACTGGCTATGGGAAATAATGGTTTGGTAAGGGGGTATAATCGGTTCAGCTTGACATTTACCTGCGGGTAGTCACCGCGAACCCCCATATCTCATACAGCCGGGCTGATCTCTTTTTCACCGAAATCGACCAAAAAAAGACAAACGACGATAAAACAAGGAAGAATTTCGAAAGCATTGCCCGCCATCACGAACCCCGTGTATATCGTCGACGTGAGAAGGTCGTCTCAATGGCGACCGAAAAAAGCCTCGATTCACGATTTCATCCTCCTTTCCTCGCTCGTACGGCTAAACGTTGGAACAACCGTGCAACGGGAAAAGCGCCGCGGAAAATAAACAACGCCCAAAGTCGACCCCGTCCGTTCGTTTGCTCTGCGTGAAAACGTAGCGCACATGCATGGATTGACGATGCGTACCTGTACTCTGACTTCGGGTAGATTGACCTTCATCGCGAGGTCTTCTCTGGAGTATACGTCGGGATAGTGCGACTTTTCGAAAGCTCTCTCTAGCTCGTGTAGCTGGTAAGTTGTGAACGTGGTCCGGTTTCTTCTGTGCTTCTTCTTACCCCCGCTACCGGTGATGTCGTCGGATCCGCATCCGGCTCCCAGTTCTTCGTCGCTACCGCCGCCCGTCGAATTGCAACTGTTCTCACCTGCGAATAAAGAAAATTCATTCCAATCGATCGTCGGACCCAACGTCGAAAACCCTGCCGAGAAACGATACGAAGAACGATCCGAAGGTCGCGACTTCTCGAATTCGGAAGAACTTCGGCCGGTGTATTGAGTCGAGCTGAGAGTCTCCGAGTTTTTTTTTTTTGTTCCGTTTTGAAAATTTCCTATCTCGTTCAACGATCAACGATTGTAATTACGAGGACGACGACGTGAGGCCCCGTAATCTTTGTACAAGGTGTACAAAGTGAGCGTACACCGTATACGTGTGTATTGTATAACTATAGCTCAAGAGGTCTTTCGCCAGCTTATTAGCCCGATAATTAATGTTCTCGGGTCTGGGCTTTATACTCCATTACATCCACTTGTGGTAGATAATAGGGTTGTTCACGGAGGGCGAACCATCTACGCCCTCGGCCTGCATAACCTTCTCCCTCCCTCCCCTACCTCCACCACCCCCCCTCTGTGACGATCGGGAGATGCACCACCACCACCAGCACCATTACCATTACCATTACCATCACCACCGTTACAGGGTAGGTAGAAGCGTGGAAGGTGGTGGCGTTTGTTCGTCAGGTGTATCGCGAGGTCCGTGTGCACGAACACACCATCGTCGTTCATCCGGCGCACAAACGCGTGGCGAACGTGTGTGTGCGCGACGGTCGGTCTCTGTGTGGAGAATCCATCGAACCGTCGTTGTACGGACAGGCTTGTTAATCAAGGGCCTAATAACCTCGGCTCACGTTCTGATTGACGTGTCACTATGCGACTTAATTAACAACAACAATCGATACACCCGCCCGACTCTGATGGCATGCCGCACTACCGCGTTTCCACGCTGCCGCCGCGGTACGTTTCGCCGTTGCCGTGTTCCCCGATGACGACGACGACGACGACGACGACGACGACGACGACGACCACGTTGATGCTGGGTAAGCCCCCCGGTGTTGCAGACAACTCGATATAATGTACACGTCCCTTTTCAGAGGGGTGGCGGTGCGTCGAGACCGCAACAATTTCCGTACGGTAACTGTACTGCACACGTGCCCCCGTACACCGTCGACCCCGTCGTTGAACGTTAATCGTGATTCGAAAATTGGAAAACGTTCCTTTGTCGGTTCGCCGATTTCCTTGATAGTTTTTTTCCCTCTCGCGTTTTCGCGATAGTATTCGTCCTATTTGTCCTTTGGTAAGATGAAAAAATCAAAGTCTTCAAAATTTTGCCACCCCTTTCGGGTGGTCGATTCGACCGGAGCGGAGGTAAAACCTCGTTGTACGGCAACGTTTACGGAAAAAAACTGATAGCGTAACAAATTTCGGTGTTAACGTTTCGGAAAAGAGTCCTATATTAGACCGTCCGGTTTTGCCGCCGCCGCCGCCGCCGCTTGTGATTATCATCTGCATTCTATAAATGGTTTCTACAGTCTAGCGTCGCTCGGAGGCGATGCAGGGCAGGGGGGAGGGGCGAGGGGGTTTTCTAGCTACTTAGTAGATTGACACGGGGAGATAACTTAATGGACGTGTCCCGTCTGAACGTAACGAATGAACGAACGAACGAACGGACTGACCGAGGAACGACGAAGAAGGAAGGAAGGCTTCTATACACCTCGGATACAACATCCACCTTCGTCCCACACCGAACGCGATCATCGCAACGATCGAGCATAATTCTCTCAAGGCGACCAGAAGAGAAAAAGAAAAAGAAAAAGAAGAAGAAAAAAATAAATAATAATAAATAAAAGCAGAAGAGAGAGAGAGAGAGCGAGAGAGAGAGAAAAAGAAGGGGGATACTTCCAGTTCTGGACTCGTCATCCGCATCGTGATCGTGATCGGGATCGGCGTTAGCACCGGTATTGGTGTTGGAGGGTAGGGTGGGGTAGGTAAGAGAAGTGGTCAGTTGGGATTGACTCTAATGGGCCAACACTGATCTATGATAAATTTACTAGCCGCTGCCGTTGCTCTGCACGCTTACGGTTACGGTGATCGGTCGTTTCTTACTTAAAAACCCTTCTCAACCACCACCGACGATTTCTCGACGACTCAATCTGCTTCGGGAGTCGACGGTATTACACGGAGGGACCGAACCGGCGGATGCCCTCGCCTCGAGAGTTGAAAATGAAAGGAACTTAATGTAAAAAGAAAAAAAATGATGAAAAATAAAAGAAAATTACCGACGCTACGCGGACGTTGCGAGAGACGCGAGGACCGCTTTTTATCTGCTTTTGTTGCACACACGCTCCATTCATGTCTGCTTCGGTGTATGCGGTACTTACGGGCGGAGGCAAAAACGATAATTCGATAAACAACTCTAATGGGTTATCAGATTTTAAGATCTCATAAGAAGATAATCCCGCTCGCATGTCGGATCGATCGTTCGGAGAGTCGCGATCGGAATTCCGACCGCTTTGCTCGCTCGGAGGCGTTCGAAAAAATAAAAACTGAAAATAAATTATCTCCCGGCGACGTGTACACGGCAAAATCGGACACGATCGCTGATGAAGATCGTCGCTCGCTATCTGAGGCAAGAGAAAAAAAAAAAAATGAAAAAAAGAAAAAATAATCAAGGAAAGGTCGAAAAAGCTCGACAGTTCTTGAACGAAGGTTCGACACGCTTCGATGTCGCGTTTTCGGAATGAAGCAAAATAAAACTTTTGAACAAAAAAAATATCCAAGGAATCGCTCTTCCAAATTTCTCGTCGTTTCTAAAATTCCGCTTATCGCGAAATTTTTCTCTCATCTTTTCGAATAACGGTGGTATAAACGGCGCACCGTCGACGACTTAATCCTTAAGGATAGAGGACCTCCTCTGCATAATAACGCCAACGAAATTGGTGAATGTTGAGCGTTAATTCGTTGAAGAGTGAGCGAAGAAGAAAAAGAAAAAAAAGGAGAAGGAGAAGAAGAAGGAGAAGAAAAGATCGAAGGGCTGGATGGATGGATGGATGGACGGACGGACGGACGGACGGTTGGATGGATGTTCTCTCGTAATGTGTGCGCACATAGAGGTACACATAGGCATTATATACAGTATAGAGACACAGAGAGACAGACACACACACGTAACGAGTTGTGGAGCGCTCCTAGCTCGCGCTGAGCAGTTAAACGGATTAAACTTGGCTGGCAGCTTATTAATTACAGCTTCGTCAACGACGATAAACAAAAAGCAAACTAGGTAGGTAGAGGTATCTACCACCGCCATGATCGTTCCACCGCTCACGATCGACTCTACCGTGCAACCGCCGCCGATATATATACCGCCACCTCCACCTCCACCTCCACCACCGTCGACCGACACCGACGCGATCAACGCTAATTACTAATTGACGCGAACTTCATGCGCTCTCAACCTCCGCTGCACGATCATCATTACCTGCTTTATCGCCGTGTGCTCGCACGCGCACACCCTTCCGTCCGTACACCGTAATTCGTGTGTGTGTACATATGTACATCGGAGCGAATCGGGGATGAAAATCTTCGCCGAGCGATTCGAACGCGGTAACATCCGGTCGAATTCGAGGCGCAGTGGGTCGTATTCTTCGATAGAAGAAAAATTGGAAAATTCCGAAGAAAAATAAAAAAAGAAAATCAAAGAGAAACGAGAAGGAAAAAAAAAAGTAAACTGTGACGTAAAAAATTACAGGCACCTCACGAAGAGGGATTATCTAAATAATCCGAGGAAAAGATGACCGATGTAAGAGGATTACTAAAATTTTGATTTTTCAATGCCGCTCCCACACAAAGGGGGGGAGATACGTGTGTGTACGCGGATATCGTGCGGGGTGATTAATTTGAAGGGTAATAATTTTTTTTGTTTTTTTTTTTCATCGAATCACCCCGTACACGTTACAACGTATACACAGGTAGGTATACGTATACAGCTGCCATTCGCTTCTTTACCTTTTCAGTTTTTACCCACACAAAACAAGAACAATCAATGAAAATCTCTTTCGAAACAACACAACACGTCCTGCGTAGAAACGTACGTACGTACGCGAACGAGAATGTGAAGGTTTCGTATTACGTACGCGGGCGGTGGTTACGCTTGCTGCGGGGGTGGCTCGTAGCGGTGTAATAAACAACCCATTCCCCGCACCGTATTTATAATATGTGTATACGTATATATATAATACGAGTGAATTATCCGTATTACACGGATCTACCTTCGTATAGAAAACACACACACGCACAAGTAGAGTTGAGTGCAACCGTGCGCACAATGGGAGCGTGATATCAGATAGTAGATACGCCAATAAAACCACCCCCTCACCCTCCGTCCCGCGTGCCCCCTCTTTTTTTTTTTTTAACGGACATCGCACGCGAGGAAATCATTAAATTATATTTTATCTAACGTATGATATTTATTTATATTTATTTATGTATTTATATTAATGTCGGTTATCGAAAACAATCGTACGTGTTACGGGTACGTGTGTACGGATCACTTCGATAAGGTAAATCACGAAATGGCTAACGAGCGCGTAAAAATTGATTGAAAATCGTTCGAACGAAATCGTTTTGGACAAAAAGTATGGAAAATATATGGGTGCACCGTGTAGCGCGGTGCGGTATCGGTACGCGGAAGGCACGGTGTCGTTAATGGACTACGATGATCGCGGTCGTCGATCTTGTATTTTAACAAGGTAAGTATATTACTGTTTACGCTACGTGTATTACGATCACTTTTAATACCTTATATATAGGTATATAGCGACGATTGCGTGACGTTTTACCGACTCGTAATACCTGTTACGTATACCTAACAAAAACCTCCTTTGCGTACGTACGTACGTACGTACACCTAGAGAGACAAACGCTCGCCTACGTTACCCGCGCGTAGAAATTTTTCAACCCTTGTTTATCGGACCTGCGAACGACCCTTAATTTCTCAAACAATTTTCCAGACTTCGTGTCGCTCATCTTGAGATTTTTAGTACCGCGGTTATGGAAGTTGGATAACTGAGTGGATCGACGAAATGAAATGTACGTAAAATTTCATCTTTTCTTCCCCCCAGTAATTGGAGGTTGAATTTTTTATTCGCGCGATGATTCGAAAATTTTTTTCTATCAATTTTAAAAACCCGCGAAGAAAATTTATCTCCCCATGCACCGAACGAGCGCTCGTCTCATTGATATGCGAATCGCGAGAACGAAAAATAGAAAATTCCAACCGCGCATCATCGCGAGTGCGGAGGGGTTTCCGAGGATGTTATTAAAGTGAAAAAAAAAAGTATTACCCCGTAGGGTCCATTAGCGATGGTGGATGGAAAACCGGCAACGAGAGCGGCAGCGGCTCTTAAGGTACGACAGCTGGCTCAAAGACCTCCTCTCGTCCATCCGCCACTTTCTTTTCTTCCCTTTTTTTTTGTTTTTTTTCGCCCATTCATTTTTGTTGCACCTTTATCGTACCCCTCCTTCGGTTTCTATATATTTTTTTTTTGTTTTCTTTCACTTCCATCTTATCGGTACCTCGTGATAATTCTCACTCGGCAACATCGTATTCTAATTTAATCTCCCCGGCTATCGTACGATTCACGTCGACGTTGTCGGATCCAATTAAACGTCGTTAACTTCAGCCGAATTTTTCCAGAATTTAACGAGCGAAGGGGGGTAATCGAAAAAAATCAGTCGTGGAGCTATGCGCCGATACAGTTTTACCATTTGCAATTCATAACGATATTAAAAACGTAGAGAAAGTTATCATCTATAGATTCATTACGTTCGAAGCGAGTGTGTGTGTGTGTGTGTGTGTGTGCACAACCGTAGGATATATATCGAACCGAACATATTGTGTATATATATGTACACGTAGGCATAAGTAGAAGCAACCTATCCTAACAACGTTGATGTCGCGTGTCGACTAATTGTTCGGCAGGTTGACGTAGAGATTCTGAGCGATAGCAACGATTTTTCAATTACACGCTATCCAATAAGGGATCGCGTAACTAGCCGGGTATACAGAGGTAGACCGACCGGTACCGCGGCCAACGAGCACCTAGGTAGGTATCCACGAAACGCGACGTTAACGATTCCCGAACCTCTGCAAACGGCTCGTATACTTTTCTGTGTAATATATAATATCGCCGCTGCCGTTGTTGCCGCCAAACCGTATTAGCAGCCGCGTACACATTTACAAAAACCGGTGACTAATTCCACCCCGATGTACGTGACTTCGAACAAGAAAAAATAAAATAAAATAAAATAAAAATAAAATAAGCAAACCGTACAGAACTTCGTCATGCGTATTATACTCTCGCCCGTTTACCGGCCCGCTCAATTTTTCACATCGTTCTTCGAACGTGACCCGAAAATGAAGAAGAGAGTTCGAAAAAATGATTGGCGTCGTTGTGCCGCCTATAAGCTATTGATTATAATTTAATAAAACTAATTGTATCCAATCGGGTTGAGCGGCTTTGAATTACCGTAGAAATAAAATCCCCCGATGCTCGCTAGTCGGATCTCGATTGATCCGAAAGTGGAAGGCGGGCGGGCGGGTGATTTTTGTCGTATTACGCGTATACGTCGCGTTGAAGTTAACAAGATCCCTAGGGGTTTTTATGCCCTTTCCCCCTACCACGACCGCATCGGCAATCTATTTTAGCTTACACACGTATATCGGTGTACCGCGCGCGGTACGTGGGGTGATTATTTTAAGTAAAATAAATAAGGGATTATGTACTGCAGAATTTCACCTCATTACCGCGGTGACACGCGCCCAGCACGTGCCCCGAAATTTTCCCTGAGATTTTTCAGATTTTCTAGTCGTTTCGTTTTGCGATATCGTCTTCCGCTTTATCCCAACAATTGTTCGTCTCGTTTCGCGCGAAAATATTACCGACAAATTATTCGGCGTAATCGGATCGTGCGAATCGTCCTCGTTCCGGCCGTCGGAAGAGATTTTTTTCTCCTTCGCGTCACATGGACCCGCCGTACGTGAAAAATTAACTACTGAAAGAAGGAAGAAAAATAATTCGGAAAGACAAAGAAATCAAACGCGATCGACGGATCGATTCGTCGTTAATTTTTTTTTTTCATCCTTCTTTCGAAAGTTCTATTTGATCGGGATCAAATTTGTTACCGTTATTCTCGTGATCCCTGTTCGAATCCTCGATTTCCTGATGATTTCTTTTTCTCACGGCAGCCGGTAGACCCAATATAGCGTCTATACTGTGCCTCGGTGTGCTACTGGCTGGTTTTTGTGGCAAAGTTATGTCCTGACTGCTGTTCTGCGTTTTTGTTTCGACCATTTGTTGCTGTTGTTGCGGTGACGGTGAATCCATCTTTGTAAGATAGTGGTATCTTCGAGCACGATTCGTTATCTCTGCTATTTTGGATTTTTATTCTTTTCCGTATTATACGTCAGTTCGAATTAACAATCGAATGATCACGAAGAAAAGAGAATAAAAAATGTGACATCTGCATCGCGCGAAATGCGAAGAATTGAAAACTGCATACGAACTTGAAGATCAATGAGAAACGAACGACTAAAAAAAAAAAAAAAGTTACCACGCATACATTATCTCACACATCGATTGGATTTACTCTGATATCAAAATTATATCTTCGTTTCTTCTTTTCTTTTGTACACAACAAACAGTAAACAAACCAACACGAAGCACTCAACCGTGAATTCTTAATTTCCAGTTACGCTTGTCCTTATCGATGAGCGGTAATTAATATTTTTGCTAATGATTTTGTATTTTCTGCACACGTTTTTATCGACACTAGTTTTTATATAGTTCTCGTGAAAAGTTTGATGGATTCTTTTCAGTTTTTTTGTTCCTTTCCAATTGCACGGAATGATGAAGCAGTTCGTCGATCAATCACTGAACAAAAATCGTCATCACACCAGGCGTTTTTTATTTTCATTAATATTCATTATCGAATGGGAACTAAAAATTCAGTTCAACATACGTGTAATCAGTCAATTTATTTCACCATTTGTCGCCGATCACATTATTCTAATATGTTTATGATTTTTATTTTTGTCCACTTCATTTTGACGTGTGAAAATAAATCAAAAAAATAGAAAACGAGAGCGAGAGAGGCGACAGAAAACAACGAAAATATATGAGGAAACACCTTGGAAAAATGAACTAGGAAAATTCCCTTTTTCTCTCCAATCGAATTTAAACCGACGTTCGTCGCACGTTTTTCAATCGTAGTCAAATTTGAGAAAAATAACGCTTTCGTAGTCTGCACAATGAACAACAAGAACGACGAATGAATCGGTGAATCTCAACGACGCCGGGCATCCGTTTTCGGAAATAAATGTTTTTTCCGTTTGCGACGATCACGCGACCAGCGCTTAGCTTAGCTGCGATTAGTACAGTGAAAGGAAAGGCTGCAGTCAGCGAGCAGAATATACGAGGACTGCTCCGGTAGGTTTACGAAACGAAAACCCTCCCCGCTACGGATCGTAGAGCGAGGTATACATAGGTATACACGCATACCTGCACGATTGTACACGTACACGTATATTCGAAGGGAGGAATAGCGTTTTCCCAAAGGTTAGTTTGTCGAAAAGGGGCGTCAACATTTCCGTGGGCGTGCCCCAACGAACTGGGCGTGGTTTTCGCCAACCAACGGTGACGGATCCCGTTGATACCGGGGCGAATCAAACTGCTCTATTTTGATGATGGCGTTACCAGTGGTTCTCAACGACAAAAATCAACTCCCATCTACCCGCCGACTCGCCAAACACCGAGTGGATACTATTCTCATACCCCAAACCGACCCTAATTCCGCCCTACCTTATTCTACGGTGCTGATGGTTTTGCTTCTGCTTCCACTGCCACCACCACCACCACTCACACACCTGTGTGTGTGTGTGTGTGTGTCGCGTCTACCGTCACACGACCAGAAGCATCTCCTCGGTTGTATAAATGTACCCGTACATGTGATCTCTCTATATAGGAGGGTCGAGTTTCTACGTTATACGTATACACAAATGTTATAAACCAGTGGATGGTGGGGTTAATTCAATAAAAGCTTGTTTAAGCCAAGTTTCCAGGATGTTTAGGCTTTTGTGAAAACTCCCTTCAACTACCCTGCCCCTCCCCCTCCGTCGCCATAAATTTAATCCCTCCTCCCGCCCCTCCCCTTTCTACACAGGACCCGCTCCCGTCTGTACGTGTGGAATGGTAACGTGTACGCGCTTACACACATGTATCACTCGTGCTCCCATTGCACGTGAATGTCTGCGTGGCTTTCACGTACAGAGAGTATGGGGTAAGTCAGATTGTTACCGGGGGTTGATTCTTGTGGCGGATTTTAGCATCCCCTGTAATTACCCGTAACAAGGTTTATTGCGCGTCGTGTAGTTGTGTATATAAGCTTTATCTATATACCTATCCTCCTCCCTCTCTCTCTCTCTCTCCATCGCTTTGTACGTTTCGCTCTCGTTTTCCACCCTTAATATTTCGGTGTATAAGAAAATAACGTGTACACAAAATTGGTGGATGCACGAGGCACCTACCTTTAATCTGAAATATTTATCCACCTATCGTCAAAACCGCGCAATAAATGTTATGAGCTGGGTACACGTACGACGTACATGCATAACGAATTTGGGGAAAAACTAGATCAAAGTAAAAATATTCAATTACGTGGTAATTATTTTATGGCATGTCGTTCAATTTCGGTACCTTTTGAAATGCTCATGCACTGTGGGATTTGAGGGATGCTACTTGGGAATTCGCGTCCTCAGGACTGAGAGGACCGTTCGGATGATTATCCTCGTGATTTTTGAGCGATCCGTAAATACAGTTGCTCAGAGATCCGGTTAAATGCACGGGTCAAATTTTTTTTGTCAATTTTTTTTCGCAGCGCACGCCCCGCGCACGAGTTTCAGCAGACAGTAGGTTAGATAAAAATCGAAAGAACGAAAGAAAAAAAAAGAAAGATATCTTCGTTCACCCTTCTTTTTCATCCCCGACGTTCCTACATCATTAATATGATACACATCCACGTTCAAAATTCTCCTTAGCCGTTAAATTCAACAAATGGCCATCGATTTTGAATAAAAGATATCTCACCCTCGTTCATAGACGAGTGGGGATAACAACGAGGATTGAAATTTCGCGTTACAAACACCAACAATCGCATTGAAAAATTGTACGAGGATATGAATGGAAAAATCGCCACGTACTTGAGCAAAAAAAAAATCACAGAATATTCGACACGTGGTGGTGGGTGGCAGCTGCGCTACGAATTCCCCGTTGCCCGGAGGATCGTACGAAACTAGAGAGAAAGAAAAAAAAAAGATCGGCAGTGAAAGATTAAGTCCAATTTTCCTCGGTGCGTGCTTCGGTCCAAGCTATACATAAATGTAGGAACGACCTGCCGCTGCGGATACTGCTGCGGACTCGAAATCCGCTCCAATTTTCATTCTCAAATATTCCTTTCGTTCTTTCTTTCTTCGGTTCATATTATTTCGTATATTTGTAACACGCCGCGCACTTCAAAAAGGATTACCTGTAATGTACAATGTGTATAAACGGAGCGTTTGTCGTACATACAGAAGGTGTAAATAAGGCTATTTGGTCTATTTGAAAAAAGGGAATGCGTACACAGGGAGAGATAGACGGACGCATTCGTTGAATATAATCTGAAACCGAGTGAATGTAACGAATGAAATTGTATGCGGTTTTTTTTGAAAAAAGAAAGAAAGAAAGAAAAAAAAAAACCCCCCCGTAGTTTTCGGGCTTTCGCATTGGCGCGGCGGCGACGAACCAGGAGGCTTACGGACACCACGCTCAACCGTATAATGGAAAATTGTACACATAGCGCGAACACGTACACCTATTCGAACACTTAAATACCTATATAATATGATAATATAATATACGTATTATATTGTATTCTTCGAAACTGAGTCGGCAGGGGCACCAGATTTTCTCTCGAAATACCAGTTTATATTGTCCTCTCAAGGATTTTCATTCATATAAAGCTGTTTAGATACTCGACTATACAAGTTTTTGACACGTTTTGGGTAAACTGTAACAGCGGGTGGTGACCCGAAAATGAGAGAAAAAAAAAAAAAAAAAAAAAGTAAAAAGGAGAGAGAAAAAAAGCTCAACGTGTTCTAGGTGTTGTGTACTCCGGCAAAGAAATGGTATACCAAGCCACACGGTGTACTGAGCTGATTGCGAGTCGACACGATTTCGAAAATCTCAACTGGTAGACATTTTATCCCGAAAAGAAATTGTGGACCAAGATGTTTTTTTATTATTTTTTTGTTTTCCAAGTTTTCTACGATCCGTAAATTTTCATCCTTTCGAAAATATGACTCGATCATTCGTTGAATCGAGAATGAAAATTGCGGTAAATGTGGGAGTCGACGGATTGTGAGAACCCCTGGGGTGGACGATGTTCCTCGTTCATCCAGCCAGATATGCATATTATACGGGTATGTATAGTGTAAATAAATAAATAGATGTACACACATATGCAGAGATCGCTTATATACGGAGAGCGAATTACCTTCGAGTAACTTGCGACTGTGTTGCTGCGATTACAGAGGGAAAGACGGAACGGCGAGTGTCACTAGAACGGGGATATAACGGGAAGGAGACGGTGGCAGAGGTGCATTTGCTGAGCCGGTTGCTCCCCGTCGATCGCGGGATTCCGGTATCCGGATTCCGAACTCCTTTGGCTCCCGACTACCGGCGCACGACGTATCGTCAGACCTATGCGCGCCGCTCGTATTTGCTCCGCGTACTTATGCACACGGATATTATGCGAATTACGTGTATGTATATCGCACGAATCCCGCGTATACCCGCGCACACACATATTATCAAGAGACCGCGAGAGTCTCGCACCGCGAGTGCATCGGAATACTACTTATATCTGTACCGCGCGCAGCCGGCAACCGAAATGCAGCCAACCGGCGGTTTGCAGCGCGTGTCCCGCGGGCTTAATTAACTGTTTATACACCGACGCGAACTTCGCACAACCTCCCTACGATACACACCACCCTGTATTAATACGTGTTGTATATATGTATACGTTTGCGAGGGACATCATGCACTCGCTACCTACACACGTGAGGATCCACGGCGTCCCGCCTCCCGCCTCCCGCTTCTTCCTCTTTCTCTCCCTCTCTCTCCATCTTCCCTCTTTTCTTCTCTCGGCGGCAGCACGCGTTAATCCCCATCCCGATCCCTTTCCTTCCTCTTCCTTATCCTCACCCACCCCTGCTATGCCGCGTCAGAATGTTCAGGTATATACCTACGTGTTTGTGTATCATCTGTAGCTTCCTTCGATTAACTGTGTTATGACACGAGGTGCATTCGTGTACTTGCATACATGCATACGTTCGTCTGCATAGACAAAGGATCTGATGAGGTCCTTCGATTTTTGATTCGAGTTTCACGAAACTTTTCAATTTCCAATTTTAGGGATGCTCCGGTCGTCCCGACTCTTCTCCGCGTCGAACCCCTGACAAAAGTCTAAAGAGAAGAAAGGAAGAGAGGAAAGAATATTGAAATGAGAGGGAGGACGATAATTGATTTGTTATTTATCAAATGCGCGTGCGATTCGGGGTGCCGGCTCTCGTAATAGGAATTAAAGAGGACATCGGTTTAATTTAGTCCCTCGGGTACACGCATACCCACGTAAAGGTCTCCACGCGCGCGACGGTGATTCGAATCCTCTCGCTCTTCCCTAATTTCTCCACTTTATATACGCAGACACGCACACACACACGCATCGAGAGTATATAAGGGAATACGTGTGTATATATATTTCGACGCGTGCACGTATGGGGGTATGTACATGTGACGCCCCGAGGGTTCGGTGCGCCCTCGGATTGTGCGGGGTGTGTAACGTGTTTTCTGCTAGAGCGCAACAAAATTCTCTACCTCTCCGTCTAATTCCTCCATTATACGCGTTATAAGGTGCAGGTCGTCCGCCAGTCGTATGGGTGAACGTGCACGTGACGTCTATATGTATATACTCGTACGCACGCGTACACAGTGCGTTTACGTGCGTAATGTACTTGCACATAGAGCAAAGTTTGCCCCGCGTTATATAATACGGCCCTTCGTCACGGGGTGGTTTGCCACCGCGAATGGCGTTTAGCGATATTTTCTACCCGCGCTCCCCTTCCCTCTTCTCTCCCTTTTCCACATCCCCGCCATTCGAACGTTAACTATCATTCGCCTGGTTATAGGTACGTATATTTTGCCGTTGTATACATGCAGCGCGAAGGGGATCGGGAAGGGGAAGGGGAACGGCAGCATCCTCCATCCTCCCTGCGGGCAATTTACTAACCCGTGTTTAGGCACCGGTCCCCTCGTCGCTATTAAGGGATGGATGCAACGCTAAATAACCCAACTGTATACAAGGAGGTGTTCGCGGTCTGCGATCTGTCGCACAGACGCGATAGTCGAACAATCTTTGGAACGGGATATCGCCCAGTTTGAGCAAAAACTATCCGATCCGACAAATTCGTTCGAGAGGCACAAGTTTTTTTTTTTCTTTCTTTTCTTTCATTTTTTCGGAAAAATTCACCCCACACGCAAATGACGAGAGTTCGAAAAACCCAGGGGGAATGAGAAAAAATCTAGCGGCGCGGATCGGATTGGGAGACCTTCGGAAGCTGCAGTGGAGAGTGGCTACGTGTACTTGACGTATTTTTGATTTCGACGAGATGTGCAGATGTATAGTATGTAACAACACATATTTTCAGTTGGGTTACCCGCTGCGCGCATATGCCGCATGTTTGAAAATCACATAAGATTCGAAGGGGGTAGATTATTATACTAGTTGCGTACAGTACATTCGACTGTATATATACGTACGTAACTAAATGTAGTTAAAACTGTATTTATCTCCGCGTGAGGTCGACAAAAAAACGCACCCTTTGGTTACGTACCGCGCGTATAATCGCCATGTGTTCGGAGAAAACTTCGAGTTTTGTCACATTTGTCGCGTACAAATATACGCACTTTTTCTCCGTTCGAGGGAGAAATAGAAATCTGTGAAAATTTCTCATCCGCGTCTCGTTAAATACAACGTACGATACGACGTCGAATTTGGCGAGAGGAAAAAAAATAAAAAAAGGGTATAGAAATCCCGCGGGACGTTTCGGAGCGCAAAAGCAGTGAGGCAATCAGATGAGCTATTGTCAACACCCAGGACCTGATCAAATTTAAACTGAATATAGGTGGAAAAAGGAAGAAGAGGAGAATGAATGAAAAAAAAAAAAGGAAAAAGCGCGCAAGAAAACACGCGGGAACCTTTCGCGAAATTCCTGCAGGATCTTCCTCATTCGTTCTTTTCGATTCTCCCTTCGCTCCCCCGACACACACTGTATACGCGGTATATACGTTTAGCGATATATATATATATTCGAAGTATATACGCGTGTACATAAGCATAGAATAAAAAGAGAGGGAATCGAGGACGGAGTTTGCAGTGAGAGCGAGAGGGTCGAAGAGGTCGGCCAATCTCCTCCTCCTCCCTTAGCGGGAGTAGAATGTAGGTATGTAATAAAATATATATATATACACACACATATATATATATATATATATTTATGTACGTAGCCGCATATAAGGTGGGTACGTACACACAGGGATAGAAATGGGATTTAGGGAATGTCGTTCGTTCGAAGCAACGCGACAGCCATGTTTGCGGGTTTATAAATTGGGTTCAGCACAGGGGATTTTTCTATTAGGATAAAATTGGTTCTTTCAACCGCCACCAGAGCCGGGAGAGAGAGGGAGAGAGAGAGAGAGAGAGAGCGAGGATAAGAGAGCGGGATAAAATGGGAGCAAAAAGACGTAGGGAAAGAGAGAACCCACCCGCGGTTTTCTCTCCCATTCCGATTACCTTTCTCCCTGCCGTTCCTCCGGCATCGCCGAACTCCCCGTTTCCTTTACCCCCCCGCCGCGGGTTCCTCTCTTCCCGCCATTCGACATACCGAACGACGAGTACCTACCGAGGTACGCCTCCCCCCCCCCCTCCGCCTACATTCGGTCGGGGTAGTTGTTACGCCTGCAGAGTCCGCAACCCGGGGCTCGCCCAGGGGATTTAACGGGACTCCGGCAGAGCTCGTTGAACGCCGACACGCCGGCGCCCGACACCCGACGCTCGACGTTCCCGTCGATGGCTCAAAAGTCGATATTTCCGTCACTGGTATTATCGGAGTTTCCTGTACCCCACCCCCCGGCCATCCGTTCTCCGCACCCTTATCGTTTCCTCCACATGCACGACACACCGTTTCGCGAAACTCTCTGTATGCATTTCACGCACACAAAACGTCGCGCCGCGTGTGGGCATAAATGTTATTCTCTAGTATAATTATCTAACCGTTGCGAGGTAATCTTTTCTTTCATTAAAGTTGATCAGGAGAAAAGCATTTTTCGGATTCACACAGTTCGGCAATTCATCGGATCGAACGAAGATGAAATCGCAGAGAATTTTTTATGCTGCTAACGTTTATTTCTTTCAATTTTTCCTCTGGTTCCCAAAAAATTCTATTTCCATTCGAAAACGTATATTTTTTTATTTCGTCAATCTTTGTGGGATATGCCTGTTATGCCGAAAAAAAAAATTTTTTGAAGAATCGACGGTAACCGCCTTCTTCTAGTTTCTTGGCCCTCGAATATTGCCATGCAAATCTACACAGTTGGTCATTCAACTCGAATTAACTTCGGAATTGTACAGAATCAACCACCCGAAACTCTACGGTCCCACATAGTATAGAATTACGTACCCCATAGACACCATTAAACTGCTCTTAATAGAAATCGTACTACAATAATTCCCCCTACGAGACAAAAACAAATCGAATATGACGGGGGTGCGAGAAGAACTCCCGTCTCCTCCCTCCCCCCCCCCCCCCCCCCCGCGGGGTGAAGAGGAAAGAGGCAAAAAAAAAAGAAACGAAGAAATTTAGTCGATCTCACGATGGACCAGTTGGTTGTCAAATTTCGCGATGATTGTAGGAAGAAAAAAAGATAGAAAAAGAAAAATGAGAATAAAGTGCGTTACGAAGGGTGGAGATTTTTCCATCGTTTCGCTCCCCCCCCCCATCCCCCATCCCCCTCCTCCCCCGCCCCTCGTATTTTTTCGTTCTCTTCGCATACACGGGGTGAACGAACATAACTATATGTATATGGGGTGTTAAACTTAATTATGGCATCATCAATATAGTATAGAAAATATAAAGAGAAACTGCTGCAGGAGAAACGATTTACGAAGGATACGTATGCGTACATCCATACGGAATACGTACGTACGTACGTACGTACATCGCTTCGTTTATGGGGGAGCCGAAGTTAACGAAATTACATCAATCCCATTTCGTTTCACCGTCGTTTTGACATGGCAATTTTATTATCGAATCCCCGTTAGCAACGCTCTTCTTGTTTTCGCGCTCATACTCTTATTCAAAATCTCGTTTATACCGTTACACGCCCGGTACCACTTGTACATTTACGCGTACACACGGGGGGTGGGGTGGGGTGGGGTGTTTATTTTTCGATCGTTCATTCTTTACGATTTTACGTGGGGGAAACGTCGTACACGGAGAGCGAATTACATCCGACAACTGTCGCGTAAACGTTCGAAATTCTACCACCGAATCTGCGCTAAAATTTTGAAAACCAAAATAAAACCAAACCACACGAAATATCGCTGTCTAAGGTTGTGAGATTGTTTTTTGGCCCACGGTGAGCGCAGAACGAATCTTCTTCTTCTTCTTCTTCGTTTCAACCCCCGAACGCCATAGGGGGAAAAAAGTAGCCAAGAAATGCCCATCAGCTATCAAACGAGAACAAGCGAAGGACAGAGAAGTTGGGTGATGTTGGACGGTATCGCGCGTGCGTTCGAAGATCTCGCGGAGCGTTTGCGTCGGGGTGGATGTGGGTCGTGGGTCTCGGTGTGTACGGGGGTTGTTTTTAGCGGTGGAAAGAGGGGAGTGTGGAGGCTGGGGAGGGCGGGGGGGGGGGGGGAGGTGGATGGGGTAAGGTGGGTTTGGCGAACAAGAGCCGTTTAACTTTTTCTTGTATCGAAAATAAGTCGTTAGTGGGTCTTTCATCTTTTAAACGAGTTTTCACGGCATGGTAAACTTTCATTCGTTGTCAAGAGGGGGGAGGCCGAACCCGACGATAAAGAAAGAGAAAGGAAGGCAGATGGAAGGAGACAAAAAGAGAAAGGAAAAGGGGAGCTGCCTTGGTTTAAGGGATTTTTCGATTTTACTCCCTCGTATACAGCTGCAGCTAATTTCGTACCCGCGAGGTATCGGACGATGGAAGAAAAAAACTTGAAAAATTCGAAATAAAAGATACGGTGACGCGAAGGAAATACAAATAACTAATCGACCGAATGAACGAAAGAATTTGAAGCACTGGAAGAGAAGCAATAAATGAAAGAGAAAAGAACGAAACACCATAACTCCTTGTACGATTTATCGAATAGAAAATTGATTTTTTCTCATTAACGCAGATCATTAGACTCGTTATAATTAGATTATGTTGAATAGGTGTACTAGTTGCGTTACTAGATTTATCTCTTCTCACTTCATTCTAGTTTTTTTTTCGTTCATCTTTTTCTTCTTTTACATCCCTTAATTATGTCTCACGTTATACCCGTAATAATTCCGTTCTTCCTCTCATCCCTTAAAATATATTCCTACGCGAGATTTGGGAATTTAGGATTTGGGACAACAATGTACCGCAGACGCACGTGTATGCAGCTAACCATTTAACGAATACAATGAGGTGTGGCAAAAAAGATCTGTTCTCTTTTTTGTCTCCAGCTCTGCCCATTAAAAACTAATTTTTTTTTTTTTTTTAAGTTTTCACCGACACAATACTTGAAAAAATTCTTGAGTGATATTACAGATCTAATGGAGCACATATCTATTATGCATGAATACATATAATCTGCGTATGTGGAATATAATGATGTGAATCTATGACATTATATGCATTTTTGGCTTGGCATTTTTTGAGGCAAAATGTGAAGTGGTTGCAGAATTATTTTCAGGCCGTTCTTTCGATGTAATTTTGCGTAAGAGACAGGAATACGTCGATTTAATTGGACTGGGAATTATTCCCATCGAGATGTCCTCGATTTTTCGCATTTTCGATCGATAAATTGGCGATAACTCGAAGAATTTTGTAGATAGATCAATTTGGCTTTCGGATTCGGATTCCTGAGGTCGAAATACATAAGAATATCATATAAAACCCAATAAAAAATGTTGATTTTTTCCCAAAAATTGAAAATTGTCTAAGGGGTACTCCTTTGGATTTTGTCAATTTTTGGCCAAACTTTTTTATTTTAAAAAATTGATCGTATAGCACTTTTCTGACGTCTTTTGACCTCAGGAATCCAAATCTGAAAGAAAAATTGATCTATCTCTAAAATTGACCGAGTTATCGCCAATTTTCAGCTTTTTGGGGTCAAAAAAAAAAAATTCATTTTATAGTCTATCTTAATGTAATTCGAGCTCAGCAAACTGAATCTGGAAGAAAAAATGATCTATCTTCAAAAATGACCGAGTTATCCTCATTTTTTCACATTTTTTGGCATAAATTTGAGGATATCTCGAAGGGAAAAAATCGTAGCTCAATTTGGACAACGGATTCGTGTTCCTGGGGTCAAAATACGTAAGAAAAGTGCCATACGATCAATTTTAAAAAATAAAAATTTTTGGTCAAAATTTGAAAAAATCGTAAGGGGTACCCCTTGGAAAAATCTCAAATTTTGACCAAAAATTTTTATTTTTTAAAATTGATCGTATGGCACTTTTCTTATGTATTTTGCCCTCAGGAACACGAATCCGTCGTCCAAATTGAGCTACGATTTTTTCCCTTCGAGATATCCTCAAATTTATGCCAAAAAATGCGATAATTCGGCGATAATTCGGTCATTTTTAAAGATAGGTCAATTTTTCTTCCAAATTCAGATTTCTGAGCTCGAATTACATTAAGATAGACTATAAAATAAATTTTTCATTTTTGACCCCAAAAAGATGAAAATTGGCGATAACTCGGTCAATTTTAAAGATAGATCGATTTTTCTTTCAGATTCGGATTCCTGAGGTCAAAATACGTAAGAAAAGCATATTAAACCCAATTAAAACAGTGATTTATTTTTTGCTCAAAAATCGAATTTTTTTTTGCTTCTTCAAGAGTAATCTCACATATAATCAGCTTAGGAATCAAAATCTGAAAGCCAAAATCACATAGTAGGCCTACTTTGATGCGTCGCAATTCATGCACGGGTTGAAATATTCGAACTTTTCAATTCACCAGCAAACCCGAGCTTTGCTGGAGTCAGGTAGCCACGGGCGCGCGGTTTGTTGTGGGGTGTGACCTCTGCTCAGCCCCGAAGGTGACGTCTCACAACAAAGCGCTACGCTGCTGGCTACCTGACTCCAGTAAAACTCGGGTTCGATGGTGAATTGAGAAATACGAATATATCTTAAAATTTTTGCTCCAAAATCGACAAGAGTCCAAGGGCCAAGAGTGAGGTTTTTTTAAAATTGATCGCAGGCCACTTTCCTTTCGTATTTTGACCCCAGGAACACGAATCCGTTGGTTTAAGTTGGATCAGCTACGAATTTTTTTCCACTGAGATATTCTCGATTTTTTACTTTTCTGATCAATTAGAAAAAATATTTCATAAATATCACACGTGCACGCAATAAATCAATCACTTCGAGCTTCAAGAATACGCACGCGACTATCGCGCGTCAATAAGATATCATGAGACTAATCATACGAGATAAAGAGAAACGAAATGAAGAAAATAAAACAAAATCCAATAATACGTAAATGTTATACAGTATGTAGGTATAATAAGGTACGAGATAGTGACAAAATCAGCTGCAAGTGCGCGTAAAAAACAATTTGCATCTATCAATTATGTTTTATTCATAATAATCATTTTCATTTCTTTTTATTCAAGTTTATAATTTGATTTTCAAATTTTCTCACGTCATCTAGTCAATGTTTCTCCTCCAATCGTTCAACGTATAGATAATAAATTAATGATATCAGACTTTTATATTCACCAAGTACCTACGTATCCTCCATACGCACACCATTCGTCTACACACAGATAATTACCGATGACGATGACGATAGTTACCCAATAATGACGATCAATCTATTCCATGATGTATCTATCTACACATATATATATATATATATATCTATACTTACATTCACGTGTACGCGTCTAGTGTCCGGAATATCTAGGTATACATCGAAAGCGTCGGAGCTGAAGACCGTCGTGTCGTAATCTCCTCAACGAACTTAACCCCCAGTTATCAGTAATTATCGAGCCTCTGAGGTAACTCGTTTATCTCCCCCCTCCCCCTCCCCTCCCCCTCCCGTCCGATCCACGTCGTTTTTCCTCCTCTTCTTTTTTTCATCCAGAAGTAGTTGGAAAAGGACTGGCAACGGTTCGCTAAGTAAATTCCCACCTCCCTCGCCCCTTCGTGACCGTCTCTCATTTCTAGCGACTCCGAGGCAAAAGGTCAACGCTGATCGTGCAACGGCGTTTAATTATTATAAGCAATTTACCAACGGGATTAACTAAATTGAACGAAGAAATTCGAAATTAACGCGCGTAAGCAAAATGCGAATTCTTATCGCGCACCGGCCGATTGCGAATTATTCGTGCTTTCGATCTCTCCTTTCAATTTTTTTTCTTTTTTTTTTTCCCTTTGCTTCCATCGGGATCGCGAATCGAAGTTACACGGTCGATCCGAACGCGCCACTTCCTTCTTTTCGCCCGAATTTTCTCGGCGAAAAAATGTAGAAAATTTTCAGGGGGGGTGAAAAAAAAAGATAATATCGACTAGGGTTTACCGAGGGCGGCGACAAGAGTCGATCTTCTAGCTGGCGAGAAATTGCGCACTGAGACTTGAGCGGAGCGACGAATGGCGAGCTGAAGACCTAACAACGTTACGACGAAGTAGATAATATTCGTGCTCCCGTTATAATCCGCGCCATAACAGCGCGTATAATGTCGTAGACGGTAATCCGTTTGTATCAAAGCAACGAGGGAATATATCCAGCGACTGGAAAGCGCCGACGACGATATTCGCGTTCTCGCCGCGATTAATTTTCAGGTATTTCCGATTCCCACCGCCCGGGACTCCGCGCTCCGCTCGTTTTATACCGAAAAAGTTCTTTTCGGTTCCCGGACAATGGCGCTCCGAGAAGAAGAAGAAGAAGAAAATAGAGGATAGAGAAAAAAAGTATTTTGACACCTCGGATACAACGTACCCGCAATTCTATAGGCCATGATTCGCCCTCGAGCCCCAGCTACTCCGAAGGTCCAGATTATTCCAGAAGAGCTGGAATTGGTCCTGTGCAAGGGAGGGCTACCGTGCACCGTACACAACGGCAATTAGGACGAGCTACTGTAACAAATTCCCATGAAGAATACTCCTTCCATTCGAAAGCTTTTTTTCTATCTTTTTTTGTTGTTGTGTTCCTGCTTCTTCTTCACATAGTGATTTGATTTTTGAGAAATATTTTTTCACGAGGGTTCGATTTTTCGATTCGATCCCCTAATTATTTTTCGGCTAGGTACGCGTTCTTTCGACCCTCGTTACGTAGCAGTCGAAACGTGGAAAGTGATGTAAAAATTAAACTAACGGGGCAGGGGGGATGGGGGGAAAAAGACTGCAGATCAGTTTATCGCGTCAATTTCCTTAATTACAAAAGCTTGCAGCGATTATCGAATCTCGTAATTATTTCTCTGTACAGATAGAGATGGATAGATCGTAATGAAATTTAATAATAACAAGTTAATAATTAATGAATCCCCGGTCTCCCGGCCGGGGGTTTGTAATTTCCATTAGAAATTCTCGCCAAAGTCGAGGGAATTCACGGAGATATTAGAATTAGCTATTGAACGAAGATTTCCAAGATTCGCTCATATTTCCAAGAGAGACAATCTCCCGTTACAGGAGATTATTCGCGATGAGGAGGCCTCCGCCATCCAGTCGCGGTTTAAAATTTTCCAATTTCGTCGAACGATGCTCCGCCTAACTATACGGTCTACGTTTCTATTCCTAGAGTCGACTTTTTTCACCGGTATATAACCGATCTCCATCTTCAGCCGATGCATACGCTTATATATATATATGTACGTAGAATTACGGATACGTGTGTGGGTCGTACGTACGGTAAATGCTTGGCTAAAGGCTAATATCAGAAATCCCAATTTCTGTCTTTCTATCTTCCCGTACGTACGACGAAAGAGAAGATGAGTTTGGAAATTGCAACTGCGGAGTTAAATCTCTTTAGCCGGCAGCCTCCGTACCTCATCAGCTGCATCGGTTGATCCTATTTTCTATCATCCCTTCGAAAAATACTCGCCATTAATTCCAGGAGTAAAAACCACCCTGACCCGCGGCTACGTGACCGATTTATTTCTTCCAATTTTTTCTAGTCGCACTCCTTTCCTACGAAAATGAATTTTCTGGTGGCTGTCAAAAATCCTACGAACTCCGTTCCTCGACTTTTTTTCCTCTTTTCAAACGTCGACGAGTGAAAATAGTTTTGGTTTTTTTTTTTTTTCTTTTTCATCCCCAAATTCATCCGGATGACATTTTTTTTTGTCATTTCCTCTTCCCGCCGATATCGTATCGTACGAAAATTCAGCACGCAGGTGTGGAATAATTCTGTCGCCATAGCCGCGTAAATTTTCATAAATATTGAAATAAATGGGACGCCGGTAGAGCGTGAGCATTTCGCGAAAATTTTCGAAAATTTCAATGTACAACAATTTCGCGGAAAATTTTGCATTTTAATAACTTATAGGAATCAAGTTAAACGTGCACGGTTACACGTCCGATTGCTCCGTAAATACGCGCGCGCGTGTGTCGGGTACGCGAAATTTGATGTAATTAAAATTGTCGTTTTGATTTAAATTATTCATAACATACCCGAGTAAATGTAGTTTACCGTCCCCTATACGCGGTAGGTACGTTATGCAGTACGTGTGCGTAAACGTTCCCGCGTATATATATGTATCGGTTTCCAATCAATGCTTCGCAGTAATTCGCCAGTACGCGACAACAATGACTATGTGCGATTCATTGCCTGCCTTTTCTATCCGGCAGCATCCATCCCCGCCCCATCGACCCCTTCGCAGACTCACCCTCCAGGTTGTTTTAAAATAAACCCGGCGAAGCCATCATTTCAGCGATTCGGAATTCAAGTAAATTTCTCTAAATATACTTCGGAATTGACGACGCTTCGAAACCGCGTCAGCTTGAGCTTTTTTTTGCTCGAGGCCAAAATTATCTCGTGGTTCTCGTCGTCGTTGAATGAAATCGAGGAGGTCTTCCCTCAAGTTCGGCTGATTTTTCTTTCAAATTATCTTCACCCAAAATAATGCACCCTGTTTTTCAGGTGTATTCGGAATTTCATGTGTTCCTTCTGGATTCTTTCCATCTTTTTTTTTTTTTTCATAGAAATTTATTTTCAATCTACGCCTACGAATGGACGAATGAATTTTGAAATTCGATTCGTAGAACGTCCGCGAGTCGCGGATAAATCAGACAGGGGCAGAGTACAAAACGAACGTTGTATCGAGTTATGATTTATCCGCTAAATCCTATGCATTTAGGGGGATTCACGTCCAATGTCATCGATTACGCGATACGTCGGACGTGCGATACGGATCGGAATAACGACACAATACACACGTACATATGCATCGCTACACATGCAGATACTAATCGTTTACTCGCGACGACAACAAAAAAAAAAAAAAAATTCACTCACTCGACCGAATGAACTGTTACAGTATATTGGCCGGCGTTTGTAAAATCTACATTTCTTGCATCATTTATCGAGATCCGTATTAATAATATTCCGCGACTTTTACATCACGCCTGTACACAAGTGTAACCCAAGTATACGTACAGGTGCGCAAGCGTGTGTGTGTGTGTAAAGAAATAAAATATTTTACCCGTACACGTGTACGAATCTACGTGGTACACGGGAAATAATGATCGATGCGTATCTCTGATAATTTTGCCTTTTTAACGAACGAAATTCTCCATCCAGACGTGATTTTGCGTATAAAATATTCATACGCGGGTATACACCTGTGTTTAAATATTAACGCTCGATTGATTACATCGTAAAATTAATTCTCCATTCGATCGTAATTTCCCTCCACGGTTTATCGAGAAAACGGGGGGGGGGGGGGAATGAAAAAAAAAAGATATACATTTGACAAAAACTTCACGTGTTAATAAAATATATCCATCACGTCCGAATATTTCTGATAATTATATTATTGTATACCAAAATCGTGTACTGCATATTGAACATATATTTTTCTTGATTTTTTTTCTTCGCATCGCATCGTAGTATTTATGGTTGTAGAGATACGTACGTGTATAATTATACAAGGTACGTGTGTGTTATACACATGTATATTTATATACAGATTATACGCATAAATAAATATACTCGCGAGATATCTGACGCAATAATATACGCGATTCTGCCGTAGTTATAGTTTACATATCGCAAAATTGTATAAAAGCGGGCTCGTTAACTTATTCCAGAGTCAGTTGAACCAAGAAATTAGACAGCGTTGCTCGAAATCAAATTGTTTTATTTTATTTAGCGGGATTTGTTATTTTATTTTTTTTCATTGTCTCGTTTAATTTTCCTCCATTTTTACACGCGCGTTTAAGTATACGATACAGTAGAGATAAATATACATTTATATCCATACGTGCATACAGTATAATTATTTATTTATTTATTTATTTATTTATTCCTATTGTTTTAAAAATAAAAGTTTCAACGCACGTACAGTACAGTTTTAGCTCCGCCGCGCGCGTTTTTGCATGGTTTAATATCGTCATAATATACGGTTTTAATAATAATTTATTTTAATTTATATAAAATAGTGTGTCCCGACGATAATTGATTGAAAATTAAAAAGGGAGAAAAAAAAAAAACATGGATTACTCGCTGTTCATAAGCGATGTGTCGAAGAGGAGGAGATCGGCACCGACCAGAGAAATAAGTAAGTGCTTTTTTTACTTCGTTTTTCCAAACCAGAATTAAATTCATTCGATAAACCGAAGGTAAAAGGACCAAACAAAATAAATTGAAACGAACTCTGACTTTGATTTTGATTTTAATATTTTTTGTCGGTCAGCACGAGTGAAACAAAAATCTGTAATGAAAATTTTCTATTTTTTTTGCTCTCGATGAAACCGAAAAAAAAATAAAACCATCAGCCAAAATCGCGTACTCGGCAGCGGGAAAATTGATATCGTTGGCGGAAGGGATGCCGAACGAAGAGACGTTTCCGATAACCGAAATAAATTTGAAATTATTGGACGGTTTGAACATCACTTTAAAAGGAGATGAACTCGGAGCTGCACTTCAGTACATACCGAGCCAAGGATTCCCCCCACTACTCGAGGTAATTAACAATAAGTGAAAAATTAATTAGCGAAATATAAAAATTCACATAAATCATCGTCCGAGGCGGATTCAAAACAAAGCGTGTGTATAATACCCTTCGGATGACGATGCGTTATAGACGTACAAAATATTTTTATATTGATTTGTAATATCTATGAATTATTGCGCGATAAATAACGTGTATCATAGATATGTATACACGTATGCGCGTATACATATGTATACAGTACATCGAATAATTATGAATGGCGAAATTTCTTATCGAATGATTTTTCTTTTTATTTTTTTCTCATTTATTTTATTCTCTCAACTTTTTGTGCCGCACACGTTTCTCATGACTTCGAAACTTCTCGCACGATAACGTGCGTACTCGTACGTACGTACATGTGAATGTAATAAACGCGGACGCCCGAGAGGATGATAAATTTTCTAATCTTCGCACGTAACGCGTCCGACGTGCGAAACGATTGTTACGTAATGCAGAAATTCGATGAACATTTGTAAAATATATTTTCAGACGATAAGAGATCTTCAGAAAAAATTGCACTCGCCACCTTTGTGGGAAATGCGCGAGATCGTAATAGTGGCAGGTGGACAAGACGGACTGAGCAAAGCATTGGAAGCGATAGTGGAACCGGAAGATCCAGTTTTGGTACAAGATCCGTTTTACGCCGGTGCGGAAGTCGTGGTAATTGAAATTGTACAATAAAATTTAGAAAATGGGGGAATAAAACATATATTCCCACCGTAGTTATAAAAACTGATTTTGATATTTTCTTATTGGGGAAAAAAAAAAAAAAAAAAAACAACGAACAGCTCGCACCGCACAAGGTGGAATTACTGCCGGTCGCCCAGGATGAATTTGGCATGGTTCCTTCGATACTGCGCGACGTATTGGAGGGCAGAAGATTGCTGGGTAAAAAAATGCCGAAAATAATGTACATCAATCCGACAGGGGCGAATCCGACCGGCACCGTGTTGCCGATAGAAAGAAGGAAAGAAATCTACAGAATCGCCTGTGAATACGATTTTATCATATTGGACGACGATCCCTATCACCACATGTACTTCACCGACGTAAGTAAGAACGCCCGGAAGATTCCCGAAAATCACCCTAGAGATATTTGAGGATCGAAAATACGAATTTCGAAGACAGAAAACTGAGCGCTCTTTTCGATGAGCCACAAAAAAAAAAAAAGGGACAGGACACGCGATTATATCAACGTATGTACGATATGTTATACAGGAGGCGCCGAAATCGTTTTTATCGCTGGACACGGAGGGTCGAGTGATACGACTGGATTCATTTTCCAAGGTTTTGAGCAGCGGTTTGAGACTGGGATTTATAACGGCAGCGTCACCCTTGGTCGCTAGTATAGAATTACACATGCAAAGCAGTCACTTGCACGCCTCAACATTATCACAGGTTTGCTTCATCATTCGCGGTTGTTATCCTCTTTACTTTCCCCAATTTTTTTTTTTTTTTTTTTTTTTTAGTAATTCCCGACAAACGGGAAGAACATTTTTCGTTAATTTTTCTATTTCTCTTCAACTACCACGAGCGACATGCACGTTGCGTCGTCGAGTAAATTAACGTAAGCGCACATCGGTTCAAAGGCAGAGTCTAAACATGCATAAATTTAGCGATAAACGATGGAAAAAGATAGAAAAATTGAAGAAAAAAAGCAGATTGAGCAATAAATTACAATTCTTAGCTCGAGGCGCGTGTCACGCGATTTATTCCCTCCACATAATTTGAATTATTAAACGATAATGACGATCGAATTACATTTCGCTGTTTGATTTGAACAAAAAAAAAAAAGAGAAGATATCTGCGTATGAGTATGCATAAATACATACGGATATCTGTGGTATATAATGCGAGATAGCTAATCTGTAATTTATATACGTGAATCGGAAAAAAATCGACAAAAAAAAAGAGAATATCTTAAGAAACGACAATAACAAACTGCGATAAAATAGATAAGAGAGTGTAATTAATGTTAAATATGTGGCGTTAAACATAATAATAGACCGCTACACGTATATAGTCGATATTCACTTTGGAATTAATATACATATATAATGAAATGAATGTTTGAACGCTGTTTTTTTTCTCTTACGTAGGTAATTGCTTATAAACTTTTGAAAATATGGGGTCACGAGGGTTTAATGAACCACTTTAAAAGGATACGAGGATTTTACAAACAACGCAGAGACGTCATGGCCGGACTCGCGAAGAAACACCTTCACGGTACGAAATTAAAAAAGTAAAGATGAAATTTATACGGGCGATGACACGTGTCACATAGCCTGCGACCTCCGTCATTGAATCGGTCCTTTTCAATTTTCAAACGTTAAAATTCTCCATCTTTTTTTAATTTTGGTCTTTCTGCTCGTTTCCGAATTCCGCGAAAAGGATGTAGAGATGAAGGAAGTCGGATGATTCTGGTCACAGGCTGAGTGGTTCGTAAGGAAATGCCCTCGTATTTTTTTTAATTTGATTCATATTAATATCCTTATTGTTTTCTAACAACCAACAGGATTAGCTGAATTCGCGGTACCGGGGGCGGGATTCTTTTTGTGGATAAAAGTAAAAGGCGTGAGTGACACATGGAGGATGGTAATGCAGAGGGGAGTAACCCACGGGGTGCTGTTCGTACCGGGAGCTGGATTTACGGCGGATCCGGAAAGACCTTGTAACGCGATAAGGGCGTCATTTGCCAAAGCGACTTACGACGAGATGAATCAGGTGGATACAAATGAACTTCATATAAATGAATCGGGAGAGAAATTGAAAAACCAATTGAAATTTAAATGACGATGGATGTGATTGATTATTGCTTTTTTTTCCAGGCTCTGGAAAGGCTTGCCAAGATGATAAGAGAGGAATTAGCGGCAGCGGGTAACTGTCCAGTGATCCAAAATGGAAATACGTAAATTTTTTGGGATGCTGGGTCACAAAAACCAGACTTACGCCTTGTTTTTTGTTGCCGACAAATTTTACGCCCACTTTCATTTTTATCTACTGTAGAAAAAATGAGCTGATCACCCTGGTAGTATTAGCCCTCGATAAAAAATGACGTTTTGATTCCAATTCGTCGTCGATAAACTAGGGAACTCTTTTATCTCTCGAATGCTTATCTTCAATTGGTAGCTCTATGCTGCAAATTATTTACTATCGGTAAGAAAGTCTTTGGAATTATTTATCATTGGTAAAGAAATCTTTGAAATTACTTGTAATCGGCAAGAATATCTTCCAAGTTTCTATAATTCAAGATTCGGATAACTCGTCGACAGTCGAACAAATTGTTAGATGGTAAATTTGAACGAAACGGTAGACGGGTAAATTAATCGATCAATAAATATTGCCAGAAAATTAAAGAGTCGATATCACTTCGTTAGCCGAAGTGGGGGTCTTCGTGGTTTTGTTTCCCGTTCATGAAATGAAACCAATTATTATTAATCTATATATATATGATCGTTGTAAATAGAAAATATACCCATATCTTTTATGTATTTATTATTACCGTTAATTATTCTACTCTTGTAATATATCATATCGAACGTTGACGATATTACGCTTCAAATAAAGTCCGAATTCAAAAAATAAACTAACGAGTCAAAGACTCGTCTTGCTCGATATCTTCCTAAAGGAATCTCCACGTATCGCGCCCACGTAGAACAAGAAAGAGATAAAAAATCAGGTGCATTCCACCACGATTCTGCAGTATGCTCACCGATACCAAAAATATCGCTGGCATAATTGGATACACCGAATAATCAACTTGGCAAATTTTCAACGTTCACCGTTCCCACTGTACTAATAAACCGAATAAACAATTTCTGTAGTGCATTTTACAGGCAAACACGAGCTTTCGCGAAACATCTGACACTGAAATTATTACGACAGTTTGTTCCGGCCGCAGTGTACGCGTCGCGACGCGATTCGAGTCTGCAAATGCGAGATCGCAGTGAATTCGATTCCTTCAATACTAAATACCGTAAGCACACAGTTATCGGAACGACGGTTGTGCAGACTGGTTGTGTTTCGCGGATCTACATTCGTAAATCGGGGATAAAGTCCCCGTTCTCTTTCATCGTATCGGTTCATGATCCCTGCAGATTAACACCCCTCGGCAAGATATAGTGTATATTAAAAGACGTTCCCGCGGTTTCCGGGGGACCTCTTAGAAACACATATCGTATCGAGAGTAAGGGAATAAAGAGCGTACGAGGAGGGCGGCCCTGCGGTGAGAAAAGGAGAGACCGGGGGGGCGCGAAGGCGTTGTCCCGAATCCGCGGGAGATACGCGCGGATAACGGCCGATCATACAAATGGCGTAATTTTCACTCCCTGGGGAGGGAAACTCCGAAATCTCGAAGCCCCGCGTACTCCCGAAACCGGGGGGGGGCGATTCCTCCTCACCCAGACCGTAACGCGACTCCTAATTTTCACATATTTCCTTGTATATAATCGTCCGCCTCCTTTCGTATTACGATACCTTGAATCCACCCCCTCCTCCTCCCTTTCGCTCGTCCTCCCCTTTCCCTCTCGCCGTTTCGCCTTCTACTTGTTTTTTTCCTTTCTCTATTTTTTCTATCGCCGCCGCCCGATCAAATCACGCCAAAAAGGTAGATGATAGTCGCGGCGGTATAAATTTATCTGTTATAGGTACATTATCTACGCTATATATATATATATATATATATACACACACACACCCCTACGTGTACGGGTACATAATCTTTCGTCTGCGGGAATATATTCCAACGATACACACGCATACCTTACCACTCCGTGTATTTATTGTACCACATGTATACATATATACATATATACGTATGCGAGAAACATATATATCGCGAGACACGAAGGTATATCGTAGATCTGTGTATACATACGTATGTGTACGAGTAATGGGTGTATTTTATACGGATACGTATATACATACATATATATATATACTTACTTAGGGGTGTATGTGTTTGTATATAGGCTCGTACCGTAGGTACATAGGAGGTGGCCAAGAGCTGCTGGCTGCCGTTGGATGCCGCGGCGCGACGTCACCACGGAAATCAAGAGTAATGCCAACACGAAACTGCACTACCCCGCAGCTCCCGGCTTCTCCACCTCCCGACCCCACCCTCGGGAATAACACCTTCTCTCCCCCATCACCCCCCACCCCCACCCCCATCCCCCCCGTATACCCCGATTGTGTTTGTGTGTACACCCCTGTATATACAGGTATACGTATGTATATATATATAAATATACACGTAAAAAAAAGTATATATATATATATATTTGCTAGGCCCGATGCTTTCGGCGCGGCTCTCGGAGGTACGGGCACTTCGATCTAAGGGCGCGTTTAGGTCCCTACCGGATTTGACCGGAGTCGTAACGATTTCGGTGATGTCGTCGTCGTCGACGCAGCCTTTTTTCTCCTCCTCTCTTATTCTTTTTCCTCATTCTCTCACTTCTCACTTTGTTTCTTTTCACTATTTTTCTCTGCCCTCCCTTCTTTTTTTTTTTTCTTCGTGATCCTCTGTGCAGCGCACAGTCGTTCGAGTTTCGCGGCGAATTTTTTCGCTACATTTTTGCAGGCCGGTGAATTCCTTTCGTTTCTTTGCGTCTTTTCCCTATGACATGGAATGGATCAATTTGCTGAACTCGAAAATTAGAAAAAAAAAAAAAAATGATAATGAGAAGAAAGAAAAGAGGAAATCACAAGATGAGTAGCCAAAGATCAAGAAATCGAAAGATTTGTATAATGAAACAAAGCGAAATAAAAGATGAAAGATTTTTTCGCAAATATGATAGGCATTGAACGGCTACAAAGGAGATAGAAAAAAAATGCAGCAAGTAGATCGTGCGTATTTATATACATATATATATCTATACATCGTATAACGTGAGCGAGGAGGATATTGCAGCTCGGGCGATTACATAGTAAATATCGAAGCCAGGTTATACCGGGGCGAGCTCTACGGCAGCACACCGTAAACCAAGACATTAAATTTTATAATATTGCACCCGGGTCGGGTCCACCCCTCCACCCACCCCCACCGAGCGATCCTCGTTCCCTTACACTTCTCGACCTCCAGGACCCCGCGCGATACTCGGTAGGATCCCGTCGACTACGCGGCGCGCGGTGCCTTTTATTGCCTATTTACAGAGGAAATAGCCTCTAAATTAACTGCACAGACCGTATACCGCCCCCGGTAACCTATACGCGTACATACATATATATATATATCCATACCGTGTTTACACGTGTATAAATCTGTGTCCCGTACACGCGTGTACATCTCCGCTTAATTTCTCCTTTCGAAATAGATTTTATTTTTCGGACGCAAATTTAACGGACCTCTCTCGCCGCAACGCTATTCGATAGCTCTCGGCCAATTTGATCGATCGTCTAACGAGAACGAACCAACGCAATCCCGAAAGCAAATGAAACCCGGAAGCCGATCGAAGGAGCGCGGGGTAGCGCGGACGGGGGTCGTAAAATGTCGAGGGGGTACGGGAACCGGTGAATGGAGTAAACGGAAGAGGCGTAGGTACGGTCGACCTCCGCGATGCCCGCAGCATCCCGGGGGCCGTCGCGTACGATGTAGGTACGCCGAGTTGCAACGTGATGCAGGTATTTCTAAACGAGGGGAAGGGGGGGAAGGGGGGTGGGGTGGGGTGGGTGGTGGTTGATTAATCGCCGTACCTATACGCTCGCAGAAATTGATCAAGTCCGCTCCACGCTAATTCCAGAATCCACCTACGCTCAACCCTCTTATTGATATTACCGCGTTCTCATAACTCTACCCGGCCGGCCACTCGTCGAAAGGAATGAAACGCCTCGTCGACTTCCGTCGACGATTCCGCGAACGTTTTTTCCATCCTCATCCCTCCCGTATTCAATTACGGTCCGCGTAACGTCGTTCGCGTCCGTAGAACGTGTATCCGTGTACGAAACTATACGTACGGATACACGAGCGATATTTTACACAGATATAACGGGCGTATGTTTAGCAAATAAATTTTCACGTATCTCAATTAGTTTTGGGTCACGTGCTATCGACACGTGACGAGCAACGCAACCGCCCCCCCCCCCAACCCCTCCACCCCCACCCCCCTCGCATCCGCGCCGTTCTTCGGGGGTTCCGCCCTCCGCACGCGCCCGTATATACCGACCCCCGAATCGACCTGCTGAATTAAGAGCCGTCTTCCAGCCGAGGCACCCCATCGGACGAACGTTTCACATGCGAATCCCGAATTATACACCGGCGTGTGTACGTATGTATAAGGGGTACGGTGCAGATAATGCAACGGAGGAACATCCTTTCGGGCGTAATTCATAAAGCAAATATATTAAACGATCTTTCTTAAGTAATGCGCGTCGTGCGATTATTATCTCCGGGGGTTGTTGTTGTTACGTGGCTTTGTTAAGGGATGACGCTGCGAAGTAGCCCGGACTGTTTTTCGCGTCGACGAACTAGCCGCTGGATCCGCGACTCGTTGTCAGAAAAATCTCACATCCTTTTCGACTTCTGTGCCTTCGAAGAACGATTTTCGCAAACGTCCCTCGCGGTTTTTTTTTTTTTTTTCGTACAGCGACCGACAAGATGAAATGCGAACCACTCGAAATATATAAACGAAGAAACACATTCGACGCTTCCGGTGAACATGCACGTTTCGAAATCACAAGTCAAAGTTTTTGGGCGATTCTCGCGTGCGTTGGAATCGAGGGGGATCGCGGTACAGATTTGACGTGGGGGTTTTTTGCTTCGCAGTAATTCGCGCGGCGGCGTTGGTTCGATTATCCTTGGAACGCACCGCATGCGATGTGTGTATACCAGACCACCGCCGAACGATCCACCGCCCCGGACATATGTTCGAACGCGATCGTCGTTAATGTATACATAGTTTTCTGGGAGGGGGTGGATGGCGACGTGGTATAACATATTAACGGCTCAGCCCTTAAGCCCTTTATATTACATTTTTCCCTCTATGGGGTCTCCTAATCCTACGATGGGCAGGAGGGGGCGTCGCAACGGAGTAGTTGCTTCTGAACGGCGAAAACCGGACGGTTTCTCGATCCGCAAGAGAAAAAAAAAAAAAAAATCGCCCACCGAGTCCGAGTGGAAATCGTTCGAACGCGAACCCGTCTTCCCGTCGTCATCTTTCTTTCGTTCGTTCGTACGGGGGGCGCGCGATTAAACATCCGGGGAGATTTTCTCTCTCCCCTTCGCAGTCGTCCGACCTGCCTTTTGACCGGCGAACGTTTCACACCAGAAGAAGCCCCAATTAACCGGAATGACCGGCTGCTACGGGCGCACGCGGTTTCCAGCGTTTGCCGGCCGCGTTATAACGACCCGCCGATTTTCCGTTGCCCTTTCGAACGTGACTCCGTCGTTCGTAACGATGGACAATATTTGATCGGCGGTACGTTCGGAAATAATATACATAAAGACGTACCACCGTGTATACATACAATACGTGCACCGTAATGTTTGCGGGGTGCGCCACGCTTGCTGCGGGATGTTTTACACTCACGAATATGTGCGCGTGTGTACGTGTACGTATACGTGGGTATACATACGCGCGTTACGCGTTGACTTGAAAACGGAAAAGCCATCGCGCGTTGCCCGTTGTTTGCACGCCCCGTTAAATTTTCTCTCTTTTTCTTTACCGTTGGGTGCGGGACGCGTATACGGAGGGGTTTTTTCGAGGCACGCGATCCTCGCCGCGCACGGAATCGTCGTCGTCGTCTTATTTGGGTGGAAAACGAAGAAAAAGAAAAAAAAAGGCATAGAATCTTCCGATTCGCGATCATCCCCACGACTCTCCGCTCCGTTTGTTCTTTCGCGTTTCGTCGTCATTGTTCCTTTCTTTCGAAGTTTTGTCCTTATAAAAATTCAAGCTAGACACCGCTGTACGTAGCGTATGTAATAGCGTTCTATGTGTATAATGGTAAGGTGCTCTTGACTCGAGGATATATCCCGTCTGAGAACTGACTATAAATCGTAAACCTTGCGGCGGTCTTAACTTCGGCAATAAATCAGCTCTCGCCAGCACGTTTTAACGGTAAGTCCTTACGCGACCCGCGCGGGCTCATCCCTAATTCCTCCGTATAGGTAGCTAGCTAGCTCGCGGTGGCGAACGCGCCACTAGATCCGTTCGAAAGTAAGGTACGCGGGCTCGATCCTTGATTTTTCATCCCGCGCCTTAGTTTTTTTTTTTTCTTTTTTTTTCCCCCCCCCGGTTAACCCGGAGGACCTCCTCGATACGTACAAGACGCGCGTTATTTGTCGCCGACCGGTCGCGCTTCGTCGTATACGGGAGCGGCAAAGACAACGAGGACGACGGCGTGTTGTAGACCTTTTTTTTTACGCCGAAATTGCACTGTCGAAAGGGGATCTCGTATTTATGTGTCGCCGGCGGATATAGTACGTTGTGTTGTACGATGTGTTTTTCGTCGGACGTAACCGCCCCGTACACGTACGACGAATCCGACGAATCCGCGGAGCCGAATGGAACGAGATGGAACGAGAAAGAGAGAAAAATCAAAGCCGGAGAGAGACGGAAGGAGTTGAAGAGGCGAGAAGAAGATGCTGCAGGGGAGCGGAAGGGGTGGGGAGGGAGAGGGGGCAAGGCGCTCCAACATGATTTAGATATCACCTCCACCTCGTAATCAATTTCCATTAGAAGAAACGGGCGCGGGGAGGGGGCGAGAAACGGAGAGAGAGAGAGAGAGAGACGGACGGACGGAGAAAGTCTCAGCCGAGGAGCGAAAGAAACCTTCGGTCGGTTTCCGCTCGTCGAGGATTCGCAGGACCGCGGGCGGTCGAGGACTTCCGTCCTGCGGATTTTTTGAGAGCAAAATTTGAGGCGATCGAGTCGCCGAGAGCCGGCGACACTCACCTGACCTCAAGGTCTCATCCGGTGAGACCCTATTCCGCGCCACCACCCCCCGGACAGCTGTAAGTTCCGCTTTCGTTGAGCCAGCCAACCGCACGCGTCCATAAGCTCGGGAAATTGAAAAACTTTCAACTGAAATTGTCTCACTACACACTTATACACTTGCGCTAAACTTAACTTTACTCGTTCCTTCCTTCCTTACTTCGGCGTCGCCTCCACCCCTTGGAACACCCCTAGCTACCGACGCCTCTCCCGCATCACCCCCCGGACTCCCGGTCTTCCTTCCGTTCCTTCCCCTATGCGCGATACCGTACGCGGCACTCGCTTTGCCGCTCGACATCTAAAAACTAATTAAACTTTGGACACGTTCTTCCTTCCCTCTTTCGCGGATTTCTCTCATTCTCCGTTTCGCTGCTGCAACTCGTAGGTATAAACGTATTTCTCTGTATGCTTTTTAATTCGTGCGTCTTTGTTTTCCAATCTGTCTTCTTATTTTCTCATATTTGCGATATTTTTGTTAAAAACTTGTTGGTAAAATTTTTATCTATTTATTTATTTATCCTTTGTCGCGCGATAGGAGGACGCTGCGCTTTTTTGAAATTCTGTCGTGTGTTATATCCGTCGGCGCCCTCGGATACACGTGTGTGTACACACCCGATTACCTAACCACCCTTATATCGTATGCATAGGAGGAACCCCGAGGTTATATACAACGTATTATATATTCGTATTTTCTTCCCCCGCGTACCCTATTTTTGGTTTTTTATCATTACAGTTATCACCAATCTTGTTATTATTAAATCACGAGTTATGCGCGTGTGCATGTGGCAGGATTTTATAACCAACAACCCTTGCGCTGCGAAGATTTTCTGGCGTACGTCCTTCCGTCAAAATTCCCAAAATCTTGGAAAACCAGAGTACAGAATAAAAGGTGATAACTGTTTTCAAATTTCGTTCAGTCTTCGAATGAAAAAACGTCAAAATTCGGCTAATTTTTCCAACCATATTTGCGCAAAGCAATTTCTTCTTTTTCCTTCCACCTTTCTGGAAACCGTGTTCGAATTTGGGGGATAAGTTCTCGCGGCAGCGCACGGGGTTTTTTGTTTTTTTGTTTTTTTTTCGAGTCCTGCCCCTTCGCGGAAGGTCAGAGAGTTCCCCGTTGTAGCTTCTGTTATCGTATCGCCGGCGCTGGAACACCGGTGTATCGGATGTATCTTTTTCAACGTGAAATTCCTTTCCCTCCTTTCATCCCCTCTTTCGGTTGTACCCCATTTGCAGGGTAGCGCGAACGAACGAACGAACGAACGAACGAACGAACGACAGGCAATATCATACGCTTTGTTGAATATCGAGACAAATACGTTTTATATTGGCTTCTTGAGCTCTCGAAACCTGCGGAGGTATATAAGTATACGCTTCGTTGTAGGTAGGTATCGCTATCGGTATCGCGGTGCTGGCGTACGTACAGCTGCGGATGCCTCGGCCATGTGATAGATTCATTATTTATGTACCTGTGTACTACGTACGCTATACACGAGCTGCGTTTCTTCAGGTAGAAGTAATTCGTCTGATGTAGTATTGCCGTAACGGGGGTTGAAGGGGTGGAGGCGGGTTGGGAGGGGTGGAGGGGGGCGAGGTCAATTTTAAATTTCAAAGTACACGGGGTACCGAGTACGTGTGCGTACTGATTGTGAGTAATAAATTTGCAGACGGAAATGTATTCGATGTTGTGTAGGCGAGGCGTCAAAAAAGTATTGAAAAATTAAAGCCCCGCTCATTGATATTTTATAATCCTTGTCGGCGAAAATGTAGCTGCAGTAGGTTGACGTGCCACCCGTTACGTTGTGTGCACGTCTATACAGCGTTACGGTATATTGTATTTTATCTTTGTTTCCCTCATTTTATTTCACGCTCAACTTCGGGTTCGGCAGAGATTTGCAGTTCGGTATACCGTGGAAGGGGGTGTTGGCCGGGGGGGGAGGGGGGGGTTGGGGGTGGTAATCGATTTCGCAATGATGTGCACGTCGACTGTAAACATGGATAGACGTATTCTACGTGTTTCTCTCGTACGTATAACGGTATAACTATACAACGTTGAAATCTGTCGAATGCAACTACAAGCGCATTTGGTCGTGGGATGCGTCCACGCAGCGGGATACGACGACGACGTCCTCCGCGAGTCTGCGGTCCGTTCGTCATCGAAATTTCGATTTCGTACGACATCAACCGATTTTTTTTTTCAAATCTCACCCCGAGTTAGCGTTGGTTTTTGAGATTTGGAGACCTCAAGAAACCCCGAAAATGACACCCTTGAACAGGTGCTCTTCTCTTGGTTCGAATTTTGAAAATTTCATAAAAACGTTGACTCGGATTTCTGAAAGTAGAAAAAAAATGGTTTCACCTGGAAATGGAAACGCGGGATTTTTGGGGGGCCACGATAAGGGAGCAGACACGGTTTTTGAAGAGATTTCCGAGTAGGTATTTGTAACAGGTAAATTCTATGAACCAGGCAAATATATTACATAGACAATTTAAGCTATGAGAAGAGCCACCGCACAAGGGAGTCAGTCGGTGGCTGTACAGCCGGGCTCTACACGGAAGCGAGGTAACATACTACGTGGAAACCAGAAACCAGCTGCCATTGCGAATTCCGCGGTTTTGCAGAATGTAATATCGAGACATGGACTGCACGACGCGGGAACAGAGAGAGAGAGAGAGAGAGTGAGAGACACGAGGGATGAGAAGCGAACCGCCTCACGTATTGCAGGGAAACTAATAAAGTAGCGGCAAACGAATCTCGTAACGCACAAGTACACACGGGGATTAAAACCTACGTGCTCTAAAATTATACGAGAGAGAGAGAGAGAGAGAGAGAGAGCGAAAAAAAACAAACAAACAACAAATAAATAAATAAATAAATACATGCTCGAAAAACAAATTGTTTTTAACGCGGTAATTGTGTCGGAGCAAGAAAAAAAAATAAAATAAAATAAAAAAAGCATACTTTCGAGCAGAGAATGCAACGATTCGGTGTTTCGTTGAATTTTTCACGTAGAGATACACGGTTATAATTGGACGGAAAACTTCACGTGTCGTAGTAACACAGACTTTAAAAATTCGAAAGGACGGTAATTGGTGGAAAACTTGGAAACGAATGGCACTCGTCGATTGGAGAGCCAGCCTCGGTATCGTTGCAGGTTTTCGTACGGTACACGCGATGCGCCTCGCATCGACAAACGTACACATGCAGTACTCGCTTCTGGGGCGAGGGAGGGCGGAGGGGGTGGGGGGCAGAGGGGGGGTGTATCGGCTTTAATATTCTCGATTATCTGTCGCAGTTTTAACAGCTGGTGCAGCAGTTTCGTGAACGACCCTCAATAATTACGGTTCGATCAATTAGCGGCAGTAGCGGTAAACTGCATCTACCGGGCCGTGCAGGTTGTAGGCTTTCCCGTCCGCTCTTGAATACCTATGTACGCGGATATGCCCCTCTATGTACCTTCGAATTTTGGCATCCATAAATACATGGATCCACCTATCCCCCCGCTCGTATATACCGTGTCACGGTATTCACCGTATGTGCCACATAAGGATATATGGTCCACGTACGCGTATATATACACATATATATATACCAACCGAACAAATTAATTATTCAGAGCACTACACGATGCAATCGATGTTTGTATAGATTCGATATCACCTCGGCTGATGTGCGTGTACGATTAATTATTCAATCTTTCGGGCTATTCGCCCTGTCCTACGATATCCTCGCCTGCCTAGGCGTTGATGTTTCATCTCCGCGTACGTATGACGTAATGAAATCTTTTGTATAATGTATCCACGTTACTCCAAGTCGAACGAAGACCTGTACAACCTGGACGAAGGGGGTGGAGCCTCGGCGGACCGAAGCTCCTCCCACATCAGACCCTTGAAATGACTCAGCCTGTACACGGGTTGTTCTAAAAAAATTCTCGAAATTTACTGCCAGCTCTCCGAGCGTACAATTTACTTTCCATTATTTTCTTGGACGGGAATTTTTTTATTTGCTTGGGGCGAAGCCGAAGCTCCTCCCACGTCAGACCTTTCGGACGACTCAGCCTGTACACGGATTGTTCTGAAAAATCCTTGAAATCTACCGTCAGCTTTCCAAGCGTACAATTTTCTCTCTATTATTTTCTTGGACGAAGGGGGCGGAGCACCGGCAGACCGAAGCTCCTCCCACATCAGACCCTTGAAATGACTCAGCCTGTACATGGGTTATACTGAAAAACTCTTGAAATCTACTGCCAGCTCTCCAAGCGTACAATTTTCTTTCTATTATTTTCTTTTGCCTGTATAAAATACTTTACCTCGAGGTAGATACATATATATATATAAATATATATACGTGCGGAGTGCGCGCGTAGCCTTTGACGTAAATAATTCAAAAATTAGCGTTGGAATTTTTGACGAGCACATAGGTAGGTCGGATGGATGGGCAGGTATAATGTAGGTGTACACACAGCCACCGCCGCTTGGATATCGGAGTTGTGTACGGGGGATGATTTCGCGGGGTTTAGGGAACAGGAGAGAAGAGCGGAGGGTGGCGGTGAGTTTTTCCTCTCTAGTGGAGCATATTTTCCATGTTTATTAAATTTCTTTGCCCAAGCATTTCCATGGAAATTTCTATATTGCCTTCGTTTCTCTCTCTCGCTTTTTTTCTTCCCTCCCTCGCCCTCTCTCGCTCCTTCCATTTTATTTTATTTTTTATTTTTTTTTTCATTTTGTTTCCTTTTTTTTTTCCCTCCGTTTCGAATCCATGACAACCGCGAGCGTGCCGCTTTCGATGGCTGGCCAAACAAGCTCGGATGAAGGAGAAAAATGAAAAATAAAAAAAATTCACCAAAATTTACTTCACCTTTCGTTGTCCGGTTCAACGTGCTAACGTGGTGGTGCGAGCTCGTGTGTATACGTGTGTAACGGGAATCAATTCGCACATTTCATAATTGATACGTGAAACTTTGAGCCACACGCGCGGCGGATGACTAACGCCTAGTTAAGGTCAGATTAAATTAGTCCTGAACTCCTGTTATCCACTGCCACCGTTGCCTATCCGTAGGATACGCGCACCGTTCCTAGGTGTGCACATACATGCGAACGCGTGGGTGTGCACGTTCCAAATCTGTTGCAATCCTACAATTGTAAGGGGAGTTTGTTTCGGGACGAAGAAAAAAAAAAGTGCAGCGATGAAAAACGGAAATCACTCGCAAACTGACGAACGAAAGTTGGGGTAGCTGTGGTTCGCGGAACGTTGACCGATCCTTCGCGCGTAAAAAAATGAGGCTGAATTAAAACGTCGCGTTGTAAAAAAAAAAAAAAAAGGGATAATTGAATGAAGAAAAATAAACGAACGAACGAAAGAGTGGAGTAAAAAGCACAGCCGCTCCGTCCGAGCGAAAGAGAGAAGAAGTAGCAAAACTGAAAGGGTAGGAAATCTATTCGCGAGGCAGTAAAGGTAAGGGTAGTTTCTCGGTGGTGGTAATTTCGAAGCGTAGAACGGCGTAGGTTCGCGATCCGACGGGTGCGCGTAGGTGTATTTCGCAGGTCGGATCCTCGGCATCAGCATCAGCAGCAGCAGCAGCAGCAGCAGCAAGGACGACGGCAGGAGCAGCAGGAGTAGCGTAGTGGCTGTGGGGTTTCGCAAACGGCGAGGCCGTAAAAATAAAATTTCAATAAATCTTTTGACGGTAGAGAAATTAGAAGTAGAGGGGCAAAACCGTGTGGGCGTGTACTTCCCGCCCATTGGATATCCACGACGGAGTTTGGATACGCCCCGCGGTGCTGTTCAACCAGAAAAACAGAGACAGTCGCCGCTACCGACGGTGCTTCTGTTGCTACTGCTGACGCTGCGCCCTCCGCCACCCACCCCCCGAATCGCCGAACGTGGATTCCGCGCACGTTCCGCTCTGTACAATAGGGGAGTCGGAGGTCCTTCTGTTCCTCACTTTCTTCCTCCGACGTTTCCCATCCCCCTAATAAGGGTAGCTACCCACCTTCCACAAATTACGACTGCGACGACATAGTTTAGAAACCTTATGATACAGTGATGGATATCATTTCTGGAGTGGACAGAGAAACTTCTTTCTTTCTGAACTTGAGTGGTAGGACCCACGGAGCGAAATGGAAGAAGGACACAGAAAATTCGTCCTCTTCGCTCTGAACGGAAAAAAAATAAATCCAGTCTTCTTTAGTCTTTTTTCAACTTTCTTTCAATCCTCTGAAGAGTATAGAAAAAAAATTGCAAACCAAAGAAGCAAAAATTCCCCGTGCAGATGGGGGGTAGATAGGTATGTATAATCGCGAGTTGTGTAAAGGTGGGTATTTAATATCCCGCCCACCGTAACCTGAAGATCGTCTCCGGTGACTTTGGACGTATGGAGAGAAGATGGGCAAGGGGGCGGAGGGAGGGGTGGAGGCGGGGGCGGGGGCGGGGGCGGAAAATGCCTCTTGGTGGGAGTTGGAGGGCCGATATGGCAGTCGCCGGGCAGTCCGCTGTCTGCCTCCAAAAGGCTCGGGCCGGTTATATTATCGATGACATAGTGAATTATTGTATTTCCGATCCTTCGAACCGCCTGTAATATTTCAATGAATCGTATCGAATAAAAATTATACAAAATAAAAAAAACCACAAAAAATAAAATTTATACATACATACATTACACATGTTTATTTCTGCGGTAATTTATCGGTTATTAATATACGCAATAACGTGTATACGCATGTTTGAAATGATAAAATATTTTAATTCGTAAGCGCAGATTCGAGAGAAAAACCAAAAAAAACTGGAGAGAAATTAACGAAACAATTAATCGTCAAAGTATATCGCGGTAACAACAGTGTACATGGATATTTGTTGCAGGACAAACAAATAACGAATGAATTAAAGAAATTCTTTTCAAATTGTATAATATGAAAAAATAATTAGAAAACGAGAATCAAAGAAAAAAAAAAAAAGGACGTTCAGTTATAATTGCACAGTTTCATTAAAATCTCGTGCACGAAATTGTAAAATTGGTATAACGAAGAAATAAAAAGCGAAAATTGAAATCCAATTCGGAGACGAATACCCTGTATATAAATAAAAAAAGAGAGAGCCAAGAGAGGTCTTTTTATTAAACAAAAAAAAGGTGTTAAAATTGAAGATACCTCTACTAGGATTGTGCAGGAGTTTCGCTCCTGGGGAGGGATGCTCAACAACATATCAACCGGCGGCTCCATACACGGAATCCCCGGTAAATTTTCATTCGTGCATCTAAATTTTCTTTCTTTCTATTTCATACACCCACCATTGGCGCTACCATTATCATAATTATCAATATTATCAATGTTACTTTCACTCCGTCATTTAACTTCACCGAGTTACCCCACACTGAAAAAAGACGTGAATGAAAACGACAGTTATGAATTAATTATGAATTACTTCCGAGTGTTTCCATCGGGAATTAATCGAATAACGAACGAGAAACGCAAAGAAATCACACGGGTGAAAGAAGCATGATAACATTTGATTAGCGAATCTCATGTCGTACGCGTTTTGAATGTTTTTCATTATTTTTTTTTTCTGTCCCGTTGAAAAAATGCGCGATACATCGGAGCCGTAGATCGTACATGAAAATGTAGCGGCAGTGATTGACTTTCGTGTTCGCTCGTACGAACTTATCACTGCAAATCCTTCGACTGCAGGCGTTCAAGTCTCCCGCACAAGCGAGTTGGGCTAAGCCGCGCACGTCTTTACGTATGAGCAGTTTTACGACGCGTGGATGAGGAAAAATGTACGACCTTGAAACGACCCGGAAGTCAGGAGAAGAAAAAAGGAGTCACGAAGCACACCGACTACCGTTACACCACTCGGCATTCCCGTGTAATTGTGGATCAGGATCTGGATTAACGCCGGCGAAGAAAAGCGAAAATAAGGAACAAAGCAACGAAAAGAAAATCGGACTCGCTACCGACGAATCGCGATGCGAGTCGACGCTAATCGTTCGCGTGATAAGAAGTCAATGGAAGAACGTTGGCCACACGTCGGTGCACGGTGTGCGGTGTTTTTGTCGGGGACCTTCGACTTCGTCCCAACCAGCTGTGCCGTTATCGCGAACTAGGAAGGGGCTGGTGAAAGAGAAAGGAGGGAGGGGGCAGGGGGGGGGTGTGGGGGTCTGATATAAGCGTAATTAACTTAACTCAGATTAAATTAGCTGCGGGAAAGTTGAGGAAACTGGAGTTGCGCGAGCGGCGCTTACGATTCACCCGAAGCTCGTTGCCCAAAGTTCTACTATGCGACCGTCGGATCTGCCGCTCCGTCGCGACGGACGTAATCGGTTTTCTCGCGGAAAAAAACGTTGCGAATTTTTCTTTTCGATTTTCTTAGCAGGGGAAGGGAAATCGCACCTTCGACAATATGACGGATTGGGGCTGGACAGTGCGAGGGGAAGAGTTTTTTGGATTTTTTCATTTTTCTATACGGAATCCGCGGCGAAGGTGTTTTTTGGTTCAGTGGAAGGCGTCAGTTACGATGGTTACGTTCCGTTCCGTATACCTTACCTATCTGAGGAATAAGAAAAAAAAAAAAAAAGAAGAAAACGATGAAGACGAAAAAGCAGAAGCAGTACCGGCAGCAGCAACAGCAGCAGCGTGTCGGCGTCTAATTAGTATTCTTAGACGCTACTTAAACAAGTCTACTGTGAGTTAAAGTTTGGTTAGAGTCCTTTTATTTGATTTAAAAACTTCTTCACTTCGGGTATTATGTATACTGTATACTATACCCACACCACATATATATATATATATATATATATCCTCTCAGAATGCACACACACATTTTGAAGGAGAGACAAGAAAACTTGATGCTATTATTTGCTGCTGTTCGTGCTGCTTGCACGCATCGACTCCGTATCTCTATATTTTTGAAATTTCTCGAACCGTCAAAAAGCGAAAACAAAAAATCGACGAATTCAATCCGACGCAAACGAATAAAAAACTCGTCCCACTGGAGCGACGATTGGATACAATGAAAGTAAAAAGTAAAACTTTTTTCTCCGTACGGTAGTATCGCCGGCGAACGCGTCGAGAATCGGGGTCAAAATTACGGGGGTGTTTTTCGAACGTCCGCGGTCGTAAAAGCGCGCTTTTTTTTTCAATGCTTTTTTTTCTCTTCCTCCTTTTTTCATTTTATTTCATTGTGCGGGGCAATAAAATCGACGGTAAAACCATCAGAGCCATTCAGGATGAGAATGATATAAAAAACGAGTTGTAAACTCGGTTTCATTCATGCGTAAGTTCCACGAGGTGGTGATACGCCGCGAGACGGACCGAACCGCCTCGTAGCCTGGAAAAACTCCTCCGATATCACAACCCCGTCCGTCGGGGTGGTCCGGAACACCCAAGAGGAAAACTCCCTAATGGGGTGCGGGGCATCGCGAGATCGGTAAAAAACTGGAATCTTTATCCCGCTGTCTCTTCAAATGATCAGGAAATCTCCTGATCGAGTTGGTCCATTATGGAATACACTGTCCAGAGTTGGCACGATCTCGTCAAATCTCGTGCAAAATTTGAACTCCTTTTCTGACATCGAACTACCAAGCTGGACATTGAACGTTCGGACCTCAGGATTTCGCTGGTCAGTTCGTGAGGAAAACGCGGGTGGTCACGTATGCCCGGAGGTTTTTTCGAGTCGCCGTCTCGTGATTTACGATGAGAAAATGTGACGAAAACGAGAGTCGAATGCGCGGATCCGAGGGGTCCATCGGATGGTGCGGTGTGTCCGTCGGGCATTCGTAACGTTTACACGCGGAGCGTGTTGCCCGCGCGAGATGACCGCTGCATTCGTGATGTTATTTGTCCGGTTAGGAGCTCGGGCAAGCACCGCCACCTTAAGCAGCAGCAGCAGCAGCAGCAGCAGCAGTCGGAGGTCGGTGACGATTCTAACACCTCGATGCTAAGTGACCAACCGGCGTTCGCGCTTCTCCCGCCCTCCATATCCACCCGTTTTCAGTTCTTCGCTTCGGGACCCCGCGGGGCCCTTGGCTCGCCTCGGTCGCTTCGCTCACCGTTTCAGCTTTCGGACTCTACGCCGATCTTGCCGATCTGCCCCAAGAATACGAGGAAAACGACGCGACGCGACGCGGCTACCGCTCCACCTCATCACCGGCCAACGAAATAGCCACCGAACAAATTTGAACCACTTCGACGTCACGGATCAAACGTGCAACGGCTCGAAGACGAAAGGGCTTGTGCCCCAAAGTAAAGGAGAAGAATGACCCGGTAGCGAATGGTTCATTTCTTTTTTTTTTTTGGAAAAGCGACATGAGAATTCCCTCCGCGGTTTTTTGCGCGTCACCCTTTCGAGCATGCCCTTTTTTCAGTGTCGTCGACGATTGGTGATTGGTTTGTTCTGAAATTGTATTTTTCAGGTAACTCGGGGTCGATCGGTCAGGGTGACGACAAACCGGCCAAACAAAAACGACACAGGACACGTTTCACACCCGCGCAACTCAACGAGCTCGAAAGGTGCTTCAGTAAAACACACTATCCGGATATCTTCATGCGAGAAGAAATCGCTATGAGAATCGGACTCACGGAGAGCCGCGTTCAGGTAATCAGAGAACACAAACGTGAAATCGCGAAGAACGATATTCCTCCTGATTTCTTTCTCGGAGTGGGATTCGGAGACGTTTTTTTTTTTTTTTTTTTCACGCGCGTTACGAGGGTGGGCCGAGAAAGTCGCGAGAATCGTGAGTCGCCACGTCGAGTTGTTTGAGAATCAATTGCGAGAGGCCTAATGTGGCTTTTTGGATTAAACCGTGATACGGTGAAACTTGCGGAGTTGCTAAGCCCCCCGACTCTGCGGGGGGGAGAGGGAGGGGGGGGGGGGTGGCAGAGGGGCAGGGGTGGTGCTGGTGGTTAAATTTTCCCGTGCCACCGACGCTGTCGCGGGACAACAAACCGCAAACGTTGGGCAACTTGTTTACCGTTTCCCCTTGCCGTTCCTCTTCTTCCCGCAGGAGATACCGACGACGCACCGTCCAACGTTACGGTACTCGATTCCGAGCAATCGGAATTCAAAGGAACCGAATTAGGAAAACCAATTACACGACATCGAAAAACGTAACGGCGAACGTTCGCCGATCCCCCGCCAAGTTCCTTTTCCTGACAATTCGTTTCGTTCCTTCTTCGTCGTATCCAACGATTCGCCTCGTGACTTTGTAAGGGTTGTTTTTTCCTCTCTCGATCGAAATACTACGATTAATCCGAAATGCTATTTTTCCAGCTCTCGTCCAGCATCCGTTCGGTATCATTCGGGGTAACGTGTTTTTCGTTTTCGCCAACGAATCCGTCGCGATGATCGCAATTTTTTTTTTTCCGGGCCGGTTTTTCTCGCAACCATTTGAGAACTCGCGCTCCCCACGTAGGGAAACACGGCGAGTTAATAGAATTTCATGAAAATTTTATCCGCTCGCTCCTCGAACCGTCAGTCAAGTATACCGTTGCCGTCTGCATATCAAATGAGCGGCGAAGAAAAAACCACCACCTGCACCCTCGTGCGAAAAACCAAGGATCACCCTTTACGGGACCGTGTAAAATATCCGCTCCTAAAAATATAGGTACCACCTGTGATATTAAGAAAAAAAGAAATGTACAAATTCGCGTTACGAAATCGGATCGTTTTCTCTCCGAGGGAAAAAATGAGATGAAAAAAAAAAATACTTTTCTGCATTCGATGCCGATTAGGTACGCGGATGATATTCGCAACAATGTTGAGAACAACGATGACAGAATCAGCGTAGGAAAAGTATCGTGATATACGTGGATAGGTGGTACGTAATATAATGGACAGGGAAGGAAGCGAGGCAGGCAGGCAGGCAGGCGGCCGTTTTCCGGACAGTTTCCAAGGTAACGTGTACCTGAAGGACGTACCACGCCGAGGGTAGTAATGGGCCAATGGGGTTCACGGTTTCGGGCGCCGGCGCCTGGTGTCGCGATGCTATCGAGCGCCACGATATCAAAGACTGCTTCTTGGCTTTCCATGGCCGTGTCGTAAATATTTTTAACTCGTTTTTTTTTTTTTTTTTTTTTTTTCAAAAATATACACCACACGAACGCACGTCGGGACTTCGGGGCTACCGTTGCAACGGCGGCTGGTCGAAAAAAGAAAACGAAGAATTTTTTTTTCTCCTCACTTTTTTCCACCCTTCGCCTGCCGCTTTCTGTGCCGGAGTTTTTGGTTTTGTTTTTGTTTTCGATTTCCCCCCCCCCCCGTCCCTCCCATTTTTAGAGGACAAACGTATGGAAAGGTAACAGAGTAAATGCAGCATCTCGTACGGTGCGCAATGCGCGGAGTGGGTGGATAATCAATAATTCATGAGCGCGAAACCGGAAGGGACGTTAAAAAATTAATCAAAAAAAGAAAAAAAAAAGAAAAAAAAAAAGGAAACGAACGAAGCAGGATCGAAACGAATACGGTGAAAAGAATCAATTGAAAATTGGGACGAAGAATCCGCTCTTCGAAGTTTCGGTGTAACGTCGTATCGAGATACGTAGAAATATTTTTGAAAAAAATCATCCCACACGAAATGAAAATCGAACGAATACTTCAGAGGAAAACTTCTGTACGACGGCGAAGTTTGTTCGAAAATTGAAAAAACAAAAAAAGAGCAAGATCGGCCGCGAATTTTCAAGTTTCCAATCCGAAAGCTTTTCATTGCAGGTAGTGCCTACGGCGGGATTAGTCGTATGTATTACGTGATATTTAACGGTTGTAGTTTTAATTGAAGGAAAATCGTAGTAGACCGAGTGTTTAATTAAAGGTTCGACGGGGTGGGTGAGAACGACCGCTGACGCTGTGAGAATGTAGAGTCTCGATGGATCGTTGGTTTTTAGCAAATTGGAGACGATGGCGATCGGCGATTCGACGATAAGTTTAATTGGCTAGTAAAGAGAGTCGATTAGAGCTGTGAAATTGCTCGATATTCCCGCGGAAGTGCCAGGCCACCGGGAAAATTATTATATTCGGGTGGCGCGGACGCTCCATCGACTGCTATAGAAAACCCATCTCCACCCGAAACCTATACCCGGCGGGAACAAAACGACCGCTCGGTTAACATTCGGTTAAGTTTAACTACCGGTTAACTTAACTGCGCGCTATCAGGTGGTTACCGCCGATGTTCTCCTCGTTCCTAGCGAAAAGGGCGGCAGAGACTCGATCTCACGTAATCGCGGCCCCGATTCCATTTTATTTGAATCGACGAGGGGGGGTCCGCCCGCGGCGGTGGAAAAAAAACAGAGCCCAGAATTCGCCGACTCGGGTGCTGAAAACTGCGAGCCAGAAATTTCTCCAATTTTCTTCATTTTTCGAAATGCAAGAAAAAAATTCCGCGATAGCCGGACTTCCTCGGTACGTGGAACGCGTCGCGTTTTCGAGGTACGCACATGACACTGTGTAGCGTCACTTGTCCGTCCCTAGAGATTCTCGAATGACACCGTTCCCCACCCCGTATCCCTGGGGATACCTTTTGAAAGCAATACTTCGCGGAGCGTACGGGGGGGAGGGGGAGAGGCGAAGGGTGCGGGGTGCGCTTTTCGACTTTCTGACTCCACTAGCTAATTCCCAGCGCATATGTCCACAGGAGTTATTCTGATACGAATTCTTACCGCGCAGTGATTTCCCGTGAAAAAGCCTCGCCGCAAAAGTCCGCGGCGACAACGATGAGTTTCTCGTCATTGGAATCGTCGTACGCGATTTAAAAATTCTCATTTCGTATTTGGATTCAAACCCGAATACCCGATCACCGTCGACGACGTACCTTTTTCCAACCATCGCATCATCTCAACGACTTTGAAAAAAAAATCCCACAGGTATTCTGGAAGCCGAGCTTTTTTTTCGAATCCATTTTCTACCTCATTCTCCAGCAGATATTTTTCATTTTCATGCTCGTTCTCCGGTTCTTTGTTTGTTTTTTTTCTCTTTTTTTTTCTTTTTTCTCTTCTTTTCCTCGCGTAGTCGTATATAAAGTGTAACGGCGTTTTAACGTTATAGGGGGTGGGGGGTGGGGGTTGAATTTTAATGCGGTATAAATATACATAGGGCACGATATTAGCCCTTGTACGTGTCGTCGTACGAACTACGCGTACGGATACGGTATAGATGTAGGTGTGTACGGCGGCAGCTACCGCGTTCACGCTGGGCTGGTCGTCGGGGGGTGGGTTGGGGGGATGCGGGGGTCGGTAGACGTTGGTTCAATGGACAAACTGTGTTGCCACAGGATCCCGGGGGAATTGGATCATCCGTATCCCATTCCACCACCGTCATATAGCCCCCCCCCCCATCCCCCCACACCTTCTCTCCGACGCTACACGATGCAGAAGCACATCACTTGGAGGCACTTCTCTTCCGTATTCCCGCTTTTTCGACGGCCCCCCTTTTCCCAACGCGTTCCCTCGTCCGCCCCCTCGTCATAACCCCGCGCATCGTCGTTCTTATAAATCAGTTATTAACGCGGACGAGCTAGAATAACTCGCGAGTCGTTCGATGACCCAGTTGACTTTTGTCGATGGGGTGGAAAATTTTTTTTTGTCGCCACAATTTTGTCGCGAATCTTCGGAGATTCGTTCTCCGTCTTTTTCCCCCCCTGTATTTTCCTACAAACAATTCGCCCGTTTATTGTACCGGTAAGAAATTCCGGTTTAAGGGCGTAGTTACGACTAATTTGACGACCCGCAGTACAGGAAAATCGTAAGTTCCACCCCTGTACGTGTATACGGGATATTGCCTAGCGTAAAATAATAATAAAATCTAAACGGATCAGCCTTAACGTCGCGTGCGGATACCCGTATATTCCGCAACTGTAGGTGTGCGAAGTGAGCATCGGGTAAACGTAAAGAATAAAAAAAAAAAAAGAAGAAAAAAAATCAGAAGGGAACCGTGAGAGAGCGAGGAAGAGGAACGGCGAGATATCGATGGGACCGAGGGGGTGTGTGTGAAAGAACAAGAAGACGTAAAAAGGGGAAAAAATCTGGAATCGGGAAAGGGGGAGGCGACGCGAGATTCGGCGACGGAGGGGCGAGGGGGGGTAGGTGGCGGTATTTTACGGGTCTAGGATAAATTTAATTTGGACAGCTATTTATCCTCCCTTATCTCGGCCCCTGGCTTTCGACCCCGCGGCTCAGCCGGCCGCACCGGGAGCGCCACCGACAACAACGCACGCCGGGTGTATTCCGTCGACCCCCGACGGGGGTCCCCGGGGTAGTCCGGGTAATGCGTCTCGGCCAACGCGCTACCTCCGCCGCACCATCAACGCCTCCATACCCCCCCGTTTCGAACGAGGCCCTCCTGCCCTCCTGCCTCTCTCCTCGCCTCCGACCCCCTCCCGAGAAGACGTCTGTCCGCCGTCATCAATCAGCCGGTTCACCACTACTACGGCACCTCACTCACGACGGTGTTCTTCTGCCTTCCCGCCACCCCCTTGCGACGATCCGCTTTTACTTTTGGCTTTCGACGTCTTTTTTCATTTACTCGAAGCTATCCGTTACTCGCACTTCGGGACGTTTCGCAAAAATTAATTTGGAATTTCGGTGGACGCCGTGTCTCGATTTCAGGATCCGAAAATCAATGAAAAAGGGTTCTCGAGGCTGGAAATGAAAGAAATTTTTCGAAAACGTGATTCCAAAAGTTGAAAAAATGGGAGAGATAGAAATTACCGTCCGACGCGGTCGTGACGCGACGCGGGTAAAGTAATAGTAGGCAAAGTCTAGAAAAAGAAGAAAAAAAAAAAAAAAAAAGTGAGAAGAATAGGAGAGCGGATGGTGAGGGGTTTGGGAAGTTTTCCTCGCTCGTATATCTTCCGCCGGCGAGAGATCCTCCCGCTTGCGTTGATGGTCGCGTTCAATTTATATCAACGCCTCAGCGCGCGTGAACCTCCTTTACGATCTTCTCTATTCCTTTCCCGGCTCCTCGCTCGCGTTTTCTTTCTCCGTTCCGACCCTCCACCTCTTTCGTTCCTTCCGGCGCGATTTTTACCCCCCCCGAAAAGAAGAAAAAAGAAGAAGCTCGTATAAAAGCGTCGCAACTTATCTTCTTATCCCGTGCAGCGGCAACGATCCTGCCGAACGATCACCCTATCAATGATCAAGGTTCGTCGCTCTTCGACTCTGAATCTATACTCCGTTCGTTCCTGTCCCGCGCTACGCTTTTAACAATAACGATCCGTTTAATCCGACCAATCGGAGTTGCCGGGGGGGAGGGGGGTGTCGAGAGTCTTCCTTTACTTTTTATCCTTCGGCACGTATATCACCCGGTGATTTCCAGGTGTTTATCGCTCGCTAATAACGTGACGTGCGCATCATCGTCGGTTGCAGCTGCCGACGAAACCGACTCGCTTTTAGATGTATATCGTAACGATGACGATGAAGGTGGTAACGAAGTACCATCCGTTCGTCGGATGATAGATCAATTTTTAAAAAGCAATATTCTCGATTGACCGCGCACGCACGCGCCGATAACCAGACGGACCTCTGCACCCCCGCCTTTTCGGGAGATCGTGATTCGAAATTTCTCCTCATCGAGGAATCCTCCTTACGCAGATTCATTCGCTTCGCGTTTCACCTCCGCACCGTGCGCCTCCTTGAAATCCGATAATAAAAGCGAGCCCACCCCCGAAAGGGTTTCCCCCGAACCGCAGCCGTTCGCGTTCGGAGTCAAGCTGCCCGTGGCCCGAACTTAATTCGCTTTCAAAATATTACATCGATCCTCGCACGCGCGTTTATGTAGCCACGCAGCTCACGCTGCGTTATTAAAACGATCCACGCGATGATCGGTACGACCGGATTAGGCGACCCCTAATTTCATGCGATTAGCCGTACGTAACGTGAAAGTTCCGTGTATGAGTGCGGCACGTTTTTAAACGACCTGCGGTGGTTACGCAGGATCGTTCGGTTTAGTCATAGACTCGAGCTAAGAATTTTTAATTTTTTAATTTTTTTTCTTCTCGATTCGAATTTTTTTAATCCGACGTCGAACGTGAACGTAGAATTTTGAAAATGGCTGCGCTATTTTTTTTTTTGTTTCTCGATGCACCCTTTCGTGGTAATTTTTTTTTTTTTTCTTCTAACGCGAGGACGTCGATCCGCCGAGGAGGTGAGAGATTCAAAAATAAGAAGAAAGAAGGGAAGACGGAAAAACTGAGGGTGGAAAAAAACGTCGTCGTCCCGGCCAATTGAGCATGCGTTTCGCGGGTTTCGGGCCGCCTACTTTTCCATTAGTTGCGTTATAGTGTGGATGTACATTTGGCGTGGGTGATGATGGCGGTATAATGTTCACGAGGCGGATAACCTACTGCAGATGTTGTGTAACGTATACACACAGGGAGACGGCCTTTTAGCCGGTGTTCGTCCGTGAAATCAGTGGCAACCGCACCCAGCTGCGGGTTCGAGGAAGCCACGAAGGGCGAGAGGGGAGCGAAAGGGAAAAGGGAGGAAGGGAGGGAGGGAGGGAAAAAGCCCGAGGAGGAAGAGAAGAGTAAAAAAAAATAAAATAAAGAGAGTGTTACGAAAAGAGAAGGAAAAACGTGGAAGGATATCGAATGGAAAGGGCGCGGGGCGCACGAAACCGCACGCTACGACGAGTATATGTCTGTAACATCATCACGCATACTTTGTAGGGGGTGGGGGTAGTAAATGGAGAAAAAAAGGGATCGCGTCATACGTCCCATAAAATAATGCGAATGAAGCCCATGAATCGGACATTCTTCGCCTTCCCTTCGATATTTCTGACATTCAATTCTCACAGTTCAGTTTACATCAACTTTAAAAAAGAGAAGAGATTTTGTCGTTTGCAAAAAATCCTCCCACATCTCTTCATCCTTTTTGCGGATGCTCGAAAAGATTTTCTCCGCATTTCTAATTATCCCAATTTTTTCATTTCATTTCGATTCTATTTTTTTTTTTTCCCGCAACGCGTAACGGCGCAGGCGACGCGTACCATTTGCGGTTGATAATTCGTAGCGGGCGGATCGGTGTTGGTGCCGGTGGCGCGACGGTGCCAAAGGCCACCCTGAGCGGTTCGCCGCCACCCTCGCCGACCCCTAAAAGCCCGTCGTGGGCCGGCGAGAGTTGATTTATTGATATCGCATGCAAAGCCGTCTGTGGTCTCCGAAAACCCCCTGCCCCCCCCTACCCCTTCCACCGCCGACTACCCCTGCCTGGTTTTCATCCCCTGGAATCCTCCGTACCCCTCGACTTCCACCGACGCCATCGCCGCCGTTATACCGAGCTAATATCGCGCCGGATTCGCCGCAACGCGAAAAACAAGCGCGTTCTTCATACGCTCGTAAACACCGACTAGGCTCCTTTTTCGTCCTTTGGAAGAAGGATAATTCCTTTTCCTTTTTCGCGGTTCAGGGGGCGATTTTCAGGAGATCTTACGGTCGTCAGAATTATACTTATCGATATCGTTATTATCGCAGGTAGTCCGCGACGCGGGGCGGGGTACGCGCGGACACCGGTAGCTGGTGTAAAGTCGTAAATTAGTGCCTGCGTGGCATTATAGGTGGGCAAAGGTGGACGGTTGCACCGCCCTGGGTACACCCGGTGTGCTACGTATAAATACACGTACGTTATACGCCTAGTTACGTGTGGTAGGGACGCTATAGGATTACGGCGCTCCGCTAATTGGATATATGGGAATTAGCGACCGTTGTACGTATAGGGCAGGTATACCTGCGTTTTCAGCGTTACCACACCGACGTCACTTCCGTTATCGTCGCGCACACGGACAATCCCTCTGTACAGCCCCCTCCCCTCCCACCTCCCCCCTCACCACCCTCCGGCAGGATCGTCCACGTCTTTCGCGTTCCTGCGAGGGCCGCGATTTTCCTTCTCCCATTTTTCAAGTTTATTTCATCGAATCGAGTATCTCCCATTCGAGTTCTTTCTCTACATATCAAATTATATTACCAATTCCGTACTCAACGTCTGCGTGATTTGTTGTTGTTTTGTTTTCTTTTTTTTCTTCTTTTCATTTTCTCTTTTCAGGTGTGGTTTCAGAACCGGAGAGCCAAATGGAAAAAACGAAAGAAGACGACGAACGTATTTCGTTCCCCGGGGGCATTGCTACCCTCCCACGGGCTTCCACCTTTCGGGGCTATGAGCTCCGCAGCTGAACTGTGCGGAGCTGCCGGGATGTTCCACGCGCCTACCGATCGATGGGGAATGGGACCAGGTATTTATCCAAAACCGAACGCGAAAAATCTGAGTACAAAAATACAAAAAACTTCGTCTATCTGGTTGAGGGTGTCGCAAGTATATCGAGGGTGCATCGAAGTATATTGGATCGGCATGTTCCGAGAGCCACCTCCAATGATCAGCACAGAAAAAAAACATTTTTTTGAGTCGCTGAAGATTTTGAAAATTGTCAAAATCTTCATATATTAAATTTATCCTCTTTTAATCTCCAATCACATTCTAGATTGAAAATGGTGGAGATCCCGCAGATTTCGAGTCGATGTTCCGATTTCTAAAAGTCTCTTGAAATTTTTTCAACTCTCAAACTAAAGAGCAACCATTAAATCTGAAAGTTGATGTACCAGAGGATAGAAAAATAAATTCAATATCACCGTGGTGCGTTTGTCCTCGATTTCCAGGTCTGGGTCAGCTCGGTCAAGGAGGTATGGGGATGACGGGCTTCGGACAGAGTCTCGGTCAGCTCGGTCAGCAAGGCGGCGGAGGACTCGGCTCCAGTTTGGGCCTCGGCAATGCAGCCGGTCTCCCGATAAGCAGCCCCTCGCAAACCGTCTACCAGGCCAGTTACGGTCTCAACTCTCTCGGTAGGTAAATTCGACGTGGAAGAAATTCTACGCGGAAACGAACGATCGCGATCGCCGTAAGAAACTGTCCAACCCGAGCGGGACGATTTCAGGTTCCGCTAGGTCGTAAGAATATATATTTGCCCCACGATCCACTCGTCCTTCGAAATACGTGCGAGGAGCGTCGTCGAAGAAATACATAAAATACGAACGCGAAATTTCGTTCGTTGGCGGGCGAAAATGAGTAGAAAAAAAAAACGAAAAAAAAAAAAAATGAAAAAAACAGGATGAAAAATAAGAGAGAAATCGGAATGAAACGAAACCAAAAGATCGAAAGTCGAGTCGCGGAGACGCGACACACGGGTGCCCGGGTATGTCCGTGTATACATCGGCCACCTGAGGGGGGGGAGGGGGGAAAATCGGGGGTTTCGGGGTTGGGTAAAGTTGGCTCTCTCGGTTCGGTTTTGTGCACCGCGCGGCGTAATGGTAAGCACACATAACGTACGGGGAGACGATCTCGCACCTAGGTGCGATCGGCTTGAGGTCTCGCCGTGCAAACACGCAATAAGCGGAGCCAACTTAAAAGTTTTCTGTCTCAAATTCTTGAACTCTCCAACTTCTAAAATAATCACACCTAAAACCCAGACGCAGTTAAACGATGGTCTCATTTCACGACACGTATGGTTACAATTTTTACGCGGCGATGTGCGTCTTCCACGCATCGAAAAAATAAAGAGACAGAGAGAGAGAGAGAGAGGGGGGGGGGAAATAGAAAGAAAAGATTTGATTTCGTTACCTTATTTTCTCAAATAATTATCGTCGCGTTACGAGAAACGATATTATTATGATAAGAGCATGATCGGAGGGTGAAATACCCGATGTGCAGGTAGCACGCTTATTAGCGTTGGTAACCGATTGCGTGAACTATATAACACTTTGTACACCTACCTGTATTTTTTTTTTTTTCAACCTTACCTCCTCCGATACACGGAGGATATACACACGTGTACGTGTACAAACAGTTTGCGAGCTCCATAGAGCTCTCTGTACCAATTACCATACATTATCACCGTCATATGTATCTCGCGTACGTCTTATGTACCTGTTTGTTTGCGATTGTCGTCACTTAAAAATCACATGTGTGTACGACACGTACGTACCGTACAGTAGAGATGAAAAGTTTCGCCGTACGACGAAACCGCCACTTTTTTCCAAAGGGCCTTTTTCGTCACATCGAATAAATTCGATGTACACTTTGCGTCGACGACGATTTGGGCGAAGAAAAAATTGATAAAAAAACGAGACGCGATACAATTGTGCCGTGAATTATTGAAATAGTTGAAACGGTCAAACTCACCCGTCGTGACGAGGTAGAATTTTCCTGCATTCCTTGCGACACGAGGGATACATCGAACATTGAATCCGGACGTGATGCGGAACGTGTGCGTACAGAAGTCCGTGGAATGGCCGGTTCGGGGATATCGGCACCCGGGATTACGCGGTGCTCGTACGTTTTTCCCAGGTTTTCTACTACAGCGAAGTAAACATCAGTTTTCGGAGCGTAGTGTATCTCGTTCTATTATGCCATCTTACTTTTTTCCCTCCTATTTTCTCGCTCTCTCGTTTTTCAACGATGATTAGCACTCCCTCTGCACCATTCAGCCGACCCGGTCAGTCAGTCAGTCAGTCTTCTTTCCACGAGCGGAGAGCAGAAATCTCTTTTTTTTTCTTCTTTTTTTTTCTCTTATACTCTTCCAAAGTTTAAGAGAAGTCGAGTCGAGAGAGAGAAGGAGGGGGGCAAGAGGTAAAGAGGAGGGGGTTGAAGGAAATATCCCAGTCTCCTTCCCCTCCTCTCCCCCTCGACCCTTTCCTATCCACGGATTGTGTATCGACTCTCTACCGATGCAAACAAGACTCTATGAGGTGTGAATTAAGACATTTCAAAGTGCTGGGTATAGAGTAGCCCGCAGCAGACCGAGCCGTTTGCATAGGTACCTCGGTATTTATTTTCATCTTTTTCGTTCCTCTTTTTTTCGTTATTAAATTATTTTCCACGCCAAAGATGCGCCCTGCGAAATGCCGTGAATTCCACCGAATGAGGAGAGGAAAAATGATGAAAATTTGAAGGAAAAAAAAATGACGAATGATGAATTTCGCCAGGCGGGAAGAAGACGCGAAGAAATTCGCGTGTATTATGCAAGAATATCTTTACCAAGTGATTTAGTTCACGTTCATACGATATATATGAATATAAATGTATGTACAAGGTATACGCGTGTACGTGTAAAAGTCATAAAAAAAGGAAGAAGGTAAATGAACCACCCTTGCCGAACGCGGTGCCGCAGCGTCCTTTGTAAACAATCTTTATAGAATGGAAGAAGAAAAGTATAAAATATAAAATAAAATAAAAGCAAAACCGAACGTGGCTTTTTGGTGGAAACAACTTCGGAAATTTTCTGGCCATCGGGGTTTATTCTTCACGGTATTTCGGACAATGTTACCTGTGTATATACATTTATTTCGTGGCTGCCGGAAGAGTCGAAATTATTTTTTTATTTCATCGTATTTCTATGCCTCATATATACCTATATAGGTGAAATAATCATGATAATAACAATGATAATAACAGGGATTTTAGGAAGAGTGAAAGAACCGCGTATAATCAACATCAGCGGCGTATCGAGGGGTCGTAAACACCTTGTGGGGGCGATCGGCCCACCGACGTTGAAATTATTTTATGATCGCTAGCAGCAGCTTATGGCCGAGCCGCTACCGGCTCTCGTGTAGGTGCAACACCGACGTTTTTTTAGATTCGCGCCGAATCGACGTACGAGTCGAACGAGAGGGAGAAAAAAATTCAATCTGCGGGAACTCTTCGATCGATCCCACCTTCGTTTAACAATTTCCCAATCGGTCATGTTCAGATGGCGAATACGAAAAATAATTTCGTGAATTCGATACGAAATTCGTGATCAGCGACCCCGAAAACCCCGATATCAACACCCCTGAAGCGTACGAGCTTCGTTTTACCCGGTCAAAAAGCTTTTTCAATTTTGAAAAATCAGCAATTGTTTTTTTTGGACTATCCCATTGATTTGTGTACTCATCTCTTTGAATCACAGGTGGCGTGCACGTGTCGGCTTCTCGGGGCTCTCCGCCGGGTGGCTCGTCGTCGGGCGGCGTCGGTGGCCAAGGGGGTAGTTTGGGTGGCGGTCTGAACTGCGGCCAGGGCTCCCCAAGTGCAGCATCCGGTGGCGGCGTATCCTGCGTCGGTACCGACGGGAGCGGAGAAGCTACCGACTGGCGGGGTGCCCACAGCATCGCGGCGTTACGACGTCGAGCGTCGGACGCATCGCAGCAGCAATACAGTCCTCAACCACCCCCGCCAGGACCACCCCAGTACGCCCACGATCTCGAATACAGTTCGGTTTATTAGCTATATATATCATAAGTATATATAGAAGAGTATAAGAAATGAAGAAACGCAGAAGAGAGAGCCTATCCTTAGCACGTTAAACGAAAGAAAGACATCCCACACATTGAGGGATGTACGTATCACGAGTGTACACACCGCCCGCCCCTTTCACCCTGATTTTCTACCGGCTTATCGGAAGAAGTTTTTTTTTTTTTTATGTTCCTTTTTTTTCTCATCGTATTCTACAGATTTATCGAATCTTCGATTGCGTTCACATTGGATTGAAAGCCACGTCTTTCTAGTTCGTGCTTTTATTTTTTACATTCATCGGATGAAATCTTTCTTTCTACTGATCACAGAATTTTTCGATACTCCATTATCGCGTGTACTTATGCCAAACTGTAATTGGATTTTAATGACCGATTTAAAAAGGAAGAACAAACGAAGAGAAACTAAAGCATAAAAAAAAAATGGTAGAAAACATCGTCTAACGGTGAACGAATCGTGCGTCTGATTTGAATTGAAAAATAACGATCTTCGGAAGATAAAAAACGATACGGTGACGAAACGATCGAACGATCGGGGGGTGATGGAATAACATAATAATGATGAAAAAAAAAAAAAAACAACAGACACTGTGCAGGAGCTAACTATACTATATGTATACATATATATTATATATATACGTATAATTGACGGAAACGTATTACGGGGATAGAATAATTAATTATGAATTAATTAATATAATTAATTATAAGAAAACCAATTGATTGTATACGAAAAACCAAGCAAATGACACAAACGACAACAACAACAACTGCAACAAAAATACGGCGCAACGATGATAATGTGAACAAAAAAAAAAAATCTAATAATCGTACACTCAATCAGTCTGCTGCAGTGTGTAATAATTTATAAAATTATCATCATTACACGAATTTTCAAATTTCACTGCAGTTGTGCAAAAGTTGTAGTACTTTAATACCTAATAAGAATAAAAATAATAATACCAATAATAACATTAATAATAACGATAATAATTTTGCGTAAACAACGAGGCATATAATACTGTAAATAGAGTCAAAAATGAATATATATATAACTATGCGACTATATGCGATGATTAACTAATAGCTATATTATATACTATGATAATTAATATCAGTTATACTAATGATAATAATTGTAATAATAATATTAATGGTAATGATAATAATAATAATAATGATAATAATAAACAATAATTCGTAAAATAGTAATCTTTGTGGAATATAATATACTTACGTGTATATGTTGAATTTTTTGCCTCCGGTGGTTTTTTCTATTTTTTTCTTTTTTTCTCTCCGACGGAAATAATTGGCAATGATGATGATACTGATTATTATTATTACAGTAATGACGATAGTAATAACGATATCGAATAACGCGAATGGCTATGTACGGGGTATACGAAGACGATCGTGTGGATGAACGAACGGAAATATTCAATGCGAAAGAATTGAGAGAGAATGAAAATTGAGAAGAAAAAGTAAAAACTGAGAGATATCACGCGCCCAAAAATATAAGAAAAATTGCGTATTCACCGTGAGTTTCCGTTGAAAGTTGTCGCGATCAACGCCTGAGTCGTAATACTCGTATTCCTCGTTCTACGAGCTAACCCGAGCTCCGTTTGAGTCCGCCTAGCCACAGGCGTAGGCAACTTGTTGTGATCTAGAGCCTTCAAGGTGACACCTCATAACAAAGCGTCTACGCTGCTGGCTACGCCGACTCCAGCCGGAGCTCGGGCTCGCTCGTGAAACGAGAAATACGAATATTTCGAAGCATACGTTGATCGCAATTATTTTTGAAAAACGCTCACGGTATGGGTGTATACGATTATATTGAATAGAAGAATCAATAAATTATAGTCATAAGAATGCAAATAATAAAAAGAATAATAATACTAATAATAATGATATTATTAAAATAGTATTAATAATAATCAGCTAGTTACGAATTTATCAGTAGAATATCAGACATGTACTATCGTACGATATAAAATAGAATTAATTAATATTAGATATATAGTTATTATAAATATCGATGTAATAAACTACAACGTATACGATTTTTAATGTACAAATATTATATATATATATACACACAGGCATAGGCATTCCTATATATGTATGTTATTATTATCATTATCATTATTATCCTTATTGATCATCTGACTTTAATCATCATTATTGTTGATATCGTTATTGTTCTAATTTTAATTATCAATTCTTATAATTATCATCATTCATGTCACCGTTGATACGTCGTTGTGTCATTATGATCGTGATTATTATTTCTATTATTATCATTATTGAAATGATTATTATTATAACGTGTAATTAGATTTTTGAAGTTATTGCGCGATCATACTTTTGCAAGTGGATGATTTTAATATTTTGGGCAAATGAATGTTCCTATAAAAGCAAAGTGAAGACGGCGAACCGTGAGAAAAAAGAATTAAATAAAGTTATACGTCAGCAACGGAACAGCAAACAAAAATTTAAGTAAACCAATGGTAATAATAATAATAACGAATCTTTAGTTTACATCGTTGTATAGTTGTGTATAGTCAACTGGGTGTGTATAAAATAAAACAAACAAAAAAATCAATAAAAAGAAATGAAATTAAAGTGAACACGAGTACATGAACATATTTATTTTCACGATGGAAAGTAGGTTGCAAATGCAATTGCTTGATTTCGTGTAGAATTTTAACATCCTTCCCGAGAAATAACCCGAATCCCATATACATCTGCTCTCATCGATGAGCGTTCAAAATTTCGATCCCTTTTGAATAATTTAAAAAATTTTGGACTCCTTGTTTTCACTCGATCTTTCGACATCTTTTGGCGCGAAACTGGTGATTCTGGATATTCTCCCCTGACGTTAATCCCACGTTGCATGGTCTTTTTTATCAACATTCGGTGACGGCGATGCAGGTAATGCAGAAAGTGAACTTGTTAATGCATAACAAGTATTGTTTTATTGACCGCAAGTCTCAGAGATATCTGAATTATCGGCTGTACGTTCTTGACCTCTTTCCCTCCATCCGAAGCCCTTATCTCTTCGGGGAAAATATCTTCTCGGTATTCTGATTAAAAATTCTTCGCCCACTCACGCGTCATAGCTAAGGAGGGGGAAATTTTTTTAAAACGTACGAGACGACTTTTAATCAACGTCGAAACAGGGTAATGAGAACCCGCGCAATTTTGGTCAAAGAGTCCCCCGTTCTTCTTGGTTTAGATCAAGAACGGCTGAATTACAAAATTTTCTTCACGTTACAAAAGGTCCGAAGAGTCGGGCGAACGGACGTTAATCGAACGATCCAGCCTACAGGGGGAAAACGAACGATGCTTATCCGGGTTAGAAGCAGATAAGTGGCGACCCTTGACCCCTCCACCCTAATGACCTGCATGACTCCATTCTGTGAAACGTCCATTCATACGATTCACCGAAAGTATACATCCCGACCGTGTATCCCTCGTAGATGTTAGTTTAGTGCCGCGCGTTCCGCTCGACGTTATACTGCAACGAATATTACAGTCGCAGGAAGTTCGTCGGAATATTTCTTCAAGCGGGACTATAATCTCCACAGTGTCATTGAAATAATAAGAATATCAGTAATTAGTCGTACAGTACTACTCGGCGCTAATGATCGTCCCGCAGAACGAAACGAATCAGTGAAACGATGAGTCCGATGAAATTGGTCTGTGTTTTGCTATCCATTTCCTGTGTGAATCATGTCGTGGAATCCGCGACTGCAAATGGTGATTTTTCCGCATTCGTCGTCGTAGTCGTCAATTATCGCGTCTGCACCGGACGCGATGAACGTCAGAAATTCTTTCTCCAATGTTTGTTATCTTTTTAGACGACAAAGCGGTAAAATTGGCGGAGGGTGAGAAGCGTCTCGGGGATCAAATAATGGCGATATTGAAACACTATCAACAAGAGGATCCCGTGGGGCTCCCAGGAGCCCCTATACCGGACCCGATGCCAGTGCCCAACATGCAGCACTCCTTCTCCATGTACCGAATGGATTTTTCCGAAATCCAAGTTTACGGATTGTCCAAATTCCGGATCAACCACATCAGATCGGATCTGGCCATGATGCAGGTAAATCGTCGCTCTTACCCCAGGCCACTTGGCTTCGCGTCGAGTTGATAATATAATCCTTGTAAATTTTCACGATCCTTGAACAGGTTTCTGTTGCCTTGAACATAGAAACTTTGAACATACGTGGCTGGTACAAGCTTTCGTCCTGGCTATCGAGTTCGGCAGGTAATTTCACGGTGAAATTAACCGGAGTGGAAGTTCAGGGTATAGCGAGACTCGGTGTCGGACAGAACGGGAAACTGAACGCGGAGGACATAGACATGGATCTGACGTTCGTCACGATCGACATGGACTTTCAAAACCTCGGTTTCTTGGCGTCCGTTTTTCAGGGCGTCATAAACTCCGTGGGCACCTTCATATTCGACAGTATAAAACCGTTCATACTCAAGGAAGTCAACACTAATGTCAGGTGAGTTTCGAACGTTTCGCACGAATCGTGATTCGCACCGTCTGATCCCCTTCTGTTGTTACTCTCGATCAGGGGCGAAGTGAACAAACAAATATCGCAGCTCCCCCAGTATTTCCCGAATTCGATATCGCCCTTCGACATGGCGGTGGCGGAGGCAAGAAATCAGGTGTCCCGCATGGGATACGATCCCTTCAAGCTCAAGGACTACACCCAGAGCGTCGGTATATTCACCGTGACCACGTCCCACACCTGGATAACGGGACTCTCCAGTTTTTACAGGATGGGTAACATCACCCTTACCATGGAAAATGGAAAGGTGCGAACCGTCGATTTTGTTTCGTTGAAAGTTTGGCGAAAAAAATTTCACCGTTCTACCCCGCAATCTAAGAAACTGACTGTAAAACAAGTCGATCCGCTCTGTCTGCGAAGGTGTACGCCGGGGTGGACGTCGGGACGCAGGAGATCGAGGGCAGGACGCACTGGGACGTGAGCCTGATAGGTGGCGTCATTTCCAGGGCTGGTACGGTGTCGTTCACCGTCGAATACGCGAGGGTTGAATTGACGTTGAGTCAGCCGTTGGATACCAGGAAAAGGGCGACCCTCGAGGAACTGGATTTGGAGCTGGGAAACATACAGGCGCGAGTTCACGGCGCCGGAACAATCGATTACATAATGGAAGCGGGAGTCAACGTGCTGCCGAACTTGCTCAGGTGATGATCGATCTGCGAGTCGTTCGTTGTTTTTTTTTTCCTCTCTCTCCGTCTCGTTACCGATACCCATTCACAGGTACCAAATAATGGACGCTATCGAAGGGCCGATAAAGCGTCGGCTTCAGAACGAACTGGACAAAGTCGACGTTGAGAAATTGATATACGACAAGTTGCCGGAAATCGAGGAACAGGCGAGGCAACTACAGGGACTGCCACCGGCCGAGGAAACGATACTGGAGGAGCCCAGGCAGAAGTTGAACTACGAGGATCTGGGACCGTTCTCCGAGAGCGAGGAGGAACGCGGACCCTCTTGATCACTCTGTACGAGACCTCTGCGAACTTGACACCGGACTTGGTAATTAATTTTTTTCTTGATAATTGGAATCGATCGTACGCCATTTGTATGTTTTTTTTCACCATTTGGTTTTTCGTTTGCACCTTTTTGGAACGAAGTACAATCGATCCAAATTAGAAGAAAAAAAATTTTATTTCCGAGTCGGGTGCCAAGTCCACAGAGGTCTGCACGAGTCCACCCTTAATTAAGCAGTAAATATTTTGTCGTTATAAGAATTTATTTAAAACAGAGACAGACATATTCGATGTATCGAGGATACGCAGAAGCCAATATTGATCTTTTTCCATGTCCAACCATTTTGCTCGAGAATATCGCAGCGCCTTTATAATACATAAAAGAAGTAGTGAGAAAACAAACGCCCGTTACCACCCCGAGCTTAAGACCCTCTCAGCCCCTTTTCACCTGACGTCATCGGTAACTCAGTTTAAGGCAAAATGGCTGATAAGTAGAAGAAGAGATTATCGATGCTATTCGCGTCGGCCGGGATGTATAATGTAACTAGAAGGAGGTTCATGCTTAAAATTTTCATCCGAAATTTCCTCGCTCAAAGCGGGGCGAGAACGAGCGCGTGTTCGCGACTCACGACGTCGAAATGTGCGGCAACTTTCGAAGCGATATTCTCATCGGAACTTGTTCCTCGGCGATCCCTTTATTTCGTCGTACGCGTAAAAAGTGGTGAGTAAGTTTGATTTCAATCGCTTCGACAGTTTAAAGGGGAAACCTTTCGGGGCTGACGTGTAACGAAATTACGAAGGAATCTTCGGTTACCGCCACGATCCAACGGCGCGCGTTTCGCACCACTCCGATGTCCCGGAGGACTCGGGGCAGAGCTCGCGTAGCGATAAAGGACGGCGGGATCGGGGAGCGCAACCGCTCGAGAAAAGCGAAAACTGAGACGGCAAAAGTAAAGGGAAAAAGCGGAAATCCAGACCCGAAAGATAAAGGTATGCTCGGGGGCGGGTTTCATTTCGCTTTCGGAAACATTCGACGAGGTGAAATTCAAGGAGTTCCTCCGGCATCCGAGGCGATGGGCGTCTTCTTTAAACGAATGAGAACTGCCGCCGATACGACGTCCGTAAAAGAATCCCCCCTATACGGTGTGTAAAAGATGTGTACACCTAGCGAACGGGTGGGTTACGGATCTCGGGTTTTCTCCGGTTGCGCGCCGTGGACGTGTGCACGATTTCGGCCGGGTATGTGCGGAAGCGGCGTTATAACGTAGACGTCAGATTGGAGGGGGTTGGTGGGGGGGTTGAGGGGGGTTGGGGGGGTGTCGGAGGAAAAGCGGAACGGCGGAGCCGGTTGAGTTTACTGCTCGAGCCATTTCTCAACCCTCTTATACACACGAGAACTAGCAACTGTTGTCCTATTTCCACTATTCCACCTATTTTACCTGCCGACATTATTTCCCATCTACATAGACCGCGCGCGGCTCTACAGAGCGACGGGAAACTACCGACACCGTAACGCCTCGGCGTCTGGAAATACGTGATATTCAACACAGGGAAGAAACAACCTCCTCCCTCTTTCATCCCTCTATAATTCCCGTATTTCTCTTTACCGGCGCGTTCTGTCGGAGCGGCGCGCAAGTCCGGGCCGTCCCGTTTCCGGAGTCTCCCTTGTACGATAGCGTACACGGTATACCTTCGGGATAATTGAGTTCTCTCTGTGCCCGGAGAGAACCTCTTTAGACTTTGCACCATCGCCACCAACACCATGGCAGACGCGAACGGAATGATAAAAGCGGATCTCAAATGCGCGAGTTTACTTAAAAAGAAAAAAAAAACAACAGTTCTCTCGTTGCACGTGGACTCTATCCTCATCCGCGCCGGGCAAACGGGGTAAAGTGGACAACCGAATGATGGAAACTTGGGCGGCTGTTTGAAACAGGGTTTCACCGAATTTTGGTCACGCTAAGGGGGGAAAGATTTCGGAAAAATCGCCGATACAAAGACTTTATTGGAAATCGACCTTTTACCTCTCAACGAGATGGAAAAAATTTCGTAACTACTTTCGCGCCCTTACGACGTTGGTCACGCGACGTTGCAAACTCCATCGAATCCGAACGTCCGAAAGCGAAGCTCGGGGAGGACGGGAAAAAAATCCACAACCCTTACGATTCCCGCTCACCGTATCCCCCGTGGATGTTTGTCGATAGGCGAGAAATAAATTTCAGAAAAAAAATATCGCGGACGCGCGACGATGAAGAGGAGATGGAGAAAGAAAGAGAGAAGGCAAAAAAAAAAAAAAAATTGAAGACAAGATCCAGTTGCAGACTTCAGACATGTGAATTCCTTTGCAGAAGAGTTTGAAAGAGGGAAAGAGGGATCAATCCATCGATGCGTGGAGTAGGAAAAAAAAATTCCCTCCGAGCGAAAGGTAAAATAGTAGTAGGTATAAAAAAATATTGGAAACAAATGCGACGCGACGGTGGGGCCCGGGGAGGGGGGGGTAGGGGTAGGGGGTTGGTTTCGTTCGCGTGTTCGGGAGTCCCTACCGTCCCCACCGAGAGTCTAGGAGGGAAGAAAAAGTTATAAAAATAAGAAAACTTGGGGGGGGGGGGGGTAAAGGTTCTTCTCGATCTCGCATGTTCTACCGCGTAGGTACGAGTCGATGTATAGTGATTTTTTTTCCTCTCCTCATTTTTTTTCCTCCCCGTCTCTTATTTCAATTTAAAAAGTATTCGCGGCGTGAATATTACGAGGTAGCTGGAGTTATTATTATTTAAAAATGAAATATAAAATACACGTCAAGGGCTCGGAACCGCGAAGGTAAAGGCCCACGCCGCTATACACGTTTCGTCGGTCGTACGTCGTTTTACCGCCATAAAGGCGTATCCCTAAAAATTGAACGGAATGAAAAAGCGTAGAAATTACGTCGGCGGTTCGAGTGGAATGTGATTCGAAAATTTTCAATCTCTTAGATTGTTTCAAATGTTCCGGGAGTGCCGCCTCTCCACTTTTGGTAAAAGCTCTACACGACTCCGGGAAATTCAGCGGAATTAAAAGAGCAAAAAAAAAAAACAAAGAGAAAAATCGGGATACACGCTATATATACGTATACCGGGAGCACGAAAGAATCGTAATAAATTTCGCCGAATTGGCTCTCGAAAAACGAAAGCGGGATATTCGACAGAAATTCGAGTCGAAGTGACGTAATTTTTTGTGCTGCGTATTTCGAATTTTACCTCCGCAGATTGTACAATTTTCTGTTGGTTACACCCTTCCGATTCTCAGCCCCCACGATGCATTTTGCATAATTCATATTGTATGGAGTTACAAAGGAAAATTTTTCAGTCGGATACTCGTAGTTTTGCGAAGCGAGGTCAAAGGATCTTATATCAAGGGGTAGTTTTTCGAGAATAAGAAAACTGAACTTACTGCAGGGTAGTGGTTTATGTCGGAGCTCAGGGCAATTGGTTTGAGTATAAGAAAGTCGTTATTCTTCCTCCCCAACGACTATATGGGGAGAGCAAGAATAAGGTGAGCACGCGCTGGAATTGAGGGGTAGAGTAAAAAACGAATAAAAAAAAAAAAAACGAATAAAAAAACAACCAACCTTTGTTGCGGGACGAATAAATAAATCTGGGGCGGATGGATGTCAATTTGCGAATGTATGTAAGTACGTATGTACACACGATACGTATACTTGTGTGCGTGTATGTGGGCCTCCCGCAAACTTTTCACCCTTAAATTTTTATTTCCGTTTCAAAAATATTTGTTCGACGAAAGTATTTGGCACTCAGGTTTCGTTGGTTTTTGAGCACCGACAAATAATCACGAGGGAAGTTTCGAACTTATTAAATTCTGACCAGTTCCTCGAATTTCGAATGAATTTTAAAAACTAATTATCAGTTTTCGAATTGAAGAACTTCTGTGATGGAAAATCAAAAACCCATGACACTCGGGTGAGCAGCTCTGTTCGCTTAAATTTTTCTCACAGAGGAATTTAAAATACGAGTTTCCAAGACGTTGGTTCGAGAGGTATGTGGGGGCATTCCACGTCTAACGGGCCGCTTTTTCTGAAATATTTTTTGAACCTGATGAAACTTTTTTCACGTCTAGAGGGGTCTTGAAAACCATGCGCTCAGACGACTGATCTCCAACGCAAGTCGAAATTTCTGAAAGCTACCGAATCTGGGAACAAAAGCGATGTGTCTATTAAATTGATCAATATATCGCCAATTTTTCGATTCCAAAAAGTGAAAAATCAACATTTTTTTATTGGATTTTGTATGATATTCTTATGCATTTTGACCTCAGGAATCCAAATTCGCAAGGAGAATTGATTTATCTTCAAAATTGACCGAGTTATCGCCAATTTTCAGCTTTTTGGAGCAGAAAAATTGAGATATCTCCAAGAGGTACTCGAAGAGGACTCGAAGAGTTAGGTAGCCACGGGCGCGCGGTTTGTTGTGGGGCGTAACCTCTGCTCAGCCCCGAAGGTGACGTCTCACAACAAAGCGCTACGCTGCTGGCTACGCTGACTCCAGCAAAGCTCGGGTTGGCTGGTAAATTGAAAAATTCGAATATTTCGACCCATGCATGGATTGCGACCAATCAAAGTGGGTCTGATGGATGATTTTGGCTTTTAGATTTAGATTCCTGTGCTGATTATATGTGAGATTACTCTTGAAGATCCGAAAAAGAATTCGATTTTTGAGCAGAAAATAAATCATTGTTTTAATTGGGTTTGATATGCTTATTTTACGTATTTCGACCTCAGGAATTCGATTTTGGAAGAAAAATTGATCTATCTCTAAAATTGACCGAGTTATCGCCAATTTTCAGCTTTTTGGGGTCAAAAATAACAAATTTATTTTATAGTCTATCCTAATGTAATTCGAGCTCAGAAATCCGAATCTGGAAGAAGAATTGATCCATCTTCAAAAATGACCGAGTTATACCCATTTTTTCGCATTTTTTGGCATAAATTCGAGGATATCTCAAAGGGAAAAAATCGTAGCTCAATTTACTCAACGGATTCGTGTTCCTGAGGTCAAAATACATAAGAAAAGTGCCATACGATCAATTTTTAAAAATAAAAATTTTTGGTCAAAATTTGAGATTTTTCCAAGGGGTACCCCTTACGATTTTTTCAAATTTTGACCAAAAATTTTTATTTTTTAAAATTGATCGTATGGCACTTTTCTTATGTATTTTGACCTCAGGAACACGAATCCGTTGAGTAAATTGAGCTACGATTTTTTCCCTTTGAGATATCCTCGAATTTATGCCAAAAATCGCAAAAAATCGCGAAAAAATGGGAATAACTCGGTTATTTTTGAAGATAGATCAATTTTTCTTTCGGATTCGCATTCCTGAGCTCAAATTACAATCAGATGGACTAAAAAATCAATTTTTTATTTTTGACCCCAAAAAGCTGAAAATTAGCGATAACTTGGTCAATTTCAGAGATAGATCAATTTTTCTTTCAAAATCGGATTCCTGAGGTCAAAATACGTCAGAATAGTGTTATTTAATCAATTTTAAAGAATAAAAAATTCTGGTCAAAATTTGAAAAAATCCGAAGGAAAATCCCCTTGGAAAATTTTCAATTTTTGGGAAAAAATCAACATTTTTCGAGGATTTTTCATGCTATTCTCATGTATTTTGATCTCAAAAATCCGAATCTAAAAGCCAAATTGATTTATCTACAAAATTGTAAAAGTTATCGCCAATTTCTCGCTCCGAAGTGTGAAAAATCAAGGATATCTCGACGGGATTTGTTCCCAATCTGATTTAATCGACGTACCGCATTGTAACTTTTGAAAATTCCGACTTTTCACGTCAATAAGTGTCTGAGCATGGTTTTCGTGACCCCTCAACACGTGGAGAAAGTTTCATCAAGTCTAAAAAAGATTTCGGTAAAAATGTTCCGTTCGACGTGACATTCTCCAAATGTAGAACGACCGGACCGCGACGATCATCACGATAGTTTCAATCCAAAGTTCTAGTTGAACACGGAGTGTTGTGTTACGTGTATTTATCATCCCTGGTTTACTCGTAGATTTAGGTCCAAGTTCAAGTCTTTACGGTCTAGAGTTTTCGGCTATTGTGTCTAGTCGAATCCGCGAACTACGTGCAACGATAAGATCCACCGTGACCTTAAACATTCAAGGGTAAAGTCTGTTTAGAACGACCCCCGAGAACTGTACTCCCCAACCCCAACCGCATCCTCCTCCATCCATCCGCCCCCGACTTTTGCGCGAGGATGAGCAGCTCCGTTGAAAATTTTTTTTTCTGAAACCTGGTCGAAAAGAAATAAAAAGCAAAAACCACCCGAACAAAAGACTCGGGCGCATAATGCCGAGGATGCGATCGATATTAATGAATATAATCTAAATTCACGTGTCGCCGGAAAATCATAATAACATAGCGTAGAAAAAAAATCTCTATAATTTCTCAGGTGCGGCGGAGAATACGGAACAAGCTGTCGCGGCTCGCTCCGTGTTCTCTTAATCTCTGAAATTCCTATGGAAAAAAAAAATATCCCCAAGAGATACGGCCAACACCGCGTTCCTCTCGCCCGTTATTTTTATTGCTTACATTTATGAACCGCTAAATTGTCTCTTTTTATTTTTCATTTTTCATTTTTTATTTATTTTTGCTTTCCGTGGACGATATTTTCCGAATATTTTACCAACGGTTACAATTCCCTCTAACTGCGCGTGTGATCTCGGATTTCGTTGGAGCTCGTATAACAGAATACCCGGGATGATCTATACGCGCATAGAGTTTGAAATCCGTTCATATAATCGTTAACGTACGTCTTCCTGGGTATTATCGGAATACAATTTATCTTCGCCAACTCTTCCCGGAGGTCCTGCGGACTGCGAACGTCCTCCCGTCCCCCCCTCCCCCCTACCGCCGGCGATTTCCTCCCCTCGGCCCCCGTCTCCTACGGGAAACCGACTCGCAAACGTTTCGAAACCCGAGCCGACCTCGAGAACACCGCGCGATATCATCCACGGTTTTCATCCGTGTTTCGGATTGTAAAAATCATGAGGGTGCGGCGTTTAAAATTGCGGTAAAACGTGGCGTGGAGGGGGGAGGGGGGAGTGGGGGGAGAGGGTAAGGGTTCTCCGGGGAGCGGTGGGAGAGCCGTTCGTCGGGAACGAGGTGAACGGGGTTTGCGTTACGTTAAGGTCGTCGCTGACATGGAAGGCGGAAACGAACCGACCCGCGGGCAAGGGTTATTCCTACTACACGTTAACGTCTGTTCCGGTGCTAACCGAGCATTAATTATTCCCCTCTGTTTCTCGGAGGATATCGTCGTGGACGTTGCCCCCGTGTATACACTCGCAGGTTTATTAATGCCCCGTAAACGTCGACACTTTTCGATAATTTAGCGGAAACAAAACCGTAGAAGAGACCGGGGAAAATTAAACTATTTTCCCCGATTCTTACGCACAGGACCAATTTTTTCCACGCGAAACTCGGGGGTTCGTTTTTCGGTTCGTCGGCCGTACGATTCCTAAACGGGACGACGCGTTAATTTTTCGCCAATCCAGATGAGGTTCGGAGATCTGATTTCGCAAGGGTAAAAAATACGTTGGATTTTTAATATCCGAATTAAAAAAAAGTAACGCAGATCGTTCCGCGATTTTCTCGCGACGAGAGAATCGGTCGAGGGAGGAGTGAGGCGAGCGAACGTTTCGTTGGGGATGATGAGAGAAAGAATATCCGCGAGTCTGCGGGGGTACCCGGGTGCGTATCGAATAGAGAAAATATGAAGAAAGTATGAGATCGCAATATTTCTGCATCTGTAGGGGGGGAAGGGGGGGTGGGGTGAAGTGTGGTCGTCGTTCGTTCGTTCGTCGGGTTCGAAGCTCGCCTTCCAAAGCGCCGACGCGGAGCTTTGCGACGACGACCAACTACCACCGAAGGTTTTTGGTTTTCCTGACGTTTCACAGTTAGTGCGTGCCAGACTGGAGTTCGCGTCGCATGCTCTGGTTCAGGGGGTCGGTGTAACAGGGTGAAAAAGAACTACGAGTATCAACGAAACCCGCGTGCGATATAGATACGGTTTACGTGATTTTCTTTCGTTGAAATAAAAGGAGAGATACGATTCGATGGACTCGCAACAGCTCAACGAGTATCCGTGGAATTACAGTCGAACGTAGACGCGTGATTTTTTTGAAAAACAAACAACCAAAAAACAGAAAAACCTTTTCAATCATCGTCCCTGATGAAGATGAATTTTTCCATCTCCGTTATTCTCTCATTTCATTCCCGGTCTCCTCGATCGCCGAAAAATTGAAACAAACCCCGTTGTTTCGGATCTCCAACGAAACGATCAGTGATGTGGGGGTTTAACGAACGTTAACGAACGATCGCTCGAATCATCATCAAGTGCGACGTGATTGGATTTTTTTTTTGTTTGTTTTTTTTTCACATTGTCTCGTTCGAATCGTTTCGTACGATTGATTTTCATCGGGGATAAAATTATCCGTTGTTACCCAGCCCGTTGTACGCACGGCGGTGCGTCCGTTCGTCCGTGCACGATGCATTTTTCATTGCGCGTAAACGTCACCCCACCGAATTCCCTCTTATGGAAACCAAAAAAAAACACTTGAATCGAACCGAAAAACTCAAAAAAGAAGGACAGAATTTTTTTTGAAAATAACGAACGACTCGTTTTCGAACTCTCCTTTATTTCTCTGGAGGGAAAAACGAATCGCGGCGATAATCAAATGTCGTGCGTTCGTGTGTGCGTCGTTGTCGAGAGAAAGAAAACTACTCGACTCTCATGAACGATAATGTGCCGTACGTTCGCGATCTGCGATCGTCCCTATTATTTTTGTTGGTATTTTTTTAACGCCGTGTAGAAAAGAAGAAAAAAGAAAAAAAAAAACAACAACGATCGAGTTTTAACATGGACGATTTTTGAAGTGTTCCCCCTCCCCCCCGTTTGTTCATGTAGCCCGGTAAAAAGTAGGCGAGAAAATTTTAAAAAAGAGGGAGAGAGGAGGAGGAGGAGCCGCGTGCATTTCCGCGGGACTCGAGAGTCCGTAAATCGTCGTATTCGCTACCACGGCGTGTCCCTCGGCATACGGAGGGAAATAGAAAATAAAAAATAGAGAGGAAAGGTAGAGAGAGAGAGAGAGAGAAAGAAAAAATATCCCCCACCAAACTCACCGCAAAACATGAAAGTCCCTCTAGTCCTTCTCGGCGGTATTGTCGTCCTGTCTGTCGCCGTCGCCAGGGCATTATCCTGCGTTTGTTCACCCCTCGAATGCGACTCCCTCACGGAAGAGGACTGCCCGGGAGGTCTCACCTGGGACCCCTGCAAGTGAGTTCAAATATCGCATGATAATCCGTTCAAAGGGGTAATTAGAGGTGTGCGTGAAAAATTCAAAACTCGTAGCTGCGTTGAATCAAGTCTGGTCTTCGGGTCGCGTTTCAACCGCGATCGCTTGCTTCATTTTTCCCCGACTCGGAGCTAAGGGGCGTAGTGGATTCGCGTACGAACAAATCGAACGCCGTACATACGTTACCCGCCGCAGTTGTTCGCGTACGATTTTTCAAAGCGAAATTGGGTATTCGTTACATTGTTCGACGGCGTCCGCCGATCCGCTTACAACCCGAAATATAAGGGTCAGAGGGATAGCCGAGAGATCAAAGTATCGAAAAGGGCGGACCGGCAGCGGCGCGGCATTACCCTAAAAATTGTTCGCGATAAATCTTGGGAACGTCAAACGCTTCGATGAAAAAAAAAAAAAAAGGGGTGGAGGGGGGGGGGTGGGGGGGAGAGAGGAAGATAAAAGTAAGAAAATGAAAATCCCAACGGCCGACCAATTTCGCTCCGATATCAGTGCTCGGTGAAAAAACTTTCCGAAGTTTATAACCGAAAAAACTCTTTTTTTATACGTATCGCAATGAGAACGCGGGGCTGTCCCGCGTATTGTATATCGCGCGGTAACGCGTGTTCCTCCGAAGTCGATTTTTTAACGACGAAAAAATCCCGAGGGATACGTCGTTGCGATCAAGAGTCGACGGAGGAGTTGTTGCCGCGGTATCACCTGATCAATCTCTCTGCTTTTTCATTGGTTAAAGGTGCTGCAGGATATGCGCTCGCGTCGAAGGAGAACCGTGCGGAGGACTGTTCGGGTTCTCGGGAAGCTGCTCGGAAGGGCTGCAATGCGTTATAACGAGCCTCCTCGACCACGCCAGAGAAGTGGACGAAGGGACTTGCACAAGTGAGTGATCTGTCTATGGTAATTTGAAAAAATTTTCAAATCTGCGGAAGGATTATTTCCGAGTTTCGAAACTCGAACGACCCCCGCCCCCCCGAAGTCCTCGGACGTCTACCCCGAAACACGCGAAAGCGATACCCGCGACGTGATTTCCTCTCCTCCGGGTGAATTCGAAATATTTTCCAAAAAAATCAAAGGGGGGGGGAAATCCACGCGGGAATCGGATTGCGAAGTGGGGCCAGACGATCCCACTTTGTCGGGAGTTATTTTATCGCCGACGAAAGTCACGGGAATAACGGCTGCTTCTTCCCCCCCTGCCCCCGCGGCACCGGCGCAGTAACAATCGGTAGCTCGGGACGCGCGAATCCTCAGGTTTGTTTGTACATATAACCACGGGGTGATGCAGGGCGCGCGAATTGGGTTAAGGCGTCTGAAGGTGCTCCGCAAGGTGAACGAGGTGCGCCTCACCCCGAAATTAACCAAGGTCGCGACGAGACGTCGCGTCATTTCTGACGTTGAGAAGAACGAGAGAGAAGCGGCGATTCGAAGTTTGAACGTCGTTCGACCGCAGCGTCTCGCGAGGCGGCACCTCGCGGGGGTGGTGGAACAGGTCGCGTTCGACCCTGGGACGAAATTCTGTTGCCATTGCTCTCGGAATGACGAAATCGTGCGAATTGTTCGCGAATTTTTGCGCGACGGTCGATCGAAGACGGAGGCCGTTGAACGTGCCTACGAACGGGAGGCGGTGAGCGGCGAAATCGGATGCCGGTTCCGGCTAATGAATTCAAAATTCGCTCGTTCCTCACGGCGCGGAAGACTCGCTCTGAAAATTTATGCTATTAAATCAGTGTCTTTATAATTGAGGGAAACGATGTTCCGTTATCATAATCGTTGTGTATTATTATTGTTGTTGTTGTTGTTGTTGTTTCGAGGCTTTCGCAACAGCTACTGTACTCCTCATTAATTACAATGTACACAGCAGTGATGACGATACAACGGGTACGGTAAAAGCAATTAGGAAAATTATTACTTCGCTAATTCGTTTCGCTGAAATTCGCAAGCTTCACCCCCCTTGTGTATATGCGAAAGAATAGTCGTTACAATTTAGAGGAGAAGTCAATTAAATCTACGATATAATCAACGATCGCGTCTCGATAGAACCGCTCGTTTTTATTCGGCGATCGGATCCTTCGCGGGGGACAGAGGAAAGAAAAAAAAGAAGAAAAAAGAAAAGAGGGCAAAGCCAAAAATAACAAAACCGATTTGCCGGGATGGGCGATAATATAATCCAGCGGAGAGGGTATCATCTCGGGCATATCCCGAGGGTCACTTTCGTCCTTTGAAATAGTTTTACCGGAGTGCTTATTTCAGAATTTTCGAATTCCGAATGGGAGTTAAAAACTGACTACCGCCATCCCCCCTTAATTTCCTCACCTCCGCTTCCCTCCGTATCTTTTCCCAACTCCTTACACGTCACCCGATCATCCATAGGGAGAAGTTTCCCGCTCTGGAAGCTTCCTCTCTCTCTGCCCGGACTTTACCTCGATTTTCCACCTCTGACTCCTGTTTATTCGTCGGGGGATGAAATTCGGCCTAAGCCAAGGGATGAAAGAGGAAGAAAAGGGTTCGGAACGTCGCGGGGGGGAGGGGAGTGAGGGGAGGGCGGAGGGTCGGAGTCCCTGGGATCGTCCGGCAAACGTCAGAGGTATAATAAAAGCGATGATCGTACGAATAGAGGAGGTTGAAACCATCTCCAAGGGTAATACGCCCACCTTGGAAAACTCATACATAGAAACAGGCGTTCCCCCTTCCCAGATCCCTCCGTCTACGTCCCACTTCGCGTTCTCGTCTCCCCGATATCTGTGTATATAATACATATACGTCATCCGCACTCCGCCGGCTGATGCCCGCAAAGAAAGAACGGCGAAAGAAAAAAAAAGTGAAGGGAAGAAAAAAAAAATTCAAGAAATAAGAATGAAATGAAAAGTTTCAAGATAATCAACGTCGATTTCTGTAAAGAATCACGTCCATATTTATTTTCAACCATCGTTCGGTAATTTACTTCGGTAAATCCCCCGGGGGAGGGCAAAAAATAAACGAATGTATAGGCGTTCGTACGTATATAAGCGTACACCAAAATTTCTGTATAAATATATATACGTGGATATACATAATATACATACACATAAATGCAGGTACTATATATTTACACAGGCAGGACTCCGGGCCTCCGAGCAACGGAGCTTTGAAGCTTCGTGGAAATGGAATTGCCCGAAGAAACGACATCCCCCCCCCCCGAGTCACCGACTCGCGACTTCCATCCCCTTCCCCCCCTGTCGAGGTTCCCCCGTTACCCACCAGAAACGCGTTTCCATCATTTCATTTCGAATTACCGACTACGTCTCAAGGTATACGTATAGGCATAGTGGGGTACCTATCGTTTATTGCAGTCCCACGCAGATTTTTCCCTCTCTTTTCTTTTTTTTTTATGATAATTTTTCCAACACCGATCAAATTATTCGACTTTTCTTCCCCCGGTGGGAAGTATCCTCGAATAAAATGAGATAAGTCTTTGACGAACGTCGTCGCGATTAATCGCGATTAAACGGATTAAATTAATCAGCCGTGCCTCAATCTTTTGACGAAAAATTAGCGATACTCGGTATAAGCTTGACGGTCATCGCGAATCATCGTTCGTTGCAAACTCGAGCGATTATTTTTCTTCGATATTCCGAGCGGAGTGAAAAAGACGAAATGGTCATTAAGTAAGAGAAATGACGGAAAGAGTATAATCGGTTGTAACGGTGGGCTGCGGAGCCGTAAAGAAAACGCAGTACGACCCGGAGCTTATTTCGAACAAAACTCTCCCTTCCTCGTTTCCGTTCTTACCACCGCATCTCGCACCCCTAGCCCGGCTAGTTCGACTTCCACAGTTTTCTGGAGATAACGGAGTTAAAAACTCCACCGCCGTACACCACCGCGACTACTTATTTTCATCTTTTCCGACTCACTCGCGAATCCCCTTCGAAAACTTTACACAATCGTACGCAGTTGAGAGAGGTACGCGATAATAACGTTACTATTTTCAAAAATGAATTCCAACCCCGTCCTTTCGAAGTCCTGAGTAACTCGTTCCTTTCTTATTCTCCGTGTCCCTCGTACTCGCGATGATAAAAATAAGTACGATAATTTTTCCTCTCCTTCCACTCGTTGCTCTTCGGTATAGAGGAAAAAAAAAATATTTCCGAACGTCATAACGGGTTGATCAGACCCGAAACGAGGTAAAAAAAAAAAAAGAAAGGAAAGAGGAGAAGAAACAACGAAAGATCAAGGATATTAAGATTCTTAAGCCGAGGCGCTGTTTTCACTTTCCTTTTCTCCGCTTCCACCCCTTTAGGTACACACAAAGCCTCGGGGTTTCGTTTCGTCGAAGCGAATGTCTGAGGCAAAGGTCGGTGAGGAAAAAAAGATACGAATAAAAATAAATAAATAAAAGGAAGAAAACGAGAAAGGCAAAAAAAAAAAAAACCGGAAGGAAGTCGAGTCCCGCGGGTGAGAAAATATATACGTGTACATGCGGAGAGATACCTATACGCCAGAGGTAAAGACTTTTACCCGAAGAAATCGCGAGGAAACGAAAGTATGGGCGAAAAGAAGAGGCGAAGGGGGGGGAGGGGAAGGGGGAGAAAAAAAGGAGCGAAGACCACCGCGCGTGAAGAAAAATCTTCACCCCTCTTTTATTCCTTTTCTTATTTTCTTTTTTATTTTCTTTTTTTTTTTCTGGTCCTTCCTTCTCCTTGTCCCTATGTATGACGCTTATTTCTCCAACTCTCTGTTTGTAAATTATATTTGGTTTTTCTACCACATGTATACATGTATATGTATGTGTGTATATGTGCGTAGATGTACACGGTATGTATTTCGCTTCATTTTTCTTTTCTCTTTTTTTCTTTCTTTCTTTTTTTTTTTATCCAGGGTCGCTTCCCTTGGCCCGTTGCTTTCATTACATCATCATGATTTGTTGCGGAAAAGCTCTTTTTTCGCGCGCGTGCGCTCGGTTTTACCCTTAGGAAAGGTAGAACTGTAGAACGGGGTGAGTTTCGTGTTACCTCCGGGCTATGTTATCGTTATAACAGTTTCGCGATACCGCAGAACTACCCTTAACACAGGGTAATATATATATCGAACCTCCTACCTCCTCCCACCCCAAATATATGAGGACATTCGCCGATGATCCACGGTGAAGGTGAAAATTATCTCCACGCGGGTTTCACCGATAACGATTTACGAAGAAGGAGGAAACGATTCGTTGTTGTTGTTGTTTTTTTTTTTTTTTTCCGAACCACGAAAACGTGCAGCCGGTTTCGGTGAAAAATTCCACCGATTTCCGTTTTGCTTTTTCGTAGATCTCGATCCTCGTCTATCGCGTGTACACTTAACCCGTCGTACACGCTCGGTCTTCCGGCTCTATTTCGACTATCGAAATCGCCGGAATATCGCGTGGTGATAAAAAAAAAAAAAAAAAAAACTGCAGATCGTCATTATTTACAACCCTCGGGGCATTTTTCCGGCAATCATTTCCCAAACGGCGCGCCCCGCCGTCGCACCTGCACACCGCGCTGCATCGCGCCGCATCTCTTTCGCGGAGAGGAGCGAGTAATCCGAAAAAAAGTGGGATGAAAAAAAGCGGACGTCGGGGGCGGTGGGGCGGGCGCCTTTTTAACGAGCGACCGTACACCCGCCGTCGAGTCTCCGACGTACACGGGAATGCCGCCTTATAACCGCCCGCGCTACGCCTCGTAAACGTATCTGCATGTATAACCCGTGTGCGGTGAGCGTTTCACGCGCGAGTGTTATACTTTCGCGAAAACCTCCCTACTCCGCGCACACGCGAACGGGTACAACCGAGGGGTGTCCACCCCTGTTGCGCTTATCGACGCCAAACCCCCCGCGCGTCATTAATGGTTACGCGGTGATGTTTTCATTTTTTTTTGTTCCGGCCGGATCGTGGAATTTTGCACGGGATTAGTAACGGGGCGTTTCGCGGCGGCCGTTGGTTTCGTTTCTTTCGAAATGACATCGGGACGCCGATCGTGAGTCTCGATCGTTATGATTCTCTGGAATTTTTTGCCAATTCGCCCCCCCCAATTCTCCGTTGCTACGATTTAATCGCTTCGTTGCTAAGGCGACCGGTTGCCATGGCTATCGTTATTCGGAACGCCGGTCTCCGTGGCAACCGATCGGCAGCGCGGGGCGCCGATTTGTTTGAACTCTTTGAAACGTAGGCGCGATACGCATCGGAATACCTGCACACCACAAAGAGTTTTTCATTCGCCCGCGAGAGCGGCCAAAGGCGCGAGGATTGGTTGGCGGGATACATTCATCCGTACAATAAACAGATGTTGTATCTGCATAACGATATAACGCTCAGCGAGTTTTCCGCTTGTTTTTACTTCTTTTCAAAAAAAAACAAAAACAAAAAACAAAAAGGGGAGGGAACGAGGTGAGTTCCTACGGTTCCACCGTTAGAGACCCCTTTCGCGTTCTATTGTAGGTACATATGCGGATCCGTACCACGTACCCGGGTGTCGGAGTTCGTGGAAATTTTTTATATTTATTTATTTTTCTTCTTCTTTTTCTTTTTTTGTTATTCACCTTTTTGCTTTTCACGTTTTTCGTTTAGTTTTTCCCCCGCACAAACCCGACACTCGATCTCCACCGCCGGTTTCCCGGTTCCCACGTACCGACTATACGACACGCGTGTTTAGTACAATATAATATATACGTACAACGCGTACACGTAGGATACGCATTTCTTTTTATTTCGTGACTTTTTTTTGCGTTGTTTTTTTTCTTTTTTTTTTTTTTTTTTTTATCGCGTCTCTTCGCGTACACCGCTGACGCCGGCGCGAGGCTTTCAACCGAATGGTGTATGAATTATTAATTGTGGTTTTTCGAATGCCCAACATCGCCGAAAACCATGTGGAGGGGAACACGAATTAAAAGAAATTAGGGAAAAATTAACAACACCGGTAACGAGGAACACGGAAAAAAAACTCGACGCCGAAATGGATACTCTTTTTTCGGTATCACGTGTCGCGCCATTTAATCGCCGAGAGAGATTTTAGAACCGGATTCTACTTTTTTTCTTCAATTTCGAGAGTTTGAGAAGGAGATCGAAATTTAACGAACAAATAAATCGGTGCCACGTGTATCGGGGATGCGGATATACGGCAACGTATGCAACGTATCTATGTACGTACGTACGCGATACTCGTATGCATAAATATCGTCGATATGTATACAGACAGATAGGCGTATCGATTGAAGCGCGTATCAATATGAATATTACATGCACGTGGACGGTTCGCAAATACGGTTATGTGCACCTAATGATAGGTATTATCGAGTAGTTTCGCTTGACGATGCGGCGTTCATCGATTGTTAGATCCTATACTATATTGCCATGTTAATGCACCGGTGTATACCCTCGTTGTGTGTACACACAGAATTCCACATCGGGGTGTCCTTTATTCGCCGAGTTCCTTTTTCTTTTTTTTTTTGTTGCATTTTTTCAGTCCCCAGGGCAGCACCGGAATACACCCCCCCTTCCCCCGCCGAAAAAATTCACGAATCTCTCGAAAATTCTTCAAATTTATGCCCCCCCCCTGGAGAATGCGCCCTTGGTTTTTTTCCAGATTCGTCTAAAAATTCGGCAGCGAGGATTCTCGACGATCCTCGTTTCGCGATACCGACGTGCTGACCGGATTAGGAATTCATTCGAGTCGGGGCACAGCTGGTTTACGCTAGATAACGTAAGGTACACGCGTTCGCGAATGGGGGGGGGGGGGGGGGGGGGTGATATTCATCGTCAGTCTGACGATCTACGATAACGTCGATACTACCGATACCAAGATTAACGGGGAACTGCACGGGGTCGACGTTGTTAGTTTTATTATTATTACCACCGTCGTCGTTATTGTTGTTATAATTCTCCGACGATAAGTGCCTCGATGGGTGTACACTACACACTACTAATCCAGATTTGCTTGTTGTACCCGGTAGATAGTATTTAACGTGCATCGCGAATTACGTATATAGATAAAAAATGTGGATCTCCGATTACCGTGGAAATCCTCCTACTCGAAATAAAAACTAGGGATATCGAACGTTGAAATTTAGAAAAATGGACTATTCTGGTTCGCAGAAAATATCGCGACCGTTCTTTTACTCTTGATTCGCAGCGTGACTTTTGTGACGTTTCTGATCAAATTTTGGAACGTTCTCTTTTTTCGGTACGATTAATTTTCTCTTTTTCTTTTCACGTCGGGGGAAAAGAGAGCATAAATTGCAGCTGATACGGACAATAAAAACGACGAAAGAGAGGAATGAAAAATAAAAACAACGGCAGCAGCGGGACGAGGAATCTAAATCAGAATAAAAAAAAATGGAGGGTGTAGATAAATACCGTTTCATCTTCGGAAAAACACGTATTAATATCCGTCCAACGATACGTCTTCTTTCTTTCTCCTTCGCGTTTCTATACCATAGGTAGACGGAAAATGAAACAATAATAACCGGGTCCCAACGAAAGGTAAAAACAGAAAGAGGGATGAAAAAATACACCCTGTTTTGGCACGTCCAAATATTTTATACGTTCCCTCTCAGCTGTGCATAAATTATATAATAATGTGTATTACATGTAAACGTACACGTATATATATATATACACACATATACACATACATACATATCGTACTTCTATATCTGCGACGTGCATCTCGACTGATTAATATTTACCTTCTCTCAGTTTCTATCTCGCTCTCACTCTCTCTCTCTCTCTCTCTGTTTTCACGTTATCTCCGCAAAACGGAGAAACGCGTTTGTTCCACCGAAGGAGGGGGGTAATTTTCGTTGAGTTGGCGCAAACTTTTCGATCTTGATAATGAGGCTGCGGTTATAATTAAAAAAAAAAAAACAGAAGCAAAAATAAGTAACAGCAAGCGGGGAGGGGGCGAGGAGGGCAGGTGAGAATCGCAAATCATCTCAGCGCCGCGAACGCGGTTGAATGGGGAATAATATTTTTTTTCGCCCCGGCTTCGATGATTTAGCGATTTTTCGGGAAGCCTCGTTTCGGTATTAATATTCGAGACTCCGGAATCGGGCGTAGCAAAGGAATGGGGGGGGGTGGGGGTGTGAGTTTCGCCTACGGTTTTCGGTTTTGCTCGCCTTAGTTTCGCCGGTCTATCAATTGTGTCGGTGGGAACGGCGAATGTTGCGCGAAAGGGTAAACTGCGATAATAGAGTTTCCGATTCGTGGCGATTTTGCACCGCTCCAAGTTCGGCGGCGCTGTGCTTCCACCTTGCTTGTGGCTGGTGAAAATGGAAGCGGAGTTGGTACGAATATACGTCCCTGAATAAATACCCAACTGGGTGTTTTACGCCCCATCTGCAGCATAGCTTTACACACGTAACTCCCAACAATCGGTGGTAATCGCTCAATCGCCCGTTGCATGACTTCCAAACGCACGGAGAGTTTCCGGCGTATCCGAACAACCGCCGACCCTCGACACGGAAATCCCTGCGAATTATTTTTTCACGCACTTCCCACCCCCACCCCACCCCCCTCCCCCTCCGAATTTCGATACCCCGGAAATCGCCGACGAGAATCGTCGATCGCTGACGCAACGAATTTTGAAGAACGAAAAAATAAAAATCATCCACATCGAATCGACGTTCGACTTTTTCCTCCGTTTCGTCGCGGATGATTATTTCAGCGGGTCTAATGGAATGGATAATTAACTGAAGAGAACGGAGAAAGTTTTCCGTTTTTCTCCGGTCTCTTTCAGAGGCGTCCCTCCCTTTGAGTCGGAGCTGGTCGCGCGGTCCATTCGGTGTACGGTTTGTTTCAAAAATAAATCAACTTAACCGAAAGAGGTTGGAAATCTCGGGGTCAAAGTTGGCAACTTTTGCCAATAAACGTACATCTACGAGTGGCCCCCCGTTTACGCCGGTTATACACGCCGTTGGCTAGGCGGGTTGGAATTCTACAGCTGCCAGCTGCAGGTGGCCAACTTTTCGCATCTAACATTAAGAGATTTTCGTTTTCTATAACGTACCAAGTATCGATTAATAAAATTGTGAAGAACGCGCGTACGTTCGATCGACTTTTTAAACCGCGTCGCGCGGACTTGTGCGTCGGAAAATTTGAAGGACCGTAACGTTGAACGTCCCCCGTCATTCCGAGCGTCATTCGTCCGAATATAAATAGCGCGCAACGAGTGCTCGTCGTTGTTTTTCTCGTCGTCGAACGATAAATTTCTCTTTGCCCGACAAATTCGCAAATTCGTTGGCGTTTATAAAATCAGTTCCATCCGCGCTTAACGCCGCGCAATATATTCATCCGGTTTATGCCGCTGGAACTAGAACAACAACAACATCGAGGGTATAACAAGGAGAACGACAAGGGCAACGCGGTACCGGTAGGAAAATCGGATTGTGTTAACGCGGATCGCGTTGTCGTGTTAATTTTAAATGGACTTGTCAGTGTACTGCATCGAGTTTCCCTCGTATATCCAGTTGCACGGTGTACATAAGCTCGCCTCCACACACACACAGTCGGATAATTGGCAATCCGTATGAACGAGGAGCCGGTAGGCCCTGTAAACCGAACTAACATGTCCTTTCAATTACCTCCGGCTAGCTCGGGTTGGGAAAAACGAGAATTTTCCCATCGTTCGGCGTTATCCTCATTTTCTCGTATTCTCAATCAATCGACGAGAATTGGGATCGATCGGCCCGCCCGCGATCGGAAGTCCTCCCCGGTCGGCGGGGCCGAAATTTTTGTTTCGCCTAATTTGCTTTATCCTGTTTCCAGAAATTCCGGGTCGCTGGCGTCGCCATTGTCCCGAGGGTCCCAAGATGTCCGGAGGGGGTTGCAACCTCGTCGGTGAAGGATTGATCCGCGGATCGGGGACGACGTTCGGAGATAAAACCGGTCGGGGACACTCGAAAGAATATATTAAGGGGATGGAATTCGCCGGCACCGGAAAATGCGTCTGCGGCGGTTCCGTACCCTGGTGTCCCGGAGAGCCGAAACCGTACACGTACAGGACACGCCACGAGTGCAAGCTGAACCTCGCTGCAAAATTAGCCAACGGTAAACGACCACGAATATCTATTATTCCTACGTTGAATTGAGAGTGAAATATTGCGGAGAGGGGATCCGGAGAGTGAAATATCGGAAATCGAGCCCACGATCGCCAAATTTATAATTGAAGGGTCGTTCCCTGATGTAGAAAAAAAAACGTTTCGGCCCCCGAAACGCAAAAGTCCATTCGTCAATATTTAATTGTTCAATTAATTATCGCGCTAATGATATTTCGCTCTGTATGAATAATTTTACCCATCGTTCCCTCGTATCGTTTTTTCTTGGCAACCAAATTGTGGAAACTTTTTCGTCATCGAATTGAACATAATCCCTGTGATTATTTCCTTTTTTTTTTGGTTTTCGCTAACGTCCAACGAAAATTGCGAGGTAAAAAGTTCAATCACGTTCAATCACGGATCGCAATTTTTCAAACGAACTAAAAAAAAAAACACATCAACAAGGCAAACATCAAGATAAAGAAATGAAGTATCCGGATGATTTCAGGTGTTCGGAATATGAGGTGATCGTAACAACGTTTTTTTATGGTTATAACTTTTTTTTCTCTCGTCTTGTTTTTATGCACATCGTATTATACCCATCTCGCGATCGGATCGTTCCGAAATCTCGATCACTTCGATGAAGAGACGGAGAGCCAAAAAAAAAAAAAAAATCGGGAAACGAAAATGAAAAACGTATCCATCGTGCACACGATTCAATGAAAATTGAAATATTAATCAGCGGGTAAAGAATTCGCGGTTCAAATGAATGGAAAATTATTCGTTATCGCTATTCATAACGCGGCGAAAGAATAATGCGAAAATTATCCCCAAGTTATAATATAAAATAAGCAAAAAAAAAAGAAAAAGAACAGAAAAAAAAAACCCAAGAAATAAAGGGAATTAACTTCTAGTCAACATCGTATACGCGCTATCGCATATCCAGCGGAATATGACGGGTGCAAAATTGCGGTTGTAAATTCAATTTTCAATGTTACTCTTTTTTCCCTCTCTTTATCTTCCTCCCCCCTATCCCTCTCCCCGACGTTTTTTATTGCCCGAATTTCGCTGTGCGGGCAGTTTAACCGAAACTTCGCAATTATTTCCGCACGCTTGCGTTTTGCGTTTCGACCGGTGCGCGGGTGCCCGCGCCCCACCGTTCTCCCCCATTTATCACCGTGGACAAGTATGCGTGCATAATACGCACGCTCCTCGTACACACGGTGAAATGAAGCCCCCGCAGTATTTGAGCACGATTTCTCTATTACCGAAATTTCCCCCCACCCCCCACCCCCCTCCATATATGTATGTGTATACCGTACACGGGCATATCTCCGTGCAGGCCCACCACACGTCATCAACGTCCCTGATGCATATTTTGATCCCGTTCTATCCCCCTCTCCCCCCCTCCAAAATGCATCCTTGTACATACCTATGTAAAAACATGTATATACGCGGGTATGTATGTGATACGTATATCGTAATATCCATATATACCCACATATGTGCGTCGCTTAGTCGGAACGAACCCGCAAGGTATATATATATACCGCGTATGCACCGCGTACGGTTTCGCTTTAATTAACACCGCGTAACGTAAAGTAACTCCGCCGTATTACAGTACACGGAATTTAGCCTGATTCGAAGCGAATTTTGAAGAAGTATGTATGATGGAAAAGAAAAAAATAAATAAATAAATAAAATAATAATAATAATTTCAGACGCGACGCGCGGAAAAAATTCATTGAACAAAAATTTTCTCGATTCACGAAACGCGCGTTACACGTACACGTCGAACGACACGGCTTTTTGATCTAGGATTCCCGATTTCCCCGTAAAATTTTTTCTCTCCTCTTTTACCCTCTCTAGTTTTCGTACGGTGACTCGTGTGCGCGATACCGTAGCGGAGATCGCGAAAATTTTGCGCAATTTTTTCAAACTAATCAATCGAGTCGCGATATTTGGCGAAAATGAAAGAAAGATATATAATTCTATTTCGAAGATTATTATTTGTTCACTTGTTAGAAGAATTAATGTAGCCGATGGTATTTCGAAAATATGGTTACACGTACACCGCATACAACGACCGTAGGAATAATAATGACGATGACGATAATAACATACTCTACTTGGCGAACATGATAACCGTATAATGCGTATAATATTCTCGACGGTTACGTACGTTATTGCCGTTATTTCGCTCGTAATCGATTCAATCAACCCTACGTTATGAACTAATTATCGCAACGGGAAATGAAAATTACGAGGTTTAATATATCTGTATCGCGTAATATTATACGCCGAATAGACGTGAGACGATTTTTATTTTTTTTTCAAAATTCTGAATAGAAACGAAAAATCAACCCTTCGGGCTCGCGCGCGCGCGCCCCTCGCCCACCCCGGCGCTCTTTCTTCTCGAAAAAAACTCATTAAAATCTTTTCGATTCACCTCCACCTGTACCCGCACCCTCGCTATTATTATTTTACCTAACCCATCCGGTGGTAGACACGCGAGTGTATAAATTTTGACAAGCGACCGCCGCCGCCGCCGCCGCCTCGTCTCTCATATGCAATCCCAGGGTGCCCCTAGGGTAGCAAATTTCCCTAGTCGGGTGAAATCTGTAGCTGGGGGTGAATATAAGCGAGTGAAAGAACGGAGAAGGAAGAGATAAAATGGGACCGAGGGACGGGGGTGGCGCGGGAGGTGAGGGAGGGGGGGAGAAGCTTCAGCTTCAGCTTCAGATTTCGCTTGATGTTCAGCTAGGATCAGCTGTCACGCGGGGGGGAGGGGGGTGGGATGGGAAAGAGGGAAAGAGGGAAAAACGGGAAACCTGTTATTTTCCCGGGCGCTCTGCGGAGACCGCACGCGTATCTGCCGCGCTGCAACTACGTCGACGGGACGACGGCCGTCCAGAAATGAAAAGAAAATAAGAAACAGTGCCGAAGTGAAATGGAAGAGAAAAAGAGAAAAAAAAAAAAAAAGGGGGGGGGGGGAAAAGAATTTTTCGACGAAAGGCGAGACGGATAGACGGAGAGACGGGTTAAAAGAGTGTCGGAAAATGGCACAGTAATCAGAGTCTGAATGAAAATGGAAGAAAAAGTATGAAAAACAAAAAAAAAAAAGAAACAACTAAAAAACAAATAGGTACATAAGAGACGAAAAAAATGGACGCGAAAAAGGCGCTCCACGTTAATGAGAAACCTATGTCGCGTGTATATATGTATATATGAATCTATGTATACACGATGCATGTAAATATGTACATATACAATCTACAGATATATACGCTACACCGTGAATACGATGTGCTCATACATATTAATGTACCGTCTGCACATCGAAGGGGGAGAATTATCACGGCGCAGTTCCTTCATTCGATTTTCGTTTTTTTCACGCTTTACCTCCGGGGGCCCGCGACCTTCGAACTACACGTTCCAAACTAGGTGTTAAAATGGCCGATAAAAATCGAGAAATCTGGGAGTGAAATCCGGGGGTCGAATGATTCAGAAAAGTTGTTGATCGGGTCTATAGTTACTCTCACTGGATCAAAGAGATTCGATTTCCCACGGATTCGACCAAATTTTCTCTATTTTCTCAACGATACGTATCGTTCGTGGCAAAATAGGGAAGTTTTCCGTGGGGAGAATTCGTCTTATTTTTCATTGTCTCGTTGATTCGTTAGGTTCCGTTTTCTCGCTGGGTTATAAACACGGTCTGGCGGAATATCAAAGCGTCATAAATCTTGTTTTCAAGTGGAAGTAGCGCTCGTTTCATCCGTTGAATTTAGCGTGTACGCGAGGAGAGTGAGGAGGAGCTTCGCCGCCGCTGCCAGAGGTGCATGAAGTTTGCCTCGCAACCCTCCCGTTGCTTCTGCCGGCTGCAGTGTCGGTAATAAATGGGGTAGGGGAGTCGAAGCGCAGCGTGGAGTGGCACCGATCGGTCGGTTCCGATCCTTCCGCAGGTGTGCGCCAGACTGCGGAGAAGTGCGGAAAAGTAGTAGCCGGAAAAAGGGTGGCGAAGAGGAGGCGGCATGGGGGGTAGAAGATGCGGCTCCAGATTAAACGGCGAATCGCGAGATGAAAACTCGATATTTATACAAAGAACGTACCTACGAGTTACGTGTCTCTAACGTACCTTTTCCTCCACCCTCGGTACGTTACATCGTTTCTCCTATTATGCAGCTCCTCTCTATACATATCTACCGATCCTCCGACGTTTTTTATCACCCTATCCGTCCCACTCGACCTGTACACGTATGTACATTTTATTATTATTCTATTTATTTTACATTCCATTTTTCGCGTCATTCGGTATCTTTATTTTCTCCCGCAGCTGCGATGTACCAGATTTTTCCCATTCAAATCTCAATTCTCGCAGAATCGTTGGGAACAAAGAAAAAAAAAAAAATTAAATCCGTCAAAATTCTCGACGACGTACGCGAGGAATTTCACGCGTAATTTCGACGAATCAAAATTCACCCCCTTCGTAAGATAGTCGCCAAAAATTGAAGAGGGTGATTTTTTTTTTCGCTTCGACGATGTTACGTTGAATTCGCCGTGTTTGTATCCTCCGTATACGTGCGGACGTATAGCTGCTTCGCCGAGCGTTCGGAGCGGCTTGATAAATCGCTGAAAGAATTAAGAGTGCGGCGAAGGTCGCGGGGGGTGAGGGGTGGTGGGTAGGGGTGGTTGAGGAGTGACGAAGACGAAGTAAATGGGCGGACAAATGGGATGTATACGTATTCCGCGATTTAGTATACGTGTGTATGTATGTATGTATATATACAGAGGCTCGGAATAGATAACGAACATTGATGCCGAAATAAATATATTATACAGAAATGCGTTATCATCTGGCTTCCCCTTGTCGTCCCCCCCCCCCCCTTCTTTTCCCTCCCTTCGTCCCAAAATCCCCTCGAGGGCTCGAAAAGCGGAAACGGCGGTGAACATGATATAAGCCCTATTTGTATAGAGGCCTCGAATGTAAGAAGCGGGATAAGAAAGAGAGAAGAATGCCGAAAAGAAAAGCGAAAGAAAAAGTGAGGGAAAAAAAAAAGCGTCGCGAGGGCGTTTATGAAAATCCATTTTATCGCATTATTCCCGCATCAAATTATTCTCCTCCATTCCCCTCCCCCCCGGCAGCAACAGCAGCAGCAGCTCATACTTCGAATTCGAATCGGAGCCAGGCGAAGGTAAAAAAAATGTCCGCGTTCAAAGAGCGCGAGTAACGCGCACGTGGTTCGTACTCCTTCTGATTAATTGTTACGTCACTCTTCCATTTTTTGCCCAGTTTTTTTTTTTTTTTTTTTATTTATTTCTCTTTTTCATCGATCTTCTTCACCGGTTTTCTATACTCGAAGGATGTCGAATATCCTCCGCGCGACTCTCGACGTTCGGGATCACCGGCTATGACCCTCACGTTTTTTGATCCAATCAGTTTTTTATACTCTCTTCCTATACCCAGCCCTCGATATCGGTGTGCACGTGGACATGCTACACACGTATCGCGTGTATTCGTGTACACGCTGCTTCCGACGTTGGGAATGTTGGATATTTTCAAGGCTCAATATCGAAGGTGCTTACCTTTCGTTTTCTCCCCCCCCCCCCCTCCCCTCCCCCCGCGTATCTGTTCTAGCCCATATTTTTACCTTTTTTCTTCCCTCGTTTTTTTTTTTTTTTAATTCAGTTTCACCGGTTCCTCCATCCTTTTTTTTTCATCTTTACCTTCCGCCTCCGAATTCGACTTCGATTCCGGTCGTACGAAGTCGCTTTCTCGGTCGCCGTATACACGCGAAGTAGAAGGGATGATGAAAAAGAAAAAAAAAAAAATGAAAATCCGAACAAAGGGGAAGATTTTTTCGAATTCGACGTTGTAAGAAAAATTTTCCACACTTTTTTTCCGTGCCCGATGTACATACGCGCGGACGTGTACACGTATACCGTATACGTCTACACGGGTAATTTTTTTCTGCCCGGGGACGACAGGGAAGTTATTTCATCCCTGAGAGGGGGTGGGTGGGCGGGCGGGCTACGCGCCGCTACTTCAACGGGCCGCTCTCTCTCTCCCCGTAAGGATGACATTCAGCCGAGACTCGATCTTGTACAGCTGAGGCTCGAAAATTGATCGAAAGGATGTCCCGGCTCCGTCCCGACTTCTTCCTTTAATCGAATTTCCATTATGTAGTACGAGCGTGTTCGGGGTTGTACCGGCTTGCCCGGGTGATTTTCCCCGCCCCGGTACCGGCCGAGATATTCAACTCGGTCGAATCTTTGACTTGTTTTTTTCAATTTTATCGATTCACCCGAATGAATTCCGATCCGCAAGTGGATCCAGACGCACGAATTATCCTTGGAGATGTTTCACGCGTGTCACGCAAAATTACGTACGCAGTTACGCGCGGATAGAAGCGTGTTCGAAACTTGGGGCAACAAGGGTGTAACACGGTGGTAAGGCGTACGCCGACGTGGGGTCGATATCGGCAGTGTAAAGGAGCTTTTTGTACCTTCCGCTACTTACGGGTGGCACACCGATTCGAGGTTTACATGCGTTTATACGGGGTAAAACTCCTTTCCTAAACTTTGTAATAACGTCGATAAGTTATAAAGCCCTCCCACCGCCGGCCGCCCGCCCGCCCGCCTCCACTTTAGCTGGGAACGATCACCGATCACGTGAAACTTTGCCAAATGCAACTCGCCCCCTGTACAAAAACGATATTACTTCATTGTACTCCTATTTATTACGTACGTATCCGGGATACGTGTGTGTAACACGAATCGTAATATTCGCCCGTGACTTTATTTGGACTTTATTTTTCTCCTCGTTCCGCACGAACCCTTTTTTTTTTTTTTTCTCACGGCCTCGTAGGGATCGAACTTTTCGTTTTAATCTCTCCATAAATTTAACGTATGAAATATTCCCTTTGACAAACGCGCGTAACAAGGACGGTTAGTTTTTTACTTTTTCAGTCCATATCCGTTCCATGATCCCCGAATCAACAGGGTTTTTATTTGACGATTTGATTGATTGAATTTTCATTACTCCTCCACCTCTCTCTCGATATCCTTGTTTTTCTTTCTCTTCCTTTTTTTTTTTTTTTTGCGTTTTTTTGTTTTCAACCAATTTTTTTCCATTCCCATCACATTTCATCGTTGATCGGTTTGCCTTTTTTTTTCACATTCCACCATTTTCAACAATTCATTGGATTATTTATTTGTTCCATTTTTTTGTTCAGATTTTTTTTCAATATCGTTATTCTCGTTACAGATAATCTTTTCAACCAGGCTGACAGCGGGACTGCGTTAGCGAACGGTGAGTTTTTCATCAAAATAAATAATAATAATAACAACAAAAATCACGACAACTATTAGAATTATAACACATTGCGATACCGCCGCATTAGAGGGTTTTTTTTCGCGATTCGAAAAGTTTTTTTTTTTTTAGTGAGACGCAAAAAAAGGTGGTAACAATTTTTTTCATTTCACCTTTGGTCCCGTTCACAGCCATCACCGGGGGTCGGACCGTGAAAATTTTATTCTTTTCCTCCATTTGCTTCTTTTTTTTTTTTTTTGATGCTTTTTTCGTTAATTCTTGGTAGAAGTAATTGAAGGGGTCCGGAAGAGGAGGTTAATGGATTGTGCGGCATTGATTGACCCCTTTGAACCTCGAAATACATTTATTTTACCAAACGAATAATCCAGAGTTCTGTAATTGAGAGCTTTTTTTTTCAATTCTCAAAGAGTGAAAGGTGGAGACAATTATGGTCGGTGGTTTTTTAGTACGCAGTTCTTTACGTTTCGTGGCCAATGAACCGGGACACGGATATTCAGACTTCGTGACGAGGAGTGAAGGATCAGGGGGGATGTATTTTAGGAGGATAAAAAATAAAGGATATCGAATAAGCACTCGCTTCGTTAGGTGAACTTGCACGAGAGCGAACGACACCCGCGAGCGTTTTGGATAACGAAGTCCTCTTGTTTCGGTAAAAGAGGGCGAATAATTTCAGCGACAGGTGTCGAAGAGGTCGGCGATGATTTCTCGCAGCAGAAATGGAATCGTAGTTTTTTTGTAATATTCGATATTTCCGCCTGTCTGGTTTTTTCCTCGCATCTTGTAAAATTATTCGATGAAAAAATTGTGATCGGATTAAATTTCTTTCGTGGAGTCGAGGAGTCTCAGATTGACTTTCCTTGCGCGGATTGAGAAGAAAAAAAAAAAGAAAAAATAATTGATACAAATAATCGAAGGAGGGATACAGAAACAACCGATCGAATGGTTAACTCGAACTGGATTATACAAAGTTTCCGGGGGGGAAACTAATTTCTCGTAATTTCAGATGAATGGATTCCGATCTAACGGTGCAATTTCGGTCCGACCTATTCCTGTTTATTTTCTGAATAAATCAACGTTATATGTAAATCCGTCCTTCCCACGTGTCAATTGAATTATTTATTCGTTTCAATCAACCCGGGATAGGTGTTCCCAAAGTCTCCGGATCCGGAGACTGCCTTTTAATTATTCGTTTTCACGATCCCCGGCGCTCAACACCCGCCGCCCGTTAATGCGAAGAATCGCTAAGTGAATGCAATATTCTTATTTGCAGAAATATTGCAATTGTTCAGTCGATCGGATTTTTCCAGTAGCGTGTGAAAAACGGAGAAGCAAAAGCACGGAGCTACGAGCGCATTATCCGATCCACGCGGTCGTATTATATTTTCTAACGTGTACAAAAAGCTTCTCGTGCTCCTCCGCTTCTGCTCAGGAATCGAAATTCTTCGAACAACGCGAAGATTCCGCGAGCTGCTTTTTCGGGACAACGTACTCCATGGGTCGGGGGGAGGTCACGGCTGTTTCTATTCGGCTATGAAGAAGAAATTTCTCATTACTTTTCCTGATTATTATTATTTTTTTTCTTTTTTTCTTTGTAAATTGTACGTTCGTTTCGTTTTTCGAGTGGAGGCCAAGAAGAAAAGTCAGAAAAAAGAAGAATGAGAAAAAAACGAAAAATCGCGATGGTAGACAGCTGCCGCTGCCGCGGATGAAAAATTTGCATTGTTGCTCGAATAACGATGAACATTACGGAGTTGGAAGAGGGAGGAGAAGGGGGAGAAGGGGGTTTTTATTAGCAAATTGGTGGTGCGGATGCAGGTTTGGATCGAGGGAAAAAAAAAAAGATACATAGCAAATGAATAAAAATGATAAATAAAACCGCGAACCCGATGAAAGAGGGGTGTGTGTTCAGGTGATAGAATGGCTGAATGTACGCTACGAAAGTCTGGGAACCGTAAGGGCGCAACCCCCTCAACCGTTGACTCGCTTTGAACCGATAACCGATTTTTACGGATATTCGCGTTGCTTTGAATTTGAGGTTGTTTTTTTTTTTTTTTTCAAAAATATCATCGATTCTGATGAGGGCGAATATTTTCAACGATGATTGAATATAGAGGCGGTAGCAATAGAAGAAAAAAAAAAAAAAAAAAAAAATCACGAGAAAATAATTATGATGTATAATAATTTTTTTTTTTTTTTTTTAACCTTGTCATGCGAAGATGAGTGTTATCAAGAGTTATCTTTACGTATATATGTATATATATATAAAACACGTACGCGCGTGTTGGAAAAAGTTTTTTAACAATAGAAAAGTTGGTCAAGTTTTATAATAAGACGGACGGTTTTCACCACCTTCTTCTCCGCTTACCTACCGCGAGCTACCATCTACTACTTCTCTCGTTCTTCTACCACACAGGCAGCGCAACGCCACTCGTTCTCCTCGTTTTTCCTTGAATCTGATAAAAATCTCTTTTCCCTTATATTACTGAATCGTTATTATTATCATTATCGTTACTATTATTACGGCAGCTAGAAACTTGAGAACGAGAGGATATTTTAATTGCTTCTGTGTACATACGAGCCGTAACGGGACGAAATGAAATATACAGAAGCTCTCAAAAGTTACGAATAAAATTGAGATCCTACCTCACTCCGGTGACTGTTGAACGGACTAGTTGTGTTTCACGCGATTGAAAAGTGCAAAATTCTACGAACGAAATTTCACCGACCACCCCGTACAACGGAAACTATAGATTCGATGGATTTTTTTTTTCACGACGAAAATCGATTCTATTTTCTCGTGTCTCGTCGACCGAAATTTCATTCCGTCTTCGATGAACGAAGAGACGACGAAGCGGAAATGACGGAGAGAAAAAAAAAAAAAAATTAGAAATCGTAACGCGAAAGGAATGAAAATTATAATACACGTACACGCGGTACAGATATCGCGGTAGGTCTTCATCCGAGTCGATTGTAACCTCCGACAATTCCATTCTTGATACTTTTTTAGTCGCTGCCGTTGCGAGGCGGGTTGGCTGGTCGGGGAATAGGAGGGCAGATAGATAGAAGCCACTGGAGATAGAATAGTAGGGGGGTAGTAAAAGGCGTATAGAGTCGGTTTCTGCAAGGAGATAAAGTGCTCCATTTGTTGCACAATATCAGCTACTTCGGGTCGCAGCCCGCTGCTGGATATGGAACTCCCTTTATATGGTTTTACCGTACCGCAGACATAGGCGTATGTACGAGCGAGCGCCGTTACATATGTATCCACCAGCCGTCAAAACCTTCTGTCCCAACCCTTCCGCTATTTTTATTGCCATCGCTATTATCATTATTCCACCCCATCTCCTCCTCTCCTCCTCCCCGCCTCCCCGCCGCCTCCTCTTCTCTCGCTCTCTTTATTCTCCTTTTTGTCGGACTTGTGTAAGGATATTTCACGGTTATTTTATCCGACCCCTCAAATCTCACATCTGACCCCAAAGAGTCATAATCCATTCTCGTCTCAACCCTGAAACGGTGCTTTATTTTTTTGCACTATACCTACGCAAGCGAACGCCCTACGCCGAAGATATACACACGCTCTTGCGAGGACGAGTTTATGATGGGACCGTAAAAATAAACTAAATCGCAAATTTTCTGTCGCACGAATAGAGAAAATCTAGAGTATAACGACACCGCGTGAAATGTTGACCTACAAGTTCGATCCGCGGATAATTAAAAGCTGCACGGTTGTCTGCGCGTTGCATACGGACGTTGTGCGGAGTCCCCGAGGGTGCAGCAGCTCGGGGTGGTTTATAATAAGGATATAACAGCCGAGGTAACCAGACTCGACTTAACGTTGGATACGATGATAATGATGATGATGACGACGATGACGATGACGATAATGATGATGACGAGGAGTAGGAGTAGTAGTAGGAGTCAAAGCGGGTGTACGATATACGTGTCCCAACCGGGAACCGGGAGAACCAGAGAAACTCGATTAAGTCCATAATTTATTAGTTGATAACTCGAGTAGGTTGTTCGGATAGGTTGGGTCGGTAGTCGGTATTAAGATGGTTAAGAGTATAACCTGGACTCGCGGTACGCGCGTCGGTCGGGGTACCTACTCCTTAATTGGGTCTACAAGTCTCCGCTCAGCTACCGTTCAATTAGACACAAAAGAACCCCGGGAAAACAACCGAGCCGAGCCAACTCGATGAATATAACACGTGTACGATATTCCTGCAAAGCTGCGAACAAAAAAAAATTACTCCAAAATGGCGAATTGGTTTTTCGAAAGCTTTCCGAAAAAAAATCAATTTTTCAATCTGACATCCGAAGAGATACTGATTGAGATTTTTCAGAGACGTCGTGATCAGAGTGGTGTAAATATACGAGCATATGTGTTACAGAAATTGAGTTAGTCGGCGGAATATGGTAATGTTCGCAACGTACCCGATGACCGCAGTCGGCTTTTCAAACTTGAATATAAACGTTGCTGATATAATTCTGTTTGTTCGCTTCAGAACTTAGTTTCCCAAACCGGCCCCTAACGCGGACACCAGCGAGAGCTTGCACCGCACCCAGTCGCCTCCGTCCCCCGCCAACTCACCGTCGTAAGCTGAGACATCGGTAACGCGAACGAAAGAGAAAAAAAAAAAAGCAAAAAAAAACTTCGTCAAAATTCCGGTTTGCGAGCGACCATTTCTCTCTCTCTCTCTCTCTCTCTCACTTCGCGATACTCGGGAGCAACTCGTCGTAAAAAAGCTCCCTTCGACGCGTACGTTTCAGATATATATATATATATATATATATATATATATATATATATATATATATATATATATATATATATATACGTATAGAATAAGAAAAACACGAAAGAGTGAAAAAAAAAAACGAAAAGCTGGTGTGGAGTGCAGATAGCTGATACCTATAGCTAGCTACTAAGTGGTTACAGTATATAGAGTGGAAAACGTGACGCTAAAAGAGAGAAAAGGAAGAGGGAGGTCGTGGGGGTGGAAGGGCGGAAAAAAAGGGAAAGGGATCGGGTAAAAGGGAGACGATCGCGATCAGCGGTCGTCCATGATGATCCGACGAGTAGGCTCGTCAGAGAGCCATTTAGCAGCGAGCATTCGACGGTGTGTAAGGGGTGCGGAAAAACCGGGGCGGGGGGGTGGGGGGAAAGGGTGGAAAAAATGGAGAAAAAAATTTAAGAACAAAAAAAAAAAGTAAAAAAAAAATAAAAAAAAGAAGAAAACTCGGAGAGAGAGAGAGAGAGGACGAAGAAGGAAAAAAAGGGAGCCGTGGAACGCACACCTCGGCTGACAGACCGAGCTAAGAGTCGACCGACTCGGATATAAAGTGAAGTAGCTGGATAGCTACGTCTGATAGTCTTTATTATCTGATCGAAACGACGGACTATCGTCGAGTGGGAAAACTGATATCGCATCACACGGACGCGGCGTTATAATTTTTTTGTCTTATTCTTTTCATGCGGAGAAGATTCATTTATTTATTCTATTTTTTTTTTTATTTCAGTTCTTTCGTTTAATTATCGAAGTCCACCGACATTCTTCGCAACATCGAGGTACACGGTACGTTTGACGGTGTTCATTTCGAGCGAACAATTCTTATTACGACGGTGGAAATATTCAATGTCTTTTTTCCTACTTTATTTCTTCGTCGATTCTTTTTTTTTTTTTTTCTCTCTTCACCTGGAACATTTACGTATCGGCGAACATCATCGAGTACAGGGCGATTCATGCCAACCAGCCAGCTGGGCGGGGCGACCCTGACCATTTTACAATTTTTATTCGTGGGATTGGATTGAAAAAAAAAAAAAAAGAAAACAGAAAATTCCTGAACAGTAGTTGGTCGGGTTCTGAAATTATAATTTTTCATTACGACGTTAGAATAAATAAAACAAGGTTACCGATCGATTGCCGTGAAACGGTGTACGCAGGCGATTCTCGTCCAAAATGAACATTTCGCACGATTCAAATATTTGAAGAGGATCGCCTGCGTTGGCCAGCTTTCCGTTCGTCGTAATGTTGTTTTTTTTTTTTTTTTCTCTCATACACCGGAAAATAAAAGGGACGATTTCAATTTCGCGTACGGTCGAGGTATCGCCACGTGAGTCCGTCGTATCGAAAGAATGTCCCGCTGTAGCGGACGCGGTCAGTTTAAACGGACTTTTTGGGGGTTTCGAAAGAGAAAGGTGAGGAGGAAAGAGAAAACGAAAACCGACCGCGATCCCGAACAGGAGGACTTCGTGCACGCGCGCGAACGTCGAAACGAATGGGGGAAAAGGGTATATCAAGGAAACGTAGCGAGGGGTGAGGAGCGGAAGGTATCTAAACTTTGTCAATTAAACGATTAAAGTCAAGTTCAAGGAGACGAAAAACGATAACGAACGCAGAAACCAACCAGCCAACCGAAGCGACGCCGAAAAGGACGAGTGCGATGACGTTGGATTTTAATGTAAAACTGTTGGGGTGAAACAACAAAGGTAAAGAGGAACGCCCGAAGTTAACTCCTTCTCGTTCCCCCAACGATACACCGGCTTTTAAAGCCGAGTTCAAAGTTGCAAGGGCTCGTTACAGTCGTGCCTATACTTTAAGTCCGAGTTTAGCCTATCCCAACGTCCTACGGGGTGCTCGCGTAGATTTTCAAAAGAAATTCGACGACGGACGCGGCGAATGATTTTTTCATCGGACGATAAAGAAAGTCGGATCCGAAAAATTTTCCAATTTCAACGAATCGTCGCCTCGATTCGCGCGACGTCGGAAAAATTTTAGCCGCCGTAGACGGGCTTCTGAGGGAGTGAAATTTTTCGGAACCACCCCGTGCATTCATCGCCAACCCATAACGCTTAACTTCACCAAACTTCGTCCCTGTTTCGTAGTAGTACAAATACAATAATGATAATAATAGGTACGATAATAATGATAATAATGGGATGCCAATTATCAGAACCGCTTTGAACTACCGCTTCGAAAATGTTCTTATTAATACTCATCCCCATCCCCCGCCCCCGCCCCCTCCACCCCGCCTTCCGTCGTCAATAAATTTTGGAAGAGAAACTCCGACTCATTTAGCGCTACTGCTACTGATGGGGTACGTTTCTAAAAGCCGCTCAGAAAACTTGGGTAATTAATTTAATAATTTTGTCGTACAATTTATAGTCTTTGAATTTAATGAAATTCAAAGAGAGATAAAAAAAAACGAATTATATCATAATTACTAGTACCATCGCTTTGATGTTCGATTTCTTTTCGACTTATCGAATGCAATGTAAGCAATCGCGAACTCCTCGGTGTGCTCCAACTTTGGAAACTTCCCTGAAAATTTCGGCGATCGCGTTTCGTCTGAAAAAATTATTAGTCGGGGGTGAAAAAAAAAAGTCAGAGGGTCTGTAGGTTTTTGGGTGACGTAAAAACCATTGAATCGATTTCGAAAATCAGAGACCGGCTGTAAAGTTTAATTGAAAAGGAGGGCGAACCGGGTAATTCCGAGAGGATCGCAGAGAAAAAAGATTTTCGAAATTGAGATATTACATGAGCGGAGCCCGAAAAAATCAGAAGTGGTGAAAAACCCTGTTCGGATTTCATCCGCACAGACGCCTCTCGAATTTGAGTGACTTTTTTTTTGTTGACTCGGGAGTTAATAACTTTGAAAAGGCGGATCACGAAAACTCGCCGTGGAAGACCGTCGACGAGAGACCCGACCCCTTTTTACGCGCACCTTCGTCGTAACTCCAGGTGTACCCGTATAACCCGGCGGCGGCTGGTCTACCGCGGAGCACAATTTGCGAAATCCCGCTATACAAATTGGTTAGAAATTGACAAAGCCGGTTCTCGAAGGCCATAAATAACAAAAGAGAGAGAGAGAGAGACGAAGATCGGACTGCGGTACGGGGGGTAACGCTGCCGGTAGCGGAGTACCGACGTTAACCTCCCCAAAGAACATCGGAAAATTCAATTTTTCATAACATTCGCCAGAAGCTTTTTCTCCCCCCCCCCCCCCCCCCCCGCGGCTCGTGTATTTCGTTCTTCCACTCTTCTAGCCATTGGCCCGGTCGTTCTTTTTTTTTCTCTTCATTCTTAGTTATTTTTTACCAACCCCTTCTCACCCCCACCCTCCCATAGACTACCGCTGCACCTGCGGTGTCGGATGTGGATACGGGAGAACTGAATTCACGTACGGGCTCACCATATTTATGTTCTGCTTATTCAATAATCGAGGCGATATTTTTGCAGAACACGATACCGCCGTTACGTAGCCAGCTCTGTTTTACGAAGTATCTTTCCCTTGTTTCTTCCTTTTTTCTTTTTTTTTCCACATCGCTTCCTTCCATTTTTTTTTTTTAATACAGACTTCGCCGTCAGGTTTCTCTCAGGTGTACGTTCCCCGAGGGTGCGGAGTTCTCGTCATCGAAATGACCCGCGGAAAAATCGCGATCTCGCTGCGGATCGATGAAGTTTTTCCCCGAACTCGATGAAAAATTTTCTGCTATCCGACGGAGGAGCTCGAAGTTTTTGAAAAGAGGAAAAAAGAAAAAAAAAAAGAAAAGAACAAATTTGCGTAGCAAACGACTCCGGGTACACCTAGTCTACGGATGTTGCGAGCCCCTCCATTGTATCCCGACAAGAAAACAAGCGGTGCCTTTAATTATTTTCGCATTAGCTGCGAAAAAGCAGACGAGTTTGAAGTGGAAGCGAGGCCGAAGTGGACGGGGATGGTTTTCCCCCCGTCGTTAATCTGTGGCGGGTATTTTCAGCCGCCCCTCAACGGACCGTCGCTTCATTCTCTTCGTTCTTTTTTTTTTTTTTGTTCATCTTCTTTCCGTTAATACGCTACACGGCCGGTCTACGGCTCCGCTCACCTACACCGACGACCCTTCCCGTGCCTTTTCCGCCCACCTGTTCAAACTTCAAACAATGCAATAACTTCTGGAAAACAGCGAATCGCCGTACCCGCGGGTTTTAGCGTAACGCAAATAGAACGCGAACACGTTACAGGCGAGTGGTTATACGAACGCAGGCCGCAATTTTCACAGGTGAACAAAAAAACCCGGGTAAATAATTCTTTCGCTATCCGATTTTTAATTATTATCGTATTTTGTTTGCTCGCCCATTGTTCCGTTCCGCGATATCGTCCACCACCCCCACCCCCATCCCCACCCGCGTTCGGCGAATCTTCCCTTCTCCCGTTATCCCCCGTTTATAATCCGACATTTTTTCCATCACCTTAAATCATTCGCCGCCGTTCACGATTTTCTACCGTTGTTTAGTTTTTCGCGACGCCGCCCGTTGGTTTTTTTTTTTTTTTTTTCTCTCCCGTCGTTGTCGCCCCCCTCCCCCCCCGATGATCCCCCATTTTTTTCATGTCACTTTATCGGTATCGCCCGTCATTTTTTGTACGATTTATACGAAGTCGTTCTCCGTTCGCGCCGTTCGCGAGTCGAGAGAGAGAGAGAGCGAGAGTTCATTTCGACGCGGATAACGCGCGGTCCGCGTTACGACGTTAAAGGTCAAGGAAACGAGGACGTTTTATATTTTCGCTGTTTATAAGACGTGTTATTGCCGGATAACATCTACGCTGCTGAACAATGCCCCCCCGTACGAAGGAGTAGAACGTTGACGACGACTACGACGACGACGACGGACTGGTAGGGTATCCAAACTATATGCAAACGGTGTTTGCGTCCCCTAGGAATTTCATTAGGTCTGTAGCTCGCATCGACGCCGGTACAGGAGGAGAGAGCGTACGTACGGCGGTAAAGAGAGGGCGGAGAAGGTCCCGACGTTCCACCGCGACCATCGAGAGTGGGCGAGATAACTTCCAGCTATATCCACCTCCGCCTCGCCGTCAGCTTCCGAGTTTCCCTGGGACAGGAGAGTCCGGACAATCGAGACAATCTGCTTTATATACTGTTCGATGTACCGGTCCGTATATACGGACCACCACCACCACCACCACCACCGCCACCGCCACCTGTACCGCGAGCAGTTTCAGCCGTTGGAAATTCTCTTACGGAATTTTGATCGCCTCTCGCGGTGTTGTACGAAGGGGGATGGGGGGAGGTAACGCCGTCTGCGTGTTTTTCTTCGACTTTCGAGAGACCAGCCAGCTCGATAATAATTCATGCGGTCTTCCAGATTTCACCGGGGTTTCGTTCGCACTTGAAATCCTTTTTCATCCCCATCCGCTTCACTTGGAATCCCTTTCGTTTAATTAAACTGTCCTTTGTACGTATAGAAGCTCAGGCTCGAGCCCGAGCTCAACGAAAGCTCCGAGAGCAGACCCATTACTAACATCCATAAATAAACGCACCATATTTTCGACCTTCGGGATTCTACGTCGCCACCACCCCCACCCCCATCCCCCTCACCCCCCCACCTCACCCCTCCGCGCTAATCCTCCCCTTAATCGTTGACAATTTAACACCTTTTTACGCCCGTTATTCGTTTCCGTTTCCCCTGTCTCTCTTTTCTCAGTTTTTTCTCTTTTTACGCACAATACGCCGGTTGGTTTCTTTCGTCGGATAGAAGAGAAGAAAAAACGCGAAACTGGATGGGAAAAATCAATCTCGTCGATCCGCGGGAAATAATACGAAGCACGTAGAATAGGTGAAGGTAGCTATTCTCCGTCTCTTATTCGTCTCGATAAATCTCCCATAGTTTTTTTTTTTTTATACTTTATTTTCAGTCATCCGAACCTTCGCGACTTCTCGAGGTTCCTCGTTCGCGGCTTTTCAAACCTTTTGTTCACCTGCGGTGTATCAAAGTCGGACGTTCGTCGGTCTCTTCTTCGTCTTCGTCAACATCTTCGACTTATTCAACTTCGTCTTCTTCGAGGATCGTGTTCTCTAATTTTTCTCAACATCGCCACCTTTATATTCCCACAGCTTCCTCTTCATCCAAAACCGGATCAGTTCTTCGACTTTTTATTATCCATCTGCAGCGTTTTCAACCCTTTGGGGTTCTTCGTCTTCGCGCTTCTTCTCGATATTCTTCCCCGGAGGTTTTCCTCCTATCGTCTATTCGTCAATTTACATGATTCTCGAAACTTCTATATATATATACATATATATACACACGTATATCGCGAAACTGCATATGTCACCGGGTGTCGGCTTCATCCTTTTCGCTTATATTTCTTCGCGGTTCTTTGAGCGTCGGTTAAATCAGAGGGACATATTTCTCGGTGTGAAGCCCCGCGGAGAACGCGGTTCCGGAGAACCTGCGGGAGCCTCGGTACCCAACGAAACCCTACTTTCACCCTGCCCACTTGACTCGCTCATCTGACTTGCAAATGTAATCACTAAGGGCGAGCATCGAAGCCCCGGGAGCGGGCGCCCCATGCCACCGCGGGGAACCCCCCACCCACCCCTACCGCCTCCGCCTTATTCCACACCTCGTACGCCCGTACCGACAGCTCACCCTCCCCCTCCCCCTCCGTTTCCTCCTCCCCGCAGATCTCAGTTTCCGTTACCGCCGAATCCTCCGAGTCCTCGGATCCTCCTACCAAAAATCACAAGAACGCCAAACGGCTAATGCACCGGTTCGGATCATATATCGCGAGTCAAAGGGGAGGAGGAGGAGGGAATATAAAAGGTGGGTAAATAAGGAACAAAATCAAGCAAAGAGCTTCCATTGATAAAACGGCACGAAAAAAAAAAAAAAAAAGGACACGGTGTTAGAGCGTGGGAACGTGTGCGCCGGAGACTCGGTTGAATCGAGATACGATTTTTGCTCGTTTTTATAGATTCGAAGGAAAACAAAAAAAAACAGACGAAATAGGGAGGAAACTTCAAAGTATATTCTCATTTTCAAAGTTCACCTTATCCGAAAGCAATTTTTTTTTTTTTTTGAAATCCTTTCCCCCGGTAAAAGGTAAATCACCGTTCCTTCGCGTTTTAATAATTACGAGTTTTACGCCACCCTTATATCAAATAAAACTCGACGTGTAGACCGACCCCTGGAATGGCCTTAAAATCCTTCTTGTTTTTTTCTTCTGTTCCCTTCTTTGCTTTTTAACTGGAAAAATTTTTTGTAAAGGCGTATTAACCGACTTTAAACGGTCGTCCTACTTAATTTTCCGAGTGGTGAAAAATTTTCGTTAGCTTTGAATTACCTTCACCGGACCTCCTCGTTTTCCGTACACTGATTTCGCGATGTAAAATCCCAAAATCAAGCGGTTTTTTTGGAAAAATAGTTTTGTCCCTCGAGCCGATTACCAATTTTTCGAAAAAAACCACCCCTCTTCGTCTAAGGTCACGTGTGCATAACGTAGTCACGCAGGTCATACGTATATATATCTCAGTGCAATCTACGAGGAATTTCAACGGCATAAATCATTAACTCACACTCACCCGCTTTGACTACTCAAATCTCCGCGTTAAGTGCCGCCTCTTAATTAATACACCCGCAATTACATGAGCACCCCCCTCCCCCTCTTTCGCCCTCCCCCCCCCCTCCCTCACCCCTCTGGGACACGTGATTCCCCGGGGAAGTACGGATATTCGCGCGTTCGACTCTCAACCTCTTTTTCCCTCCCTCCGGAAAAAGAGGGACGAATGAAAAAACGAAACGAGGGATTCTCTCATTGAATACTTCCGAAACGCGAACTTCGCTCCTTCTTTCCTTTCTTCTTATTCTTCTTCTTCTTCTTTTTCTTCTTCTTCTTCCGTTCCCGTTCATGTTCCGCCGGCGGGTTGTTTTAGGAGGCGGCAGTTAGAGCTAATTGATATTCCGCAGCTCGCGCGACTCGCGGGTTAAGATGGGGAAGAGGTGGCGCCGGGGCATCGGGTGCTCTGGGACGAGATGCGTTAATCCGTATTGTGCTCGGGTTTCGGTCATCAGTCAAAAACACGCCTCGCCAACATCCGACAGGCCTTCCTGGCCGGCGGATCCTCGCTTACGGCTGACCCGCACTGACCGCTACCACTGACGCCGTATCGCCACCGATACCGCCACCACCGGTTTAACCTAATCACATCCCTCGCCTGATGTATCGTTAAAACGTGACCACCACCCCCCCCCCCCCCCCCCCCCCCCCCGAACCCTCCGCAGCTTTCCATCGTTATGGAAAACGGAAAACTGTTGCTGTCGAAAAAAAAAAAAAAGAAAAAAGAAAATCCAATGAAAAAGCTAGTTGCCCGAAATATCGAAATTTCGAGGAGCTCGAAAGAAACCGCGTACATCGAGGAGGCTCGCGAGATGGACGTATCCCGCGAATCGAACGTTTTCCAAAAACCGTGTCGCGCGTTCGAAAACTTTTGGACAGCTTTTTTCGCGGAGCAGGTTGTTCCCGTTTCTTATAGGGCGGTATCCGTGTCGACGTTAGGTGAGAAAAGCGGGTAAAAAAAGAGACGAGGAAACTCTATTAAACCTCGAAAAATCAAGTCAGTCCAGTTTACCTCCTCCGGAGGGTTAGCGGCAACTTCCGACCGCTAACCACTTGGGACTCTCCACCCTCCCCCCCACCCTCCCTTCGACTTCGCCTCGCGGAAAAACCCCTCGACGTTTTCACCGTGAAATAGCTTTTGGCTGACCTCTACGGACTGGCGGGAGTTACGCTACTACTGAAAACTTTTATCCGATATATACGCCATTAACTGGACTATCCGCACTTCTATTTCTACGAGCACCTACGAACGTGTGTACCGGGTATGTATATAACGTACACGCGTGTGCGTGAACAGGCGGAGCGTTGAAAGGTCGAGATTAACAATGAGTCGACGCGAAAAGTATAGGAAACGAAGAAAGCGAAAGGATCCGCGAAAATTAGTAGGCTTTCGCGGGGGAAATTTCGTGTTTTTTCTTCTTCGCTACGAAGATGTGATAATAATTTGTCGGAACAATAGGATAAGAATGAACGAAGGGAGAAAAGAAGAAAGGTGGGGAGGGTTTTACGTACAGCCCTTGACTAATGACTCCTAGCAGTTTTTTTCTCCCCTAATTGCTTTCTCCCGAAGTGCGCCAGCGAGTCGCGTTCGGCTTTCGCGTTCCGTTTCATATTTTATTTCGGTGTTTGAAACTCCGGTACACGACGTGTATACCTACCATTTAATTAACCGACGAGTCGGCTTCTATTTACTCCAAATTCCTCTCAAAAAACTTCCGAACGTTTCGTTCTTCCGTTGAACTACGGGGGCCGGACCGCGGAAACTCGAAGAAGTGCTCGAGTTTTAATAGATTTGATTATTCGTCGAGATTCCGATTCCCACTTTTGAAAAGAAGACGCTCTCGAGTAACTCGGATTTCATTGGTTCGCGGTACACCCGCGACGAAGAATACAGAGTTGAGATTGCGACCGTAACTTTATCCTTGTAAAATTAGCGAAGCAGGTAAGCTTTTCGATATGGATTTCGGGAGTGGAGGAAAAACGAGCTTTTCTCGAAAATTCAACTGTCGTGACCTCGGGGGGCGGGGAGGGTGGTGGGGGGAAATTCCTCCCACCATATCCTCCTCGACGGTCGAAGTAACGAGGTACTGGAGCTTCCGCGAACATACGAAAATCTGTTTTCGTACATCACATTCGTATCTCCGTCGATTGATAAACGAGGAACGCGATGTTCTTTCGAATTTAAAAACGCCGAAACAGCGGCGAAATATCGCGAGCGGTCAGACGAACGAATTCGAATGCGGATCGGATGTGATGGGATTCGGTGGGGCGTTCTTCGCGAGAGCGTTTCCCCGTCCGATCCGTCCGAGGGAATTCCTCGGCGCGACCGACCTGGATAGAAGACGTTTCGCGTAGCCCCACACGCTGTTTCGAACCGTTACGAATTTATCAAACGTATCTATGAATCTTCCGAGGCGTGCGGCGCGGCCGAACGCCGTTCGAATACCAAATCGCCGCTTCGAACGAAACGCGGGGAGAGAACAATACCGAGACTCGAAAAAGAGAACGGACTCTCAATTTCAGCGACAGATTCGCTCAATCTCGTGCTAGTAGCGAGCGGTCGCTCTCCTCGTAATCGACTCGCGGTCGTGGACCAGTCCGAGTCGGTTTCACGTCTCAGGGTCACCTACAAGAGCAGCAGCGGCAGCAGCAACAGCAGCAGTCAAACGGCCGGACAAGCGAATGAACGACCGAACGAGCCGTACGACCGAACCGCGACGGTATTTCGATCAGAAGTGAACCGAGCGTAACGGAATGACGTCATAACGTTCCTGTAACGGTGTGTGTGCGTAACGTGTGTGGGGATTCCACATCGACACGTTATTTACCGGCGTAGTATTCGAGGCACGAGAAAAAGGGGCAGCCAGCCAGCACCCAAGGAGTATATCGGACTATGAGCCGCTGGTGCCTCGTGTTCAACCGCGGAATCAGCATCGTCGCTCACATACCGTTCAGCCTCTGTAGTGTATCATCACACATCAGAGATTACGTACGTGTGTCCAAAGTAATAGAGAGCGAGAGAGAGAGAGAGAGAGAGAGAGAGAGAGTACGGAGAGAGGGAGAGAGGGAGAGGAAAGGAGATTTGCCGCGGCGATGTGTACTCCTTTTTCGCTGTACGTGCACGCCTGCGTTTCGTTGTGAACGTGCGTTGCGTATGAAACAACCGCGTACGTGAACGTCTCCACACGTTTGTGGAGGTGGTATTAATAATGGTGTCTGGTGGTTGTTCACCGTTCACTCTTCGTTCAAATCCCACCTATACGTACACGCTTAAGCGTAGAGCGAACACATTTCCGAAGCGTTCTCGTACGTACGCTGAATATGAGCTCGTGATAGTGTCGCGTACAGGTTGGTCGTTTGGTAGGGAGCTGCTGTTCCTTTACTACTCAAGAGAAGTCAGAGTTTAGTTCACTGTCAGGCGGTCAGACTAGACTGTTCGTAGATCGCGCGGGTTTGGATTGATAAAAAAAATTGAAAAAAAAAAAAAAATTTATCGTAAAAATCAGAAAACGAGGAACGAAGTTTCTTCGATAAAATTGAAACGCATCGCCTCCCGCTTCAGTTCGCGATCGCGAAAGCCGAAATATTGAATTGAAACGAGAGAAGAAAAAATTTTGTCAAAAAAAAAAAAAAACCAAAAAAAATAACACCCGAAAACAACCAAACTTCTAAGATGTTAGATGGATCGGTTGATTTTCATTACCATCTCAAGCTATTGAACACGTTTTACATTTTTATTCAAGAATGAAAAGAGGAGGTGCCGGGCCGCTTAACTTTGGCGTACCGGTCAAATCAGACGTCATTATCCGCGAGTGCTTTTTTTTCAATCCATCTCTCTTCAAACATCAAGATATAGAAGAATTTTAATCCACGAAACCGCAATAGAAAAAAAAAAAAAATTATCTCAACTGTGTTTATAATTGTTAATGCCTATCTTTGTTTAAAAAAAAAATTCTGCATTCTTTTTGATCAACAAGTGGCAATGGTGGTAAATAAATATTATTTATAGTTCGGTTGAAATTTTTTATTTTTAAACCTTTTATTTTTTTTTTTGTGATTTCACCGTGATAATAAAAAATGCAAAATTAAAAAAAAAAAACAAAAGTAAAAATCAGCCGAGTATTGCAAGGGCCACGGAAATAAGTTCGAAGGATCTTCGGTGATTTCATCGCTACGAAATTTTGAATTTTTCAAAAAATTCAACGATTCCGCACACTGCGTATTAGGTAAAAGAAAAAAGAATCTCCATACAATGAGACCAGAGACAAAAAAAAAATTATGACAACTGTCGCAAATTTTCCGTTTTTTTTCCAACATCCCTCAAACTCAGAAAATTCTTATTGATATTTTTATTTATCATCCGTTCGTTTTTTCCAATTTTTTAGTTCGTTTAAAAACGATGAGTTCACAAGACCGTACTATTTATACGTAGATGTCGCGGTGGGTTTTTTCTTTTTGGTTTTTTCATTTTTTTTTTTTTTTTCTTTTCTTTTCATTTTCCATTATGCATATTCAGTTCTATCTACAGGCGTTGTGCGACGTTTTGATATGATAATATTCTGAAATTCCTCTCTTTTTTTTTCTCCTTTTTTTTTTTTCCTTCACTCTCGTAGGTACACGTAGTGACAAATTAGGTGTGTATGTATGTATGTACTAGTTTGTTTTTTTCTTCTCCTTCTTCTCCCGCAGACTCTTTCTTTTCCGTCTTTTTATTTTATTTCATTTTTATTCTATTTTCTTCTTTTTTGGCACATCTAATCTACAGCTCTGTGTAAAATAACACCCACGTATTTTATATCTATCCATTCGTTATTCGAATACATACATACATACATTAATGCAGAGATATGGATACGAAGGTGTTTATACGTATATACGTGTAATATAAAATACACTCATGTACGTACGTACGAGGGTACGTGTATGCGTACGGTATGTGCAAAGAAATTATTTCTGAACCTAAATTTTATGCTGCGTAATTCGATAATTCCCAGTATGATATACAATGCGATTGAAAGAATAAAAAAGAATTCCGACACCGGGTATATAAAGTAATAATGATGTGTACGTATATATGTATCCACATACCAGAGATAAAGAGAAACAAAAAAAAAAAAAAAAAATGAGAAAAAAAAAGTGTCACGGGCAAAGTTGTCTCTTTTATTACACACCTATAAAGAATTCGTACACACATAAGTGTATACATGTGCACAGTATAATATACGTTGTAGTTTTTTAATTTTTGTCGACGTTTGTAAATTATTTATTTATTTTTGGTACACTTTTTTTGTCTTGGCAAACATTATTATATGCACCTACATGCACGGGTTGTATCTAGATTATAAATTATACACGTGATAATCGGTGGTAAAAATATTTCGTTTCCTATTTTCATTTTGTGAAAATAATAATTTTTTCGTTCGTTATTTAATTTTATTTAATTTGATTCGTCGCCGACAATAACCTGCACGGCGAGAGCGACACGAAATTTTATAACAGGTTATAATCATTGCGATAAGGATTGCGCGCGTGATTGCGCCGCTCTATGTTTAACGCAATTCGAGAAAATTAAATACGTATCTAGATGAGATTACGAAGAAGTGAGAAAAATTTTTAGAACAAATAAACGAATAATCGAAGAACAAATAATATTCGTTTTAAAAGTTGAAGATTTGTTCTAGAAATGGTCGGCGATCGTATCGTATTTTCTATGATTTTTCTCTCTCGTTTTTTACGCTTTTATTGTTCGTCTTTTTGTATCACTATTATTATTTTTTCTCTCCATTATACGGAGGTGTTCATGCCTAAAAAGGTATCAGTGATTACGTCATGAGTAACTGTATATAGGTATTTACATTTCTACCAGTAGGTGATGTGGGTTTTACTCACTATTTTATTTTTCGCGAATCGATCGCTGCGATATCACACACATTTACGGAAAGGAAAAACGTGGGAATAAAAAATGGAGGAAGACTTACCACAATGACAATAATAATTCCAACTGGACACACCACGATCACCTGGAACAGTCTCAACTTTGAACTAAAACTCTCAGGGTTCGAACTTGTAATTTTTTTTTCAATTTTCTTATCGCTTGAAATGCCCTATATTTTACACAACGTTGATATCGACCCAAAACAAGAATAGAAACCTCTATCATCGGTATAGTTACACAATCAATGTGCACGTCCATTGTGCCTCGACAATATTTTACTTCGGTCCATTCGATTGCGAATTTTTTCCATTTTTATTTCTTATTTTTCACCGTCGAAAAAATAATGCACTTCGCGCTGTTTCAATGCTTACCACTCGTACCGTGCGATTCTGTTGAAAACGATCGCGATCAACGCATGCGTCGAAATATTCGTATTTCTCGTTCTACGAGCGAACCCGAGCTCCGCTGGGGTCGGCGTAGCCAGCAGCGTAGACGCTTTGTTATGAGGCGTCACCTTGAAGCCTCTAGATCACAACAAGTCGCCTACGCCTGTGGCCAGGCCGACTCCAGCGGAGCTCGGGTTAGCTCGCAGAACGAGGAATAAGAATATTTCAACGCAAGCGTTGATCGCGACCATTTTCAACATACACTCGCTGTACACGACGCTGTCTGTTGCACCTGCGGAATAACGACCGTTGTGAAAATTCCAAGGCGATGATATAATCTTCTTATCGCGTGAGTTCATCTTTATCTATCTTCATACACACGTGTGTGGTATGTATACTTATTTGAAAATGTCTCACCGTATGTATTTTGATTCGTTTTCAATTTCTTGTGAATTTTTGTTTCTGATTCATACATCGTTTTATCCTTATATGGTGCACCTGTAAAAATGACTATATAATGTACTACGTATGTGGTACGAGTATATGAGACAGAAGATATTATCTTGACTACCCTAATTTTATCCCATAGGTAATATTTCTATCGTGCAAAGTACACTTTTTTTTCTCATAAAAGTATCTCATTTTTTGGAATTAATTGTTCACGAATCTCCCACGTTCATTGCAATTATTTGAACGAAATGATAATTGCGAGTATCGAATGAGACGAAATTCAATAATATATTAATCAAAGAACAGCGGGGTAAATACATAGGATACGTGTGTGGTTGAGTACGTATGTATATACCTCTGTATTCAATTTAAATTTCGTTGCAGTCGATTAACGAATTCGTCGGTCTGTCTCCGTTTTGTCTGCCTCCTCTTCGCGCATTATAATTGACTTCATTTAATTATGCAAGTCCGAATACATAACAATTATCATTATGTTACACACAACCGTCTAGACTCCCTATGTATTCGCAAGTACACGTATATTTTGTCACCTAGTTATATTCATTTCCTCCGCTAATGTACACGTACGTATGTGCAGGTATATGACAAAAAAAAATACATGTACGTAAATTTATTATAGTCCGCAGTCTACGCAGCGATTGTTAATTACAAAAAGATACACATTGGGGTGGGTTGAGAGGAATTTTTATTTTTTTATTATCTTAGCATGGGGGCGGAATTTCCACCTAATGATTACTCGATCGATTGCATAAGTATTAGATGATTTTGGCTTTCAGATTTGGATTCATGAGCTAATTATATGTGAAATTACTATTGAAGAACTAAAAAAGGAAATCGATTTTTGAGCAAAAAGTAAATCATTGTTTTAATTGGATTGAGTATGCTTTTTTTACGTATTTTGACCTCAGGAATCCGAATCTGAAAGAAAAATTGACCTATCGATAAAATTAAGCGAGTTATCGCCAATTTTCAGCTTTTTGGGGTCAAAAATAACAAATTTATTTTATAGTCTATCCTGATGTAATTTGAGCTCAGGAATCCAAATCCAAAGGAAAAATTGATCTATCTGCAAAAATGACCGAGTTATCCTCATTTTTTCGCATTTTTTGGCACTAATTTGAGGATATCTCGTCAGGAAAAAATCGTAGCTCAATTTACTCAACGGATTCGTGTTCCTGAGGTCAAAATACATAAGAAAAGTGTCCTTGGATCAATTTTGAAAAATAAAAATTTTTGGTCAAAATTTGAGATTTTTCCAAGGGGTACCCCTTACGATTTTTTCAAATTTTGACCAAAAATTTTTATTTTTTAAAATTGACCGTATGGCACTTTTCTTATGTATTTTGACCTCAGGAACACGAATCCGTTGAGTAAATTGAGCTACGATTTTTTCTCTTCGAGATATCCTCAAATTTATGCCAAAAATCGCAAAAAATCGCGAAAAAATGGGAATAACTCGGTTTTTTTTGAAGATAGATCAATTTTTCTTCTGGATTCGGATTCCTGAGCTCAAATTACATTGAGATAGACTAAAAAATCAATTTTTTATTTTTGACCCCAAAAAGCTGAAAATTAGTGATAACTCGGTCAATTTTAGAGATAGATCAATTTTTCTTTCAAAATCGGATTCCTGAGGTCAAAATACGTCAGAAAAGTGGAATACAATCAATTTTTAAAAATAAAAAATTTTGGTCAAAAATTGAAAAAATCCAAAGAGGTACCCCTTGAAAAATTTTCAATTTGTGGGCGAACAATCGATTTTTTATTGGATCTTCTATACTATTCTTATGTATTTTGATCCCAGGAATCCGAATCCAAAAGTCAAATTGATCTATCTATAAAATTGTAAAAGTTACCGCCAATTTGTCGCTCTGAAGTGTGAAAAATCAAGAATATCACGATGGGTTTTGTTCCCAATTTGATTCAATCGACGTCCTGCATCGTAGCTTTTGGGAATTCGGTCCTTTGGCGTTAATGATCAGTGGTTTGATTGTGAGTATGGTTTCCGAGACTCCTCAAAACGTAGAAAAAGTTACGTCAAGTTCGAAAAAAAACCTGGTTTGTGTATAATTTATAATCACACGAAAAACTAAATTACCATGCGTGCAAAGCACATGAATATCCACGTATATGTACACGTAGGATATACCTAAGAACAGTAAAAACTTCTTCATCCCCCTGGAAGTTTTTAAAAAGCAATGCTCCAAACCGAGATTTTTAACGCAGGTGAAAACGGAAACTGCAATTTTAAACACGCATGGTTTTTCTCAAGTATCTCAATTAGTCAGACGGTTCTAGTTTTTTCTTCCCGTTTCCGTTCCCTTATCTATTTCGTTTCCGTACGAATTTCTGTTCTACCTTTTCCGCACTGTACCGACAAGAAACGTTCGTACGTCGGAATAATTCGCGGAGGACATCAGGCATGCATGATATTACGCGATATCGTCATGCACCTAATACCGTGTAGTGAACTTATCTCTCCGCACATTTTCGACTTTTTTTTTTTTTCGATCGGTGGCCCCCTTCTCCCGGACCCCTTACCGACCGCCGTATTAGACGCCACTCAGGAATGACATCACCTCCCCGTATTACGTTTCCTTTTTTTCCTCCTTATTTTCTTTCCCCCCTTTTTTTCCGATACTTTGCGTATAAAAAACTACTTTTTCTTTCCCTTTTTTTCTCTCTTTCTTCCCCCTTCTTCCTATTCCGTTTCTTTTTTTATCTCGTATGCAAACTCGGTGCAACGGTGTATAAGAGACCGCGACGACGATCGTATGTAAGAAGCATATCCACAGAAGAATCGATAATACACTAGGGAAAGGGTGAAAGAAAGCGACAGGAATGCTCTTTCAAATTTACGTCCGATGACTGAAATGCGGATTTATAATTCCGACAATAAGTCCGACAAACGAATGGGGAAACTCGTGGCGATTTTTGATTTTCACTTCGAATTACGAAGTTTCTTCGAACAGTCCGATCGTTGACGACTAACTCGCAGCATCGTGACGTACGGAGGAAAGACTCTTCTTCGTATTCTCCCCGTTATTACGTACCTATACGTCTTCATTGTTTTTGATCATATTGGCAAATTTACTGTTTAACGCACGTATGTTAGATATCTGTGCGTAAAAAAACAGACGCGCACACGCGTCTGTACGGAGGCACGCGTAAGTATGGGTGCATACATAGTGACGATCGTTGATACAAGTTTAATTACCCAATTAACCCCGCGGGTCGCGCGCGCTTTACAAACGGTCAAGGAAATAATATATATGTACGCTTCAAATGCTTGTGTACGCACTTATACTTACGCCTATATTCGTATACGTATGCGTACTGCATACAAGCGTCCACGTTTCGTACGTGATATTCGTGCAGTGTAAATACAATATGCATATAATTGTAAGCGCGAAAGTGGTATATTATCTACACTGCAGTGTTGAATTAATTTAACGAACTGCTACGTATGCCCTTGTCTTTTTTTTTTCTTATTTCCTCGCGGTTTTCATAAGATTTAGGTAAACTACTTTCTTATCGCAATCAAGAGCCCGGCAATTAACGAACGAAAATAGTATCAATTATCGCGTTGTTATACGTTGATGTAATGAGAAGAACATTTTCAAAATCTTTTTTCAATGAAATTGTACACATTATTGAAGATTTTTGGATTTTCGGATCGTTGGATATCCATACTATAGTATTTTGCATTGATTGTCACCCCTGCACACGGCGTGAACCGGTCGAAAAGAAAAAGAAAAAAGAAAAGAAAAGTTAAAAACGTCGGCTTTGAAAATGCGAAATAAATCTGAACGTATCAGCGATTCCTCTATTACCGACTTCGTCATCCGAGGAGGAGAACGATCAAGTGTACCGATTTGGTTTTTTTTGATTGACAAAAAATATCGGATCGTTGCATTTGGCTGATGAAAATTTTTCAAAAAAGCTCAGCTTATTGAATGATCAACGTACGAACGGTCGAAATTATTTTCGAGCTTTTGAACCGGAGATTTTAATAATTTTTTACGGTCAGAGTTACAAGCTCTGCTGATTCAATGACGTAAAACGCCCAATGTAATAAAATTACATAATTTCCAATAACATTGTTTGTGCTACGAAATGTCATATCGTATCGATAGATTTCGAATGATTTTAATTAATATTACGTTATTAAAATTCCTCTCTCTCCCTCTCTCTCTCTCTCTCTTTGATATCGTAGTACCTTTAATTTTGTTGCACACGTCACGTGTACAGCTAGAATCTGATACAGGTAAAACATACTCTATTTCACGCACACCTTATTTCGTGAGAGAGAGAATTTTTCGAACGACGACAACGACCATAATAAGCAAAAAATACAGTATTTCTTTGACAGTTCTTAAGATAGAACGGTGAGTCAGATACTCGTTTCGAAGACCTTGGCCTTAACTCGCTACCATAGCTGAACGGAACCCTGTGCATAGGTGTACAACGTCGCTTGCGGAAAGAGAGGAAAAAAAAAAAAAAAAAAATGGAAAATTTGTGATTATGTGAAATCGTCGTTGTCGAATAACGAAAATCAGTCAATCTCTTCTTCATTTTATCGTTATTGTGTCACAATAGCCGGTAAAACGAGTCGACGACCGCAGCGACGAAAACGATGCCTCGAACGGAATAAACTACATAAACCGATTCTGATTTTCTAGACATCGAAGTGAAGAACGGATCGATAAAATAATTAAAATGATAACCGTCGTACAAGAATTATCGAGCACAGCGGATGATCAGAAAGAAGCCGAAAGAGAAACGAACATTCGTGCGGATCGTTGATAAAAGATTTCTACATCGAGAGTGACCCGATTTTCAAGGATAAAAAGAAATAGTAACAATAATCGAGTAAAATAAAAATCGATTCGGGGTCTCACGCTGAATCGACTCGAAGAAAAAAAAGGAAGATAAAAAGCCACCAACAAAAAAAAAAATATTATTACAATAATAAAACAACCGGTGTAGCCGACCTCAAGAACGGATTATCGAAGGAATAATATTTCATACCCGCTCAATATGAAAGAGTTGAAGATTTTCATCGCAGTTCTACTGCTGGTAATCGGTGAGTGATTTTTTTCTTTTTTTTTTTTCTTTACCTTTGTCCGACACGATTTTCGTTTTAATTTAATTTACTTTGTTCTTTTTTTGTCACATTTTTTTTTTTTCTTTTTTTGTTCACTCCATTTTACAGCTGGTAGACAAATTCCTAAACGATACAGCTAATGAATCGTTGTAACAACGTCAGTTGCGCACGTAGGGTGTCTCGACAAACGAACGCATGCATGCACAAAGTTGCATTGTAAGCAGAAGCTAGAGCGGCAGCAAAAACAGTTACTTAATACCTATGCGGTGTCGAGTTTCGCTCCGGGTATGAGTTTGTAGGGTGTTTAGGAAAAAAAAAGTTAAAAAGAAATAAATGAGAGATAATCGTACGTGCGAACCGATCGCGAGCGAGAAACCGCTCGTACAATATCCCAGATACGCGACGAATGATTTTTTTTCGCCTTCGAAACGTCGATCCCATGCGTCGAATTTCGTGATTTCGAAGCGACATTCGAATTCGAATGACCGAAAACCCACGGAAACGACACCCGTCACGTTATGATTTTCATTTGAATGAGAAATTTGGATTTTTTGAAAAAAAAAAAACAAAAAAACGTAGAGCCCGGCATCCGAATCGCCGAAGGTTTACGATTAAAATTCTAGCGTAGAAAACTGATTTTAATAAACCAGAAGAGCGGTGAAATAAATGTGTACGCACACATGCGAAATCGTTGACTATCTTATACGTGTATAAATGAAATGGAAAAAGAAGAAAAAAATAAAATAAATAAATAAAAAAAATAATTCAACGTAGGTACTTCGAAAATAGAGGAATATGGGTTATACACCGCATCCACCTAACCCGTAGGTACGTGTGCACGTTATCCGCGCTGCTTCTCATTTCGATTCCAATCACAATTCCAATTTATTCAATATACCTACCTACGTATGATCAAAAATCGTATACCCGTGGAATAATACCGTGTGCGCTGTACAGCGCTGTGTGTCGCAAGTAAGAGGGGAAAAGTAAAGTAAAAAAAAAAAGAAAAAAAAAATGTTTAAAATGAACAAAAAACGCAAAAACGAAACAATAATTATATTTTCACCCTGTACGTATGCATATTCGTTTATTCCCGTGTTACGCGAATGCGAAAAAACTTAACGATTCACTCATAGACACAGCCGTCTGTACGCGACATTTTTCGTCAACTCCATCGAGTACGCTGTTATTATAATTATACTTTTTAACTTCGTTTTTCATTCTCTGTGATATATTCTCGCGGGTCATGCGGAAGCGCCACGATTCATTTTTCATAACTTTTCACGTTGAAAAATATAATTTTCCGAGTCAGGAACAGGTAATTGGTTCGCCGTGGAATGCTCTATTCCGCCGGTATACAATAGGACATGGATATCTATTAGGTATGTTCCAAAATTAATCTGCTGCAGCGAATTAAACGAACTGTGAAACGTCGATAACGTCGGGCGTATTAATCCCTTTTACAAGTGAATCGCAGAGGTTCGTTTCTCTCGATCTTCGACGCAATTATTTTATTTCCACCACTTTTTGCCGTTGCTGGCTGGCTTTTTGTTCTTTTTTTTTTTTTTTCCTATTTCTCTTTTTCTTACTACTTTTTCGTTTTTTCTTCAGCGATCCGCGTTGTATCGCGCCTTTCACCGCCAATTCAACAATACTCCGCAATTGTCGCGGGGGAACGCGAAAATCTGTTTTTGACACGTGAAACGTTGAGAAAAAAAGATGAACAAATCACTCAACGGGAAACTGTAGGAAATTTAAAACTATCAAGTTCGATAAATTATGAAAAAAAAAAAAACGAAAGTTTTACGGAACTTCCTATTCCTCTCACTCTTACCTTCGTTGAGAGAGGAGTAAGTGTGCAACGGATACTTTGTTATTCGAACCTCGATTCTTTCGAAGAGTTTCTTTACTCTTGACCACGATAATCCCGATTCACGAATTACGGATTTGAATTCGCGTTCGATACTCACGTGTACAATACGTGAGCATAGGTACATATTTTATGCACATAGAATTATGTACATAAAACGTCCGTATCTCACCGTCCAATAAATACCGTGAGCCCGGATACCATGTACCGAGACACTAACGATAATAGTTAATTCTGTGTTCATCGGCGCTTATCTTATGATAAAATATTTGTTCAGGTCCGCATCGCGTCTCCGTATACATCGCGCGGTGTACACAGTTATTTACAATAGTAGGTGGCTAGATTCATAGGAAAATTACAGCGCCGCGGCGCGCGTCGCACATGTTTAATTTGCCCGGGTATCGACGTCGCCTATAGATATCGAAACGGGGGTGGTCAGGGGGAGGGGCGGAAAAGAGGAAACTTCGAGAAAATGAAAATCGAATATTCGCGGGTAGGGATGCTCCGAATACTCCCTCAACTCCCGGTACCTAGATTCTTAAAAGGTCCTAAGCAAACGCTAACTGCGAAGCGAAGAAATATAGGGGGATGTTGGTCGGTCCGACTCGCCTGGCACGGTTTCCGCCGTTCGCCCGACGCCTTCTTCTCCTCCTTCCCACCTCGCGCTTTCTTTTTTACCACCTCGCACACCACCGCTGATTGTACACCCTTATACACGCGTACGTACATATCACACATCCGCGTACCGCACCCTTTCTCCTCCTTATCTTATTATATACCTTCCTTGAATTATTATCCCTATGTTTTCTCAACTTCCACCCCTACAACCCCCCCCCCCCCCCCCCCACGTACACTCGTAATGTTATCTTTGCATGCAGCCTTCGCGTGGTTACACAGCGTTATTATTATACCACCATCCCTCCCCTCCTTTCCCTTCCCCCCTCCCCCAGAGCATCGTTTCACGTATCGTCTTTCCTAGATTTCGCTCCTCTCCCTCCACCTTCTTCCTGTTTTTTTTACTCCATTTTTTTTTTTTTTTGTCTCTCTGCGGTAGTTGTACCGGTTCATTCTCCGCTTTTTTTTTTCTCCCCTTCTCTAAGCGGGGCGCGCACAGTTTTCTTGCATCGCTATTAAAAATGGCGTCCCTATCACCTCAAATGAGAATACCCCGGTACGGATACATAGGGGGATGGCGGGGGAGAGGGAGGGGGAGGAGGGTAAAAATGACTTCTCGTATCTCGGTGTTAGCAGGCGTACACTTGTTCATGTGTATAGAGTCTAAGATCGGACACGGGGTACAAGGGAACCCGTAGGTTTGATACACAAGAACTACTAGGTAGGGTGTACACACGTACAGGGTGTGAAACCTAGCTGTATTATAACACGGCAGAAGCATCGGACGCCGTGGGAAATGGGTACGTCAAGGGTAGGAAATTAAACAGAAGACGGATAAACAGGCAGACTGTTAAGATTAATGTTCGTACCACGTGAGACATTGGGGGAAAGAGGAGGAGAAAGAGAAAGCGAAGTGGAAGGAAGGAGAAGGAGAAGGAGAAAAAAGGGGTGAAGATCACCCCGCTCGACGCTCTTTTCCTCCGTAGCGACCGCCGCTGTGCAAAGAAACCCCGACCGAAATTGTCCTCTGTTCCCATCGTCCATCGCGTATATATATATATTTTTATTTTATTCCGTTTCATTTTTTTTTTCATACGTACAGATACGTGTACCCTGCGTAAATTCGAGAGTTTTCTCACGGGGGACGTGATCGAATTCGACGAAATTCCGTAAATAAATGAACTCTCTGTACACGCGAAGAAGGGGAAAAAATAAAACAAACAGGTATCAGATTTTCCGTGCGTACGACGCGCGACACACGCGGTATAGGATACGCAGGTGTACGTTGGAATAACTTTTACGCGTACATTTCGATTCTCTTCGGTTTTCGAACGGAAAGAGTACGGATAAATACTTGTATATATATATTATGTAAATAAAAATTTCATCCCCTTTTTATTCCGAAATCGGTTTACGGGTGTATCGGGCCTCACCCCTTATAACAATCGAGCAACGGCGGCGGTATCATCGCCTGAGGGAGTGGCAATAAGGGATGGTTTTAAGGAGTGGCTCCCGAGCGCGCGATATATAAACCCCTGTACGTATCCCTACCTGACTACGTATGTACGGTACATAGGTATTTATACGTGGGTATTATATACATATATACGTACAACGTTGTGTACGACATCGTGTACACATCAGAGGCTGTTAGAAGTCACATTCATCTGATTAAAATATAGGGCCTTTACCTTCCTTAGCATATACCTGTACTTACCTAACGATAAGTTCGCGCTGTAGTGGGTTAATTGGTATCGGAAAACGAAGCTTTTGGAAAATCTACGCTACCTTTTTTTTGCCCCAGAAATTTGTTACATTTCGAACGAGTGTGAGACAAATTTTTTTTTTTCACTCGCGTATCCCGTCGTTTCGTTGGAAAAAAAATTTTCGGTTTTCCTTTTTTCCTTTTTTCCGATTTATAATTACCCTGGAGAAGCGAGCGCGCTTCTTCCTTCAATTCCCGTTAAGCCAAATACCATTTAAACCGCCACTTTACCTCCTTAATCTCCGTCGAGTCGAAGCCTCGCGAAGTAGGATGAGGAGCACCCCGGCAGCAGTAGCTCGTTTACCGGATCTCATCTCACCTTAGCTAAATCAGCTCTCCCTCCCTCTACCTCCACCTCTACCTCCACCTCCCTCCCTCCCCCTCCGTCAACCCCCGACTAAACGATGACGTAGAGATGAGATTCGCGGTATCGAAGATCCTTTTTTTTTTCCCCCCCTCTTTTCACATTTCGTTAGCTTTTTTTTTTCCCCCGCCCCCGAAACGATCATCGTCCGCCGTGTGCACGTTTCTTTTTTTTTTTTTTTTGTTTTTTTTTTCATTCCAAAACCCAGTCAATTTCGGGTAGTGCAGATTGATCGGATCCCAACAACGTTACCTCTTCCGGCAAACAGGCTAACGAAAAACAGCTAAATAAAAAATCGAACGAAAAAAAAAAAAAAAAAAAACATATATCTACAACCGGATAAATTCAGAGTGAAAGATAAAGCGGGTTGATCAATTTTTTTTTTCCGTTCATTTTTAACGGACGTTTTTCGAACGCTTTATTCGAAACGCTGTTCGAAGCGTACGAAAGTTTTTAATTTTTTATACGCTGAAAAAAAAAATCGTTACGTACGATTTTCGAACCGTCAATATTTGTAACCGACAAAGGTTTTTCCTCATTCCGTTAACTGCGAACCAATTCAATTAACGTAGACGCGCTTCTCGAAATTTTTGGTTCCCGAGTCGGAAAAAAAAATGGCAAAAACCAAAGAAAACGAAGAAGATGAAGAAACCTGAGGATCACGGTTAATCAAAAGCAAGCGTGACCGCAAGGAATGAAGAAAATTGAACAAAAAAACTCTTTCGAAAGATTCCTTCTTCCAACTTCCCGGCGAACTCCGCGAAATCGATCAAAAAACCGAAGGATTTTTCATTTTTCCGACTCCCGTGGGAAACGTGCGTCCAGATGAATCCGCAAATTTTTGCGGGTTGCGTCCTACCCACGTACTACCCACGCGTAACTTCGGTTTTCCGAATGATGAAAAAGCGCTCACGGTTCCTCGGCAACGTGTAGCGTGAATTCCGTTGTATCGAATTCCTGAATTCCCCAGATTCCCGAAACTAGGACTTTTGCAGTCAGAATATAACTATACCTCCGATACATACGTACCCAAGAGCCGTACATGGGACCACGAAGTTTACACACACACGTAACTATGTAACATATTAACAGGGTAATATGCGGACCGGTTACACCCACATATCTCGCATAGGTACGTACGTACGTACCTACGCTGCATATCTCGCTTCGCGGAAGTTGGCGATTCGGAACAAATTTTCAACACGGAGAACTTCCGTAGCCGAGTGCTTCGAAAACTTGTAAAATTAATTTTCTAATTAAGATTACGCCGCGTCACGGTCAAACGCGCGTTTACGCACGTGTGCAGATGTGGTTGCATATCTACATATGTAGGCGTCAAGATTATTCGTACATACAACTCTCCAGTGCCGTGTAATTCGACAATACCGTTGTTACATACCCGAAAAACAGACGTATGAATATACATGCCCCGTACGACTGTGTGCAGCGTAGGTACACGTTGCATTCGCATGCATGTAATCGCAACTGCTGAAATTACGGCGACCGCATAAACGCGGTTTTGAGTTATACGATTGCAAACCGGCATACCTTCTGCTACGGACGTAAATTAATTCAATTATTTCCGATATTCATCCCTCGCGTGTTCGCCTATCCGCCTAGCGTTCACGGTTAATGAAATCCGCGATTCCGATTCGTTGAGACATTTTTTTGACTCCGACGTGCCGAAAATTTCCACATTGCGAAAGAGAAAAAAAAATTCGACCCCGTCGTCTTTCGCGTTGAAATATTGAAATTTTGAAAAAAAAAACCTCGCTCGTCTCTTTCGTACCGGAAATTGGAAAAACCGCTAATTTTCTCGCACTTGTTAAACGCCGGGAACGACGAGGGGTGGAAAATCGGTATGAAAAAAATGACCGGAAAAACGGTACAAAAATTTCGAAGGATCAATAAAATCCGGAGTACATCGAGCGGCGTAAATATTCATGGACTCGCATCTCGTTTCACCCGTAATGCACATTACGTAGCTCTATATACCTTTCGGTTATAATATTCGGCAATAAAGATTCCCGCGTAACGGGCAGGTAGAGTGCGCAGGTGTGCGTTAACGGTTTAGCGTATATAATTAAACAACTTTTCCCTCATTCCTTTTATATACACATACAACGCGATACGATATTCCTCACTCGCGCCGTACATCACTCTCGCGAGGATGCGTGTGACACGTGTACCTACTTGCGGGTCGCCCGTCAGAAGTACCCCGCTAATTACTACCGAGGCAAGACGAACGGGGGGCCGTCGTTTGGTCGAAAATTTTTATTTTTCAAACCTAAAGTGAAAAGTTTGAAAAAAAAAAAAAAAAAATGATCGATCCAATCCATCGAGGTAGCGTTACATAAATATCTATATGCCGGGCTCGAGGAATTCGGTCGCGACGCGTCGCGGTCGGCCTTCTGGTCTGTTAATCAGAGCTGGTGGTTCACCGACGAACTCTCTTACAAATGTGTAGCGCATTTAGACGTTATACGTGAATAAATATAGCTCGTCGGGGAACGCTCAGCTGATCGTTGTTTGCCGCTTCGGAATTATATATCCGTCGTGCGCCGAAGGTGTGTGGGTAAATAAAATGCGTACGTAGCGCGGCTCTTAGGCGGGTATTGGTCAGGCATCCGCGTATTCGAGTAGCGCGAGCGGCGGTGTCCCGGTAACCGAAATTTTTCGAGGTCGGCCGAGAGTCGAAGGTTTGCACACCGTAGGTGAAGTGCAGGTCGTCGTCGTCGTTCGGGTTTTCGCTCGCTCGCCCCCCTCGTCATCTACGTTATCGTAAAACGGCGTCGTTCGCGATATCGGCGAGAGAGAAAATATCGAGGTATCGAGGAATCGGCCGAACCAACTACCTTCCGAACACCGACCGACGTACGAAACGCAACTATCGACGACCGCTGGCCACGCCTAAAATAGAACCGGCGAGAACCAAAACATGCAACCCCCTCGTCTCTAAGTGCGTCATAGCACGCCAATTATTTCGTGCATGCGGCCGCCCGTTCCAGCTCTCTATACGCCTCTATGAAGTCATTAAATATTTCTACGTATCGCTTGTTGTACAGAGTAGCGTCGTGTGCGCCGCTATTGAAAATTTTTGCGTCGCATCTCCGCGGTTTCCGGTTAAACGTATCGTTACCCTCGAGCTCCGAGCTCTTCCGCTTCGGAGGCGAATCCGTCGACGGGGTTGAAATTTTTCCGAGGATTCGCGTCGAGTTTTTGAAAAAGCGAAAACGACACCGGATCCACGAAACCCGATGAGATGCTTGAATTTTTTGTTTTCCGAATCGATCGCAAACGAATTTTTCGTCCCTAGAGTTTAATTGCCGCCACCACCTTCTTTTTTCCTCTCCTCTCCTCTCCGCGCCGCACCTACCCCTTCGCCGACAAAGCACTCCGCATTTATATTCAAAAGAGAAGTCCCTCTCCGCCATTACGGGGATTTTCAGACGCTATTTGCCTAATCCTACACACCCTGTACGCAGTTCATACTGTGATACGTACGTATAAATACGTATACGGCCATGTGTGCGTGTGTACGTACTTGTGGAAAAACTCTCCTTTTCGCTTTTTCAATTCCTGAAGCTTTGTTTTTTGTTTCGGTCATTTGAAAATATTCAACAACGGATTTTCGATTCGGGAATCGGAGATTCACCGTGCGCGGCCGGGGGGATTCGCGGGATTACCCCTCTCCCCGCGCAATTTTTATTTTTCAAAACTTCTACTCTTTGTTTCGCGAATAATATCGGCGAAACGGAACGTCGAGGGGTTCGGGGGGAATAAATTGTTCACCCCCGTACCTCCGGAGTCCAGACGTTCCCGTTATTACGGCGATAATATAACAGCGACGAGGTTATCGATAAAGAAAAACGAGAAACGAGCAATTACTGTCGACGAAAGATGTGTCTCGTGTTTCGCGAGTATCTAATAAGAGATCGCCCGCCTTCGAATCGTAATTATAACATCGCACCTCACTCGTTGTCCTAGAAACTAAATAGAACAAGACGCCGTAGGAAGAAGAAGAAGGAGAAGAAGAAGAAGAAGGAGAGGGAACTGCCGAAGAGAAACTGAGTAAGAATAGTGGAAGGGAAGGAGAGAAAGGGGCGGCGTAGAATAGAGGGATGACATACCTCTTCCTAACGCGAGCATCCGAGGAATTCGGTGCAATATCCTGCGGAGCGAATGGGAGTGTGACGAAAAGGGGGGGGGGCAAGGTGATATAATCTTTCGTCGGTTCCCGCGGGAGTCCCGGAAATAACGTGCGACGATCGCGATCTTGAATTTTCCGTCGAATCGATCGCGATCGATCGATCGATCGAGGGGACGGAAAGTCAAAAATTCGACGAAGGTCGGAAGGTCACGGCCGCGAAGCTACCCCAACGGGGCGAAGATCCGCAACGATCGCATCTGCCGAATCGTCGATAAATCGTTTTCTCTTCCTTTTTTCTTATTTTTTTCGATTGTTTCTAATTTGTGAAATGTAGTGATTTCCAAATTTGCGTACACCCAGGTACAACCAGCTACGAGGTATTCGCGTTCGTTATGAGCATACTCAAGCATCCCTTAACTATTCGAGTAATAGAGGGGCTGAAGAATTTCATTTTCTAATACAATACATTACGCCTGTATTGTAATATTTGGTATAGGTATGGCGTGCGGTATGGCAAATTATCGAAATGAGATGTTTGCGAAACCGAAGTTCACGTGACGCGAAGGTTATTTTTTATTTTTATTTTTTTTTTTTGAATCGACCCTCCCCCTCTCGATTCTCGGAGAAAAAAAGGGGGAACGTAACTTGACTCGTTGCTGTTCGATTGAAATACGCGTCGTTGATTATCCGCAACGTGTATAACGTTACGTTTGTCGGATATTGTTACAAATGCGGAATACCAACATTTTACGTAACTTTGGGAAAAACGCAGATGCCGCACACGCGCCGCAATCCAGTTTTTTTTTCAAAGTTTAAAAACGATTCGGTAGGAATAAGAAAAAAGGAGAAGGTCGTCCGGCTCGTTTTATTCCGCATTTTAGAAAATTATAAACTCTGGACCGCTTGCAAGTTTCTATTTTCACCGGTTCAACGAAATACCAAAAAACGTAAGGAAGTCGGACTCTGACGATCGCGAAAACAAAGGTGACGACAGTTATAACGCTAACGACAACACAGACCGTAATGGTAATAGTGATAATCGCGTTAATAATAACTATAACAATATCAAATAACTGCATGAACCAGCCACTATAATTTCGAGAGAATTAAGTACGTGCTGCAGCGAGGAAATCGAGAGAGAAAGAAAGAGGGGGTGGTGGAAACCTAGTCAACAGGCCGCAAGTTCATCCAGCTTACACGTAACTACATCGCACTATAGGTGGATGTATGATGCGTTTCGTTCCGATGCGAGCAACGATTTTCCTCCCCAGTTTACGATCGGATTCCTTTTTTTCTATTTCTTCTATAAGATTTTCCTCAGTTTCCCTGGTACCCAGAGAAATTTTCTTCGACAACATTTTTTCGGTGTTCGTCATTTTTACGCCTAATTTCCGACAAGTAAGCGGAACGACCGGATCATTGTCCGTATCGGATAGCGTAGAACGATAGCGATTTCGGATACAAATGAGAAAAATTGAGATGGAGAGAAAGCGGATCAGCCGGTCGATTTGACGCGCAACGCCCCGTATAACGCGAGCGCCCCGAATGTGCGGTACTATAATAGGAAAATATACGAGCAAAATAGAGTAGACAGAGTTAACCCACATGCTCGTGTATGTGTACTTATATTAATGCTGCTAATTTTACATTCAAAACTCCTTTCCTCCTCGCGTCGTTCAGAAACTCGTTCCATTCAATCCCCGTTTCATTAAATTTCCCCCGTAATTTTCACATTTTCCACATCACCGAGTGGACCGCACCGACGCTCCTCGTGTTATACGGACCGACCTTTTTTTTTTTTTTTTTTCTCTCCGTCGCTTTTCTCCCACACGGTCTCCACTTTCGGACGGTACACGTCCGTGAGATATTGTGCGATTGAGAAAGATAAAGAATCCTTGGAAAAAAAAATGCAAAGTTTCTACCAAAGTTGTGATTCTTTGGAAAATCACAGTTTCGAATCGCTGATATCCAAAGGAAACGAACTTGAAAATTTGAAAGAACAAAATTCCTTCTCACCGATAAAGTTTCTCAATATTTAGATTCAACGATCGCTCGGAAACATTTCAAGTGCCTATACTTTACTTTGAGAGTTAAATAAATTTAAATAAAAATCGAAATATCGACTCGAAATTTTCGGAATTTCCATCGTTTTAAACCTGAAACACGACAGATCGACGAGAGAAAAAGATTGAACGAAAAAATTGAATCAACGACAATTTTGGAAATTTTTAAAAATCTTGACCGACCCCTGAAAATCTTCAGATGAGGCTTATGGAACATATCGAACTGACGTAAACTTTCGTAGAGGAAAAAAATTGTCGTTTTTTCAGCCCCACCCCAACGTACGTAGATATACCCGTATATACCCAAAGATACTTGAAATATGTGATATCTAATTGGAATAAAAAATGTGCAGAGAAAAAAAAAAAAAAAGAGAAAAAGAGGAAAAAAAAAGAAGGTAAAAAGTGATCTACTTATAATATCTATTTTAGTAGAGCTACATCATTAGGTTTATAAACCAACAGCGTGTTCTGGAATGCGTTTAATGTACGTTCAAGAAGGTTGTTATGCGCCCGATGAGTAATCGTGTATTAATATAATCACATTCATACATACCGCAGCTGTGTAAAGCTATTTACCATGTAGATTGTGGATACATACTCAGGAATTCATTGATAAGAGACGTACAATTTTTTTAATGACTGCTACCAGGGTACGCACACACACATGTACATTCTTCGTGTTACACGCATAGTTATTACCGTCTGTGTGTGTGTGTGTTGCGGGATGACGGAAGATGAAACCGAAAGAAGAGCGAAAGAGAGGAACGAGAAAAAAAAAAAATGGAGAAAAAAAGATCGGGAGGAAATAACGTATACCACTCGAACGAAAACCCTCAATCATGACATATGACGTAAAATGAAGAATGAATCATTGCATTGGCTAAAATTAAATCCGCGCGAGCGTGCGAATGTGAAATTTTTATAATCATTATTCCTAATGACGTTCCTCGAACCTTCGCATTTGTTACCAATTTTTTTTTTTTTTTTTTGTTCCGATTAATTCGCTCCATCTAGTTTGTTGAAATACTCGATTCCTCCGTTTTCAATTTCTCACTTTCGGATTTATCTCTCTGCATAATTTGCTTAGCGAACGATTTTCTTATCGCTGAGAAGTGGAATGAAGAAGAAGAAAAGAAAGAAAAAAAAAAATGGCAAACTCAATAAATAAATTGAATCGAACGATTCAGTTATTAATTAACTACGATAAGCTTAATCGATCGCGAAACTAGTAATTGAATACGGTCACGAGAGAATAAAAAAAATAAATAACCTTCGTCGCGGAATATAATCCGGACTCTAAGGGATGGGAGGGGGTGGTGTAGGAGCTCGTCGTTAGCGAAATTGACTTTTTTGCAACTGTTTTATTTCCTTTAGTTCGTTGTTAAAGTTTTCGGCAAAAGTGATAAATTTTTCGAAAACGACTAAACACGGATGAATCGCCGTGCAACAAACGAAACGATGTCAGGGGTTGCGTAGCCGTACACCGCGGTGTAATGTGAAAATAAAAGCAACGAATTAGTTACGAAACTATACGACCATCCAGCTAATTGATTAATTAATTAATTAATTAATTAAATCCTCCGTGACGAGGGATGGGTGATTAATAAAAATTATTCGCTACCCCGTCAGCAAGGGCGACGACGGAGTAATTTAAATAGGGTGGTGTGTGTACGTACCTATAAGGTGCGCGAGGTGGTCTTCGAGGGGGGAGGGGTATGTACGGGGCGACGGGGGTTGCACGGGAGGGAAACCTGGACCATCAACTTCTCCACGTAGCTTAAAGCGAATGACCCCATAAAACAAAGAGGCGAGGGACTAGCGGGACCCTCCCTCCTAGTTTCCCCGGAGTACGATATCATTGTATTCTGTATTCCATGGACTATACGGCTAAATTACAAAGACAATGGAAGGGGGTGAGGGATAAGGGGGGGCCGAGGGAGGGATGGAGAAATTTCACGCGAATAGCTCTTTTCGCCAAATGGACTCGGACTCGCCGACTCGCTTCTTTTTTTTTTTTCCGACCATTTTTTTTCTTCCCCAGCCCCGTAACCTTCCCTCCTCTCTACTTTTTTTTATCGCTCTTGTTATCGTTATCGCCGTTCCTTTTTCGGGACGTAGTCCCGAAAATTAAAATGCGCGATGCCTCGAATCACACGAGACCGATAATCGGATGATACCTTCGCACGAGACCTACTCCCGAATGACGTCGATTTTCTTCAATCTTTAAATTCAAAAAAAAAATCAAAACGGTGGGAATATAATTGTCGCTCGAGTCTGATTAGTCCAATTGTCTTCTATTGCTAATTGTAAATCTAATTTTCCTAAAATTTATCTTTCGATTCTCCTTTTCTTGTTTGTCTCGCCTCTTCGTCACTCTTTTCCTCCGGTGCGAATCTCGAGCGATAAAGAGGCGGCAGTGATTCGTGTTAAAATCTCCAGTAGGTAGCTGAAACGCGTTCGCAGAGCGATGACTGCGATCGCGGGGGTATGAAAACGTAGGAAAACGGAGAGCGGTGAGTGAGAGGGGTGGGAAAGTTAGGGGTGGAACTGCTGCAGGGGACTAGCGTAATTAAGAAATTTAATCAGTAAAGTTATATCTGCAGCAGGACCGTTTCTCAGCGAAAACTGAACGTTCGCGAGGACTAGGACGACCGACCGCCGCAATATCCCCCGCACCCTTCCACGTTTCCATTCCTACGAGGGAAACGGAAAGCACCAGACGTCCTCCTCGTCCTTCCTTCCTTCCTTCCTTCCTTCCTTCCTTCCTTCCTTTCTTCCCTCTACGTCTCGGAGATTTCCTCAGCGAATATTAGTCGGTATACCTGCCTAAGTATTATACACGCACCCGCGCCAACGACCACAATCGTCTACCGAAGTGGCGAGTGTCGACAACTTGCACCAAAGTTTGTCCTTATAATCGTCCCTCTCTAACCTCCTCTCTCTCCCTCCGTCTGTCTCCGGATATTCCCTCCCTTGTTCCAATTCCTCCCTCCCTCCCCTCCCCCTCTCTCTCCCTCTCTCTCTCTTTCGCTTAAAGTGGTTGTATAACCACCGTTTTGATAACGTCTCGACGTCTTGTTATCGCGTCCAAAGTGTTGTTACTTCCATATACATGCATAAGTAGTTACATTGCCCGGGTATTTATGTATCTCACATCGGCGGAACCTTCGGGGGTATTCGAAGCATGAACTTCCATTATAACGTTACAAACCCCCTTCGCTAATGACCCCGATCTCCCTCCCTCCCTCCCTTCCTCCCTCCCCATCGCCGCCGCCGCGTCATCTCAGAAACAATCTGCATCGAGTGTTGGATCCGAATTATCCAAGTGCCAATTGCCACCTACCCTCTGCCAATTCGAGAGATTTCGACAAACACCGCCAGCTGGATTTACTTCAATTCGGATTCTAGTTGTTCCGTATCGTCGAACAGCAGCTGTTTCTTTAATTCGTTCGATGGCGAGGGAAAAGTGGAGTAGTTCGACGTCCCTCAGCGATGATCGGGTTCCGATTTACTTCGGGTCAGCCGAAAGATATTCTCGAAGAGCGGAGATCGGGATGGGGAACGGATTCGTTTTTGGAACGTGTGCCGGGAGCCCCGGGAGCGGGCTTACGCGTACTTTTTGCCACGGTGAGCGAGTGATGAGGGAGTAAAAGTAAAAGCAAAAAAAAATGAGAGCAATGTTATTCCTCGGGGACGAGAATAGAGCGAACAATTCTTTCGCGAAAGGCAATAGATTGTTGAGTCGAGAATCGAAGCGGGATATAAGCTGCCTCGCAGCTACTTCCCACCGCGGAGGATATCCTCCTCCGGAGCACGTGTATAAGCGCCTTTGTAGTTTACTTGAGTCCTTCCATCTCTTTCGCGATTTTTTTTTTCTTTTTTTCTTTTTCTTCATTCTTCTTCTACTGTTTTCTCTATTTTCTTTTTCGCTTCTTTCTCTTCGGGGGCGCTAATGTCACCCGACGCGACGTACGTCTAACTGGTGTATAGGGCATTCCGCGACAACCACCCTGACCATTTTTTTTTTTTCGGACCATCCTTTTTTCTGACGTTTCCCTCGTCCACGGAGGGTGAAAAAAAGCGAAACCAGCTAGCGTCAGACTAAAAAATTCGATATTCGATCGATAGAAAATTCCGAAATTCCGAGACCAAAAGAAATCAAAATTCCGCCAAAATATTATTCTTTTCACTCTATGGGCGAGGCTAACGTTGGAAGAGAAGATGAGTCGACGCGAGAACGGTCAGGGTCGGGGAGGTGCGCGAGTTCGCCTGGAATGCCCCATATACAATTACACGGCTAAGGTAGCGATGGTTAATTCCTTCGAGGAGATCGCGCGGACTCCTCCAGCTCAGGAGTTACGCAAAATTGGATTTCGCAAAAATTTTGCCTCGGTCAACCGTGACAATTACGAGCGCGTTTTTTTTTGTTTTTTTCTTCTTATTACTCTCACTTTTTCTACTCCTTTGTAATTCTTTTCTTTATTTCTTTTTTTTTTATTTTTTTTCATCACTTCCATACGTCGCGCTAACCAAGATCTCCCGTACGTAGGGGATGCGACTTTTGTTCTCTCTTATTTTCGGTTTTTTTCCGCCCGTTTTCTTTCGCCGAGACGGTCGACGAAACGAGAAGAAAATAGGATAGAAATACGAGATGGGGAAAAAAAAAAAGAAACCGAGAAGAGGAAAAAAATCACACGTGTACGCGGCCACGGGGATCGTTTTTTGGCCGATACTACCTGTATCTATCGGTCGCGGGATTGTCCACCGCGTGGTGGAGACCTTGAATTGACCTCTGGGAATACCTGGACGATTATTTCTTCTTAACCGCGCAAAGTGAAAGAAACGTCGGTGATCCTGTTTGCCCGATTTTGGAAGGGCGCAATTTCACTCGTTGTCGGAAGCCGCAACGATTTTCCCCGATCGTTACGGTTCTTAATTCTCCATTTCATCGTGTCAATTTTCATATTAATATCGAGAAAGAAAAAAAAGAAAACGAAGAAACGAAAAATTTCGGTCACAACGCGAAGAAAAATCAGGCGACCACCGAGTTATATCGTTAATTTCTTCGCTCTAAATTCAAACGAGCTTTTTCACCGACTCCGATCTACGTACATCCCTATCGGAACGACCAATCATTCGGTGTATTATTTCGCCGACAACATTCCATTAATTTTGGATTAATTTTATAGAGAGCTGGGATTCCCTCGAGTATAAACCGGAGGGAGAAACTTCATTTATACGAATTAAATCACGGGTATACATTTGCAGGTACAACGAACACACCCGTAACCCATCGGGGTTGCGTGTACGTGTGTATTGTACCGAGCTATTCCCCTGTTTGAGAATTAAATCCGCGGGGGAGGGGGGGGGGGGGGGGGGGGGGGGGGTTGAAACGACGATAAATATATATATATATACAGCAGTAGGCGCGTTCAATGGACTATACATGTAAGGGCGATAGGTACACGGTGCCTACCACGTATAATATGCAAATCTGTTTATGCCGTACTGTGTACAGGGCGCACAATTCCGAAGAGGGGTTCGCCGGAAGGGCGGGGGTGGAGGTGGGGGAGGGGGACGTGGCGGCATTATCGTGACGAGGAAGGTGGCCGGGGCGCTACAGGAAATTTCAACGGTTTTCAGTTTTAACGCCCTTATAAGTACACTGTGTGGTTTAACCCTTCGCGGTTATTAACGACACGTCCTGCAGGTTTGTTCGTACCGACCGAAATCGGAGGGGAAGCGGGAGGGACTTTATTTTCCCGGCTGCACGCGCTCTGTACTTCCCTACCCTCGAACGGATATACGCCACCCCCACCGCCACCACCCCCCGTTCGACCGTAATTACGCTTGTAATTCGAGAGAAAGAATACGCGACGAATGGGGGTGCGAGATTTTTTTTTTCATTACCCTGCATGTTTTCGTAAAAACAAAAAAAAAAAACTGTAAAGACGAAAATAATTTCCTACGTTTTTTTTTTTTTTTTTCTATTCTCAATTCGTTTATTGGCACGGATCGATTCATGTGCGAATAATTATCGCCTCAGCCTTCTCCCCTCTGTGCAGAAAGTTGAAGAAAAAAAAAATAAATAAATAATCCAAAGCAAAAATGAAAAAGCGAAGGTTAAATAAATTGAAAGAGAAAAAGCCCGTTGAATAAAATTAACAAAAAAAAAAAATCCCTCGATATAAAGTACCGATAATAGTTATGTATCAAATATCTGTATAGGTATATACACGAATGTATTACACAAGAGAAAATGATCGTTGCGTGTATAGGGGTCCTAATGGCGGGTGGGGTTGAATTTTATTGTAAACTTTTTTTTTCATTCGTTCAGCCTTTTTTCTACTCTCTCTCTCCCTTTTTTTTCTTTCGATATCGTTCCTCCGTTCGCTTCGCGAGAGAATATGGGGTGGAAAAAAAGAGCAGTAAAAGAAAAAAAATACCGTAAACCTATAGCTGGCGTCGGTCAATCTTCGGAACAGATTCAGCAGCCACCCCCACCCTCCACCCCCATCTCCACCCTCCCCCGTCCTCCATTATTTTCTTTACCGCTATTTTTGTTTTTTCGTTTAATTTATTTTCAAAGTTTTTTTTATCCATCTTTGTTTTTTCTATTCCCCGGCACCCCCCCTCCAACACCGAAGCCGTAGCCCTCTCGTCTTTTTACCGAAAATTTATGCTTCGACTTTGTGAAAAATTGCCCACGTTTATATGGAATGAAAGTACGACGATTCGCAGCACGCGGTTGGTGAAGTATATAATATATTACATACGTACACACACGCACACACAGCTATGTACTTATATATAATACAAGTATATGGGTGCAGGTTCCACGATGCGACGTGCGAATGTGGAGGTAAATTCACGTATACCCACCTGACCGAGCGAGTATCATTCGTTTTTTGGTTTCGTTTGTGTTTGGAATTTTATTTTTTATCTTTATTTTCATTCGTTTATTTTTTTTTATTTTTTTATTTTTATTTTTTTTCTTTGTACGTGAACCACGACGAATGTGGTCGTTGGTAGGCGAGCGGCGAGCGGGGGGGTACGGCATTAAGTGAACAAACAACCACTTGGGTCACCAATCCTAATTTTAGTTGTACCTTTGGTTTAAATACAGATATATATATATATATATGAAAGTAATTTATCGCGAGGATTTGCGGAAGAACCTTAAAATACGAAAATCGGCGAGTCGGAGCGAGGACATTTTTGGCCATTCGAATAGATGGATAAAAAAAAAAAAATCGTCGACTCGTTTTCATCGCTACTTATTTCATTATTTTTTAATGTACACTGTGGCATTATACCGTACGGAGAGGGTCGGCGTCTCGCTCGGTGTGCTTCGAATAAAGTTGGACAGTTATTCTCAATTATCGTATAAAGGAATACAACGGAGACGGCAACATCCATCGAAAAAACGAAGACGAATAACCCGCTGGGCGGATGTACCCCTTTGTACGGTGGTGTGACTCCTGAGTCGATAGGCGATGGGAAAAAAGGTCGATAATGAGAAAGAGAAATGGGGTTTCGAATCGGTTTCTTCATTTTCTTCTCGTTTTTTTTTTTTTCTTTTCTTTTCATTCGTTTTACCAACGCGTTGACAATTTTGGGGGAGGGAGGGGGGAGGAGGGGGAAATTCTTGCGGTCCCGAATCGTGATTTTGGAATATATCGGATTCCGCGTACTCCTCCAGACGCGGGGAGACTGCTGCCAGCATTTTCCGACTCTTCATTCATCATTCGTCGGAGAAAGAAACCGACGTAGAGCTCACGTACTTTTACGCTTCAAGTTGAATCAGGTAACAAACTATCTGGCGTATCGCCAGATAACCCATTCGACATAATGCAGCAATTCTAGTCCGGGAGGTTCGAATTTTCGTTTTATATTAAATTTCTCCCCCCCCTTCCCCCCCCCCCGCTGCAACATATGCACTCGTGCGGGATATCCCTATTTATTACGGGGGGTTGGGGGGCTGGAAAACCGAAGACCGCGAACCGATAAAATTTTTTTACCGATCGTCAGTTTCCTTCGTTCGTTCTGAGGTTTTAAAAGTTACCGAAACCATGGGGTATGATTTGCGAAAAAAATGGAGGAGAAAAATACCGGAACACGAGTCGATGATCGTACATCGAATTGAATTCCAATTTTCCCCGTTTCATTAATTTTCCGGCGCACACACGCACGCACGTCGCGCCGCACCTGTGCGTCCTTTTTGCAAAACCCACCCCCGCGCTGGACTCCATCGGTCGGCAAACGAGTTCTTCTAGTTATAAAAAAAAACAAAAAAAAAAACGTTATCCCATTTTCGCTACAATTTCGTTTGCGTTCCACTTTATTTAATTTTTGTTTCTGGTGCGGTGTTTTTTTGAGTTTTCTTTTTCAACTCGTTTCTTGTTGCTCCGTCTTGATAGAGACAAGAAAACGAACGACAACGAGAAAAAAAAAAGGTAAAAAAACGAGTAACTGGTTAAAACTTTGTGGCATCTCTTTCCTTCATTATTCCGTTCACGTGAGCAGAATGTTGAACATTATGAATATAATTGGTGCACCATAGTGTAGTTGAAAGAAAAAATGGGAATAAAACGTTGTCAAGAAACTACTCTCTGGGCATTTTGTGGGGAGGGCTGAAGAATATGTCGCTAACACGAGGTAGATGTTTCTTTGCAAAAAAAAAAAAAAAAAAATAGCAAAATTTCTTTCCTCACAAATTAATTGTTCCCTACGGCAAATCTTGTAAGGAACTTGACCCAGCTGAAATAAATCAATCGGGAGATTCCGAAGGACGGGGTGAATTTTTCAAATACCTCCGAGGACCTTTTGACTGTAGAGATTGGAGTAAATTTTTTTTTTTCATTCCGTCGACACCCCTTAAAATTCAAATGTGGATTAAAAAATATCGCCACCCTACAACTCGTTATTCAAAAATTGATCGTAGAAGCACAAAGATCCTGACCCCGCACCGTACAGGGATGTGTGAGGTTATCGTTCGTTATTTCGAGAAGGATCGCTGACGCGGAGAGGGCTGTTAATTTTCCTCAAAAAAAAAAAAAAAGCGACCGAAAAAACAAGGACGAGAAAAGTAGAAATAAGTAATTCCCCAGGGCCAAGGGCGACGTTACTCCGAGGTCATACCACCTCCCAATTAGTATTCAGGGTAACAATCGAAAACCGAAGACCCCCGGCGACCTCCAGCGAGTGTTCTTTTTGTTCGCGTTCTTTTTCCTCGAGGGTGAGTTATTTATAATCGCTCGAGGAAAGAGAGAAAATAGAGAAAAAGGGAAAATCAGTCAGTCCGGCGGTGCTATTAAGACCTGATTTCCGATCGATCGATCAATCGACCAAAAGCGAATCGCGGCGGTCGGGAGGAATTATAATCGCGAGTAAAGGACTATCGCGATTTCATAGAGAACAAAGGAGTGAGGAGAGAAGAGGAAAAAAAAAAAAAAACGAGAAGATAGATCGCGTTGCGGGAGAACGAGAATGAAAAAAAAAAAGGAGACGAGATCGTCGATAGCTTTTAAAAGAGTCACTAATAAAACGTTCTTGATACGGACAATCAACCTTTCACCGGATCCAATTCCAAATAGCCGCACACCAATTTCACTCCTTTTTTCCCTTCTTCATCGCGGGGCTGGCTCACGAGGGGGTGGAAAGTAGTGGAAGAGAAAATAGGTGGAACGTCGATTTACAAAAAAAAGAAAAGAAGCGGAGAAAAAAATAAAAATAAAAAAAAAAAAACCCTTCGCGAGAAGAGACGTAAAACTCTGGGGTAATATTGAATCCGGAATATCCCTCGCCCGTAGCGCTGTAGCGAATGTCTGTCTGTCTCTTTATCTTTGTAGAATTTTCTCTAATTTTCTCTCCACTCATTTTCCTTTTCTTTTCCTTTTTTTTTCACTTCTCTTTTATTTTTCATTCGCTCTCCCTCTCTTCTTACTTTCCTTACCTCCCCCGAGATATCTCTTTAGTCCGTATGTACACATAAGCTATGTACCCATCTAAATAAATACTAGCGCCGCGCAACTACCCTCCCCCCCATTGGAAATAATCATTTCATCGCGTATCGTATAATTTCGTCAATTCCCCTCTATTCGCAATTCTCAATTTCAAAGTTCAATTACTTAAACCATTCGTACGTATCGGTGCGGAGCACGGGCACCGTGGCGAAAATAAGAAAAAAGAAAACTGCCAACTAATAAAAAGAACAGTTTCTGTAATGAAAAGTCATAACTATAATTTAACGGCCAATCGCCTGCTGTACGGTTATCGAGACTGCTCTCAGTCAAAGGAGGTAGCTGGAAATACGAGAAATCAGAGATCTCAAGGAAATTCAAAGAGCGCTTTATTCGAGAAAATTTCATTCGAACGCCAGAACCTCTGGTTAATTTTTCGCTTCAATTTTTTGGTCCGCTGGTCCACCGGATTGAATTTTTTAAAACGCTGTTCGCATTCAGCGATCTTGACCGTTCCTCGGGCGTTAAACGATGGAAAAGAAAGAAAGAAAAAAAAAAAAAAAACAACGCACAATTCAAATGTTCCGCTAAAATGTCGTATTACTCGTGGAAAATCATCGGGAGAAATGTACTCCGTTTCCCCTCTACACGAGGCACAACTCGACTGTGAGATGCAAATCAATGTCTTTAGAAAATCCTCGGAGCCAATGAAAGGTGAGTTTGTAAAGCGTCGGGGTTACTCGGTCCTCGGATACCTTTGCCTCGAGTCGATTCCTCAGAATTCGGCGGTACCGATTTGCAGATACAGCGGCCGGGGCCGGTCGCGGGGGGCGGGGGGGGGGGGGGGGGGAGAAAGGACCGTTACCTACACTTACGGTTACAGTTACGTACGAAGTCGGTTCTGGTGAGGGTTTCGCGGAGATAGGTCGACAAAAGGAATAGGGAATATCGGGAGTTCTCCTCTGGCTAAAGAGGAGGTTCAAAAGGCAGGATGGCGGGAGGGAGGGAGGGAGGGAGGGAGGAAGGAAGGAAGGAGCCAGCAGCTAGGGCGGCTACCAGAATTTAGTGGTTGTCTTGCCGCGTCAGCTGCTTCCCGGAGTTTACTCTCTCGGGCGCAACCCGTTGCGATTTCGCAGACATTACGACTCCTCTAACCAAACCAAAGCAAACCAAACCGAAACGGCGCGTCAGGTTGCCTTTATGACTCCGACACACCCAGCCGATCTCTCTTATTGTTATCCTCCCCCCCTTCATCCCCCTTCATTCATCCCCTTCATCCCCCGAGCATCCGTCCGTCGAGACGTCGATTTTATCCGCACCAGACGGAGACGTGCCCTCTCTCTTCTCGGGGGGGGGGGGGGGGCCAAGATTTTTCATAAAATCCGAACGTCCGTCGATCACGTTTGTTGCAAAATCGGGGGGGGGGGGTGGAAATAGCGAGCGGACGTTATCGAGTCAAAATCCGGGGTGCGATCCTCGCGGTTGTTCGCCCTCGACGTTTGAAGTTCTCCGAAATTCGAACGATATCGCTGTCTCCGCTACACGACGAGCGGAAAGAGCGTACGAAGATAACGAGCTCCTTTTTTTCTTACCGGTGTACAAACGTGCGCCCCAGACGATGCGGGGAGAATAAAGATCGGTACGGGTGTATCGCGTTTTTTGTCGCGCGCCGAGGATCGAGTTTTATCAAAGCGATACGAGACGAGTCTCCGTCGCCCCTCGATCCTCTTTCTCCTTACTCTCCTCCTCGCTCGCGCTCACCCTTTGAACCCGCGGTACGCGGCGTAACGACGGATGGCATAACTTGTAACTTATACGCGGTACAAGACCACGGTTGGTTGCCTGCCTAGCGGAGCCGTGTCTGAGACACACCGAACGCCGATGCTAACCGTTCGAATTTAAACCTAGTGACACGAACGCTACGAGGATGAGGAGGAGGAGGAGGAGGCAAAGGGGGGGTTGAACTGAAAAACATCAAAGCGAAGCTCTAGCTGCCTCAGCTGCTTTACCACTTCCATTATTCATGCATCGCGAACGGTTTCTTCTACGTTTCATGATACATGCAACCGCGGTAATGTCCGCCCCTCGAAGATCGCGCAAAGCGATTAGTGACCGGAACCGAATTGATCCCGCCACCGAAAAGATCCGGAAACCACCGTACCGTACCTACTGGTTCCTTCTTCGAACACCCCGACGAGTTTTCTTTTTTTCTTTCTTTTTTTTTCAAAAAAAAAAGGCTCTGAGGAACAGAATTTTGATCTGCCCGTGAAAAGAACGTTCTCGAGACGAAAGTCCTCCGACCGGGCAGGGGATGAAATTTTTTCCACCACAGTGATCGGCATTTTTCATTCGCTTCCGGGTGTTTTCTATATATGTTTTAAATATCTAAAGGGCCGAAAGCGAGCGCTCGCCATGTCCGGCTCCTCTTTCGTAGCTTTATTTGTTTTATCACAATATCTGGAGTTTCGCGAAATTTATTCCCGCCGTATCCTTGCCGAGGTAGCGAAGGGGGACCCGCTGGAGGTCCCGAAGTTTTGGGGTCGAAGCTGTAGCGGTAGCGGCGGCAGGAGCGTATCCTTTGGCGTATAATGTGAGCTGTCGCTACCACACGTAGCAACGTTCGCGAATGCGGGGATAGAGGTTTTCGGGTTATACACGTATAGAGAGCGGAGTTGTTCGCGGCGAAGACATTTCTGGTATATCATCGCGGACGATGGTGCTGGCAGTCGTCGGGAACACGGAGACGGGCGGACGGACGGACGGAGAGGCTTCATCCAGGAGTTTCGAACGTTATACCTTTTTTGTTCAGTTCAGCTCAACCGAACTGAGCTCTCTCTCTCTCTCTCTTATTTTCTAGCTGTTGAGTTTCTTTTCACTTTTGATGGTTCCTTATTTACAGTAACCCATACACCACACTGTAGTCGGTGGTACAAAGTATCTTTCCCCAACTTCCCACAAGGGATATCTTTTTCTAGTTTTACTCTTTATTCCGCTTCTTCTTATTCTTCTTCTTCTTCTTCTTCTTCTTCTTCTGCTCTTCGGCATTCTGAAAAGCTGCACCGAAGCTTCGTAAGAAGTAGTTCAACGATAGTTGCACCTTAAGGTACAGTGCAAGTTGAAAAACCTTTTTCTTTTATCTACTTTTCACCCCATCTTTGCCGCTGCGTTGCCGACGCCGTCCGCTTCTCTATATATATAAACTTCCACCACTGGCTGATGCGGCTAAGAACGAACAATGAAATAAATTTCGATGTGAAAAAACTGAGGCTTATTCGATACCGTACAACGAACGCTTCCTTCCTCACATCTCCTGAGGATATAGACGGAAAAAAGTTAACGTCCCGACTTTCTATGCGGTACCCAATTACCTGTACCTACGTACCTAACGGCATCGTGGAACATTTATCGTCGGTGAGTGGGTGAACGAGTTGAAAAAAAAAAAAAAAAACATCCGGCGACGGAGAATCTATTTATTTTATTTTTTTTTTTTTTTCTCAAGGAGGAGGAAAATAAGGAGAAAAATCCGAGGAAGTAGCGTGAAAAACGATGCGAAGATGACAGTAATTTTGCAAGAGAATTAAAATCGTTGGCTGAAGGAGATAACCGGGCGGAGTGACAGGTTGGGGGGTTGGAAGCGTTGAAAAAAAAGACGGATTCCGAAAACGAGAAAAAAAAAAAAAACAATGATAATAATAAAATATTATTTACGTCACGGATAGGCCGAAGACGAGGTATATATGTATATATAGGTGTAAGGGGTGCGTCGTCCTCGACGTTCTTATAACAGTCTTTCAAACGGCTTTTCGGTTTATCTCGTCTAGCTACAGGACGCGTGGTGTATAGTGTATACGTTGTACGATATAAGAAATCCTCGTACACAAGTATAAGGAATAGAAATACTCGTATAAAAGTGGAAGAGATGAGTAGCGACAGCGCACCAGATGCTGCGTCCTGAAACGTACAGCTCGAGCGCGCATTTTGACGAAAATAAGGGAGAGTATAACACGAATTCCTCACTCTATGAAAAATTCTTTTCCACATGCAGCAGCGTGAGCAGCTCCTCCCTCCCGGAAAACGCTCGTCCTCGATCTTCCTCCATTTTTTTATTTCTTGTTCCCAACCCCCTTTCAGCGTGGGTACCTTTTCATTTTTGTTTTACTCGTTAGATCGGCTGAGGGTGCAGGGCGGTCCTGGTATCTCAGATTTTATTGCTGGTCGAAATTTTCTTATCTCGATGGAGAATTTTTTTTACCCCCTTCATGATATCGGGACGATCGAAAATTCTGTAATGTGGTCGATTCTTTTTTTTTTCCAATCGGTAAATTTTGGTCGTAGAAAATAAAAAAGTGAAAAAAACAAATAATTTAGAGGGAAAAAGCGACGTTTATTTATTTTCAAATTCTTACGATCAGAGAGCGATAGTCGAACTTCCACAGCTGGCTGATGATGAGAGAAAAGAATGAGCGCAAAAGGTGCATGAACAAAAAAAATCTGAATTTCCAAAAATTTTTGTATTCTAAAAAATTCGAGTCAGACGCGTACGAACATTCTTAAACATGAGCAGTTTTGTATAAATCGCGAGTCCCAGCCTCGATTCGTAATCTTTTTCTCTCTTCTTTTCACATTTCTCTTTTCTCTTTTACTAATTAACGTCTGGAGATCTCATTACCGTACCTCAAGGCAGATGTTATGCCTACATCCTTGTAGGTATAGCATTTCTCCGTGATTCGTGACGGATTCAAAGACTGACGAAAAAATCAGCTCTCGGCCATAGTGTAATTGGTTTAATTTTTGGAAGGTTTTTTCTACGTAGAAATCGAATGGGGATATTTCCAACTCCGAAAATACCGTCGGGGACTAACCGAAAATTCACAAATTGATTCCACCGTTCAAAAACATTTCTCCGTGGGCGGAGAGAGTAGAGAAAAAAAACAAACTCTTCGCTTAGATTTCTATGAAGAATCGCATATCCGAAAATGAATAAAATCGAAGGAATATACACCGTGGGATTTGTTTTTTGCCTTTTTTTTTGTTTGGGGGGGGTGGTGGGTGGGCGGCGGGCGGCGGGGGCTGAAAAATCTCTCAGACGGGTTTCACCAGCCTACAGCAGCTGCTGCCGCTGCTGTTGCTGTTGGTGGCGTGCTTCTGGAAACGACATCGGAGCGATGTCGAGAAATTTTTCGCACACAGAAAAAAAAAAGGGAGAAAGAAAAAACTTTATTCGACTTTTCCCTCGTTCCGTCCGCGGCACAGTTCGCTTTAGTCTCTTCTCTTATTTCGGTATGAACCTTAATTGCTTTCGGAATATAAGCTCTTCATTCCATTTCTGCAGGTCACCCACGCCCTTGGAACGTATTTACTTTTTTCTTCGAAATGTTTTCTCGTTTTTGCTTCACTTATATTTATTCACTCGATTTTTCTCAACCCCCCTGCCGTCGTTATTTATTGCACGGGTATCAGTGCGTCCGAAATAATCGTGTGCCCTTTTATCCGCTTAGAGCCGAGTCTGTCAAATAAACCAACTTTCTCATTAATTCTTCAGAAACGATGGGAATAATTGAGAAAATTAAAATGAGAATCAGAAACAGGGGCTCCGTCCGAAGATCGACCGCGCGATCGCGTTGGGTGTACGAATGAAAAAATGTCGGAAACTGTTTTTTTTCGTTCGTTGTACGTAAAAAAGAAAAAATATTAAGATACATAAATCCCGAGGTGTGACGTATAACGTGGTTATACATGAATAGAAAAAAAATAATATACGAATTCTCGTACTCGGGGCGAATAAAAAAAATGACGTTACAAATTATATCCGTAGACAATTTCTCCGTCCGATATGCGAGCGGGAGCGTAACTATTGATTATGTAGATGCGGACACCTTGTACATTATCCATATATGCATATCATTGTCAGAATTAATTTTAATTTTTTTTTTTTTTTTTTCACTCTCCAACTTTCCCTTCAACGTTGAATTTACGTCGTTCAAATTCACGCAACATGACGTTCATACATGTATCCGCGGCAATACATACCCACGTATGATGCGGACTGTGTGCGCGCGCGAAAGAAGATAAATAAAAGCTGGGAAAAAAAAAAACGAAACCGAGGTAGAAAATAAAAATAAGTTAAACGCAAATATGAAACGAACAAAAATCCGGGATATAATGACATCTACATCTGCAGTACACGTCACGTGTACCCGCTACACCTTTTTTTTTGTTTTTTTTTTTTTTTCTCATTTCTCGTGACTCGTGTCAAGCTTACAGGCAGCAATTTAAGGCACTCGAATCGCCGAGTCGCTACCGCCGTCGTGCAACTGCAACGTTGAGGAAAAAGGGCGGAACGAAGGGGAACGAGGGGGTGAAAAAAATGGGAAAAAACGGTCAGTTGAAAAAGTTGAACGAGTAAAAGCCGGGCGAAACGAAAAACGAGTTAAATCCGGTACGGGGTGAGCGTAGAAGTGGGGGAAAAAAATTAAAGCCCACCCAGGTTTTGAATGCCGTAACGAGATGTGCCGCCTTTGCCTCGCAAGTTCGGGCCGCTCACTTCCGTGCAGTCGAGGAAAAGAAAACTCAACGCGAGTTCGCTAGCGAAAGTTTTTCAAGTACGTTTGTACGTGGATATTATGCGAGTTCCTTTTATTTAGACCGACGACGTGGCGTGTAAACCTTATGAAAATTTTGCGAAACGATAGCCAAGACCCACGGGGCGGCTACTGCAATGCGCAAGCATTCGAAAAATATTTATTATTCTTGAATATTCATTGTCGTCGGATTTTATTCGAGCTCTACCCTCCGCGTAAGACGGGGGTGGCGGAGGTTCGCCGTTCGGGAGAACGCGGGGGAATGGAATAGAATCGTCCGTCGTCGAGGGGGAGGGAAAAGGTGGTCGCGAGGCAAAGGGGTAGCTCTCGGAGGAAACCAATCGAACCGAGCTACGGTAGGTAAAAGGAATTGGCGGCGGGGATCTTTCGGATTATACTTTTACGATAGTTAACTAATTCTTTATATCCACCTTTCGAACGAAGCTCTGTTCGACGCCGACAATTGCGGCCAACTCTGTACCAGAAGTAAAAATAGAAAGGAAACTTTTCTCATCGAGCCAACCCGCGAGGCAACAATTACGACGACGTACAGTCGATCCTTCGAACCACCGATCGACGGGGCTATCCGTTGATTCGGATCTACCCTGCTCCCATTATTTTCGCTAACCGCGCGATATTTCTTTGCGATTTCAGGCGCGGTTCAGGGGATCTCCTGTCCGGACGACAGCACGATATCGGAGGACGGCGGCTGCAAGTGCGTGCAATCCGCCTGCCTTCCCGGCACATGTGATCCCGGACTTCGTCCCGTCGAAGTGAAAAAGGCCTCCCCAGGCACACCCGGTGACTGCTGTCCTCTCTACAACTGCGTGCCGATAGGTAAGACAATCGCGGCGTCCCGCGATCCGGTTTAATAGGAATAATAAAACGCGTTCGGTCCATCTTAAAAATTGCAGAGGGCATATCGTGGGTGGGCGTGGAGGAGATAACGCAGGGATTGAGGAGTTGCATGGACAGCAGCGGGGTGCCCCGTGAGTCGGGTGAACACTGGCAGGAGGGTGCGTGCGTGAACTGCAGATGCGAGGAGGGTCTCACCGCCTGTCAGGCTACCATGTGCCGGGGTTGCGAGAACGCGACACCCCCGCTCGCCGGCGAATGTTGTCCCCGGTGTCCCCTGCAGACGAACGCCACCAAGGAGAACGTTGAAACGGAACGCAAATGCGAGCCACTGACCAACTGCGAATTGCGCTGCGACGACAAGTTTCGCAACGATTCGCAGGGGTGTCCGATTTGCGAGTGCCTCGCCGACGGGGTGAGCGAACGTCCGTCAAATTTCATTGTAAAATCAAAAGCCGCGTCTCGCTAATTAGTCGCTCTCGTCTTTCCGCAGCTCGGCACGAACGAGTCGACAAGCGTACCGGCTCTGAAGAAAAATTGCCCCGAGTTACCGGACTGCGTTTTATCCTGCCCTTTGTCGAACGACGACGCAGGCTGTCCACTGTGCGAATGTCTCCGAGATGGAGATCGCAACGCGACCGGTGCGTCGAAAAAAATAGCCGACGACCCCGAAGCGGCGGTCGAAAACGAAGCGGAGGATTCGACGACCAAAGAATCCGTCCAGACGACCGATTGGCCGAAGAAGAAAAGATTGTGCCCGGCCCTCAGCTGCGATTTACACTGCGAAAGGGGTCTAGCCTTCGACGAGGACGGTTGCACCATTTGCAACTGTAACCCGAAACCCGGATGTCCTTCGGTCATGTTCACCTGCAAAAAGGACTGTCCAATGGGATTCAAAACGAACAAACGAGGATGCCAGGTCGGTATTTCGAATCCCATTGAAATTTCGATTTATCCAATCGAGAGATTTCGAATAAATTCTTAACCACCGATGAATCTTTCACCGCAGATTTGTCGCTGCCGATCGTCCTGCGTCGACTATCAAAACGAAACGCATGCGGAAAACACCAAATGGAGTCCGGATCCCTGCACCACCTGTTTCTGCGATCAGGGTGGCAGATTGTCCTGCAACAGAACCGTATGTTCCGTACCCTGCGAGGACCCTCTACCCTTGGTACCGGGTGAATGCTGCCAAGTTTGTCCTCGAGAGGTAAAAAAAAAATATATTTCTCAAATACATCGACGGTTCAAATTTGTTTTTTTTTTTTTTTTTTTCTACCATCAGCGATACGGTAGTGACAAAAAATCGTACTAACTAATCGTACCCTCGGGGCTCGAACTTTTATGAATATTCATTTCATTTGTAACAACTCTTCACCGCCATGTTTGTAGCAATAATTTGAAAATCATATTCGACTGAGCCCCGGAACGTAAATTTTCCCACAAAACTACCCTGCCCACCACAATTAAGGGATCACTCGAATTTTGCATTAAAAAAGGCCCATTTTCAAATAAGCGTAACTTCGTCGAAAATGGACGGATTTCGATGAAAGTGCAGTCAACGGTACAAACGCAAATTACTCGGTAACGAAAAATCGCACGATGATGAAAAAAACGGCATTTTGAAGGGGAAGTTTCAAGCTACAAAACCCATATGACGTCATCTTTGTGCAATTTTTTCCAAACACGGTGACCGCGGTACAAAGAAAAAAGACAAAATGCAAAATTTCTGCATTTATGGCTTCAGAGCTGTAAAACTTCAGAAAATACTTTACAAAAAAAAATTCAAGATAACAGTTTTGAAGTCGAAGCTTCAAGCTTCAAAACTCGATTTTTTTCATCAAAATTCCTCCATTTTCAACGAAGTTACGCTGATTTGAAAATGGACTTTTTTTAGTGCAAAATTCGAGCGATCCCTTAATTGCGGTGGACAGGGTAGTTTTGCGTGCGTTTTATCTTTTCCGTCTTCGCTTTGCATTCGTCTATTTCTACTCGTCCCCTTCGTATTTCGTGCGTCTTTTCTGAACGCGTCGTGAATCGGTGTGCCCAGGAGTACAACAACAACAAACAAGCAATCGATCAACCAACTCCTGGAGGTGGTTCTGGTATGAAGGGATGGGCACACGTTACGGTCACCGCTGTATTAGCAGCGCTCTGTATAGGCCTCACAATCCATGCTGTCCGGGGTCGATTCAGAGGTCGTCTTTCGCCGTCCGAAGCAACTTACTCGTCGGCTTACCCAAATCAGTACTACAAATGTATACCCGTATACGACACGGCGACTGTTCACCAAACCGAAAAAATTGTACCCCTATAAGAGGATCTTATGCGTGATCATTTATTTATTTGATTTTTTCCCTTTTTTTCCTTTTTCTTTTTTTTTCTTTTCTTCGATATGTATAACAAGAGAAAAACTTGGAGAGAAAATATTAAAAATAAGAGAAAACAAAAATAATATCATATAGAATAATTAACATCGTATAATTGTTTAGCAGATATTATAATCTAGAATCAATCACTTGGGTGGATCGATTGAATCTGTGGGTAATAGGTGAAAGGGGGAAGAAAACGAAATAAAGAACAAAAATTAAGTTTTTCAAAGTTGAACATGAAACCACGTAAGATTGATATACGTATTTCGTGAGAGTGAAATTCTTTGAATGACAAAAAAAGAGATTTTATTAAAAACCAACCGAACAAAAAATTTTCGTCCTATTTATGATTATTTTAATGCAAAGATAGAGAAAATATGAGCATAGGTATACTATATTAAAACCTCATCAAAATTGTATTTACCGAAATTACATATGTGTATGTATAATAACAGTAATATAGTAATAATAATGATGAAAATGATAAAACAATAATGATATTAACTATAAAGAAAAAAAAGTAAAAAAAAAAGAAGATATTTGTAAATAATGTGCAAAACGATTAATACTAAAACAAAGAAGAAGCCGGAAAATTATAAAAAACCAAAAAAACAGTCCTTAATGAACTAATAATTATATTTGTCTTATTGAAATAATTAACAACAAATGAATAAAAATTATGAACGAACAATTACCAACATTCTTTGTTAACGATACAGCTACGGCTCAATTCTCTTTTGCGTTCTTTTTTTATTTATTTATTTATTTTATTTTTTCTTTCTGAGAGAATAGGTTTTTTCGTTGTTTAAAAAAAAAAAAAAAACCAGAAGAACAGATACGATGATATATGTATAATAATATTATTAATAACAATGATAGTTAATAATTCTAGTAATAATGATGATGGTGATGACGATGATGATGATAATTGTAATGATAATAATAATAACAATAATAACAACAACAATAATAATAATAAATATGGTGATCCTCTGAGTATTAATCATTTAGAGAGCCGCGTGAGATATGTATATTTAAATATTGAACCTTATTCAGTTATACATAATTATTATATGTAAAAAACGTGTTCATTTTTGATTAACTTGTAAAAGAAGATTCGATGTAAAAATAGCACCGATAATAATAATTGAAGAGAAAAGACAAAAATAATTAATTAGATAAAGGATGACGACAAATGTTATATAATTTTGGAAATAACTCAAGCGTTGAATTTTTGAAAATTTAAACAGATTATGTATGGATAAAAGAGGAAGGGAACGTCGGGGGTGGTCTAAATTGGCAGTAATGATTTAAGATTTCCCACTTTTTTCCCTTTTTACAGCAACTTGCAATATGATTTCCACCCCTGCGAAAGTATGAAAAGTTGTTCTACACACTCGCTCTAGACCGAAAGAGGAGAGTGTTGGTCGGTTGGCTTCCTTACTTGGTTGCTTGCGGGTTAATGAAGTTTTCATTTAACTACATGCGCGCACCCGGTCGCGGTTAGGGATTGCGGTATTTTAAATATTATATGCATCAGTTTCTTCGCATGAATAGTTCGGTATAAAACATTGAATATAAATGATTGATGAAAAATTGTTACAGTAATACTAAGAACAACAATAACATTAATAATGATGCGATTCTGGAAACTAGATTCTACAAACAGAAAGAGAACAACAAAAAATATCTCCTATTATCAGTTAATCGAACATACAACGTGACCCTCATTTTCTTTTTATCAATTAGTTATCGATTAATGATGTAATATCGCATAGATGTATTAGTTAATGTAAATGTATAATAGTTGTTAAATAACTGTGTTATTATATTTTAATCAGCAACTGTTCCTACGTTTTGTCTCTTGATTTAATTTTTTTTTTTTTTCAAGTAACTAACTTCGTAATTGTTTTATTTTTGAATATTTTTGGAAAAATGATTTCCTTAATTTTTCTTACAACATTATTGATAATGGTAATGATAATGATAGTAATAATAATAACAATAATAAAAACAATAAAACAAATTATTATTATCAATAACAATGATTATTATTGTAATGAAGCCTTCGCTGTTAGAATTTAATGTATACCTAATATGGGTACATACATATTATATCGATATACATACATATCTAATATGTATTTGAATAGTATCATAATACATAATATATCATCATAATTGTTGTTATTATTATTATCATTATTATTATAAATATACCTATATATATATATTAATATAAGTATATTGTAAACACAATTGAGAAAAATAAGTAAATTAATAATAATTATAATTATATTGTTAATGATGAAGATAATGATAATAATATTAATAAACGGTCAGGCTTGCGGTATTTTTATTCATATAAATATATGATATACATGTATATTATTATTATCATAAATTAATGATTTGATTGTTAGAACAAAAATGTTCTTAGAACGAAATTTTCGTTTCGTCGTGAAAACAAAAAAGATATTGGCAGATTATTTGTCGTGAAATTAATCGGATCAATCACTGCTTAACATTGTACACAATAATACATGTATGATTAATACATGATGTATATGTACACGTCTTCCTGATAAATTACGTGTGGTTTCATCACGTTTTACATTTTATATATATAATATAAATAGATGAGAGCAATGATACAAAGAAGACAAGAGAAACAGAAGTTACTATTGTTGATTAAACCGATAATGGAACAACAGCAGCAGCAACAACAATAACGGTAAGAACAATGATGATTACAACACACTTACATTGAAGGCACACTTTGATTCGTCGAAATTCATGCATGGGTCGGAAAATTCGAATTTCTCAATTCACCAGCAAACCCGAGCTTTGCTGGAGGCAGGTAGCCAGCAGCGTAGCGCTTCGTTGTGAGACGTCACTTTGGGGGCTGAGCAGAGGTCACACCCCACAACAAACCGCACGCCCGTGGCTACCTGACTCCAGCAGAGCTCAGATTTGCTGGTGAATTGAGAAATTCGAATTTTTCGACCCATGCATGGATTGCGACGAATCAAAGTGGGTCTACGACTAAAACCAATCGATATGTCTTATAATTTTTCTGCTCCCAACAGCGAATAATTGATGATTACTCGATCGATTGCATGGGTGGATGATTTTGGCTTTCAGATTTAAATTCCTGAGCTGATTATATGTGAGATTACCCTTGAAAAGCCAGAAAAGGGAATCGATTTTTGGGCCGAAAGTAAAGTAGTTTGAAAATTGATTGTATTACACTTTTCTGACGTATTTAGACCTCAGGAATGCGAATCTTGAAGAAAAATTGATCTATCTCTAGAATTGACGGGGTTATGGCCGATTTTCATCTTTTTCGGGTCAAGAATAAAAAATTTATTTTATAGTCTATTTTAATGTAATTCGAGCTCAGAAATCCGAATCTGAAAGAAGAAATGATCTATCTTCAAAAATGACCGAATTATCGCCGAATTATCGCATTTTTTGGCATAAATTTGAGGATATCTCGAAGGGAGAAACGCGGAGCTCAATTTGGACAACGGATTCGTCTTCCTGAGGTCAAAATACATGAAAAAAGTGCCATACGATCATTTTTGGAAAATAAAAATTTTTAGCCAAAATTTGAAAAAATCGTAAGGGGTACCCCTTGGAAAAATCTCAAATTTTGACCAAAAATTTTTATTTTTTAAAATTGATCGTATGGCACTTTTCTAATGTATTTTGACCTCAGGAACACGAATCCGTTGTTCAAATTGAGCTACGATTTTTTCCCTCCGAGATATCTCACTTTTCTGCTCGAAATTAAAAATTGGCGATAACTCGATCAATTTTAGAGATAGGTCAATTTGACTTTCAGATTTGGATTCCTGAGATCAAATTACATAAGAATAGCATATGAAATCCAATAAAAAAAAATGTTGATTTTTGACCTAAAAATTAATCAAACTTCGAGGGTTCAAACCCCTTCGGTAAATTCTCAAATTTTGGAAACTTTTTTTTTTCCTCCAAAATTGATTAAATGACACTTTTCTAATGTATTTTGACCTCAGGAACACGAATCCGTTGTTCAAATTGAGCTACGATTTTTACCCTCCGAGATATCTCACTTTTCTGCTCGAAATTAAAAATTGGCGATAACTCGATCAATTTTAGAGATAGGTCAATTTGACTTTCAGATTTGGATTCCTGAGATCAAATTACATAAGAATAGCATATAAAATCCAATAAAAAAAAATGTTGATTTTTGACCTAAAAATTAATCAAACTTCGAGGGTTCAAACCCCTTCGGTAAATTCTCAAATTTTGGGAACTTTTTTTTTTCCTCCAAAATTGATTAAATGACACTTTTCTAATGTATTTTGACCTCAGGAACACGAATCCGTTGTTCAAATTGGGCTACGATTTTTTCCCTCCGAGATATCTCACTTTTATGCTCGAAATTAAAAATTGGCGATAACTCGATCAATTTTAGAGATAGATCAATTTGACTTTCAGATTTGGATTCCTGAGATCAAATTACATAAGAATAGCATATAAAATCCAATAAAAAAAAATGTTGATTTTTGACCTAAAAATTAATCAAACTTCGAGGGTTCAAACCCCTTCGGTAAATTCTCAAATTTTGGAAAATTTTTTTTTCCTCCAAAATTGAATCATCGACACTTTTTTGATGTATTTTGACCTCAGGAACACGAATCCGTTGTTCAAATTGAGCTACGATTTTTCCCCTCCGAGATATCCTCCAATTCATGCAAAAAATCGCGAAAAATCGCGAAAAAATGGGAATCACTCGGTCATTTTTGCAGATAGAATAATTTTTTTTCAGATTCGCATTCCTGAGGTCAAAATACTCCAGAAAAGTGTTATTCAATCGATTTCAAAAAATAAAAAATCCAGGTCAAAAATTGAAAAAATCCATAGGGGTACCCCTTGGAAAATTTTCCAATTTTTGGGCGACCAATCCTCTTTTTATTGGGTCGTCTATGCTGTTTCTATGTATTTCGATCTCAGGAATCTGAATCCAAAAGCCAAATTGATCTATCTATAAAATTGACCGAGTTATCGCCATAGTATCGCTCCAAAATGTGAAAAATCAAAGCTATTTCAATGGGAAAAATTCGTCGCTCAATTTAGTGGACGGAATCGTGTTCCTGGGATTAAAATACATTGAAGTCGTGTTATACAATGGATTTCAAAAATACTTTAGTCTCAGCCCAAAGATCGTAGAAATCTGATAGGTACCTCTCGGATACTCTTTTGGATTTTTTTGCTATAAAGAAGCTCAAAATCCTCGTGCTTCTCAAACAGCAATCATAAGGTATAACGGATGTTCTTACATATTATGAAACTTGCTGCTTATGTTTCGCACCGTTGTGGAACAGCGCATTACCAATATATCTATGGCATTACTATCTCCTTCCTATTCTTCATGAATGAATTTTGCATTCTTTCATAGGCATTCTTCCTATGTCGATTTCTATGCTTCAAAACTGATATCGACGAATAAGTTGGGAGCCAGGACTACTTTCAATGCAGAAACCTTTCAATATCTGGTTGAAATAACGCATATTACGTTAAGAAAGTAATACCATAGATATTATATCTATGGTCTTTCCAACAGGAAAATATACTCAGTAAACATTTTTTACAGTTTCAAATTAGGCTTTGACTGTCTGAATCTTCGATCAAGGAATCAAGCTGACAATAAAGTCTTCCTTCACTGCTGAAAACTCGAAAATATAAGATATAAATTAAAAGAGAAGCAAAATTGGGCAGCGGAACGACGTTTTTACTCCCAGCTTGATCTTCGCGCGCTGCTATGCACACATTTATCGATTGAAAACACGCATTAATCGTCGGTCGGCGTTCTCAACTGCATAACCGTCGATATGCACCATCGGTAAGTTTCAATTCGTTGCCATCGGCGGAATTATAGATGCATGCCGACCACTGACGTTAACTGCAGTTTGCAACATGCTTTAAATAATACATAATAGAGGGCGACTTTGAATAGTGATTGATCTCGATTCTTCGGTCAACGTCCCCATATAACTTGTTGTACATTTAACTGTACCCGATATTAGAGTATTCCAAAAGTTGAACTAATTAATTGAAGAATCCCACCTCATTTATGGGTATAACGCGGCTAAATTAAACGCATTAAAAATTGTGATATGTCGCATCAAAGTCAGTGGAAGTCGCGAGATACACCGCTCCTCCAGATTTTACCGCTTGGTAGGGGAGCTGCGCAGTGACCTCATATGTGCATCGAACTTTGAATCGTCCAGTTGCACTCCGTCGAATTTGCTGTGAATTTAATTGTTATCGTGCCTAATAATACCGCATTCTGAAACTTGCGATGATAAATTGAAGTATTCAACCTCATTTACGTGTAAACCGCCGATAAATTTGGCGCATTAAAAATGGCGAATCATCGTATCAAAGTCGATGGAAATCGCGAGATCCAGCGCGCCTCGACGCGGCCATATTGCCCCTTCTCGCGGTGACGCCATTCCCGTGTCGAACTTCGAATCGTGTAGTTGGTCTCCGTGTCTAGCTGTTAACGTAAGTGTGCCCAATAATACTCAATCCTAAATCTCGTCGCAATCAATCAAAGAATTCCGTTTCATTCGAGTCTATAACGCCGCCGAATCAAGCGCATTAAAAATGGCGAATCGTCGTATCAAAATCGATGGAAATCGCGAGATCTAGCGCGCCTCGACGCGGCCATCTTGCCCCTTCTCGCGGTGACGCCATTCCCGTGTCGAACTTCGAATCGTGTAGTTGTTCTCCGTGTCTCGCTGTGAACTTAAACGTGTACCTAATAATACTCAATCCCAAATCTTGTCGTAATCAATCGCAGAATTCCGTTTTATTCGAGTCTATAACGCCGTGGAATGAAGCGCATTAAAAATGGTGATATGTCGTATCAAAGTCGATGGAAATCGCGAGATCCAGCGCGCCTCGATGCGGCCATCTTGTACCTTCTCGCGGCGACGCCATTCCCGTGTCGTAGTTCGAATCGTGTAGTTGTTCTCCGTGTCTCGCTGTGAACTTGAAAGTGTCCCTAATAATACTAAATTCTGGATCTTGTCATAATCAACAAAAGGACCTTGCCTCATTCACGTATACGACGCTGTCGAATTAAACGCATTAAAAATGGTGGTACGTATTATCAGTCGGTGGAAGTCGCGTGATCTAACGCAACGACGCCATTTCTTTGTTAAACTTTAGATTCTTTGCTTCTTCTCCGCTAAATTCAGTGCTAATTCATATCATACGTCGTGAATTCGGACCCTAAACCAAGTGATGATTTTTCCCACAATGACTTGAACAATCTTAACTCATCTGGGGGTATGAGGGCTTGATAAGGATATTTGGGGATATAATAATGGTGATACTCGATTCAACAAGTCGAAGCTTGTGGCCATTGTGAATAATTTTTGAACTTTTGCGGTGGATTTTAAGTGCATAATAGGTGATCAAATATCTGGGAGCATTTGTACCATCATCATCAGGGAGGCGGAGACATCCAGGTAAAATCCAAGACCCCCAAGACCTGGGAACCGGCTTGGGTCCGGTCTTGGTGCTGGCAACGATGGTGAGCGAAGCTAAAGTCCCTCGACTTCTTTGCCAGCTCACGCGATGGTGTACGCTGGCGTTGGAGTCGTTGTATTTTTTTTTTTAGTTTTTCGCGTTCCCCATCCCTTTTTATTACATGGCGTGGCGGTACCCTGTTTTTCAATTTTATTAGACCAGGTAATTTTAGGGTTTGTTGTTGTTGAGCATAGCACACGTGCACCCTGCAGCGTCGATATAAAACTCTTCCTTAGAATTAATCAGAGAAAAAATCAATGAATGATTTAGTCAGTCAGTCAGTCAGTCTAATAATTAGTCAATCAGTTATTCGAGCATTCAGTCAACCATCAGTTCATCAAACATGAACTTTTCAAATGTATCACATCTTTGATAAATTTAAGTGCAAGAGTGTGCAGCTCATAGGCAACGGTAAAGACCGTCGTTCAATCGGCTCACGCGTTTTCTAATTTTGCTATAATTTCCGGTGATCCATCCCGTTTGCGTGGGTCATTGATGGGTAATAAAATTTTGTCGTGCGAATGATGGTCCTTGCCATAGGTTCAGCTTTTTCAGGTACATCAGGAATTGAATTGGATAGCTTTCGCGGAAAGTCAAAAACCATGTAGTCAGAATTTGATGGTCAGCCATCAGCTGAACCAATTTTGAATTTGATTTGCATATTTTTTTATCTATTTGCATGTAAAAAATTTCAATCTATATAACTCAATTCAAAGCCAAGTTGAACCCGTCTTTAGGTAACTATAAGTCAATTCACTAGATATATAACAGGATGTCTAATCATAATAATTTTCTTTCCTTACACACAATTTTTAGCCCTTAACTTTTTCTTGCATTTTTTTATAATGATTTGATATCAGAATAATTAAATTCATTTCTTTACTGATGATATACTTTTCAATTCCTTCTACTGAATTTATCAATGTACAAATTAAATACATTCATTTGTCAAGAGTAAATTTACTAAATTCATTCTAAGATCATTGATGTTTCTTAAATTTCACCCTGATAACAAACACAACTTTTCTCAAAATTTAAATAAATAACGGCTTCGGCCAGGGCCTGGGCAGCCTTCATATATTCCTATACACACAACAGGTTCATAGTAAGTTTTCGAACGAGATACCACGGCAATGAATGTGAGATATGAGTGAGATCGAATTTTCGGTGCGCCGGCGCAAGTATGAATCGGGGCTTTCGTCAGTAAAATCATTTCTTGGATAAATATAGGTGAAAGGCAGGTATAGGTAAATTCATGTATCGCGAAGGGTTTTTATTTGGTGTGTATGCGAGTGTGCAAGTCATTATAGACTTAACCGTTGGGTGGGATGTGGGCTTAACAAAATGGGTAGGCAAGAAATCGGTAGTGTAAGTTTTCTTTCCACAGCAATTCCAAGTGATCAATTGTGCAGAGTTTATCAAATTGCATTATTCAGTTTTGTGCAACATTTAGCCTGATACTTTCCTGATGATTCTTTTCACGTGGTCTTTTAGATCTCTTTGCTGAGATCTAATAGATCATTTTCCTTTCAATAATTCACAAACAAATCAGAGTAAATTAAGTTTTTTGCTTCCCTATAATATTCGTGGTCACTTGGAATGGGCAAAATGCGTCCACTTTGCTCTCCGTACCAGCCGTGGTGCATGGAAGTGAGGTGGACGTTGAGCTCGAAGACGTCGCGTCGAAGAGGATCGCCGACCGTCACGCCATACATATATCCTCTCCTCTCCTTCCCCTCTGCTAATTCAAATAGAAGAATGCGATTAAAAATTGCATTTCTTCGATTTCGATTAGCAGAAATATTCCAAGTCTGACGCTGCTCGCGCGGGTATATGTATAGCGCGAGGACAAGGAATCTCGTGTTAGGTATTTGTTATCATATTTTATTTTGTGCGTGCCCACTTGGGCAATTTTTAAAACAATAACTAGCGTGACTTGCCATCTTGCAAGGCGCTTTAAAAACTTGTATTGAGAGATTTTCTTTCAGGAATTTGAAGTGAAATAAAAACCCAAGTTTCGTCGCTGCTGCTCGTATGCGCGCGAACTTGGCGCTTAAAACATAAACGGCAACGCTTTATGCGTTTTAAACCCAAAAACCGAAAAATTGTAAGGAATCAAGTACTATCGCACCTTTTTGTGCGTGGTACTTGACTTCCACGGGATTATGTTTAAGATATTAATCAAAATTTTACCTTTCAGATTAATATTTTCTTACTGTTAATGATACTAATAAATTTTCTTACAGGTCCTAATCATTACTTCTTATTTTCAGTTTGATTACTAATGAAAATTCTCTTACAGATGTTAGGTTTTAGTCTTTAGTTTGATTGCTAATCAGATGTTCTTCACAGGCTGTCCCTGGCTACTAACATGCAGTTTGTTTTCTGATTACAGGCATCAGCACTTCGTACATCTTGTATGTACTTCAATATCTAACTTTGGACAATTGGACGGTTCCTCATCGCCTCAGAGAGTTTATTTTATAACCCGCAATTGAGAATTTATCTTCTTTTACTTTTCTATCTTTGCAGAAAATTTCACCCAATACAATAATGATATGTCTGTTATAATTGTTTGTATGTTTCAGGTTTTATGTAGTTTACAACCCATCCAAGGGTTCAGTTCAGTTCCATACACGGTGAGCAACCGAATCGTAAAAAATATGTTTACTAAACTCAATCACTGAAAATGACATAAGTTTGCTGAACAAATGGCGAAAAAGGTACGAATGGAAAATGGACAAACATACTCCCAAAATAATAAAATAGGATGCATAATCAGTTCGTTGGAAACAAAGACATTCAATTCGATGTACAACATTTTAATATTTAACAAGATGTTAAGAATAATAAATATCTCATGATTTGCCTGAGTAGAAACTTCTTCAAATGAGTACAAAGTAATTAATACTATATCTATTGATAAAGAATATTCCAAAAATGTGTGAGGAGGACCTAAGAATACTATAGTTAAATGTAGTTAAACAAGGAATAGAGAAATGTTTTCCTCCACACTCTCTACAACTCAATAATAAAAACAAAATATCAGTTTGTTATAAATAAAGAAAAGCTCAGCTATCATCTGATCATATTAAGAGCAAAGCTCACAAGCTGCACCAACAGTCACACAACCTGCATGGTACCTAAGTACGACATGTATCAAATGGCACAGTGATGAAGTCATAAAGGAGAAATCACTATACGAGTCAACTTAAAACAAAAATCTTCACAACAACGAGAATCTTCTTCTCCACGAGCCATGTACTTATAAAAATAATTGAAAATATTTTTATTTCTTATAACTACTAAGAGTTCAGAAAACTTTGAGTCCGCCTGGAATTTGGAGTATGAAATCTAGATGGATAACCATAGACAAGTTCAAAGGCTGAGAAAGGCCTTAACGATGTATTTGCACTGCCTGGACTCGAACTATTTCTTTGGTTTGGACTACCTGGAGTAGTTGGCGAGAACGCATTCTTCATTGGTGGTGGACACCCCTCTTCTGTGTTAAACAAAAAGAATATGTTAGTATTTGGATAAGCAGAGTAGAATAATGACGCAACAGCAAATGCAGATTAACGCAGTTCGGAGTTATTGATACACTGTTGGACCAATTAGAAATTTTTACTCACTAAACATGGACCTGTTTTTCACCGAAATGTTGATGCTCATCATCCTGCTACCGTAAACTGCAAAATACAACAACGATGTTCAGTTCAAATGTTGTACATAGGTACACTGACTACTGGTTGTGTAAGAATCGTGAACTTACTGTAGAAGAAAGTTATGACTAGAGCTGTGAACGTGCCAAAGGTATATCTGTGGTAGTAGACAAAGTCTAACCAATTTATACCGGTGATGGGAACAACCTGATCATACTTCGACACCCTTACGAGAATCTGAAAATTTTAATCAAGAACCTAATTAGTGGTGCGGACGTAAAAAATATTTCATCGTCATCAAATAACATTACTTACGGGTAAATCTTGTTTTGTGATGTCGCTAATGATCCTTATTCTACTGCCCTGCAGTTCGTCTTGATTATGAGTCAAACGTATTTTAAATTGGGCAATGGTGCCTTGAGCACCATGGGGCCCTGAAACCAAAGCTAAGCCTTCTGGTAGATTTATCTGAAACAAATCCTCTTCTCGGTTAAAAAAATTGAAGAATAGCTTCTAAATAAGCAACGAAACAGTATTGGAGATCTTTCTTACGGTTAATTGAGCCAACAGCTTGGGTGTTCCATGAACTTGGAGAATCGCAGATGGAGTCGACGATGATGGCGTTATGGCGAAAACGATTTCTTTGGCAGGAACGTAGACACCTGGTAAAAAGGGGACAAGCAACGAAGTGGCATAAACTTCGCGGCTGTGAGCCCCAACAATTAACGATATGTCCAACGTACTCGTCACTACAGAGGGTGAGCTCATGGGAATTAAATCACAGTAGTAAAGCCCTGGAAAAAAAGGATATTGAGGATTAAAAATGGAAACTCGCAGAATACCTAAATATGAGAACAGCGTAAACGCATTATTCCTCACCTGTGATAATGTCGAACCTCGGTCTAGTTATGAAAATATCCTTAACATCAACAGATGACACTGGCTCAGAGAATTTGACTGTGCAGACGAAGGGAAAGGTGGTTAGTGCAAAATTTCGCCGCATTCGACATCCACCCTCTCCACGGGCCAGTAAATTATTTTCCTTGATGCAGCTATTTGAGCTTTTCAAAATTAGTGGAACCCCCAATGGCTCTGATAGGGTCATATTTTTGCCCTTAGGTGGAACGAGTTGTATCTCAGAAATTGGTTGTATGTCGAGTTGAATTTCACCACGGGGAAGGGTGGATAAGCTGTGTTTAACATTCACATGTCCCGGAGCCGAGGCCTTCCCAATACCACTAACAGTATCAATGGCCAATAACTCTTGATCCGAGGATTGCCAATACCCAGGATCACCGTCATTGGAAACCAGTGGCATTGAAAAGCACACGATGTCTCCAACAGTTAAACTAGTCTGCAGGTAATTAAAAAACCAAATTTAAATTCATTATAACTTCACAGATTCCTTCACCCTACTAACTGACCTTTTCGGGATAAAGAATCTCCCCAATCACCATGTTGACATAGTCAAACATCCCGTTGGGATATTTGTTGTCGTAGATTTTGATAACCATGTTTCCATCCCGTAAAAATTTTGCAGTAATCACGTTTTCTGAGTCTGTACTGAACGATGCAAGATCTGCACGGTTTGATGATACAGAAATCTTGGTTTGGGCAGCATTAAATTTCAACCCCACATTGTCATAATATCCAACAACGTAATCCAGTTCCATACCCCTGGGTAGAGCAGAGAGTTCTTCACCAGCTTTTACTTTTATTTCTGATTTCAACTCCAGCATCATATAGTGTATCGGTTTTACTTCAACAACTACTGTCAGCACCTGTTTCAGGCCATAGGCTTCAGCACTTGTGACAATAAGCATAGTTCTGCCAATCATATCTCCTGATTTTACAATGCCATTTTTATTGACAGTAACACCCTTGCTAGTTGAAGTCAGGGCATTTGCCTCTTCGGTTTCTCCAGTAGAACTGTGTGTTAATATTTTATAGCTGATTAGACCGTGTTTATCACGATTTGTATGTAGCTTGAATGAGGAATTGGGAGTCATTAGTAAAACTGGTCTTCCATAACCATCACTGACACCAAGTAAATGGAGCTCTTCGAATATTTCGATCTTTAAAAATGCTACAAACACAGTTTCCTTATCACATTCAGCGAGAACTTTACAGGGTACCGTTACATTCAGACAGATCGTAGCCGTCCCAGGCCGCAGACCTTTTGCCCGAACGGATACTTCGTTCTCATAGCCTATTTCCACACCTGTTCCTTCGTACATGTTTTCGAGTTTTAAAATCCCAGCCGATCGATCGTTTGTTGACCAGAAAAATCTAATTTCTGTTTTCATTGAGCCAAATACGAGTGGTGTGATATTTTCTGGTATTCCAAACGCCCAAATAGGAACTTTTCCACCAACTTTTATTCTATTGGTAGGTGTGCTGAGTTTCACACCTTCGAGGGGCACAACTCTCACTTCTACACTATCTTTGGAATATACAACGCGTTTCCCATTAGATGTGAGCCCCACAGAAATTGCAGTTATCGTGACTGTGCCAAACAACTTTCCATCTAACATTCCGTCGCTACTGACTGTCAGGCTGTCTCGATCATTACTGATGAATTCAATTTCCGAATTAGAGGGACCACCGGTGGTGGAAAGTTGATGCACACTGCCGACAAGTATGGTGAGATTCCGTGGAGTTATTTTGAGTGGCAGAAATATTTCAATAGTAATCGGTTCACTACGAATCTCTCCTTCATTTCTTCCACTTTCAAAAGAAAGCTGAGTCTCACCTTCCTCAATGCCATGGAGCATGTAGAGAATTTGTTCAAATGGTGGCTCGCCTTGTTCGTTGTTCGGAAGGAGTTTTACTTCTATTTTTCCATTATCAGTGTTTGCTTTTATACTCAACGTATCAATTGAAGGGATTTCCATTGTACGTCCGTTGGTATCATAGAGTTTTAAGGCAGCCATGATACATTTCCCTATCTCTACCTTATCAATTGCATCCACTTGTATTCCGCCAAGTTGTTGAACCTCTATCACGGCTTCGGCAGGTGCTGAATTGAGGCAAAGGTCGACCAGGGCAAAATGCAGAATACCAGAGTTCAATGGTAGAATAGATATCGTTTTGGTAGGTTCCACGTATCGAATTTCCGCGATGTCAGTATCGCTCAAAACGAATTTGTAATACCCAGATCCCTGGCTGACCTGCATCGAATACTTCATATTTGGGTCATTAAGAACCTTCAGGTTACTTGGATGAATTACAGTGTCATTGACAAGAACCATACTTATCGAAGCTTTTATGACAGGGGTCTCAAAGCCACCCCTTGTGGTCTGTACAGGAAAAGGTGGACGTTCAGGGACTATCCCCAATTTTCCGAGTATCCGTTTTTGATAGCCAGTAACTCTTGCGAGAACTTGCAATGCCCCAGTTCTCTGTTTTAGTAAAATACGTTGATAATGCCTCCCTGGTAAAAGAACGTTCATATCTTCATAAGGTTCTTCCATGAGACCCGAAATCCTTTCGATTTCAGCATAATCAGTCGGGTCAAGTGCCCAGTCAATATTCAGGCTTGTGAAGTTATCGAATTTTCGCCCATCCTCGTCTTTAATTATTACTGAGAGTTCAAAGTCCTTCCCGCTACGGGCCATAATGCGATCTGCGCTCTGACTTATCGGACAATTCTCTGTATCTTTGAACTCGGGGACCAATGAAATATATCTTGGTTTACCGCAGATCACCAGTACAGAGGTTGATGCCTCGGTTCTCCGACAGTTTGGTAATATGGGGATATTAGATATGGTAAGAGTAAGCGTCGCCTCTCCGAGAGTTAAGCAAGTAATGTCATAGACGTAAATATTCGAGCTCCCAATATCTTGCATATGCTCCTCTACCCTGGATCGCACCACACCCTCACTTGATATTTTAAACGCCCTGGAATAGCCTTGGTGTATGCCGAGCCACGGAGATGGTCCGCCTTTAAAAATAATCCGCCGTGACGAACCGACAGCCAGGAGAGATTCGCCAGTTAAAGGATGTACCGCAGATAATGGTTCGTAAGCAGATATAGTGACATTGTCCACGAGGTATTGTCCGTTATTGTTGTAGGCTACTGTGACTCCGGAGGTCCCTACCTCCAGGCCAATGACTAAAAGAGTCGTACATGCCACACCGATGGACTCAAGCCTCTCACTATTATTGCGTACAAAGTTACCATCCGGGATGTAAACGTCAAGAGGTATTTCGCGGCAGTCGTTGAATGGTATTTCGTATGTTTCGTCTGTTCCTTCTTTACGCATTTCTCCGTAAATAGCAATGTGAATGTATATCGGTTCTCCGACTGCAGCTTCCATGTTATACTCAATTATTTCTAGTCGTGAGGGTGTCAGTACGTGCACCTCCGTTTCATCGTGATTGTGTTGGTTGCGAACCATTGAAACTCTCACTTTTGCAAAACCTTTTTGTAAGATTCGTACCACCCCGTTTTGTGACACTCCAGCTATCGTAGGGTGATGACTAGTCCACATGTAGGTATCGTCTCCTCCACTCGCACTCAATGCCACTTCAAACCTGAAATAAAATGATAAGATAAATTCTTCAAAACTTTGGTCAACTAGATCACTGAACTGGACTAGTTTCTCAGTTCATCACTCACTTGGATTTACTGCGGGGGTCCCAGGGGATGGCCAATATCTTGGGAGAGACGATCACAGGCGAATGTATCGCCAATTCAGCTGTAGCTGATAGTCGAGGTGTCAAATCGATCCTCTTTCCCTTGTTGTTGATGATGGCGAGTAACTTTGCCTCAACTAATGTCGTTCCTGTGGCTATAGGTCTTGCCACAATATGGCTACCATTCTGCGTCCTTGAGGAAACTGTCAAGTACATCTCATCAATTTGTACATGAATTTCCACACCTTCGCCGATGTGAATTTTGCGGTCCTTACTATAAAGTGAAAATTTTTTACTTTCTCTCTACTCAGAGTTATCAAAACAGGATTATTTAATCATACTAACCTGTCATATATTTCGACAACAATTTCATGGGTATTTCCAAGAATAAGGCCCCAATTTCTGTCTGGTAAGGCCGTCACACTAATGTATGCAGGTGCATTCACATTTACCGTAACTGAGGGTAAAACCACACTGTACTCTTCATCTACGTTTCTATCGTGCAGCAGAACCTTTGTCTTTCCTCTCGAAAGGGCATAGGCCCTACTGTGTTCGTTGTTTATTTCTAAAATTTCTGGGTTCTCAGCCTCAAGGTAATACTGACTAGATGGTAAAGTAATCTCTTCCAATCTTCCTTGGTGAACCTGAATATAATACAATTCTTCAACTTCTGCTGAAGCTCAGTAGTGTAGAAAATTAGGGTACTCACAAACCTGCAAAATTTTATAGTTCAAGCTGTCATAGGTCATCATTGTTACATCAGATGGTAGAATGATCAAATTTGCTACAACTATCAATTCCACTTCAATCGCAGGTACATGTCTATACTCGGCATGAGATGATTTCACAGAGACCTGAAACAATTTTGAAGAGCATTAAAGAGTGAGAACAATGTTTCACAAGACGTAAAGCAAAAGATAAATTTTCACATACTTTTGCAGTGCCTGTTCTGATTCCCTCAATAAGAGCAATATGTCCTTTTTTCCCAGCGGCGTCAAGCTCAGCAACAGTAGGAGGAGTTTCATATGGTGATTCCTGAAAGGTCATAAACCTCAAGACATGGTTGGGGGTCTTATTGTCTATCTGTAATCCATGTTTCTCAGCATTTCCAATTGTCCAGTTAAACTCGATGCCCGCCAGGGTTGTGAATTCATTACCTTGGAACATGTCAAACTATACATAGAAAGAGGGCTTTGAAAAATTACCAAGAGTCCTATATCCCATTTCGATTCTCAATAATGAATTTCTTTCATCTTCCAACCTTGCTCATCATATGCTCTAACTTCAAAAGCCTCTGGGGCTTCCTCGATGAAAAGCTCCCTGGTCGTTGTTACTAGAGCAAAGGAGAATATCGCATCAACAATGACATCACATCTGAGAAACTGTCCAGAAGTAACATCCTCAGCCAAAACTATAGCAGTGTTACGAGTAGAATCTTTGGTCACCGTCTGTACCATTACAGCAGATGAACATGTTCTGTCTATATTTTCGTTCAATGGAACGAGCCTGATTAAATCCAGGCGCGGCGTAGACCTAAAATGGAAAAATTACATCAAATACGTCGCAGCAAGTGAGCTTTGTCTTTGCTTTTTCTATGTAAGATTCAAGCAGACCGAGATCCACCTAGCTGAGAATTATGTCTAAAAGTTTAGTTAAGCGAATACAAACTTACCATTTGTAACATCCTCCTTCAGTAACCTCAAGGGTAAAGTTCACAGGGAAGTCATTGAATATGGGGAGTAAAACTCTTGGAACATTCAGTCGATGAGCATCGGTAGAAATTGTGATAATTATTCCAACGAAAAACAATATTATCAAAGATTTTCTATATAAATTCTGCGGCAATACCGCCATCGTCCTACACATGTGTTTGATTATCAGTCTCAACTGAAAACCACGCGACGCGGGATGCCGGCACCGCTCTAAGCTTCTAGGGATATTGGATTAATTCTCTAGTTATTTTGGTTACATTTCCAGAGACCAAAGAATACATGCGCATAATTTCAAATTTGAATAAGCCAATTCTGATAAGCCACCTTTTTTGTTCGACTCTTGCGTTGACTCTTATTGCAAAATTTATTGTTGTGAGATCATTGCTACAGAGATGGGTAAATGACGGGTAATTCGGTGATTCAATTGCCATACATATTTTATTTAGTATGTACATTGGGTAAATGGGTTGAAATAGGGAAGGTAACAGAGTTTAACGTACCACCCAAATTCTGTTTCCAATCAACATAGGTGATAGATCGCTCATACAAATAACGTTTTGAAACTGTGATATAATTTACAGACGCCAATTGGTTAAAGTCGCCTGAATAGACTGGTACTAGATACTATCTCCTTGATCCACGACCCCTGCTATCCAATCTGTTTCTCAAAAAAGCGCTCAAATTTCTCTGGGATCTCGGCGAGAGTTGAAATCTTATACCTCTGTGGATGAGAATTGAATCCTGGCTGCTCTCTGAGGGTCTATTGACTATTACGGAGTCTCTAGCCAAAGCAGAAATTGCTCGTGAAGTCTCTAAGGCCGGATTAGAGGAATTTAAAGATCCTGTATTCATAGAAGTTACGGGATCAGAGGCATTAGCCCGTAAATTTGAACCTGACACGGTTCTAGGGTTTGTTGCCGCGTTGCTCGAACTGCCAGAATTTGTGTCTTGCCAGCTGGGTTGTAAAGTAGGCACATTCAAACTAGGATCCATTAGACCACCTGGAATTTCTTGGTCAGGATTTCCACGTCTTGAATTTCTACTTCCATTATATAAATCTCTGTCTGATATCAAAGCCCCGGATCTTAACGTATAGGGGGAATGCCTAGTTTGACCAAGGGATGGTCTCCGTAATGGAAAATCTAGAATCCTTTGATCGTTGGTATCTCCATTAACGTTTGACATGAGATTGGCGAGTCTATTTTGTATGCTCAATTCTCGTTCTATATTATTTATGCGATTTTGGTGCATCCTGACGCGAAATGATGCCAGTTCATGGCCAAGTGCCTCCAAAAATCTATCCTGCCGGTTTTCTGGCCTTGCATCTGGTACTGATCTATTGAAAGCTCCAGACGTCGTTCTGTTCAACCGAAGAGAAGAACGACGACTGACATCTTCTTGCTGTGACCTAGATGACAATGATAAAGGAACCTGCAAATCAGAGGGAACTGAGTTCACGCGTCTATTACGGACATCTTGACTCTGAATTGCCCCAACTGAAGAAGTAGCAGCTCTCATTGAAGCACTCCGTGGGTTAACAATTGAGTTAGATTGCCTGTTCTGGCTATCTACAGAATACAGACTTCCATCTTGACCCTCTGATGTAGAAAATCGTCCGTTTTGACTATAAGACAATGAATTGCTTGGCTGCAACAATGTAGAGTTGGCCTGTCTTTCTCTGGGACTCGGATTGTTCATTGCTTGAGGGTATGTAGTCAGAGGAGCACTGGAAGTTCTAGGAGGAAGCTCACCAATTTCGTTTCTAATACTTCCTATGCTTCTTGAGCTACGAACTCTGCTCGCACTTCCGGAAGACTCTGAGTTTGACGATATTATGTTTGGTAGATTATTTGAACCAACCAAAGACCTGCTCGTGCCAGAATTAGGCTGGTTTTGAACGCCAAAGATTGTATTCTCTGAGGATTCTGGAGAGGTCGGTGTTCTCATATTTCCCAAAGCACTAGAAGATCGAGTAGAACTAGAAGAACTTGATGAACTTTGCGGTGACACTGAATTCAATGAATTGCCACCAAGTGAACCATGCCTGCCTTGTTGCGCTATGTCGCTTGCTACAGAGTTCTGTTCTCGGCGAGATATAATCTGCAAATCAAAAAATTTGATAGTACATTTAGATAAATAGAGACGACAGCAATGTCAATGTTCACTCACCTGATTTGCTACGACAGATCTGCTTCTAGAACTCCCTCTCAATCTCAAAAGAGCGCCTTCTCGTCTATTGGGACTCTGACCGCGAGATCTCTGGTTATCTCTAGGGATTAAATGTTTGAAACGAGAAAGTTCAGCTGGAGTCAATTCCCGCGCATCTGAATTGACTCTGTGAAGTGGAATTTGTCCATAGGGTCTACGCTGAGGGACTAGAGGGCTTTGTTGTTGTTTGATTATTCTTCCCATTTGTTCCTAAAAGAGTTAAAAGCAGACAAATCTATAAGCTACAAAATTCCCACATTTTTAAAATGCCGGTACCAAAACTTCTGTACCTGTAGCGTAACTTGCTTAGAAAAATCGCCTAGCTTATCTTCTTGTAACCTTTTATCCTGTTCACTAGTTTTATCAACCAACTGGTCACAGCTCTTGTCTTTCATATCATCAATGTCAGGCACTACTTGCATCTCTTCTCCGCTCACATTTGGTACTTTGAATGATGTTATTATAACTGAAAGCGAATCCAATACTTCCATAGCAGTCAAACGTCTGCTTGGTTCAAGCACCAGTAAATTTCTTATCAAGGAAACCATCCCTTCTGATACTCTACCATCACTGTAACAATAATGCATGAAACAATCAATATTATCTTTGCATTAAAACTTCAAAATATGGCCAATTATTTTCTACCTACTTTGGTATATGATAATTGGCAGCTTTTATCTTATTGAAAAGCTGTGTAGGACTTCTGTCGTAGAATGGGAATTGGCCATATAGCATTGTAAATAATACAACACCCAGAGCCCACATGTCTGAAGGTTTTCCTAAGTAAGGCTTACCACAAAGAACGTCAGGTGATATGTAAGCTGGGGAACCACGTTGGTCTTTCAATAAATCGTTTTCACTACCCAAGTGTTTTCCCAGGCAAAAATTCGTTATGGTAACCTGTGCAGTAATCAAAACTGGGATTAGTTTTTCATGTTTCTCTATACTTTCAATTGACCAGAAGCTTAGGGTAGTTGAGTTCGACGTCGTACTTTTCGTGTTCTTCGATTTAGAACTAGGTTCCCAAGTTTCAAGTCTCTGTGCACAATGTTTCTCTTATGAAGACAAGCAACGATCCTAACTGTGTCAGAAAATATGAGCAATGTTTCTTTCTCCGATAATTTTTTCTCCCGTATTACGTGGTGCTGCAAATTCAGTAATTCATCGTTTTTTGGGTTAAAATCATGCGCTGTTAGACAATCCAGAACCAGACAAAGCCTTCGTTTTATTTTGCCCGTGTAAACTGTACCGGTGGCTGCACATTTTTCCTCCAGTGCATAATCCTGGAAGAAGGCAAAGTCAGTTTTTAGTACGCAACCCTGGGTACTATCTGAGATTGTGAGAGCAAAAATTACTTTAAAAAATCCGTGGTGATGTACGACACCGTCTTGGCTGTGAAGTAGACTTAGTAATGAATACTCTGCATGTAGTAACATCTTGCCTTGTCTATCATCTTGTGTTTCATCCTCTTCGTCATCTTTCAATGTTAATATTTTGATTGTATAGAATTTATCTGAGCCTTCTTTACGAGCCAGGCACTGTACAATGCTTTTAACTGGTGAAGTTCCTATTTGAGGGCCGAGCAGATAGGGACCTGCTCTTTTAACAGAATTCGGTGCAACCAGAGTGCCAGCTTTGGGTACTGAAAACTTAGGATCCCTACTGCAGTTGGATGTAGAAGGTTTGGAAAAGTCAGCCCATGAATTCTGACCAATGACATCCCCATTTTTAGTCAAACACCCAGTTTTTGATTGAATATTTTTGAATTTTGATACCCTGTAAAGCCCTTCAGACGTCTTAGCTAATTTTTTGCTCTCCGACAGAAAATTTTCTCCAGCATCGATTCGTTGAATCGCTATTCCAGGTGACTCTTCTTCTAATATCAAGATCTGATTCAACTGCATATCTGCAGTAGCTAAACTACTAGCTGCATTTGTACTTTCTGGTATAGTTTCATCCATTGAAATGTTAGCGTCGCTGGCATTGATGGCACTGATCACCCCATCATTTATTTGAATGATTGGATTCAAATTCGAATCTCCAGAGCCTTCAGATACCAGATTGAACACGCCACTCTGGTTGAGAACATTCTCTTCAGCCTCCATAGTCGTCATAGGATCAAAATTAGTTTCCGATGAGGAAGTTGATAAGTCTGCGACGTCATCTGTTAGCATATCCCACGACTGTAATGTTTAGGATATGAGTAACGAAAAGTCATACAAATGTAACGCAATCATATAGTAATATTTCTTCCACTCAGATTGGAATTTTTTTAATTAATTCGTATCGACTCAAAGGGATATTTTACATGAAAATAATTGTTAGATGTAAAAATTAGCTCAACATACGCAGTTGGTTATCTGGGCGTACCTTCATTACGAGCTACTTAAATGAGAAGTAACGAAATTTGAAGAAAAAGAAACAAAGGGAAATTATTGCAGAAAAAAACAGAAAAAAAATTTCATACATACGTCACCTTCCTCGATACAGTTCTATAACCTAATTATCAACTGATATAAATAATCAGTAACCCGTAGTATTCCTTGTGAGATCACAAGTTGGCGACTAAGCAACGTTATTGATGCTTCATCATTTTCTACATTGCAATATTGCGCAATTATTTGTAGTGTGTATAAACAAATTACATAGGCTAAATTAAAGGCAACAATCTATGCTGGTTACAAATTGTCCTGGTATTTAGGGCACACATAAGATGTCTCTACATCCCTGAAGAAATTAATTTCTATTTTTTCCGGTTGATGGCGTTAGCACCCAGGAATTGGCAAATTTTGTTCAAAAACTACCCCCAACCCTTAATCATTTACACCACATCTGAAGGCCTCAACTTCAAACAAAGATGATAGTTATCCTAAAATCCATTTGGTCAAAAACCGATTGCCCCTCATAAATTGCTTTCTAGGTCAGAACAGTTCTTTGCAATATAATTTTCAACTTTCAGTTTTTGAACTTTTCAATGGAACACGTTGAAATTATTCAAAAGTGTATTCCCCAAAACCTTGTCATGACTAAGATTACATTCAAAAACATTTTCGAATACCTTTAAATATGTGCGTATTAGACCTGTCCTTAAAAAGGGTGAAATCGAATTTCGATGGTCTCACCCCCTAAATTGGTTCGAAATAATATGGAAAAACGCACAATTTTTTCTATACTATTTTGAACCAATTTAGGGGGTGAGGCCATTAAAATTCGATTTTACCCTATTTAAGGACAAGTATAGTGCCTATCTTATAAAATTATTAAAAAATACTATTTCAGGGAAATTATATGTATCATTTTTCTGTCTATATCTCGATTTCTAATCAACCCTCAACAAAAAAGGCAATAATGAACATAGAAATCCGAGACGAAAAGAATCATCAATGATTCAGGCTTATAAATTTGTAATTGAGTACCAAGTTAATTCTAGGGTAGATAAAATAATCATATATCTAGTACACATGTATATCTATTGCAGGTATATATATATGTGTGTGTAAATTATTCGCATAATTAATATTGATGGGAGTTTAAATCGAATTTGAAAGACACAGAGAGGGATGAAGGGAGGGAGGTATTGAGCACGTGAGCATGTTCATGGCGGTGGTTGCAGTAAAATTCGTTGGCCATGCATGCACCGCACGTGGTGTGGAGGACAAAAACCGGATGCATTGATTTCTGGGTGTAGTGGATATTGCCCCGAGCTGGTTTCGGGTACTCGTCCTCACCGTCCTCGTTGTCAACCACCATTTTAACCAGCAGAGTAATACCAGAATAATCAAAACCTTCCCTTGAAAAAAAAATAATAGAAAACCGGAAAACCATATGAATGAAGACCAAAATCCATTGGCACGATAACGTAGTAGTATCGAATATAATTTCAGAAAAACATGATCAGAATATTCGAGGGGGTGAATTTCTTTCATTTTTTCATTTCATATACATATAATTGGTCCATTCAACTGTTGCGAGAGAATAAATTCTTGTCATAACGGCTGGTTTTCAGGGAAGGGTGTGAGAAAAAAAAAAATATTAAAATAAAATACAAGTTGCAGTCGGAGTATGGTTCTTGAGGAGCACTTTCATACGCTTGTTCAAACTTCCGGTTTTTCTGAACGACCGTAGTTAGGCTAGCTAGTCAGCCGGCTGGCGAACAAACAAGCGAAAACTGTAGGCAGAACAAGAGTTAATTTGCACCCTCTCCCCTGCCATTCTTTCCTAAAATAGGAAGAACAACCGTTAAAATGAAATAAGAGCTTTTTTTAAGTAAAAGAAGAAATTAAATAAAAAAAAAAAAATTTACGTACGTTAATGGCGGGTTAAATTTTTGTTTCAGATAGCTCAGTTGGGTTGGGTATTCGGAGAACTATTTGAGATTGCAGGAAATATGCAAAGAACGTGCTTTTAGTAGATGCACGAGGATGACGGAGAACATCGTCGACGACGTTTTCGGGATAGCTGAACAATCCCTAAAACCCTTAAGTCCGTGGACCAGGAATCGGGATACTGTGGAGAAGCTGGGTAAGGGGTGAATTTTGCTGGGTAACTTTGAGAAAATATATATATGTTATATATTGTAGATATACACATCTATGTATAGCATGTCCTTTTACCGGGCTCACGTCGCGTCGTCGCGGTACATCATCAAGCGTCGTCTATGGAGCATAGCTCATTTAAGCAGCTTATGTGCAACTCCTGCAAATTAGGAATTTCGAATTTCTTCCCACGGGTTCAGTTAATCATGATTTAATGTGCACGCGCGCTATTTTCACTCGTGCAGACTTATACATTAGGTAAAAATAAAAATTTACGGAAAGGAAGGAAGGAGAAAACGAACAAGGAGAACGGAAGATGGAAAATGGAAGATGGAAGATGGAGAATGGAAAATGGAAAATGGGAAATGGAAAATGGAAAATGGAAAATGGAGAATGAAAGTAATGAGAAAGCAAGAGGACTGTGAGGATCGAAAATCAGCTAACAAAGAAAAAAGAAATCAACAAATCTGTGTACACCGTTGGGTATAAGAACCCTTTCTGGATAGGGTATAATAGTCGATATTTTATACGATATGTATACTATCTATTACGAGATATACAAGAACGAGATAATATAGAAAATAGAGTAAAAGAGGAAGAATCGGAGGAGAATAAAAAGTAGACGAAGCGAAGGATGAGTCTACGGAATGTTTGTAGAAGTAGGAGAGTCGAAGAGGAGGAAGAGTAGGATTGGGAGGAGGATACCAGGCAGAAGCCTATCGTCATGCGCGGTGCTATCGTATTGATCTCAAGCCGTGGTAACGATTCTCCCTCTCACGTCGTTGTATACGTAGCGGGAGGGAGGATAGGGTGAGAAGGAGGATGAGGAGTACGAAGAGGGCTTTGGGGGTTGGAAAGGGCTGAGGGGGGAGAGGGTGAATTACCCCCTCCTTCCAGGTCTGAGGTAGAGGATCTCTCCACTGCTGTTACCACTGCATGGCACAGCCACGGCATGGCAAGGCATGAGAAGGCATGGCGCGGCGTCGTGAACCAGCTCAACCCTCAAATGAGAGGGAGAAAAAGTGGGGTTAGAGGGGGATGAAAATAGGGGGGCAGAGGGGGTGGGTTGCCAGGAGTGTGGCCGGCGTTGCGCCGAGCCGCGCACCGTAATATATCTGTGTGTATATACATGCATACATATGTATGTGTATACGTATATTATATCCACCGTTCTCTGAAAATCAAAATCAGTCAGTCAGTCCAGCGTTGGTCGCCGACCAGGGCGCCAATCCAACTGCGACGATAAAGTTATTATTACATATATATATACACATATATATACGTGTACATACGTTATATATGCATATATATACACATCCTCCACATTAATTATATTGTAGATCGTATCTTTGTTATCATTATCACAATTATCATTGTTAATATTGTTTTTGCTGTTGTTATTGGCGTTATTATTATACATATTTATCATTCCCTCTATCATTACCGTCATCGTCATCATTCGTGTTATTCTCATAATGTTATTCTCATCATTGTCGCTTTACTAGCATTACTTTTCATTTATTGTCGTTATCGTTGTTCTTAACCCTACGACTAAATATGGAAAAAAGAAGAAAAATCACCCGTGACATTTTATGCAACGTATGCGTGGATATATACATGTATGTCTGAATACGTGTATTTCCGGTTCGTTTCAATGTACTCGGTGCAAGATTCTGCCGAGTCTCTTGATGTATACTTAAAATCCCGAAGATCCGTTTCTCTTTGCAAGGTATACGCAGAAAAGGGAGGAGATGATGGTGACGGTGGTGGTAGTGGCGGCGGTTGTGGTGGTGCTGGTGTGGTAGTGGTTGTTCAGATTGACGAGAAATTAAACTGAAAATCTTCGTAAAATCTAAATAATTTAACGAAGACTTGTTTAATTATTTTAGTGAATAAATTTACCTCATATTTGTGATCCTCTTCGATTCTTCTCATTTTGTTTTGTCTCTGCTTTCTCTTATAATGGAGATTTACCTATAGAAAATATTAAACTGCACCTGTGATTGCTCACCCTCGGAAATTTTTGAACCGGTGACTTATCTACCTAATCGAAAAAACAGAAAAACCAAAGATAAAATCGTTTACAACATTTTTTCAAGTTTAAAGTGTCAACTACAGTGGTTTTTCGCTGATAAAAAATAACGTAGTCGAATAACGATACCGTCATCATCATCATCAACTGCTCTGCAACCAAATCAAGCAATTGTTGTATCATTAATGTTGTTACAAATGTTATCAATATCGTCATCATTAATGTTATCGATGAATCGGCAAGGGGGATGAAAAACTTGGAATCCTAGGAAAAGTTATCTGACAAATCACGCGAATAATACTGTTACCGATTGTAACAACAATAGTAATGATAATAACAATCAATTCACTTCGATATACATGTACCTGGCGTATACCATACAAGTGTCACATAGGGGTTGTGGTGGTTTCCTTTTTTTTACCCTTTTTTGCTTTTCTCCCTCGTTAGAATTTCATTCCATTCGTCCAAGTTAGCGTAGCATATACTTATATGCTCATATGTATAGGTACTGCTATACATATGCATATTATTTCGATAAATTTTCTCTCAAATATCACACAGATTTCCAAATATTTTTCAAATTCGTGTGAAATTTTTTGCAGTTGATATGTATATTAATTAGAAACAACGACAATTTACCTTGGAATCACAATATACGTAACACACATGTAAAAAATAAAGTTTACTGCACAATTATCACATTGGATAATGGTGATAAAAGAAAAATCAATCGAGTGCGGAGTTGTGCTGCATTAAAAAAAGCAAGAAAAATAATTAACGATGAAAAAATAAATTAGAATTTGAAGACGAAGACAAAAAAATAAAACGAATCATACAGAAGATGAATTCATTATACGACTGGATGAAGGAATTTTAACACATAATAATAGTAACATTAATCATAATAATAATTGCCATAATAATGACAACAACAGTAACAACGGTAGGAATAACGGTAACAGGAGGAAAATTGTGATTTAGGGACTGCAGGGATTAATTCTAAGGGCGTCATCGTGGTCGTCGGACGATGGGAAGTGAAATAATAAGTGAAAACTGGTTGCAGCCTCTGCATCGTCTGCACGTTTTAAGATGGGTGCAGCAGCAAAACTTCTTCTACACTCAATTGGTAGCAGCGGTAGCAGCGGCAGCAGCACTAGAAGTAGAAGCGGTAGCAGCAGCAACGGCAGGAGCAACAGTAAAAGCACTAAGAGAATCTTCGCAATGCAGTCTCGATGATCTCGTTATCAACTTACACTATTACTATTCATCTAATTATCGCTGCTCGTGATTCATTTTATACAAACAAACAAATAAACAAACAAACAAAAATAAATAAATAAATAAATCAATCAATGAAAAGCAAAAGAAAAAAAAATTACAACAAAATAAAGTAATAGAAAATAAAACAAACGAATAAAAGAATAATTATTAGAAGAAAAATGAAATGAAATAAAACAAAACTAATTAAAATAAATAAAGGTAAATAGATTGAATTATGTATAGATAAATGAAAACAATATATTGAATCAGTTGGTATATACTATTTATATATAATATATATAGAGATACATACTAAACATTCATATACACATGATTATATACCGCACTATGATTAATATAACATTGATTAATTAATATTATTAGAATATTATATATTTATATGTATATTCTGATAATAATAATGAAATTCAAGGAGAGAGATAATGATTTTTATAAATAATTGTTATCATCATCATTATTATTACTATTATTATTGCTATTACAATTATAATTATTAATAATACTATCATTAAAATTATCCAAATAATGATATCGGATGTTGAACGAGAAAAAAAAACTAAGTAAATAAAAGATAATAAAAACGAGTTGTAAATTGAATTTAAAGAATAATTAATAAAATCAAATAAATAATACGAAAAACAGATAAAGAAATTTTAACCGTTGTACACGAAGAAACGGGAAAAAAAACGATGAACGGAATAAGTCGCTGAAATAAATTGCCCACTAAATACACACGAAAAAACGAGAGAGGACAAAAATTGAAGATTTTTGGAATTATACATCTTACACATACACATAGCTAGCTGCAAGATGAGATGCTGCGTTTTCGTCATGGCTGCCGTCGCCCTGGCTGCAACGGGTGAGTCCAGAATACGTACATATATATGTATAAATTTTTTTTTCATCCCCCAACATGGGAAAGAAAAATTTTTATATATAATTTAATCAAAGGAAAGGAGAAAAAAAAATTACAAGAACGTAAATTAATATGTAGATTATGATGGAAAAAAAAGCAGCAACAAAAAAAAAAATTGTCAAACGAAAATAAGTTTGCAACAAAATATAGTAGCATATAGAAACTCACAGCAGCAAAAAAGCGTTCTTATAACCTATGTTATAACTGTTAAGCTTCATTGTCATCATATACATTCAAATCACATCACATTATCATCTTTATCATATATTACATATATATATATAGATAATGAATATTAATTACACTAATATGTGCCCGCCAATCTAATAAAATGCCATGACTTAAAATATATAACGATAAATACCGACAAACGTGTAAATGCAAGGCATCGTTAATAATATATATTACATGATTATCATTATTATTATTGTTATTGTTGTTATTTTCTATCATTATGATTATGGTTATCATTATTAATATCGTTTTATTTGATTTCTGTCATCTTTCCGATATCGTTCACTGATTTACTTACTATAACATATTACTTTGATTACCGTTGCTATTTCATGATGAATCACTGCGAGATTATATACATATAATGCTCGCCACATAATATGTACTAATATTACACATATACAATGATTTTCCATTTGTCAAACATATATATATATATTAGTTATGTCATCGTTATTATTACTATCATTGTATCGTTAATATTGATGTTGTTACTGTTATCATCCTTATTTTTATCGTTGTATGTCAATCGATGAAATTACTCTGAGAAAATTGAAAAAAAAAAAGAAAAACCGATTAGAATAAAAAAATGTAGGACAAAATTAGGCCAGATCCAGAAATATCAATTATATACCTAACGGTCAGGTTTTTCGGCTCACGATGTACATCTACGTATAGGGTACACATAAATATGCACAAGTATACATACATATGATACATATAGATATAAATTATTACGTTGGTTACACATATATACACTACGTACAAAAATTAGCAGGCTACCCTATTTTCGCTTTGAAAAACGTCCGATTTCAAAGCCTCATACCTGCTCGAGAAATCGCTCAGAGTCGCATAACTCATGCATAAAAAAATCGTACGAAAAATTTAAAAAACGCGTTTTGAAGAGGACACTTCAACCTTCAAAATGAGAATAGAAAAATTTAAATCCAACGACTGAGGCACCCGGTGCACCTTGTCAAAGTCAAAAGTTTACTTCACGTTTTCGACGTAACTTGAATCAGGAGGGTGTAACTAGTGAACAAAGAAAGATAATTCAAATCGACAAAAAGCATCTGAAAGGTGAAACTTCAAGCTTCGAAATACTTTTTTTGCAACTTTCTATCCCAATTTCTTAAGCAGTTATGAGGCTTCGAAATCGGACGTTTTTCGGAGCGAAAATAGGGTGACCTGCTAATTTTTGTACGTATAGCGTAAGTATATTATTTATTCAATTTCTTTTCGGGGCGATACGCAATACCAGCCAATTAATAGGTAGTTCTCGTTATCCGTTTACTTTGGTTTCGATTATAATTGTCACATAGGTACATGTAGAATTACATAGCGGCTGCAGCTATATACTTTTAGGTAAAAACATATACATAGCCGGGTCACGCGGAAGCACCGACAACGTATGTGTCATAGGTTGGTTCAAAGGAATACTCGGTCTTATTGTTAGATATTGGTGCCTTGTTACCGGAAAATTCGATCTATCGTATAAAATAAACTTCACCTCGTTACCGACAATTACCCTCCAAAGGGTCTCGCGGTTTCGCGATAAATGTATTTCAAAATCCCTCGCGGAATTTCCCCCGACCATCCACGAGGGTTTCAACAAAAATTAATCCTCCCAACAGTCAGGCACCAAAATCTCGACGATCGTGATCATCCAGATTCAAATTTTGAGAATTTTTTTGCCTCTACATTTTTCTTTGAATCACCCTCGGGTAAAGTGTGTTCAACAATTTCGCAAACAAAAACAGGAATCTAACAAAGGGCGCGAAAGAATCTAGCTTATTCCTGTAACGTACTACATTTATGTATGTCTGTCACGATCATGCTAATATTCTATGAGGTTTGGCAAATGAGAAAGAAAAAAAAATGAAAGAAAGAAAGAGAGGGAGAAGAGAAAAAAAAAAAATTGGATACTTAATCGATTTGAGTGTGATATAAAATAAATAATTGGTCAGGGCTGGTAAGTGGCGGTTATCACGAGAAGCAGCTGCTAAACGACCTCCTGGATTCTTACAACGTGCTGGAGCGACCTGTCGGCAACGAGTCCGAACCACTTGGGTTGAGCTTCGGTCTTACCCTTATGCAAATTATCGACGTTGTAAGTTTCATAACAATACCAATCATGTCTATAAGAAGTATAACAAGTTCACGATTATTATCATGATTATTATTTTTATTATTATTCTTACAATTACAATCGTCATCGTCGTTATCGTCATCGATATCATCGTTATTTTCGTTATTATCATTTTTATCGTTATCGTTACTTTTATAATTACGATCGTTATTATTTACGGGTGCATTCACACCTCAGCTAGTTACCTATATATACAGATTATCCACGTATCTGAACACAATTTGATATCCAGCTTATATAATATTTGAGGGATTTATATGCAAGGGTTGTTTGAGAAGAAGGTGGTGAAGAATTTTGTGGCGTTTCTAAGGGTTATGCCGAAACAAAATTTATTGGGATAAAACGGCCCGAGGTCAGCCTGATCCTGTTTCGGTGGTAGAAAACGTGGAATCAATCGCGAACCGAACTCTGCAAACGAGAAAAACTCTTTGCGCCTGTTTTATGTGTGCAGCTGCATTTTTCGGGCCAATACTGTTCGCCACGTACACTTTGGGAAAGAAAATTTCACCCCGTTTCACCGAATCATTGTACGGTTTATCTGCTTCTCTTTAAAAATTTGTCGTCTACTTATCGTTGGGTGAAATCGGAGATTAAATTTTTACGAATGTAAAAAGATATCGGTTTGTTCGCGAATTCTGTCGATTTAAAAATTGGATTACACCGACCACGGATTGCTCGATATAAATTCTTGTTTCAGCGAGACCTGCATTCCCCCGAAGCTCTTTACCACCGATCTAAAACACCTTGTACATTTTATATGATAGAATGTAGGTATGAGGTAATATAGTAATATCGTTTATCTTTACACAATTATCATACGTTATATTGTATTATACATATAAATATACGGTATCCTCAAGCTATGTAGTCGCTCACCATTTTCAATACTATACCCGCCTACATATTGTTATTAATGATATAATTATTATTGTTGTTATGTTGTGGTGGTTGTTATCATTATTAATATTATTATCTTTTTTTCATTTAATATTACCATCATGACAGTATACAATAGAATTTTTATTATTTCTATATTATTATTTAAATTATTATTTATATGTATAATATTACCACTTTTGTAGTTACTACTACTACCGCTACTACTGCTATTATTATTATCATTATTATTGTTATCATCATCGTTTTAGTATTACTATTATTTTATTTTTCTTTTACAGACATAAATATTATAGGCACATCGTACTGGAAAGAAAAAATGAAATTGTTCAATTAGTATATTATCTTGATAACTAAAGTGACAGAAAAAAAAATATATAGTAGCTAATAATTATATGATAATGAAAGATTTTACCGTAGATTAATATGTATTCTATAACTATACATGGATCGTGAGGATTTTTTTTTTTTCTAAGGATATATGTATACTTTTCCATAATCGCAGGGTTATACATGTAGACATTTACATAGGTTTAAAATTTCGTATACTTAACTAATTGATTGAACCCGGAAAAATAGAGAGATAGACAAAAAAAGAATTCAAGGATATGACATTATGCTGTAATGTAAAATTAATTATCATATGCGTACGTGATCTATATACATATAAGCGAAATGAAAAAGGAAAGGAACAGTTGGTTTTCATTGGTTCGGTTTTTCGTTTGGGTATTTCATAGCCTCTTTTTATTGTTGGTTTCTTTTTTTTACCAAATTAAGTTTATAGTTTCATTTTCCTTTATGAGTTAAACACACATGACGCTCATATATATATATATAAATATATATATATATGTGTGTATGCGTGCGTATTTACATCATATTCAATATACATAGGTATATAATGCATCAAATATATATTTTATAGTAGATGCGAGCCGAGATTTTTCTGTACATTTGGTATAATGCTAATTTTATATTTATCGATATTTCATATACTTTATACATGATTACGTATATTATATACACCTATCCGTATACAAATATTATATATATGTATATTTTATATATATTAATTTTATTTTTATCTTTCTTTCTATATATATACATATGCATATATATTTCGTAGATCATACAGTCTATATAAACACTGATTTTAAAATAACGAAATTAAATGATTATCTATAAATTATTCGCCCTGCACGGTAGAATCATAGAGCTTGCGTGATTATATAATATATATATACATTATTTATACAATATTTAAACAATATTTACACGGCACATACATATAAACACGTGCACGCACACATTCATATATCTATACACACCACAGCTAGGTGTTACCGTGATAGAGGCATGTACAGGTGAATATATAATATGAAATTATTATTCACATATGTATATGAATCTATACACCTTAACATGTACACACTTAATGTATTATCCATACCCATATGTGCTTCTTGTGTGATGTGCAATTTATATACATATGTTGGATTCTCATATTACAGTATGTACGATACATTTGTACATGTAACATAATTGCGATACGTATATACGTATATACGTGGGAAATTCTGTGTCACCGTGATCAAAGTTTGAATATTTTTTTAATTTTTCTATTTCACTTGATTTTTTTTTTAACGGGAGCATCGCAAGAATCTCGTGAGAAAAGACGGGGGGTTGATTAAAAAAGTACAGTATATTCCACGTAACGCCGGAATTTTAATATGTTTCACCCGATTTAACAAAATGGTCGAAATTGAAAAAGTTTTAGAGAACTGTAACGTATGAAGTATTTGTGGAAATTAAAAAAAAAAAAAAAAAAAAACGCCGCGAAACCCGGATGCCTTTTTCAAGTGCGCTTCTGTCGTGCAAAGTTTTTGGAAGCAAAATAGTAAAGGTATATTAGTGTAAAACTTTGGTGAACGTGACGTAGAATTACCTGTACGTGTAATAGCGCAAGATACACGAGTAGTTAAATATATATAAATACGTCATTACAATATTTAGACAACGATTTCATATAGCATGCTGCAGTGGTAGATCTATAGAGTATTCGCTGTACATATACATAGTAGATATGTATACGCTTATATGTAAATTATCTTATATACACCTGGATTTGAATCATACGTATACACCATTTATACGTATTGTAAATGTTCTTTATATTACAGGTATATAGCGTTGTTATATATCAATTATTTATTTGATTCATTACGATACGTACCGTGGATTGTGCAAATATAATTTACGAAACAACAAACGATACCCACGTATTGTGGATACCTATTACGGTATACCCACACGTATACCTACACATAAATTTAGGTATAGGCCGGCATACATATTTTACCGCATATACGTGACTCAAGACACTTCCGCACTGCGTCTAGAGAAACTCCCACGTGTGCTTGGATATATCCTTTACGTACATTATATAGGGATCCCCGTATATATCAACTCTTACCTATGTGTGGGTACGTACATGGATCACCACCCTGCGCGACCCAAGAGCGTACCTATATATTATCCCGACCAAGCCCACCATTTACAGGGTGTCCCATTCGAAACGGGGTTCATTATTTCGCGCGGACGATTCGTCGAGTCAAAAAATAGTTCGGACTAAATTTGCGGGGCTTTGAGGTGGACGCTACACGCGATTAAATCACATCTGGATCATAGGCGAAGGAATTTTAATTTCCGCTTTTTTCAGAGTCTGTATACTCGACTCTTCGGTCATTCCTGTCTTTGGTGAAACGGATAAAAGGTCGGAATATTTTTTTTAGATAAAACGTAAAAAGATGCGTGGGAATCGAAATTATTTTTCCCACACTCGCGATAACTCACCCTCACCCTCGTTGTTGGGTACGGCACTTTGACGGGGGACTCCGCGTTGCGACAAAATACCTTATAAGAGAAAGGGGGGGGTTGTAGATTCCGTCCTTGGTGGGGGATAGAAGTTTACAGCTGCGAATCTGATAAATATATATACCGAGCAAAACATAGGTATACATATGTGCGCTACTTCTGTGTTGGTATACCACCTAGGTGTATATCGAGTGTTTGTTGGTTCGTGACTTATATACATAGGGGATGATTTTTTGTTTCTGTCACTTTCCATTCGTGTTTCCGTATAGTTTTTTTATTTCGTCCTACCCTAGTTTTTTATCCGTCCGAATTAATAACTCATTAGATAGACGGAAAAAGTATAGATCGATTTTTCATTATTTCGTAGAGGATTTAATATTCCCCTCCACCCCTTAATTAATCGGTCATTAGGATTACCATGATGATTATTGTTGGTATTGTTATTGTTGGTATTGCGAACGAGTTGGTTATTTTTTTTTTTTTTTTTTTTTATATTTTCTTTTAGTTCGTATCGATTCACATGTGCAGGACATTAACGGGTACATGGGTTGTATTCAAATTTCAGGATGAGAAAAATCAGCTACTGATCACCAATCTCTGGCTAAAATTGGTGAGTCAACGAATCAAGCAATATTATAAACCGGTTAACGAATATTTTATCGGAACAGTGATCGACACGCACGAAGAATTTCCAAAAATTCGATATTTTTAGAATTCAAAAAAATTCGTACAAGTGGTTAAATATTTTCAATGACAATTTGACGATCATCTGGTCTCGGGAGACGGGAATAAAATGGAGGAAATCAAAAAGAAGAAACCCAAAAATGGAACGGATCCCGTATCATTGTACATTGGGTGTATACCGATAGCTGTTCACACACGATATTATCCTCGATCCGCATCAAATATAAGAGCTGAGCGGGGAACTGTGTCTTTGAAAGGGAACGATTATTGCCTCTCTTCCTCTTCCTTCCCCCTGCCCCCTTCTTCGACCGATTGAAGATCCGTTGTATAGAGTTCCTTATACCGGATCTACGCGAAATGGCGGAGGAGATCGATGACGTCCGCTTATAGGAATGATGGCAGGGAGGGGCTGCTCGGAAGCTAACAAGTAACGCTCGACCAATCTGAAACAAAGTCGGAACCATTCCCAAACTACCACCCTAACACCGCCACCGCCACCCAATTCTTCTTTGTGCCTAAACGTCGAGGGCCGTTTTCCTTCCCATCAAAACCAGAAACACGAAATAACAAGGAAGGAGAAAAAAAAAAATATTACCCCGGATACAGACCAGTGCAGAAATGAGGATCAGCCCGCGGAGGATCGGAAATATTTTGGGGGTGGATTTTCAAAAAAATTAATCACAGTCGAAAATACGAACGCCCATCTGTTTCTCAGCTCGCGAATTATTCGAAAATTATAGTTACGAAACTAAGTTCATACTGTCTCTTCTTTGTACGTGATGAACTGTGGGAGCTGTTTACCTTTCCCTCAAAATTATTATCAAAAAGGATAAAATAAGAACAAGAACAAGAGATGTTCGGATAAAATAGGGGCAAGAGAAAAATCATCAAGTTGAACAAATAATTAGGGTCTTATTTTTTTTTAATTAGTAACATTAAATTACTTTGAAATTAAGGTTCGCATATATTTGTACCGCCGAACGCATGTATAACATATTTACGGGGGTTTCAGGAATGGAATGACGTGAACATGAGGTGGAACGTTTCAAAATACGGAGGTGTTCGAGATTTGAGAATTCCTCCCCACCGTCTTTGGAAACCGGATGTCCTCATGTACAACAGGTAAAGTTTTTTTTTACTGTGGTGAAAAAAAATTTATTCGCCACCCCTTCGATCGGCGGAGAACTAGTAAATTAATTTTCAATCGAATAATAAAATGATAACCTTTGCAAAAAACTAACAATAAGACGCAGTCTTGACGACGCTCCGTTCCGAGGGGGTGTTTGTAAAAAATAAGTGGGAGATGGCCTGGAAAAGAAGTTGATTCAAGGCATAAGAGTCTGGGAAAACTCGGTCTTCAGACCGCCCCTATTCTTCTTGAATCTTGATTTTTAGGGTCCGAATCATTTTGCCGATGAGAATAACTTTTTTTTTTTTTTTCGATGCACTCGTTACGATCCTCTGGTGAAAATAATTCCTCTCTTTCGTTAGCAAAATAAAAAAAAAACAATACCGGTTATTCCCTTCTCGTTCTTAGCCCTTTATACGTTACGAATGGCGGATGAAATCGCTGCAGATTTTCAAATGAGAAATGAGGAATTATGAGCGTGCGCGCTATACCCAACCCCCACCCACCTATACCTAGAGCTTTGGGTAGCGGAGTCGCATCGGAATTTAGATGACTTGTAGTACTAGTTTCTGCTGCAGGTATAATGTATACGGTTTTATAGGTAGTGCACTTATAGATAGGTAGACGTGCAGCAGGGGTGCAGGTTTGGTTTCGGTCCGGATATTTGGATAGGGGCTCGCAGGGGGGGGGGGGGGGAGGGGGGCGAAATGAACGGAAAGGAGAACGGAGGAATATAAGGGCGGGGGGTATTTGGAGCTTCGCCAAAAGCAATATGCATTATCCATTACATATTTGAATTTCGGACAAAGCAGATTAAACTCACGTTTACCAAATATACATGACTACGCCTATCTATAACATGTCATGTGCACACACCTAAGTATATATACACACACGTAACAAATATGTGTATAGAATGCACAAGTGGACACGTTTAATATTTATGGACGTGTTGTACGTCCGTGTATATAGGGTATGTGCCGACACTTTCTCACGTGTACTTCACCTCGCACACACCTCGCACCGGAACCCCTCAACCTTATTGTCTCTCTTTACTCATTCTTCCCGTTTCATGCTTCCCTTTGTTTTTCCTTATTGCTTTTTAACAAATTCCTAACTCTCTTTTATTCCATTTCCAACACAGACACCATCTTACGCCTCCTCTTTTTATTTTCCGATATTTCAATTCTATAGTTCTTTCTACTCGACGTTACGAGATAAGACTATATTTAAAACGTCTACACCTCGTCTATTTTTATACAAACGTACGTACCTGCACATGGTCATACTTATACCTGTGCGTGTGAACGTAAGTCGAATAATCGATTTTCCGCCGGTTCGAATAAGGGGTGAAGTGATTCGAGGGGTGGTGGTCGACGAAATGTGTGCTTTCCCAAACTGTTTCATAAGTCTTCGAATGACGGTGTCGATTATTACCTCTCCCTCCACTCGGAACGTCCGACATTTTCGATGAACGTGTGCAGAACGTTTTCTTCCAAATTAAAAAATCTTATTCATTCATTTTTTATTTCGTTTAAATTTTGCGTGGCATCGATTTCATTGAGAGTATAGGGAAAGTAACACGAAATGGAGTCGCAACTCAACCGAAAGATTGAAACATCCGATGATGGAATCTTTTCTTGAAAAGTAGAAAAATTATCTCGTTAAATATTTGTATGATTTTCGTTCATTTTTTGACGAATTGAAAATCTATTGAGGAGGCGTTTTAAAAATAGAGGGATTTTTTCCAATTTCCGTTCTTCCATGTTTAAAATAGTAATAATGATGGCGGTGATAATTATCAAATTTCTATTCGGAATAGCGTATATCGACGCAAACCAAATCTACACCGGCTCTGTACGGTATGATGCTTACTTTGGCGAATTTCCAAAAGTTTATTTGTACGTCCTCAATTCACGTTTATAATATTAATTCTGCAGCTATTATGTGTGCGACCCCTGCGCTCCGAATTTGCACGGGCTTCGGAATTGAAAAACAAAAAAAAAACAAAAAAGAATTCTTTCGTCCAACGATCCTGATTACTGCCCCGAAATCGCGTAGTTCTGCAAATAAAGGGTACGTACATACGTGATATACGGTTTTGTCGTAAAAACACAAACGGAATTATTTAATATTTATCGAGGTGAAAATTTGCAGAAAATTCACAAATCTCTCCGCGCCCCAAACGACGCACACGTCGTCATACAAATTTCATCTCCACTAGATTATGTATAGGTTTGCATAGATATGTACGTGTCTGGATATCTATATACCACAGTAGATGCAGGGCAGAAGGATATGCTGCAGTTGGTGCAAAACTATAGCTCCGCTGCTGCTGCTGCTGCTGCTGGGGACCAGAAATACGATGTAGGGAGTGCGCGCTGGGGGGGGGGGGGGGGGGCGAAGAGGGTCAGGGAGGGGTTGAAATAGTTTAAAGGAGCGCGCGGAGCTTTTAAAAAAGAATCCAATAAAAGATTGGGCTCCGGCCAACTGGCTGTTTTCCAACCAATCCGCTTCACCCGTTCGTATATAACTCGCATACGGAGCACCCCTGCATTTCTCTACCTGCTACCCCGGCCTACAGATGCCAACCAACCAACCAAAACCACCCTCCATCATCGGAACTAGCTAGAAATCTAGAAGACTATATTACCTACCTATCTCATCCGAGGAATGTACTATGTCTATGCACTCGTGTTCTTTACATTCGCTTACTTTCAGATGTCAACCACATTTTCGCGTTTTTTTATAAAGACATTTTTGGCAAAGTATCGAGATTCCTTTTGAATTACAATGCTTCGTAGCTAATGAGCGATCTTGTATTTCGGACCAAAGGATTTTTCAATTTTTCAAAATGTAGTTTCGAAGAATGCAACGAAAAAATTTTTAAACGTCTTTGCAAAGATACTGAAAACTGGTACGAAAGAGATCGCATTCGATCGGATTCTGGATTACTTTTTGCGTTTATTAGCGATATTTGAAAATCTGCGATTTCAAAGGGTGATCGAATAGTTTCAAATTACGATACGCCAGGGTTGGAGAATCGCAAATCTCATCCGAACAGACCGTTCGAAACATATTTTTTTCTAATCAAAAAAAAGCAATAAGGAATACTTTTTACAATGAACATTTTTATTTCTGTCGTGAATTTTTTGGGATAAAAACGTCGAATCGTGTTCCGTTCTACCTATTTTCGCGGACGTCGAAAGAGAGTCCTCTCGGTTGTCAGACGTTATCTTCGAAAAAAAAAGTAGACGAGCACATCCCATTTCCGGCTGGCAAACCCGTGAATTTAAAAAATTTTAAATCGTAAAGTTATTCTCGTGTGCCAACTGAAATGCCCCACCCCGTACATGAATTTTTTCTTTCCTCTTTGCCGCAGTGCGGACGAAGGTTTTGACGGCACTTATCCGACGAACGTAGTCGTCAAGAGTAACGGGACTTGTCTCTACGTACCACCCGGTATATTCAAGAGCACATGCAAGATCGACATCACATGGTTCCCGTTCGACGATCAACGATGTGAAATGAAATTTGGATCTTGGACGTACGACGGTTTTCAGGTGATGTACAAATTTTTGGATACCGACGAATCGCCCGAATTTGCCAAGGCTCGTCACATATCTGGCGAAATCTCCTAAGAATCGACAAATTGAAATCGCTCAACCCGAAAGGGAAAAAATTTTAACAAATTGAAACTGACGACATTTTTTGTGTCCCTTTCAACCTTCGCAGCTAGACTTACAAATCCAGGACGAAGCTGGGGGTGACATAAGCAGCTTCATCACCAACGGGGAGTGGGATCTTCTCGGTAGGTCAAATACTCCAGACTACTACCGTAGAAAAAAAAAAAAAAAATAAATAAGTAATGGCGACCGATCCCAAGGTCTACAGCCTTCGGGGCTCTCGATTCTGAATGGCCATTCATAAAACGCTCAATGTTCGGATACTTGCGAACGGGTTTTTGCCAATCTTCATCCTTCTTCCCTCAGCTACGGTGTTTCGGTTTCAGTTTCAATCTTAAATAACCATTTTGCTTGGACAGAGGGATAGTCAAACTGACGGATAGCCAGAACCATATGACATCATCCGTCTTCGTTTGAGTCAGTCGCTGTGTTTAGTTGAATAAAAAGAAAACGAGAGAAATAGGAATGGGGAAAATAAACGAATGGAAAGGACATTCCCATGAATTTAATCAAAACGTCGGATTCTGACAGCCGATTTAACGACAGCTCTATTTCAAACGGGATTTTTTAAAGCTTGTTTAAATCCATCATCCGATTGCGCAGATGGTTTTTTGAACAGTTCCCCGTCATCTAACTAGCTATCTCAGACACCCGCGGTGCAGTATTACTTCGGTAAAACCGATCGATCCAGGGGGATGAAAAAAGCTGATCCTTTCAGCGGCCGGACTAAAAGACAGCAACTGGACTGACTTAAATTTACTTTTTCTTGCTCGTCATTCCCTCAGGAGGGTCGCTAAGCGTCTTGCCCGCCAGACGAAATGATATCGCGGAGTCAGGTATTTTTTCCATCACATGGACGATGACTTTAACCGTTGCGGTTTTTAATTGCAGGTGTACCCGGCAAGAGAAATGAAATTTATTACAACTGCTGCCCCGAACCGTACATCGATATAACCTTCGTCGTTATAATAAGGAGACGTACCCTGTACTATTTCTTCAATCTTATCGTGCCCTGCGTTCTGATCGCCAGCATGGCCGTTCTCGGCTTCACCCTGCCTCCCGACTCTGGAGAGAAACTCTCACTGGGTAGGATATTGTGTTACGGGTATAGTTTGGTCGAGTTTGGCATAGAAATTGAAGCACATCGGGTGTACGGTGACAAGGTACATTCATCGACCTTTAAACGCCCTTATCTGTCTCCATTTACAGGGGTTACCATTCTGCTGTCTCTTACCGTCTTCCTAAATATGGTGGCGGAAACTATGCCCGCTACTTCTGACGCCGTACCACTGCTTGGTGAGTTTTGCGAGGGATACGTCGTCGGCTGATCGACGACGAACACCTTTGGTAATAACATTAATTTTACAGGTACTTATTTCAACTGCATAATGTTCATGGTAGCGAGTAGCGTCGTAAGCACAATTCTGATATTGAATTATCACCATCGTAATTCCGACACACACGAAATGTCCGAATGGGTGAGGGTGGTCTTCCTCGACTGGCTACCCTGCGTATTGAGGATGTCTCGCCCGGTGGAGAAGGATGAGAAGGATACCCAAAAATCGCAAAAACCCTCACCGGTCATGGGGGGCTCTAGTAAAGCTTACGGTGACCTCGAACTGCATCAGCGCAGCAGTAAATCGCTGCTGGCCAACGTCCTCGACCTCGAGGACAACGCCTTGGCGTCTCACAACAATCTCTTGAACAACGTGTACAGCACCCCGGGTCCACATCATCCCGGGCACCCGGGGCACATGGGAACCCTCGGTTCCATGGGTTCCATAGGATCCATGGGGCACGGTCACAGTCATGGTCACGTTCACACGACGCCACATCATCATCATCACCACGCTCACGCACCGCCGCCCACGTCGACGCCTCATCATCAGCACGCGGCACCCTACACGAGTGCCGCTGCGGCCCACCATCATCAGCATCCCCAGGACCCGGGGCCACCGCAGGTCGAAACGATACTGCAGAGCGCCTGCTTTTGCGCGAGATACGAACTAATACTTATACTCAAGGAGATGAAGGTCAGTAGAGAAGGATTGATGGTTTTTCTTGTCGACTTATGAAATGGGTGCACGGATATTTGATGTGGTATTTGGAAAGGTTCTTTTGATTCTTTGAGTTTTCGACAAATCGTTACGATACACCATGTGAAACGGTTCGCAGGTGATAACGGATCAACTGAAGGGCGAAGATGCCGGGAAGAAGGTCAGCAACGATTGGAAATTCGCTGCTATGGTCATAGACAGGATGTGCCTAATCATTTTTACCCTGTTCACGATAATCGCCACCATCACCGTCCTATTCTCTGCGCCTCACATTATCGTCACGTGATTCAAACGGAGGTATAATAACGAAAAATTTACGTTTCTACACCTATTGCTGCCGAGAATGATGCTGCGGTTACAATTACCGATTAACATTCCGCGTTTGCGTAACAGAAACAATAATAATATTATTAATCATATTGATAATAATCATATTTATGATAATTATATTAATAATAATAACAACAACATTAATAATAGACATATTGAAATGAAAATAATAATAATAATAGGCGGAAGTAATAAAAGAAATATAAAATAAGTAAAAAAAAAAACGCTAATTAAATTAATAAATTAACTGGAAAAAAAAGAAAATTACAAACGAAGAAAAATGAAGCTCATCATAAATAATTGTCGTATACCTATTATCAGTGAAATGATAATACGTGTTACATTAATATAAGTTGTTGTCATTTTTTACGCTCGCATACGTATTATATTATCGATTTGATTGATATATTAATAATATATTGTTATTATCATCATTATCGCTATTGTTGTTGATGTTATTATTATTATTATTATTATTGTCATTGTAAATGAAGTCGGAAGTTGATTATAAATTAATTATTACCGCGATATACGTCGAAAGTATATTAATATACAATATACATTGTAAAATAGTTTGTTCATATTTATTATGTTCATTCTTATTATTATTGATATGAAATTGAATATCATATTATTAATTGTATACAGATATAAAGCGGTATATTATATCGACGTTGAACGGGCACGTGACCGCAGAAGATTATGCAGGAATGGTGCAACAATTTAGCAAACAAAACCTGTTGCAGTTGAAGGGTACTTTGAGGGGTATGCGAAAAGACAAAATTAAAATTAAAAATAAGAATAATACTAATGATTTGAAATTTTAAAAGAAAAAAAAAAACCCAACTATAAATAAACGACGAATACGCGTGTACATGAAAATGGATCACAAGTATATCTGTTAAAATCAAAGAAAAAAAAAAGTTACAAGGCGCACGCATTTCATACATAATTTTAATCGGATATAATCGATGAAAAACCACATCTTACAAGCTCATATTTTGTACCGCGAAAAATTTTGGGTATATCTTGTATAAAATGTGTATTATTAATTACCTAGTATGTCCACCTCACGTCCGGGTAGGTACTTGAATATCTGCAAAGTTTTTAGCGGTACTTTAATGTATCAAGCGAGATAAAATATGTATAATGTAAATGCAAACGCGATAAACGATTTATGATAAGAGTTGAATAGAATTAAATAATAATAATAATAATGATAATTTAGTTTTGGAGGTGGAGATTGCGATTTAAAACTACCATAGTGATGACGCCGGATTGTTACGACTAAAATTTAATTATAAAAAAGAAAAAGGAAAAAAAAACTATAGATGCATACCTATATGAATAATAGTAATACTAATAATCATAACGATAATAATATTAATAATAATAGCTAATAACAATAATAACATTATTGTTATTGATAATCGATAAAAAAGATAAACGTTTGTTTTTAATCGTAGAATTTCATCGAAGACCTTAGCAATATAGATCAGATATACATGGTATATGATATGTACCGTATATTACATAAAATATTATAACATTAAAAAATGAAAACGCGGTAATAAGTCGAGTATGTGCTGACTAAATAAACGAATCAATGAATATATCCGATAAAATGAATAAATGAAATAGAAGTCAGATTATGGCCCTTCTCAATGCTGAGGATTAATTATGCATGCATGCGCAAGAAAACCATCAAGAATCAGGAAAAATGAACGTCCTTTGATTGGAAAATCTCGCAAATCTATATGTATTTGAGAGGTACAATATCGAGAATGAAATAGAAACGAAAGAAGGATACAGAAAATCGAAAAAAAAAGAAGAAGAATTATTAGCTTTACCAATCAGTGATAGTAACGAGTAATTACGGTTGATTATCGACATACATATTTCATTGCTGAATTATATCTGGAATAAAAAATCTCGTCATGAACTATGCAAATATTACACACACCTATTATACATAAATATACAATAAAAAATTAAATTCATAAACAAAACTATAAAAATAAGACATGAAAAAACGTGACAGAAGGAATGAATTTAAAAAAAAAAACGCACACACACTTATATATTAATTATAATTATTATAAAGACGCATACATTGATATGATAAATATACACATAACAATAACGATAACAATAATAATAATAATAATAATAATAATAATAATGACAATTGTAACAATAACAGTAACAATAATAATACTTATTATTATTATTATAATATAAATAAATTAAATATAATCTTAAAACACTCACACACACAAATACACAATGAACTGCCAAGGTGATTCAAATGCCAGAGAATTTTATTATCCGTATTATACTATATATATCATTAGTAATATTATTATACCTTGAGAGAAAAAAAATAAAAGCCAACAAAAAAATAATTAAAAACTAAAAAATAAAATAAAAATGATAAAGATAAAATGAAACGATGAATAACTACTTATTATTATTGATATAAAAACAATTAAGACGACAAGAAATCAACGTACGATTACGTGAGAGAAGAGAATCATGACATCATTCGTCAAATAACGGTTTTTTCTTTCAAATTTTAATTCAATTATTCTTTATTTCGAATACGTCACTTATACATTTTTTTTTTCTTCTTCTTCTTGTCCTTCGTTTACTTCTACCACTACTATTACTACTATTATTACTACTACTATTGCTACTACTACTTCTACTACACTTCTTCACATCGCAAACATTATGGTTTTAATACCATTCGTATTTGTCCTAGGAGATCGAGGATCATTACTACACGTATATATCTATTTCTCCTCCTCTCTAAAATGTCTCCATCTTCATTTCCATTGTTTTATTGGAGGTTCCATTAACTATATCGAGATATACGATATTAAAAAATTACTAAATAATTGAATAATCAACTAAATAACCAACTAACTAACTAACTAACTAACCAACTAACTAAATAACATATATACCAATTATAACGTAGTTAAATAAATTAATCCATTGATTGTTAAATGATTAAATAAAACGAAATACATAAAATAACGGAACTATAAAAAATTAAAAGAAAAAAAAAACTAATAAAAAGGAAAAAAATGATATAAAAAAACGAAAATTGAATTTTACTATCATTAACATTATCATTATTATAATTGTAATTAATATTATTATTATCACTGTCATTATGATTGAACATAATGTAAAATTAACGAATTTGGCAATCATATAAGCCAACAATATTATTATTTATCAAACATATACATATATATTATATGACGCGCGACAACCAATCACGTTAGAAAATTTTTAAATTATAAATAGAGATACATAAAATATATTGTAATAATAATAATAAAAATTATAATTGTCATAATAATAATCATAACAATAACAATAACAGTTATTGTAATCATCATGATAACAAATAATCACACTAATATAACGCGACGTGTTGCGTCGTTATAAATGTTGCAAAAAAAGAAAATGATTGAACGTATTAGTAGTTTTAGATTATTAACAATAATAACAATAATAACAATAATAATAATCATAATAATCATAGTACCGTGTAACAACATGAATAATTTTGGATCGATCATTAGAAATAATTGTAAAAAGAAGAAGGAGAGAAAATTGAAAGATAATGGCGAGGAGGAAAAGATGAGAGCCCTGAAATGTGATTGAATTTACCGGAAAAAAACGAAAGAGCAGATGAAATATGAAGCTAGTGGATACTTGTGCCAAATAATAGTACTGTGCCAAAACTAAAAAATATTGTGCAGGCTCATATTTATTATCGTTGTTATCTATGTTTGCTGTGTGTATAATCGTTATCATTATGATTATTATTATAAATAATATTAATATTATTATCATTATTATGGTTATTACGATTTATACCGTGAGCCTTTGTTGAAAGTGGTCACGATCAACGCCTGCGTCGAAATATTTGTATTTCTCGGTTTTCGAGCGAGCCCGAGCTTCGCTGGAGTCGGCCTAGCCACAGGGGTAAGCGTTTTGTTGTGATCTACGACCCTCAAGGTGACGCCTCATAACAAAGCGTCTACACTGCTGGCTACGCCGACCCCAGTGGATCTCGGGTTTGCTCGTAGAACGAGAAATACGAATATTTCGAGGCATGCGTTGCTCGTGACCATTTTCAACAAACGCTCACGGTATAATTTTCTTCATCGTTACGATCGCAGTTAGCGTATAGTTGATTAATGGATGATATATTAAATTTGCGAGGAAAAGAAGAGAGAAGAATTCTTTTTTTTTCGTTGGCAAGACATTGTTAAAAATTATTTGTTTAAATTGAAAGGAAAAATAAGGGAAGGATAGATTATTTGGAAGTTTAATTAATAACGATACGTTACCGATGCTCAAAATTCGATATAATTCATATGTGACAAATTAAATTAGGTAAATAATATGTATAATACACGCGTTGTACATACGTCATCGCGTCGACGGAATTTGTTATGTAGGTATATGATGATTTTATGATTCCAGGCGATCTGAATTTATTCCGTTTTTATTGTCGAGGGGATGTAAAAGAAGGAAACGATGCGCTTCCGAAAACTGGAAAGTTTTTTGTTCCGCTGAAATTTTTTGGGGACGATATTCATCGCGTTTGAATTCAGAAGTTCTGCACTACCAAATGAATATTTGAAATCGACGTCTCGACGTAGGCAAAGATCCTTTTGATACGGTGGACATCTGGATCCAAACGAAGGGTGAGAAGTAAAAGAATTCCAAACGGAATCGGGGCATTTTCAGTTATCGGAAGTTTATCCGAATTAAAATAAATTTACTCTATAAACTATGAGAAAATAAATTACGTATTAATGATGATCGATTTCGAAACGAGAGAACGAAATATTAAACAAATGATATAATATTAGGTAGCAAACCCTCGTAATTGCACGCGAAAAATTCAACAATTGGCACGATATACAAATTGGACAGACGTGGCACGCGCTGCAAGTTTACCCTCAATGAGACAGGAAAAAAATTACAGACACGTATGTTTGTCGCGTGCAAATGTCACACCCTCTAAATATGCATAAATTTACTCGAATAAAAGTTGAAAAAAAAAATTAAAAACTAAGAAGAAAAAACTAAAAAAAATTGTTGAGAAAAAAATTAGTACGTACGACCCAATGCCGGAAGAATTTAATATTATAAATGATGATGATTTCTACTCTACACAATAATTACGTATTATAACTACACATGCAGCTATAAGATTTAACGTGCGGTTGATACGCGCTGAATACAAACACACACGCACACAGTTTTCGTTCAGATGCAGTAACAGAATAAATGAAATATCAGAACAGAAAAGATAGAGAAAAAAACCACCACCGCTACTAGACGAGCCTTCACAAGACCCTGTCATGATGATAACGATAATAATATTAATAATAATAGTATTCTCCGTTATAAATTATGACGCAAAAACAAAGTGATAGAGATTGACAAAAAAAAAAATGGCATGAAATCATCAAAATAGTGCACTACTAGCGAATAAAAAATTTGAATGAAAATTACGATTATAATAAAATAATGATTGAATATGTTCACACAAAATGAATTAAAAATAAATAAATAAATGAATAAACGAATAAATTATGTATACCTAGTAGGGAGTCTATAATCAGTAACAAATAGGGTAAAAAGTAGTGGATGAAAATTTGGAAAATAAAAGTTGAAAAAAAAAAAACTAACATAAACGAATAAATAAATAAAAAATTGAATGAATAAATAAATAACGTATGATACGACGATAAAAAAAAAGTTATACAAATTTAGAGGTTGGTTTTTAGATCTATATAGAATTTTAGACAAGAGATTTATCGGTAGATTATATATATATTATAATAGAATGGAAAAAAAATTGAAAACAAAAAAACCAAAAAAACTCAACTATATATACATACTTATTATCGAGATCACTTTCTCTCTAAATCTAAAACTATAAACTATGATATATGAACTTAAAAAAAAAAATTATCTCAACTTACCTATGATAATAATGTAATAATATATATACGTGATGATGAATAATTAAAAGCAGAAGAAAAACACAAGAGCAAAAGAAAATGAGGAAAAATATTAAGCGATTCTAATAATCGAATTCTTCCATACCAAATTATTCTTCTTGTTCTTGTTGTTGTTATTATTATTAGTATGTTTTATTATCGTTATTGTTATTGTCATCGTTATGATATTTCAAGTATCATTATTATTCTTTATGTCGTTTTGCATTCATTCTGTGCACCCTACATTATCGATATAATGTTATTATCATTGCTATTATTGTGCATATTGTTGTTGTTATTAATATTGATTACTATGATTATCGTTTTAATCATTTTTTTTCAATACGAAAAGTACTCCGATCTTGCAGAAAAAAAATAATAATTCGACAAAATGAAAATCTATAGAAATTCCACCTTTTCACCCACGACTCGTGCAGTAGAACGGCGACGATGACGATGATGACGATGATAATGATGACGATGGTGAGAGAATAATAACGCTAAGAATAATTTTTAACAATTGAAAAGTAAAAACTTGTGTAGCATACGGACAACCGCAAAAAAAAAAAAAAATAGAAAAAAAACGAAATCAGACGAGGAAATATTAAATAAGATAACACTACCTTCTCAGAGAAAGAGATATCTATAAATAGTGGCGAAAAAAAATGTTAGTCAAAAAATTAATGATAATAATAATAATAATAATAAATACGAAATGATAAATTGAAATAAATTTACAATAAAAAAATCAACAAACGAGAATCCAATTTTTCTATGCGCTGTAGATGAAGTAATAATATCAATAACTGTAATATTAATTATCATATACATAATAACATTAATATTATAATATGGTAATAAAAATGATAACATATTAACAATAGTAATAATATTTATGAACAATACTATTAATAATAACCGTAATAGTAATAATAACAATAATGATATTGATAATAATAGTGATATCATTAACAATAATATTCACACGAATGAAGAGAGAAAAGCAATGTATCCGAGGGCAAGAGTCGAACTCTCAGCTCCGTTTATTTTTAAATTTTCAAGCTGTGAGAACTGAAAAATGGCGTGATCGAAAGTTTTGATGAGATCCAAATTTGAACGACAACGTTGTGTAACAGTTGTGAGAAATTTTTCCTGAAATTCGTGTCGATCCTCCCTTGGGATATAATTAATTTACTTATAATTTGAGAACTTGGGATACCGTTCGCCATTTTGGATCCGCTGCTTGAAATTTCATTCGTGATAAAGCGCCCCGACGAAAAACGCTACCTGCTATATCAATTTTCATGAAAATCCGTTGATCCGTTTTTAAAATACGGAGGGTATACTTCCCTCGGTAACTTTATTCATTTCTAACGTATGATTCCGGAAACATAATAACGCGAAACCGATCAGATTCAAAATTTAGTCAGTTCCGACCATTGACTTGTAAAAATAAAAACTTCGATCGGTTGAGACAAAATTCATCGAAATCCATTCGCTCGTCTCGATTTATCGTCGTCCATAAATTTTATTATACACCTGACAGGCACAGGCACACACAAAAACACACATCCAAACGGCTCCCCTTTTTGCTACAGGTAAATAATTTTTAAAGATTAAGCGGGAAGTTAAAAATATTGAATACATATAAATAAAAAAAATTAAATTTAAGTATATATAATACAGGCTGCCGGGTGTTTCAAAAGTGAGTGAGAAGATGGAAAATAATACATTATATAAATAATAATAGTTTTCCACCTAATCATATACGATTAGTGTATTGATTATATTATTATATTACATTACATTATATTACATTATATTATATTAAAATAACTTAAGTTAATTTTTAATTAAATCAAATTATATAATATTTATAAATATATACATATTATATATCTATTATCGAAGAGAAATGATTTTTTAATAATCGTAATCATAATAATAATAATAATATGTGTATAATATAATGTACGTAAATTACATCCACTTATATGTAGGTATAAAATAATATTGTATATGTATATAATACAAATACATTTACATGTATTGTACGTATATACATATAAATATGCGTGCAGACGAGAATGGCCTGGTCTTAACAAATATAAAAAATAGTAAATTCATATTGAAGATTAAAGAAATATAATAAACACAATAATAATAACAATAATAATAATAATAATGATAACAACAACAATAATAATAATAATGATAATGATAATGATTGAGAAATAAAAATTGATATCGATCCATAAGCGATCGAACGATTCATTGTTGTATAGATTTTTAGAATGTCTGCAGAAAAGAAGGGGGCGAGAAAGAAAAATAATAAAAAACTTAAACGTAATAATATTTCAAAGCCAGGCTCTTTTCCGCAAATTATTATTATATATTATATTGATAAGATAAAGAAAAAAAGCATGACGATGATGACGATAACGAATGAGATTTGAATTAACGAACACAAGAATTGTCATTGGAAAGAAGAGAAGGGAAGACAACGGAAGAAGAAGAATAAACGAAGAAGCGAAAGAAGAACACGAATGAAAATTAAATAAATAAAATTAAAATAAAGATTAAAACTAAAAATAAATAAACACGTTGATCGATTATATTATAATGATGAAATCCCTGTTGAATGGTGAACTAATACAGTCACCATTATTGTAATTATTATTATCATTATTACGTTATTATGAAATGTTGAAATAAATGAAAAAAAAATGAATCGATCATGAGTTTGAATGATACTATGCAGGAACGTTTTTTACGTCTGATCAATTTTTAGGGTAGAAAAAATATGAATTTTTTGATTTTTGGCCATACAAGTACTTTTCGTTTATTTTATTTATTCTTTGTCGTTTGATATCTACACGCCATAATACATTCTAATATGCAGCAGTACATTTGAAATCTTATATCTAAGTTATACACGTTATATAATTTTATAATTATCGAATTACCAATAATTTAATAATTAATTATGAATTTATCATTTATCAAACCAACGGTGAGTGAGCATTCGTATATGAATAACGCGATAATATAAATATTGTTATTTAAAATTAATTTTCGCCTCTTGTAAGGGTCATTTTGCATCAAACGGGTCACTTTTTCCAAAAACTGTTTTGAATTCGACCCACTTTGTTTCGTCGCAATCCATGCATGAGTCGAAATATTCGCATTTCTCAATTCACCAGCAAACCCGAGCTTTGCTGGAGTCAGGTAGCCAGCAGCGTAGCGCTTTGTTGTGAGACGTCACCTTCAGGGCGGAGCAGAGGTGACACCCCACAACAAACCGCGCGCCCGTGGCTACCTGACTCCAGCAAAGCTCGGGTTTGCTGGTGAATTGAGAAATGCGAATATTTCGACTCATGCATGGATTGCGACGAATCAAAATGGGTCTACGACTAAAACCAATCGATATGTCTTATAATTTTTCTGCTCTCAACAGCGAATAATTGATGATTACTCGATCGATTGCATGAGTGGATGATTTGGACTTTCAGATTTGGATTTCGGAGCTGATTGTACGTGAGATTACTCTTGAAAAACCAAAAAGAAAAATCGATTTTTGGGCCGAAAGTGAAGTAGCTTAAAAATTGATCGTGTTACACTTTTCTGACGTATTTTGACCTCAGGAATCCGAATCTGAAAGAAAAATTGATCTATCTCTAAAATTGACCAAGTTATCGCTAATTTTCAGCTTTTTAGGGTCAAAAATAAAAAATTGATTTTTTTATCTATCTTAATGTAATTTTAGCTCAGAAATACGAATCCGAAAGAAAAAATGATCTATCTTGAAAAATCACCGAGTTATCCTCATTTTTTCGCATTTTTTAGCATAAATTCGAGGATATCTCGAAGGGAAAAAATCGTAGCTCAATTTGGACGACGGATTCGTGTTCCTGAGGTCAAAATACATGAGAAAAGTGCCATACGATCAATTTTAAAAAATAAAAATTTTTGGCCAAAATTTGAAAAAATCGTAAGGGGTACCCCTTGGAAAAATCTCAAATTTTGACCAAAATTTTTTATTTTTTAAAATTGATCGTATGGCACTTTTCTTATGTATTTTGACCTCAGGAACACGAATCCGTCGTCCAAATTGAGCTACGATTTTTTCCCTTCGAGATATCCTCAAATTTATGCTAAAAAATGCGAAAAAATGGGGATAACTCGGTGATTTTTCAAGATAGATCAATTTTTCTTTCGGATTCGGATTCCTGAGCTCAAATTACATTAAGATAGACAAAAAAATCAATTTTTTATTTTTGACCCCAAAAAGCTGAAAATTAGCGATAACTCGGTCAATTTTAAAGATAGATCAATTTTTCTTTCAGATTCGGATTCCTGAGGTCAAAATACGTAAGAAAAGCATATTAAACCCAATTAAAACTATGATTTATTTTTTGCTCAAAAATAGAATTTTTTTTTGGTTCTGCAAGAATAAATTCACATATAATCAGCTGAGGAATCCAAATCTCAAAGCCAAATTGATCTATCTATAAAATTGTAAAAGTTATCGCCAATTTGTCGCTCTAAAGTGTGAAAAATCAAGGATATCTCGATGGGATTTATTCTCAACTCAATTTAATCGACGTCCTGCGTTGTAGCTTTTGAAAATGGTGACTCGGTATCAATAAGTGGTCTGAGCATGGTTCTCGAGACCCTCCAAGCGTCAAAAAAGTTCCAAGTTCAAAAAATATTTCAGAAAAAGTGGCCCGTTTGACGTGGAATGCCTCGTATATAGTTCCATAAGTTTTGTTTTTTAATTATTCGATCATTTAGTTTATAGTATTAATATGTGTATTTACCGCTCTACATCTATCTATGTTATTATTATCATCGTTATTACTTTAATTAATTATCTAATCAATTTACTTTTTATCCATTCATTTATTTATTGATTAATGCGATGCTTTTACGTCGTGAACGTACATCTTTTTTGTTTATCCATGTTTATCTTTACTCTATAATTTTACTCTATAAAGTAAAACTTCTAACTTTTGACGTACATTATTTGGAACGAATGAAAATGAAACGCCATTTTTTTTTTTTTTTCATCGATTATCAAATGAGTTATCGTATTCGCAATTATGAATTTTAAGGAAGACTTTTCAACTGGCTTACGTTCCTATCGTGAAATATTAGTCGCTATAAAACTGGGGGAAAAAAAAAAAACTTCTTTTTTTCAATAACTAACTTATAACGTAGATAAAACATCATCGTTACATTTTTGTTCGTTCGTTTTGTGCAATCCTCGTTAATAAAACTGTACGAATGTGTTTATTTTCCTCTGTAGATTTCAATGATACGATCCTGATCGACGTACTCAAAAATATGGGGTGCGTCCATCAAAATTCCAATTGTACCGGCTGTTGTCACTATGAAAAATATGTAGAGCTGCAGACGGTCGATAACCATTGCCACGTACTTCCAGTCCTCTCGAGTCTGCAATCGATGAAATTAATTCGGTGAGTTCGATCAAATTATTTACGAATGAAATTCGAAGTGCGGAAGAGAAACCGATACCGTCGATATTTTTAAAATACATTTTATGCAGCTATTCGAACATGAAGATCAACATTATTTTCGTGCACCCTTACTTGTATGTACAGATCTTCGTTCCTCAAATGCTCGGCTATGAATTCAACGGCCTCCGTAGCCTTGCTAGCTTCTGGACTCAGAAGAACGGAATCGGAGCTTTCGGATCCTCGCCGGTCTCCCATCCCATCTCCACCACCTGCCGCAGTGGTCGACGCACTCGTTGGGTGATGAACTTTTCTATTTATCTTGCAATTGGGATGGTGAAGGTCGGATAATTCCATTACTTCCATTTTTGGCTTCGCTAAACTAGCGGGAAGATGCTTCGGAAGTTCGGTTGGACTGCCGGAGTAAGTCGAAGCGGGAAGAGTCACGTTTGGAATCTCCATCATCCACCTGGTGAGCGTATTTTAATTTTGTAAAAAAAATTCTTTTCAAGATGCTCGCGGAATTCCGACAAACGGTCGGAAAGTTAGTCACCTGAGTCTCGTCTTCTTCGGTCTCCTCATAAGTAAAATCGTCGGAAGATACTTGAGGAATATTTTACGAATTAGTTGCGGCATCCTGTGGGTTCTCGGGCCTCTGAAGTTCCAGTTAATGATGATTACGGTAACGAGAATACTCACGGTGTTCATTATGAACGTGAATAAAAGATATTTGGCGATCAACGGAAGCACCAGGGATGTCGGGGGCAGAATTTTACTGACCAATAACAAGAAGACGACAAGAGACAGGAGGATACTTATCCCGAGGGTTACTTTTTCGCCAGCCTCGGCCGGTAGGTAAAATACGAGGACGCATAAAAACGAAATGAGGACCGTCGGCAGGATCAGATTCACGGTGTAAAACAGCGTCTTCCTTCTTATTATTATGTAAAATGTTATGTCCGTTTCCGTTGGAAAATCGCTGTGATATATGTTCAGGTATGCCGGTACGCTTATTATGTCCCACGTACCGCTTTTCCAATAATCCGACAGATCGACGAAATTTTTGTCGTTGTAAAGCGCCAGGGACACCTGGTCGCCGTTGAACGTCCACGAACCGAATTTCATGATGCAAGTTTGCTGATCGAACGGAAAATACGTCACGTCAATCGTACAGGAACTTTGATAAATTGCCGGTGGCACCCACAGGACCTCACCCGTTGGGTAAATCAGGACGTTGCTCTTGTAGCGGACCTCGTAGTTTCCATCGGCACTGAAAACACGTCGAATCAATTGTCGAAAAATTAACATTCCATTCTCACGCGGTCGATAATCAAACGGATATTCGAATAATAATGCTCGATTCTATTTTCATTCGCTCACTTATTGAACAGGACGATATCCGGTTTCCAGACTTTATCCGGTGGGAGTCGCAGGACTCCGATCCCACCGTAATCGGCCTCGTCCCACTGAAGCTGATAATCGGTCCACACGAATCTGAGCCACACATTGGATTTCATGATCTGGTTCTTCTCGTTCTGAAAATTGAAAGCCGAAGAGAATAATGTTAGGCAAATCTCGGAGTAAACTAAACGAAATACCGCGAGTTGAAGAAATAATCATCGTACCACGTTGATCAGCTGTACAAACGCCAATCCAAATCTGACGTCGACTTTTTGCGTCATATTTTGAACGGGACGAATGAGTTTGTTGTATCCTCTGAAGAGATCGCGGACAAGACGCTCCTCATCTTCGGAACAAAATCCTGCGACGAAAGCGAGAGGGATGATTTTCTCGTATCGATTGTTCGTAAGTGTTATTTGTAATTGTATCTTAGTTGTTACGAAAATATCTTACCGACGCAGATCAGGGAGGCGGTTAAAATTAACCGTGCGAATTTCAAACAGAAGTACATATTTATTATCGGAAGTCCCGAGAATACACCCTCTACTTCGAAGGGGTAAGACCCAGAGTCTCTAGGAATAATCGATATCGTTGCACGTCTTGAGAAAGTGTCGAATTAAATCCACCCTCCGTATTTTCATGTTCACTGTTATTCGTCGGAATTGACACTGGCTACAATCGATCTGAACTTGGTAATAATTTCACTGAATTTTCGGATGTTTAGAATACAGTTTTAATCACCACAGCCCACCGCCCCTCCCATATTAAAATCTTTCCTGCTCTTCGCGCAACCCGAGATATAGTATATATATATCTCGAATAGTGAGATTAGTCACGGGTTACCAAGTCCACCCTTAACCGCGGTGTTCTCCGTGTAGTTAGACACAAGGGTTGGATTTTTATCGGTCGGTAAGGAAGCGTTCCCTCGCAACCGTGACGTGGGGGTTGTCGGGTTGTATCCCCTATTTCTACAGCCCTAGCGGGATCCGGCTGAATTTCTCAGTGTCTTTTCGGTGCTCGGTGAGTTTCCATATCGGAAGACCGCCCCCCCGTGTCGTGTGTCGTGTCTCGCTTTCGGCTAAAACTATCGGAATAAAGGGAGGCTTGCACCGTACGCGATATACTCAAATATCCCCGGTATATAATAAAGTGTATTTGTGCCTTACTATTATGGAAAATTAAATCGCTATTGGTTGTTTATATTTATAGTATAAAAATAAATTTTCATTATATTCAGTGATTCGCGGTATTACGTATAGATAGTTTTTTTCTTTTTTTTTTTTTTTTTTTCCAACACCGCTGCCGCACACCTATTATAACCATTTCGAAAAGGTAAAGAAAAAAAGTAAAAATTTTCCCATTACTTTCCCGGTAACCGAATGAGGTCGTAATTCGTAACGCCGACGACGTAATCTCGCAGGACCGATTGGGTGGATCGTTTTAAAATCTGATCCCTTTTTATCCCGATATACCGCATTCGACATCCCCGTGGAATACATTCCTATACCTTATACCTACCTACCTACTATGCACAGCCCGTATATTCTTTGGATCGATTACATTTCTCGAGCAACTCTCTATGCTACTCGCGCTATGCTGCGCCTTTAGCAGATATTTACGAAAAATTTTGCGAATTATACTTCCGGTATTATTTCGCTAATTTTTTGTCTTTTGTCGGGGTTTTCCTTTTTCCAGTTTTTCATTCGGCGACGATAGACACCCGCTTATCTACGAGGGTTTCGAAATACCTGGAGTTTTTTTCGTTAACACCTGCACGCGATTTTTTAATCTTCATTTTCATTCCCTGTTTGAATTTTGCGAAATATTTTCGTGGGGAGCATCACGTATACGTGTATACCTCGCGAATTAGCGATCTCGTTTGCTCGCGTGAAATTTCGACGTGTCGGGTACAGGGAAAAAGTGTAACGCACGAACGGTTCGGCCCAGATATTTTTTAAATTCTCATTGAAAAATTGTACCGCACGCGGTTTGCTTTTCCCTTTTTTCTGCTTTTGTTACGTTCACTTCCCTTTTCCACATACCTCGTCAGATCGAACGTTGTACCTCCGAATCTCGTTTACTTTTGTTACGTGCCAATGTATCTATTTTTGTAGATATCACCAACGTCGTAATTATTAAGATCGATTAATCTTGGACACCTTATATAAATATTCCAAAAATAGCAACCCCACTATCTCAGTTTCGTCTCTCATTGGTTTTACTCCGTCCATTCAGAAAAAAAGGTCGATATTATTCGCATCGAAATTAGGTTCTTTCATTTTTATATTTTCAACGTTGATCCCGAAATCATCTTTTTCTCAAACTTCTAACCGACGAAACATCTGCGTATCTAAACGATGATTTTCAAAAGTAAAAATCCTTAGGAAATATTTTTCATATTCAGCGTTATGATGTGGACACATGTACGTTCATGTTATATCTACGGTAGTATGTAGTCATATTCCATATATTCACCTTGTGGCAAAGAGAAACTTTTCTTCCTATGTACTTGATTCACCTATCAAAGTCAAGACCTTTTTTCTCCCTCCGTAAATTTTTCTTTTACTCGACTAGTTTTTTAGTTTTATTTCTCTATTTATTTGTTTAATTTTTTCCGTCTCCACCCCCTACCCCATCTTTCTTTGTACATTGGCTTTGTTGAGTCGAGACGACGAGTCCAATGCACACGAGTATAGGTCTATGTACGGGGGAATATTCGTGTAGTTACTACGTACATTTTATATATGCATATAACAGACGAACGTACGTACATGAGTATACTTTTATAAAATAATAATCTTAGTATAAAAATTTTGCGTCACCGGAGACCTTTGATAATTTTAAACCACCATCTGCTTCCCCCGCCGCGTTTGTCGATTAATAATACATGCTTAGCTATGGGTATACATAGGTATGGGTATATAATACATACAAGATATTGTATATTAAGTATAGATCATCGCCAGGCTTCAAAGGAATTTTGTGTCTTGCAGGGAAATCGTGATGCGCAACAAAATTTTTCACCTCACTCTTCAAATGAGACTCCCCTACTTTTCGGTGATTCTTTTTCTGGTATTTATTTTTTTATCGAAAAAATTTAAGGATCTACGAATCGTCCCTATTATTGCCGCATAGAACGCGCACATATGTCGCTGGCATTTCGTACACCGCCCTCCTTCCTCCCTAATTTCTCTTGGTGTAATTTTTGTTTTTAATAATTAAAGATAATGTATCTATATTTTTATCCCTCATGCATCTCCGTCTCTATCTACACTTTATAAGGCCACTCAAAATGTGCCGATTGTATCTGTTGGTGCCAGTGACCCCCTATTGATTCCACGCTCAGCAGAGCACAGGCCAGACCCCCCTTTCCCTCTTCGCCGCCCTCCTGCACCCTTCGCCCTCTTTCCTTCTCTTTCTCACCCTGCAAAGCACACACGACCGCGCGTAGATTCGCCGCCTTTGCCAGACCGCGGACAGGCGGTTTTCTACCCTTTTTACATGTGCATGCCTCTCGTTTTTTCACTTTGTTGTTGTCTTTTTAGTTTTTTTTACTTTAGTTTCTTTTTCACTACGCTATGATGTGGGCATATATTACGGTCGATTCCATGTGACGTGGTAGACCCTACGGTGATGACGAATACACGTATCGGATTATTTTATTGTCGTTCGTCTTCGTGTTATATCGCACATGCTTATGAAGCTTCCTTCGTAGAAAGAAAAATAATATCTGATTCAAATTTTTAAAAGGTTTCGAATTTCTCTTCTTTGAATCTCTGACTAATGAAGGGAAGATTCTGTCTAGACTTAATTACTATACGGCTAATTGAGAAGCGCTCCATTGTACGTTATAGATAACGATAAGAGATCTCCCTCACGAGTGGGATGTAGTTATAAGTTGAAGCATTTCTTTGATTTTCTTTTTGCTCCGAAAAATTGCGAATTATATATATGACATCCAAGAACAAGAAATCGAATTTAGGAAATAAAATTTCGTGTCAAGATATTTGACAAATTTCCTTATACTTCTATAGACTGGACTCTTCCCTCAACTTCTAAGGCTTGAAATGGCACAGCGATAATTGTGATTCTGAGTTTGATTCAATATTTCAAAATTCCAAAAAGATTCGATCGATTTCCGAAACTTTATTCGTTCAGCTGTAGGCACCGAATCTGTCTTGATGCCAGGCGTACAGTTTCGAAGATAGTTCTCGAACAATTCGATCGTCCGTTTGTATTTAAGACACCCTGTATGCAGTGAGTCATTGTCGGACAGCCCCCCTGCAAAATCCAACGTTATATAGTAGGTGTTTCGGTTTACTAGCCAAGAGCATTATCCTCGATGAAAATCTACCGCACAAATACCAAATATACTTTGCACCAAATATCGATCCAACGGTGTTGGCCAAGATTTCGAGAAAAAACTCTTCTTTGTTGAAAACTATGAAAAATTTTGAGACAGAAATGAAGAGGAAAAATCAATGGACTAATAGTATACTATATTTGAACGATTGCTAAAAAATCCCTCTTCAGTTTGCCTATCTTACTTTTTGATACTTGTTCGTAAGAATATTAATTTTCTGAAGAAAGTAGCTCCCACCGATTGATAGTATAGTATACGGTCTTTTTACAGGATGGAAGCCAACCCTAGAGATCCGGTCGACTCGTGGCGATGACCAGTCTGATTTTGGAGAACGCAGACTTGAATCGTCTGTTTCCAAAATGTCGGCCTAGGGGCGGTAAACCCCCGAGATCGGGGGGCTCTACGCCGAGTCATCATAATCTGCATGACCATCATCAAGCTGCAGAAGCTGCTCGGTTACATCCCCCCTGCGATAGAGAGTGCGACTCTGCAGCACTTGAAGTGGTCGTTAATAAAAACGGTGCGATTATCGCAGGCACAACCACCATCGCTACTATCACTACAATCGCGTCTAATTCGGTCGACGTTAAGAACAATAACAACAATAATAACAACAACATCCACAACAACAACAACAACAACAATAATAATAACGAGGAAGAAGAAGAATATAGAAAAATGATTGATCTCGAACGTGACACCTCGGATAATAGGCAAGTGTTTTTCTATTGCTTCTTATATTTGTTGCACGTATGCTATAACGTCATTTCGAATCGGATAACACACCGGAGATGAAGTGTTCCTCCAATTAACGAAGATCACGAACACCTTGAATTAATTGTGAAAAAATTATTACGTACGTTCTCGTCGTTTTTTCTTTCATTTTTTAATTCGTCCTGTGAAATTATAGAAGATTATCGCGGTCTTCATTGTTAACAGTGCACTTGAAAATTATGTTTCCGAGTTCAAGGTGTTTGTATCAGCGAAAATTGTCAAGTGATTACAATGACTATAGAAAACTCTTTATCGAGTTGCGAGGTAATTTATTTTTTTAGACAATCAGAACTTGAATTCAAACATTCCTTTTCCTGCTATCTAGACCTTATTACAACCCTTGTGGTTGATTGACGGAAAAAAGGTCAAAGTATAGAGCAGTTCAAGAAGAGACTAGCTTTTGAAATCCGAATTTGTACTTTATTCTGTCTGACCGAGTTTTTCATCACAAATATAAAGATACGTAGTAACTACTTTTGATCGAAACGACGACTCTCATGACTCTGCTAACGACGCATTCAAAACGTTCGGAAGATTCTGATTTACATCTTGTGCGCGGCTGAGTGAGTCAGCAGCCGCTTTTGATCAGAGGGTTAATGTGCAAATGAAGCAAGTTCTTTGAAAAATCGAACACGTATGCAGCAGATACGATATTTATCCAACATTTTAATATAGATGTGTGCTTTTTCAATGGATGAATTTTCACCGCTGTATTTGTCGGTGGCTATGCCTATATCAGCAGTTTGATGTGAAGAAGAATACAGACAAGAAAAAAACAAAACGTTATTTAAATCCTCATTAGGTGTAGAAAGCAAGCGAATGGGAGAAAAAAATCAGGTTCGCTGTCCCGTAGGACGGCGAACGTGGTCGCCGGGTTTCCGGGGGATTCGCAGGTTCCTGTTAATTCTGTGAAACTGCCCTCGTCGAGCTCGTCTTCGGCTTCCGGGAGGAGCGAAGATGCTCCAAATTACGGAAACCTCGCCGGAAGCGATCATCAGGCTCAGTCTCAGGACGCCCTTGACGACAGTGGACCAGAAGAAAGTCCCGTTTACATCTTAACTTCGGCAAAAGGGGATCGCAGCTATAAGCTAAGGGATTCGAGGTGAATATAATCCAGACTTTTTTTCAATTCTGAAATGAGGTCTTCGAACTGGTGTCTGTAACTTGACATTATTATTCTCTGGTTTTAATGCCGCTGAAATGCCACGTGCGCTTGACAGCTGATTGTCAAATAGCACGTTCCAAATCCCTCGGCCTATTTCTACAATCTTATGCTTGTAACGTCAGCAGCATCGATTTTCATTATGAAAAACCCGTAGATTTTTTAATTGTTAACCGCTATTGATTCGGCCAGATTCAACAAAACGATAATTACGTACGGAGATGTAATTGCTGTTCTGACTCGGATTATCAAGTCTTTCAAATAATTCCCTCATTTTTGTTGCGATATATTTCGAATATCGACACCACATCGATACTTCAACAGCAGCCGCCCTCTTCCTATTCTTTGCTGAATCTTCAGCTTCCTGAGCAACAATTTGAGGTCGTTAGTTAATCCTGAACATAAATAATTCGAAGAAGAAAAAAGTTATTTGATCAGCTACTGAATTCGGAAAGCTGAATCGTGTTGTAGACACGAGTAACTACACGCGTTTGAGAATATTTAAAATAAAGATCAATAGCATGTAGATGCGAAAATGATAAACCATACTTGAAGAATAAGTATTTCTATATTTTTTGAAGGTGCACACGACCGAAGGCTAGTTTATAGCCATGATAATTTTAAAATGACAGCTCTCACAAACTTAACACATATTTACGAGGTACGCTGCCGCAGCTGGTTGTCTTTAATTACTCATAATACTATCAATCGTCGAACTCATCTATCTTTTAACGAGTTTTTAATTTTTGTAAAATTTTTCAACAAAAACCACTTTTGCTCCTGGTGGATTTTGTATAGCAACTCAAAATATCTTTTATAACCTACTGTAGATTATTCCTTATTCTCCAATACAATAAATTACTATTTTTGGTAGATTATTTATCATTGAATCAACAAATCCGTTTATCAGTTTTTATGTTTGCTTTAACCCGTTTGCAGGATAATTGAGATCGCTGGTGGCAGAGAAGTCTTTTCTCAGAGTCGTGGTAAAGTTGCTGCCAGGAAACCCAGGTTTTTAGCTGCTTCGAATTCCCTCTCTATAGACGACTGCCAGACGGACAATAAACTAAGCGTTAAAAAAAATAACAAATCACCAAACAGGCAGAGTGTCTGGGAACTAAGAAGCCGGTAAGAGGATCATTTTGTTTTCTTTCATGTGTGTACTTTTACTCGGAAGTAATTACATGTTGAAAATCTGGAATCCTTGCCCAGATGTGGGGAAGCTAGAAGGCAGCGAACGAACCGTGAGGTAACAGAGACCGTTTTTTCATCGGAGGTTCATTCGGTTCGTCGTAATCCTACATCAAAATCCATCCTGGACTACGACTCTCCAAAAAGTAACCGCGGCAATCGGATAATCAATTATGACTCGATATTAAATAGCAATAATGTAGAAACGTACAACACGCCAAAAAGTATTACAGACCTCAATTATGGGCTGCCTAAAAACTGTGTAGACTATCAGTCAAATCATACAACTCCTGCACGGAGCATGGCAATTGTAAATGACGGAGAAGTTGTTGTATTCGACGATATAGACGATAACTGGCAGGGACTTAGGCTCGATCTTGGACCTACTAATGCCACCCAAAATACAACAGACAATCTAGATATTGATACCGAAGACTCACAGCGCGGTAGAATGCACCCTGAACCACCTGGATCCAGTGTTGGAAGCACTCCTAGTCCTGCTTATCATCGTAATACCTCCGATTTTTTCAAGGTAAGGAGAAGATAATCGTTACTGACCTGTTATTAGTGGAGCTTTTGCATTATTCTCAGAATTCACCCTTGTCATCTATTTCCATCAGGTCATTACCCCAGCAAGCGATTGTGAGGGCGATACTCCGCCTTTAGAGCAAAACCATAAGGTTGCTAGGGTCATTGGTGAGCTTCCCATAGCACAATATTCAGGAAGTCCGAGGCGCTATGGAGTTCGAGAGAACTCCAGACTTCCAACTCTGCTTTCATCGCCTTCTATGTACGCCCCCCCTAGACCTGGCTTTCCCCAGAGGGTTTTGCCAACTACTCCGAACCAGAAGGAGGTAACTGATACAAACTGAAATGCGGAAGACTCAATTTCGTATTAAACTAACACTTGATTACAGAAGGAAGAAAAATCCGCGGAAACATCTCATGAAAAGCCTGCAGTGGAATCAGTTGAGTCTGGAATTGAAGAACCACCATCTTGTCCTACTCCGCCGCCTCTAGAACAGGAAGATGAGGAAGAAGAAGACGATGATGATTGTCTCAAGTCTTCTTTACCTCCGAATGAAAATTTATCTAGTCTCGTGTCACCGGGAGGTAGCACTTTCGACTATTTATATGAATTCTCTGAGACCCGCAAGGTCCTAGAAGAGTTTTTCAAGTGCCCTCCGCCCACGGAAGAAAAGGATAACAATATAGATTCCTCGCCATTCCAAGTATGAACATTAGTGAGAGTTTCATTAAGTTTTCAACAATAAATCAGCCATTTCTAAATTGTCTTTCACATCCAGGATCTTGACTACGAACTGCGGAGACAGGCAGGTAGTGCTTACGTCGGTCAGAGGTTAGCTAGTGGCCCACCCACTTTGGAAGAAGTTTTGATACACGAGTCCCCTAAAAAACAAAGAGCGGATTTTCCTCAGACGGTGTGTAATAAAATTTTGAGGCGCTATTTTTTTGTTCTAAATTTCTATTTTGGCAGACGGTGGAGCACGAAAACAATTTCTTGGATCTATCTGTGGGCACTGGAAGCAGCGAGGATCTTGGTGAGACTGAAGTTGGTCTGCAAGTCGGAAATTCTCGTAATTTCACCTTGAGTCCAGAGACAACAGACTGTGACAGCAACTGCGGTGACCTGGACAGTGAAATGTCCTTGATGATGATGGACAATGAACTAATGCCAGCTAGTGGACTTCTTGGTTCTGTCGGAGATCTTGGTAACAATTCAGACTCCCTTAGAATATACACAAGCATGCCTGTTTTGGAGGATGGTCTGTCAAGTGGCCATGCCAGCGATACGGATAACAATAACCCAACAGTAATGCTAATGAAAAGGCAGATTAACGAAATCGAAAGGGAGATAATACAGAGGACACGAAACGATATGCTTAGCTCTGAAAACGAATCAGGAAAAGACGTGAGCCTCAATGTTACCAAAGATATTCTTCATTCGCTCAAAGCTACTTCACCAGATTTATTCGTCACCACCAAAGAGCGTAAAGATATTTCCTATGATACAAATGATCTTGAACTCGATGGACTTGATCCCCTTGGCACTCCACCACCCCCAGCACCACAAGGCAGGCAAAGTGCGAATTTAGAAAACGGAGGTGAAGTTGAAGCTGCGATTAAAGACATAAGAATGGCATTGCAAAGAACAAAGACACTCCCTGTTAAATCTCCCTCCGAAGAACCACCTGAACCAAGCATTAGCCCAATTTGGATACCAAGGTATACCACGTTCTTATTATTTGAGGAGGAGGTATTCCAAAAGTTACCGTTATCTCTTGTGGAGATAAATTGATATACGAACTTTTGGCATACCTCGTAAGCATGGATTAATTAATCTGTCAACAAGTTCGTCTAACTAAGAGGTAGTATGTTGGATGGCAGGCGGAGAGCCTGTGGCGAAAGCAACAGCGAAGATTCTGAAATGAGACGGGTGGGTGATGACGGAGATGCAGAGGTGGAGGAAGCTGTTGATGAGGAAGAGGCTGACACCGATCTTGAAACCGACAGACTCCTCGGACAACAAAGAACTGATGACCAGGGGTTTTACGATGATAAGGTAAATACAAATTCTATAGATGTCATTAATTGTGGACCTGAAAAGATTTTGATATCGATGTTTTGTAATACATATACATATATGTAATATAATTTTATATACATATGTATATACATAGATATAAGCTATCTAAATATTTTTATTTTAATGCATTTATCGGTAACGGGGTTACGTGTTGAGTTGGGTAAACATTATTATTGAAAATCGCATTACATTCGAGAGTAATATGGGTAATATGAGGCTGATGATTCCGTCGTATAGAGAAATAGAGTTCTTATATGAATGTATGCTATGAAAAAAAAACAATGGAGTGTATTGCTAACGTTGTATGTGTGCTACTAATGGTGTCTTGGTGTTACGCAGGGGTGGCGGAAGCCTAAGACTAGGACAATGTTGCCGACAATGAGTACAAAAATCGCCACTCCCAAACAAACACCGCCGAAAACGTTGAGCGTCGCTCCTCTAGAAGCGTTGACACCCTCAGAACCCCTGCCTTCAACTTCTGTGTCCGTGTCCCCTCCACCATCAGTTTCCGCCACCCAATCGTCACCTTGTGATCGCGAAGCAACTAGTCCCACGCAAACTGTGTCGAGCCCCCAGAAGACCCCAGCCAAAAATTCTCCCTCGCCCCCTCACAGCCTCAAGGAATCCAACGGCAAGGTGAAAAAGGTGCTTCGTCATCTCTGGACATTCTATATCTCTGCTTATTGCTCATAGAGCTTGACAGCTTGGTTGCTAATTACAGTTTCTTAACGAATAGATAATCATTATTATTGACTGCCGCACGTGTATAGTCTATATTACTAAACTGTTGGAATTTTTCTTATTTATACACGCTCGTCAGCTCAAATCATTAGGGATTGACAAAAGAAATTTTCGGGATTCAAATTATTGTGGACAGCTCTTTTAGCGAAAATTCTGCCATTCAATTGATGATGCATGCAATAATTTGAGCTGATTATATTTCCGTTATTTTCCAAAGATAGATCCTGCGATCAACTTCACAATTGCGAGCGAGGCTGATACCCTGAGCACGCTGTTTTTTTAATGATTTATCTTGTGTATATTCAAGTTCTGAACAACTAACAACAATAGAAGTAGAGACCAAGTGTGAGCATGTTAACTTGTTAAAATACTATACTCTATTTACTATATGAAACCTTGAACTAGAATTCTTAGAGATCAAATGAACTCTGTGTACTATTATCTGACGATTTTGTATAATGTGCAATTTTATTTTAAAATAGGAGCGTGCATGGCAATATACCTATTGTCAGCTTTTCAAGACTAAATGGGCAAGCATGCAACCAAATTTTTCCAAGAATACAAATACACCCATCTTCTTTCACTACATATTAAGATTACTATTGATCTAACTTTAGATCCGTTAAATCTATAATTTTAATAATACTCTCACTATTTTTCAGGACAAAGACGGAAAAAAGAAGAGCAGAAATAAAGAAGGTAAACCTCAGACTGACTTGCAAAAGAAAAAACGTAGTCTTGCATGAAACCTAGTAATACCGATATTCTTCTACATATGATGCTATACAAAGTAAATCTTAATCTATAATCTAGCATGTATATTTTTTAAACATACATTTAATCTACTAACAATTTTTATGAACTTGTTCTACGCTGCTACCTTGGATAATGTGCGTCCTGTTTCAATCGTCTTATACAAATGGTACGTGAGCCTCACTCTTCTATTCGCGTAGAGTAAATAATCAATGTATCACACTAGAAATCTTCAGGTGTATAACTTGCTTCATTTATAAATTTGTCACTACTCTGGATGAAATTGCAATACCCTGTGAAGATATATGCATCTCAATCTTATTTTTCATGTAAAACTTTCATATTTTTGTTTATAGTTCTCAGCAAATCATTCTGAAATTATGTTAGAATCAAAATTTTATAAAATAATGAATAAAAAAAATGTTAGTTACAATTCATGTCGTTTGAATAATAAACTGTGCATTTCAGGTTTATTAACGGATCCTTCAGTTTTGATCGAGGGGGTCTTATTCCGTGCAAGATATCTCGGATCCACACAGTTAGTATGTGAAGGTCAACCAACAAAATCGACGAGGATGTGCCAAGCGGAGGAAGCTGTCTCAAGGATAAAGGTACGTAAAAAGGAGCAGTTTTTAATTACTAATACTGTTAAAAATATGAGAATCAGCGACATTCGAGTCTCAATCGAATTCAACATTCAACCGATGCTATAATAGATAATTGCATGCACCTGAATGTCGTGTATCAACAACAAGGTTTTTTTTTCATCAATCATTATCAATATTTATGTACCATGTATGATACAAATTCATAATCTCTGTGTAATTGGTCATCGATAATCAGCGTGAAGTGAATTTACTTATTCACTTATTTCACCTAATTAATTGAAAGTCATTTCAACCGTACAATGTGTAATGTGTACTTTATAATATGAATATTACTATTATGATGAATTTTCTCATTATCATCATTATTATCATTACTATTATGATCATTATTATTATTAGTATTACGATTAATCTAAATAATTGTCAGTTTGGCCATTGTGTAAAAAGGGCCTGGATGTTTCAGTGTAGCGCCCCCCTTCCTCACATCACCAACACCACCACCCGACCACCGAACACTGTCATCTTCTTAATGTAACTTTTTGACGTGTCTGTCTGTCTGTCTGTTGTCTGTCTGTCTGTCTGTCGTTTGTACAATTGAACTTTGTTTATTAGTCTGTCTTTGTTTGCTTCAAATTACTTTCTATCTAAGCTTTCTGTGGTTTATGAAAAAAAAAAAAATCAACTTGTCGGGGTACATAAAATTTGTGCACATTTTTTGAATAATTCAGCCAATGCTCTATTTGTGTTTGTATTCGTTAATGAGAAAACTACAAAAGCTGAACATTTGTGATTTTTATCGCTTAGCTTTCTTTCATTTTGTAGAGCTATGATGAAAGAAGTATAGAATTGATAAGAGGGAAGAAAGAAAAGGGAGTGGCGTCGAAATCTATTAGAAAGTTTTTCACAATGCTTGCTTATTTTGTGCATTCGCCTGACTGTCGAGTTTTTTCTGTGGAAGTATCAAAACTTGGTAATTTATCCTTGCCCAAGCTTGCTTTCCATCCCTAATTACCACCTGCCTATTTAGCTAACGAAACTTCGTGTCACAGATTATCTAAAGTTCTCAAAGTTAGGGGGTTTATAAGTAGACATCTCGAATATTTGTCCTTTATATTTTTATACGTGAGACCATCTGTTGGCTACAATAATTCTCTTGTTTATACCTGGTTACATCCAGTTAAGAGAGGGTGAAGTGTTGTAATTCAACATTTGATTTATTTGTAATCAAAATTGATTTCTCTTGACTTCGCTAAAAATTCAAGATCGCTTTTCTATACTTCCAAATTTCTCTTATTCAATCAAAATGACATGTTCAATTGCTAAAATAATTATTTTGCCAGGGCAGCGTGTGATAATTGACCTCGAGCAAGCTTTTATTCGTTTCTAATACTATTTGCATATGAATATATATACATAAATGTATTCATTTGCAATGAGAATTTCCATCCTAGAGCTGCTTTTGAGGCTCTTTGTCTTGTTCTGTGGTGGTGCCGTGGCAATGTGACTAGCAGAGCCTTTGTTTGTTTGTTTGTTTGACGCGTGCGTTACGGAAGGATGGGACAGTGCCGATGCAGGCTACGCTGGTAAACTATGGTGGGCAACATGCCTATGGTCGATGCAGTGTAGCGTCACAAGGAAGCCTCGATGAGGATGAATGCGACTCAAGCGAAGAACTTATAGGGAGTACTTCAGGTGGTGGACAATCTGAGTCTATCAATATCGGGGCACAGTCCCAGATGGCCCCTATCGGAGGTCCGTTGGGGCCTACAACCGTTTTCAGACTCCAGTTTCTCGGGTCGGTTGAGGTGGAAGAGGAAGGGGGACGAAAGCGACGCAAACGTCTCAAGAAACACATGGTCGAAGAGGCTGTCACTAAGATAAAGGTCCGCCTGCTGCCCTTAGACCCGATGTTCCCTTATTTCGTTTCCGTTTGATACTATTATTTTTATCCATCATTGCATTGGTTTAAAATTCCAGTCGGTAGAAACGGGTACTGGCATTTGTTACTTCGCTTGAATATTCAACGAAAACGAAAACCCTTGGGCGTGAAAAGAATAGGGCATCTACAACAACACATACAAAGAATTGTATATTTTATTATCATTCGCCCAATAATCATTTATTTTGTTTAATCGATTATCATTCCGATGACTGTTGTTAAGTTTGATTTACTATCAAGTTCATTATGCACGCTGATTATTAACAACGTTATGCAATTTGTTCAATTTATTGAGATATTAATTAACGAAATTTTATTTAATGAAATAACTGTCATTTACAATTTCTTTTATCCAAACACGCTGCTCTGTGATTTGTTTAGGCTCTGGTGAGTACTTTCTACATCTGTTTAGTTTAAAATATGTCTCTAACGAACCTTTTGTATCTTTAACTCCTCAAGGCCCCTGATGGAGAGACTCAACCCAGTACAGAGGTAGATCTGTTCATATCTACCGAAAAAATAATGGTTCTCAACACAGATCTGAAAGAAATAATGATGGATCACGCGCTGAGGACTATTTCTTACATAGCTGATATTGGTGATCTTGTGGTATTGATGGCTAGGCGACGGTTTGTGCCTCATGAGATGGAAGAGGCGCCAAAAATAAATAGAACTCCAAAGATGATCTGTCATGTATTTGAAAGTGAAGAGGCACAGTTCATCGCTCAAAGCATTGGTCAGGCCTTCCAAGTAGCTTACATGGAATTCTTGAAAGCCAATGGAATAGAAGATCATAGTTTTGTCAAGGAAATGGACTACCAAGAAGTTCTAAACTCCCAGGAGATATTCGGAGACGAGCTACAAATGTTTGCCAAGAAAGAAATGCAGAAAGAGGTAAACACTCCCATCTTGCTGGCTATAACTTTCAGCTTGTCTGCAACTTGAAACGTTGTTTATTCCAGGTCGTTGTTCCAAAAGCAAAGGGTGAAATTCTTGGTGTGGTAATCGTGGAGTCTGGGTGGGGGTCGATGCTACCTACGGTGGTAATAGCTAATTTGGCTCCAGCAGGTGCGGCAGCTCGTTGCGGGCAACTGAATATCGGAGATCAAATAATAGCCATCAATGGCGTCTCCCTTGTGGGACTTCCTTTATCGACTTGTCAAACTTACATAAAAAATTCGAAAAATCAGACTGTCGTAAAGCTCACTGTTGTTCCCTGCGCCCCAGTTGTTGAGGTCAAAATAAAGAGACCAGACACAAAATACCAGCTGGGTTTCAGTGTACAAAATGGAGTGATTTGCAGTCTACTCAGAGGTGGAATTGCAGAACGAGGAGGAGTCAGAGTTGGGCATAGAATCATTGAGATTAATAATCAAAGCGTCGTAGCGGTGCCTCACGAAAAGATTGTCAATCTCTTAGCCACGTCTGTGGGCGAGGTGAAGTGACATTTTTTTTTAATATTTTTCAAATCCCTATTGAAGTAGTTTAATTGGTCTTTGTTTCAAAACACGATTGTTTTACAGATTCTCATGAAGACGATGCCTACGTCGATGTTTCGACTGTTAACAGGCCAGGAATCTCCAGTGTATATATAAACTTTGAAGTAAAACCTGGCCACCATGTAGAACCAGACAATACATCCTTTGCTGACTAGATCGACTCCGATTATATCCTGCTTGAATTTACGGTTCGTCTACACTCAGCTTCGAAGGAAAAATCGGTAAACTCACTTACAAGCTCCTCCTGCTTAGCTAATTATTGATGATAATTATAAGTAATCACGGCTGGAAGCCTCAGCCAGCAGCAGCAGCAGCAGCAGCCTCCCCACAAAAAAAAACGTAAGGAAATCATATTTACATATTCTCTCTATCGAGCATAATAATTATTTATATAATTACCTATAAATTATAAAATATATGATGAACATACATTTTATTAATTGTCGTCGATTTCTCATAGCAGTTGTCGAACATTTGCGATAACACCGATTTTCACAACCGCTATGAGATTCGGTATCAAATGCGCCAAGAAAGATAATAGGGGATGCAATGCACATCATTATAAATAGCACAAAGATCTTTACCTGAGATTATAGGTGGATTAAAATTGTATATTGAGTAAATGGGGGACATGACGTTGACGGTATTCATGAACAAGTAAAACAGAGGAAATTAGCTTCTTGTGTATATCTCTACTTTTTCTGAGCTAATGATTGTCTACATTCCTTCGTTTTAGATCTTTCACTTATATTCATAAGCGATGCTTATTTCAAACGCGGCGATACACCCAACTCTATTATTTCTTTCGTACTATTGAAGAATCGATCTATCTATACATACATAGGTATATGCAATGCATATAAATATGTAGACATGGATATATTTATGTATACACCTATCCATTAAAACTCCCCAATTTATAAAGTAGTACAAGGACGAGAATTTTGGTAATTGCTCAGAAGAGCTCTAATAGAAAAGAGGTATATCGTCTGCGGATTATGATATAAATCGAGTGTAGATGTATTCCCAAAAAATTCACATCGACTTCGAGATATTAACAATGCCTTCAGTTTTTTCAATTTATAACTTTTTCGCTTTCTTGTTTGTCGTCATTAGGTAAATACTCCTTGTCAAATTAGGTTCTGTGAGCGGCAAACTTTGTCGTGGATGTTTTATATGGAAGAAAAAAAGATTGTTGATGATAAAAAGTATGGATATATTTTATGGGATCAAAAGAAATGAGGTGTTACGTAGTTGGGTGGCCGAAATGTATCTAGTCATTATTTCTAAGGATAAATAATATAACTAATAATTAATTGAATACTCAGCCACCTCGAGCCAACCCAACTGACTGATCTTATATCTAGCCAGATTTTTAATCAAAGGCATTCGCAGTTTAGCGTCGTTCAAAATATCAGTGACCATCTGTGTCACAGATATAATCACACAAAAACACAAAGAGATAACCCAAAATCATATTGCTGTCGCTCCGCTGATTGGGATGATGAATGAAAAATCGATAAGTAAATTTAGGTAAAAAAATTTATTGATGCTATGAACAGGTGTTTATAAAATTTTTTATTCGACTATAATTACATCATCCAGTAAATATACCTGGTAGGAAAAATCTATGTGGTACACAAGCTATTTAAACGCCCATTTTTTTATGTATTTATTCTATGGGGCATCGGTTGAGCCACAATTGATTGATCTGAGCACGATCTACCTTAGAATCTATTCTATTACCTCTTTAAAATATTATAACTTAAAATCATAATTGCCAGTGAATTACATTGTGAAATTGACAGTACCTTGACCTCTGCGAGTTGATTTGTTTAATTTATAATTAAAAATATGTATCTTTACGAATTTCATCTCTTTGCTGATGGCTCTCAGCTTAAGCTCAAAACTGATGGCGATGAAATGATAGATGACAAGCAGCAAATTGTAAAAAAAAATACAAAATTTTGAAGAACGGATTATAAAGTAGGTGCAGTTGTTAGGATGAAGAAAATGGAAAATATACTAAGAAATAACAAAGAAAAACGCCCATCCATAGAATAGTAATGAAAAGAGAAGTAGGAAGAAAAAAAACCAACTATGAATAATTATATCTTATAATGAAATATACATACAATACTATAGAGCTTACGCCGTAGCTTCACGAGTCATGAGTAAAATGCACTTGAGAAAAAAAGAATATAAAAAAACCAAAAAAAAACAACCAACAACAGCAACAACAACTATCATGACTATCTCTTATCAATGTTTGTGAGTGTATTATATAAGTTGAACTATTAGTAGGTAAGCGAATAATTATTAAGAATATGAGTAAATAATTATTTAAATAAGCGAGCTATTTGAATGTGTATATGGTTATTATACTATACTAGTCCATACAAAGATAACAATAAACTGTAATTTTGAATTCAAATTCAAAAATTTTACGCATTGTGATAATTGACTAACACGCTCACTACAAACTTTGGTCTATAGAATGAGGTGTATCCTTAAATTGCCGACACGAAATCCGAAAGGGTATGTCTCTTGATAATTAATTTTCCAAATTAAGGGAATGAAAAAAAAAAACAAGAATTGAAAAATAATTTCAACTATTCCTTTTAAACAACTTATTTTTTATTATCATCATTATTAATTATTACACAGTGTAGTTACAATAATCATCTTCACAGTAGCGTGTTTCTTCTTCTCTTATTTATTTATTTATTTATTTATCTTTATGTATTTATTGTTTGCGTCTATTATTCATTAATATTTTTTTCTTCCTTCTCATCTTTTTATTAACCAAGTGTAAGGAAAATAACATACATAAATGAAGTCGCTTGCTCAATAAGTGCAAAATTATAACATCGCACGGTCTAACGGTCTTATATCATCAGTTCTTTTTCCGTTGAAAATTTTTCATTAGCATGTCGTTAATTACCTATCATAACTCCGTCATCACCTTACATTTATTATTTTTAAATTTCTAAGTAAAAATACAGTATTAATGATAACTGTACGATTTCATCTGATGTTTCGTTTTTATCTGGATAATAATAACGCTGATGTACGCATATTTTAGGGTAGTATTATATTAAATATCATCAGGTCTGAACTCCTTTCATACATGATCAAAATTCTCTCTCCTCTATCTACTCTTGTTGATTAGGTAATTAGGTAGTTTTTCCATCTTATTTCATTAATTTATTATTCATAAATATACATCTTCTTCTTTGTCTGCATTTTAATATCACGTTACGCTGTGATCTTCTTTCTATGCATAGCTTACTATTTTACTGTTTATAATACCAACGTACACTAATCGGTTGCATTTTAGAATTGTCACCAGCTGTTGATATCTTGGTTGTTCTCATTTTAGTAATGAACTACCAGACGTACACCATTATTATTTATATTACCGTTATCGACTTTACTTCTCTTGTTCTTCATCTACTTGAAACTTAACACTAACAAATATCACCGAAACGAAGGCAGACAGGCAATAGAAGTAATAGTTTTATTAAAAAATAAGGTTTCGTTGTACCGCGTGTATTTATTTTACTTCTCTTTTTTAATTACAATGGAATATAAAAAATTTATCGAATTGGATTCATTGGTAGATCGAGAAACACTAGTTGTATAATTGTTTGACTAATTAGAAAAACCTAAAGAAAGGTATTATAAAATTTTGACCACATGCAGATTTTATCTCTTTTTGTTTTACTAGGAATATATTTCATATCGTGCAACCAGTTAGTGTACACACGAATCTCAAAGTTCTGTCTTACCGTTTCTACCTAACAAAACAAAAATCTATTATCACATACGAAGAGTTGATCTATGGATTATAATATTCACCTTATCCCCAGATAGAATTTAAAATCGTTCTGTTCAACAATAAATGATTATATTTTATAGGGTCACAGCATAAAGTTGTCAATTTAATTTTTGTTAGCTTAATGGTACGTTTTTATTTTATACAATTTAGAATTGCGCTGTGGTATCATCGAATCACAAGGATGAAATCAGACCGATTTTTTGTACAGCTGTGACATCGTTTCGAACATCAGAAGTAAAAGTGAAATAATGCTAGAGAAGAAAAGAAATTTCCAAAACATTATTTGTTTAACGGCCAAATTTTTTGACATGACAACGAATCGCGGTGAAAGAAGGTGTGGAGTTAGCGTGCTGAGGTTCTCTTTTAAGGAAGAGGCGGAGGAACGGAAGGACAGGGAAAGGGATGAGGAATATGCATAGCGGAGGAAAAGAGAATGAGACATTGCTGGTTTTCCCCCTTAGTTTGGACGTGCGCGCGATAGGAAGGATGCTCTCTTCAAAATTGAGACCACGCTGAGATCAGTTATCCATTGCGTATCTGCGCGTCCATTCTTTGGCGTTGCGTATTGCCTCACCCTCATTAACCTTCCATAATTCGGCAACATCATTGGACAAAGGATCATCAGGATTTGGAGCACTCAATAATGCTTGTATTGATAATAGCACCGTTCTAATCTGCAACGCAGGACTCCACTTATCTTTTAGGATATCCAAACAAATTCTGCCCAGTCTATCAACAGAGAAACGCAATGTTAGAAGAATAAAAAGATAAGACTTGAGACTATTGGAATTGAAGACCAGATGGTTGCTTGCATATACCTGTCTATATTTGGATGATATATTTTTGTAATAAATCTAACTTTTGGTGCAGACATTGGATAGTCTTCAGGTAGAAATAATTCAAGTTTAAATAGTCCACCCTCGAACGGCGAGTCTTCTGGGCCTGTTACAATAACGTGAAAATATCTAGCATTTGCATCATCTGGCACAGCGCTTATGCCTGGAACTGGCTCTTGCATCAATCTTTGAGTCTCTTTTATTATACGCCGTGGCAAGGCCGCCATTGTCTCAACCTGCAAACAGTTATCAGCGGATCAAGAGGCAGACCAGCGACCAAAGACAAAAACAAAAGATCAGGATGGGCAGACAGACAGACAGATATGAGAAAAAAGTGATTATGATTATCAGTAATGAATCAATAATAAATTTAAATGAATAGAGATGAGCAGATTCAATAAAAATTAGGAGTATCAAAATGGTCAGTTTAGAGAATGGTTAATGATTGCTGCTTTTGGAGCAATATGTGGTAGGAATTTGAGGTTCATGTTTCGTTGAATTTCTAGGCGATATACGTGCGTCACGTCATGGTTATGAGGATTTGGAAATGTTTGCCTCTTTATTTTTGTAGATTTTTGAACATTTCAATTCTTCTTGAGACTCTACGAATAATGTTGGTTTAAATACGTTTCTATGTTTATAGGTAGACTCACCCACAGATTTTATCGTGAATCCCAGGCAGGAGGAACCAAACGACAGCAAAAGCAGCAAACGGCAGTAGCGGCAACAGCAGGAGCAGCGGCGGTAACAGTTGGGGCGAGAGGAGGTTAAAGTTAAAGCCCAAACGAAAAATTCAAGTCTCTCGAAATTTTTGATATGATATCAGAGAATTCCAGGTTGTAATTTTTCCTGAAAAACACCTGGATATTCCTTTTTATTTTGTGATTTAATTTTTTTTTAAGAGGGTGTAATTTATACGTGTTGTAAAATAATAATTTAATTTCGACGTCACTTCAGATCTTTTATGTGTGTAAAGTATCGGAGTAATCACACATTATGTGAAGTTGGTTACGATTTGAGACTCTGAAGGTTGAGGCAGTTCCGATTATTTTCGATCGCAGAATTTCGATTACCAGGAGTCTCAAATCGAAGTCTGTCATAATTCATTGTTTTAAATGTCAATGTGGTTGTTAAAATACGTCGGTGGTGCATACGCGTGCGTGCAAAGGTGCACGGTGCATAGAATTACACACACAATTGATAGTTTTTCAAAATGTCAATTAGTTTTTACAAGCTATCGTCGATGTTTCAGCATCTTGTTTGACGGATTGTCATTGTCAATTTCATCGACCCACGTGCCTCAGATATGCCTGAAGACACATGATATCTTCTGTGGTATGTTCGGCAGGTATATTTTTACGTCAACTGACGTTTCAAATATTGCTAATCCTATATCCATGATAAATATCAATAACCTCCTGTCCAGCCCTGAGGACGAAAACATTTGTTTCATTCGTTATCACCTGTAGCAACTTGTTTCCCTCTTAGTTGAAGATATCAAAACTCAAACTTTGACATTCTATTTGAAGAGATCACCAGATAACCTATAAGCCCATCATCGAATATCAAATTCATCCTAAACAAGTCAGTGAATCACCCTAGCTCTGTAATCGTTATGATCCTTCATCGTCTAACATTTTTCTGAATCCGCAGTGCAACATGGCTGATGTCAGACTTTTGATACAAGAAGAGGGCAGAACTGCACGTAATCTGGTAGCGTTTCACGTTCCCGTTATAAATAGCAGTCTAGATAAAGTTACCAGAAAACCCCCAAGCATTCCAAAGATCTCACAACCCACGCAGGCCAAGAGAAGTGCTAAACCCCCTAGCAGAGTTCGTTCCGCTTCTACAGGAAGGGATAAAAAATCAGGTTGGTTTCGATGTGATTCTAAGCTATTGTTATCACAATATGACTTGCCCATCTATCTTTTCTATCTTATAGAACTACAAGCTCGTTACTGGGCATTTTTATTTGGGAATCTTCAACGAGCTGTGGATGGTATCTACCAAACCTGTGAGGAGGATGAAAGCATTTCAGAGTGTAAAGAGGTGATATTGGTGCTAGAAAACTACACGAGAGATTTTCATAATCTGATAGAATGGTTCAAAGTAAAATGGGCATACGAAAGCACGCAGCCTCCTTTACGTCGTGTGCCTTTGGCTTGGGAGGTGAGAAAAACTTCACCGGGTCGAGCATGGGGTGGATCCTCAGGTACACAGAAGTCAGTTAGTCCAGTTCAGAGGACAAGTCCCACAGGATCCACCTGCAAAAGTCCAGTGGACCAAACTATTCTTGAGAATAAAATTATCGTCACTGATGCAGCAAAAATTGGTCCAATCAAGGAACCAAATGACATTAAGATTTCTTTGAAAGAGAACAAAAATGTTCATGAAGTTGAAAGCGTAAAGGAGAAAATCCACAGCAAAAATACTACTAAAGCAAGGCTCAGTAATCCATTAGAGACAAAACAAATCGTTGGGGAAACGAATGCGGCAGAGCAGCAGAATATCCTGAACAATGAGACAAAAAACGCAGTTGTTGGCAAGTCTGATGTTTCATGCGGAGGAAACAAAGCAAGTATGAAGCCGAACAAACCAGTCAGGCCTGCTTACTCCACTGTCTCAAGAATGCGACCATCGACGGCAACTCCGGCTCAAAATATACCCGAAACGCCAAAAATTATCAGAAGCAAAACTTCTCTCTGCATGAAAGGAGGGCCAAATGTAACTCGTGCAAGACCTGGGACCTCTGTTATCGTCAAAAGAAGACTCCAGCCTGCTTCTTCTGCCAGTGTAAGTTTAATTTCCATAAATGGTGCTCTGAATGTAGAAAAGATCCTAAACATCCTGTTTAAATCTTTTGACAGACTTTCCAGTCACAAGGATTTGTCAAAGGTGATGAATCAAGAGATTTGAGCGGATCAGTTGAAGTATTAACTAAGGAGAGTTCTGCTCCTAGAGCTAGGGAAGATGGAGATGGCTGGCAGACTGTGAGAAGCCGTTACAGACGTGGAAGTACGCACAATTTGAACATGTCCACGAGGTTTCACAAGCCGAGTACTGCAATGTCTCTGCCTGCCTTGTCCATTGAGAGCCCGATTGAACGGGGTAAAAATAGTTGTGGCACGCCAGTTGGCGTTTTACAGAATAGCGGAGATAAAAAAAGACCAATGAATAATACCAAGACTGGTAAAAATGTAATAAACGAAGTTGAAAAGTCGACAAAAATGGGGGAGCGGAGAGTCAAGGGGAAATGCAGAGAGCAAATGGAAGAGAATAAAAATGGTAACCTACTCTTAGGAGACGGCAATTCTACGTCTGTGATAGCGGCGATATTCAAAAACGAGGCAGAATTATTAGAGAGAAGAATTCAGCAGTTTGTCGAAGCCCAGGCTGAAAGAGAACGCCTGATTCTGGAAGAGGAACAAAAGAGGGAGGAGGCGGACTCACAGAGGTCGCAGCAACTCTCAGATGAAGAAGAGTCCCTTCAAAGACAAATTCAGGAACTTGAGTCCACGGAAATTGACGTCGATACCGAAACCGATGAAACAGATGGCGAAACTGTTCTAGAAACTGAAGGAGACGAGCCCCTGGAAAGTCTAAATGTTTCCATAGACGACATTAGTCTTGAAGACAGGTGAATTTCTTTTATCATATGTTCATCTCCTCTACTTTAGAAATGTAAACTCTTACTTGTTTTTCAAAGGTACGAAAATATGTTAGAAGGAATGACATGGGCTGAAAGAGTTGACACTTTGGCCCAATTGCAGGCACTGGTCGCTAGACATCCTGGTAGGGCTTTAGAGTTGCACCAAAAATTATCATCTCCATCCCGCAAGCGTTCGCTGCCAGAAACTTTGCGTCGTTATCAAGCTAAGCAAGCATGTGCGCAACGCAAAAGGCAAACACTGTTGATGGAAAAGTCGCAAAGGCTTAGAGAGCTCTTGAACAAAGTTGAAGACGTTAAGAGTGCTAAAACTCAGCTCATCGAGGACAAAAGGATTAGGATGGAGACGAAATTGAAAAGAGCAGAGGAAAATCGAACCCAGCATCTCCTTGAGATTGTCAGGAAGGCCCATGATGAGGACTCTAAACTCAAGGAGATCGCATTCATTAACGAACTTGAAGCGCAGAATAAGCGGCACGATTTTATGGCGCTCTGTCAAGAACAGGAGGAACGCCTTCAGGTGATAATCGAAAACAAATTCCCTTTCTCGCTTTTGGAGGCTTATCACCTAGAAAACTCAATCGACCTTCTAATTTAGGGAATACACGAAGAGCGTCAAAGACGACAGGAAGAGAAGGCTGCAAAAGAAGCAGCAGCAGAAGAACGGAGGCGAGCTTTAGAGGTCGAACGGCTGTTGCGTATCCAGAGGATGAGACAAGTTCGTCGAGAGAGGGAAGAAAGAGTGGGAAAAATGCAGTTGGAAAGAGAAAAAGAGCGGCAGGTGGGTGACCGATTGAACAAAATTTTCCATAAATTAAAGAGACCAAGTTTCTAATAGAATTAAACTTTAGGAGCTCGCTAGAGAGAAGGCAAGAGATCGTGAAGAGCGATTGTCAGCTTTACATGCCGCTCAACTGGCGAACCAGGAAGAACTACAAAAAAAGATTGCACATAAACAACAAGAATCTGCAAGAAGACATGGAGAAAACATTGAACACATTCGTCAAAGGGCTGTCGAATCTTCTATTCTACGGTCTGAGGAGGTTCCTCCTACTCTCAAATCTTATCCAACTCCAAAGCAGTGCTTCCTTTGTGACGCAGTGGTGAATAATTATTTATTCATTATCAGTTCGAAACTTTTCAAGCACTTCGAATAATCCAGTTTTATTGGCTTCTGTTAGATAAACAACGAAGTGCAACTACTGAGTCACCTAAAGAGTAAGACGCATCTTGAGCTGGTGCGGAAAATGCACGACGGTCGTGAGCCTCCAAGAGATGAGATGCAGCGATTCAACATCGCTCAGATCCGTGACATTCCTAATAATAGCAATGCGAGCAATTCGAAGGCCGCAAAAGAAAAGCAGAAGGCTTTGAAACGCCGTTGTAGAAAAATGAAGCAGAGGATGGCTGCGAGGGGACAAGAGTGGGAAGTTGCTAGTGATGCAACGGCAGCTACGAATCGGCCAGCAGTTGAATCTGCTAACAAAGCGAAGTTCAGGAGAAATTTAAAGGAGCTGGACAGACTCTGCAATAATCATGGAAAAACCACATGGCCAAGTGTAGCTTTCGCTGGACTCGAAAGATGCCTCGGTGAAATTTCGAGGGCATTCAATAAATATGTGAGTAGTTGAAAGATGGAATCAATTCTAGTGGAACCGACGAAAATCTGACGTACATTATTATCATTGTTCTTCCAGTGTGCTTCAGACCAGGATGTATTCAACGCGTTAAACGGTTTTACGACTCTTACGAACCTATTGAACTTGGGTCTCAATGATCAAAACAACGCGCATTGCCTGCCAAATAAGTAAATATTACTTCAGTAGTGATTTTTCTCTTTTACAAAGATGAAACTTTGCTAATCGACATTTTTCTCTTTTTTCTATCATGTTCTACCATAGGAGCATCGTCTCAGTTTGCAGAGTTTACAAAGCAGCTATTCACAACCATTTGGGTAACATAGAAGCAATTTTACTCAGCAACAAAATACTCGTGATACTTGATCTCCTTCTACAACGATTAGAGGTAAGTCTTTTGAACTGCAACATTTTTCCCATGCATTTGTCCTATCAGTAGCCTTACTTGTCGTTCGAGCGACGCAAAGCGCTCTTTATGGTTCGATCCGTTTCCGAATGAGGTCGTCACCAACACCGCGAATGATTTCTAGCTGAGAGATTGTAGCATTCCGAAAAGCGAGATACAAATCCGCGACAACACCTAGATTTCCTTAGAGTCTATAATATCTTAAAAATAATCATCTGCTTTAGTAATTTTTTTTAGAAAGAGGATAAGGTGCTGATATAGCCCTTGTTTTTACCACCTTCCATATTATTTCTTTCCTTTAATTATACAGTTAATAATTAATTATTTACTTAGAAAAAAAATAGAATAAATTAAAACTGGCTAAAAATGAATCAAATAGGTAGAAATTGATTCTTCGAATAATAATATTGATAATAATAATGATAATATGATCAACAATAACAATAATCGTAGTAGAAATAATGCAATCTGGCGTAACCGATTTATAATAATCTATCAGCGGAAAAATTATACTACGCAACATTATACCGGTATACTTATGGCGTGTATGCCTGTATTAATATATGAGATCCGTGAATAATAGTATAATAAGGCTTAGCAGCGAACCGAATATACATCGAGGTAGATTCGGGTCCCTGATGCTCGATGACCGCATCATGTCGTCCTGCAGCGCGAGCAACAGCAGCTATGCCGGATTATGGGGAGTTAATAAGCGACACGAGCTGCTATTGCGCTTTCATTTTTATTTAGTTATTTATCCCAACTTTTTTCCGTCATGTGTGTTCATTTATCTCGTTTTTTTTTTATCCTATAGTGTGTCTAACAGTTACACGCAAAATTTTCGAAGATCATAAAATCTAATTTATTCCGTAGTTTTGTTTGTGTTCAATTATGCCTCATCCGGCCACTTCTGTTTTCTTTACCGTGTGTTTTTATAATTCTTATTATTTCGATTAAAAAGCGGATGATCACTAGGCGATCAAAATTGAACACCTCGTATATAGAAAGAAATAATGAAGGGCATAACGCGGCAGAAGCTGCCGCGATCTCCCTGTCAGCCTGTCAACTATGTAAACCCTGTCAAAATAAGGATTAAAATTCAGGATTTGAAAGCGATTTCTTCATACGTAGAGATAGAATGCAGAGAGGAATTTCACAATATATTTATACGTATACGTGTAGTCCTATATGTATCACATACATGTAACATATATGGCGTTTCATGTTACATGCATAACTTCTTTCAAAATATTTTTTGAACTCCAAAATATTTTTCGACGTTTAGGGAGACTCAGAAACCATGCCCAGAACCACTTATTCACGCAAAAAGTCTAAATTTCCAAAAGCTACGACACAGGACGTCGATTAAATTAAATTTGGAATAAATTTCATCGAGATATCCTTGATTTTTAACATTTTGAAACGCTAATTTGGCGATAACTCGATCAATTTTATAGATAGATCAATATTGCTTTTAGATTCGGATCCCTGGGATCAAAATACATAAGATTAGCATAGGAAATCCGAAAAACAAAGTTCATATTCGACCCAAAAATCGAAAAAACTCTAAGAGGTACCCCTTTGGATCTTTTCAATTTTTGACCAAAATTTTTTATTTATAAAAATCAGTCGTATGGCACTTTTCTTACGTATTTTGACCTCAGGAATCCGAATCTGAAAGAAAAATTGATCTATCTCTAAAATTGACCGAGTTATCGCTAATTTTCAGCTTTTTCGGGTCAAAAATAAAAAATTGATTTTTTTATCTATCTTAATGTAATTTTAGCTCAGGAATCCGAATCCGAAAGAAAAAATGATCTATCTTGAAAAATCACCGAGTTATCCTCATTTTTTCGCATTTTTTAGCATAAATTCGAGGATATCTCGAAGGGAAAAAATCGTAGCTCAATTTACTCAACGGATTCGTGTTCCTGAGGTCAAAATACATAAGAAAAGTGCCATACGATCAATTTTAAAAAATAAAAAATTTTGGCCAAAATTTGAAAAAATCGTAAGGGGTACCCCTTGGAAAAATCTCAAATTTTGACCAAAAATTTTTATTTTTTAAAATTGATCGTATGGCACTTTTCTAATGTATTTTGACCTCAGGAACACGAATCCGTTGAGTAAATTGAGCTACGATTTTTTCCCTTCGAGATATCCTCGAATTTATGCTAAAAAATGCGAAAAAATGGGGATAATTCGGTGATTTTTCAAGATAGATCATTTTTTCTTCCAGATTCAAATTCCTGAGCTCAAATTACATTAATATAGACAAAAAAATCAATTTTTTATTTTTGACCCGAAAAAGCTGAAAATTAGCGATAACTCGGTCAATTTTAGAGATAGATCAATTTTTCTTTCAGATTCGGATTCCTGAGGTCAAAATACGTAAGAAAAGTGTAATACAATCAATTTTCAAACTACTTCACTTTCGGCCCAAAAATCGATTTTTCTTTTTCGTTCTTCAAGAGTAATCCATGAAAATTCCATGAACAAAATTGTATAACGTAAAATAAGAACATTCATATCATCCTCAATAGTTTTCACCGATTCCCAAGACTTTTTCAAACGGCTGCAAATAAGAAAATAAGACGAAAAAGAAAGCTAGTTGAAAAAATGAATTTCAAAACTATATATACACTGAAGTGAATTTTCACATCCCATGTACAAAAGATATACTCACTTTGTACGCGTGTCTCTACTTTTCTCTCTCTATTTTTGTGCGTGTGCCTCTTTATCTGCCATGTACTATATATCTATATACTAAGGTTCTTCTGACGTCACTAAAAGCTCTCTCGCCGCTAATGCATTTGCGGGGGTGGAGGAGGCGCGGTGGAGACGAAAGAAGGAAGCGAAAAGAGAGAAAAAAAAAATAAAGGAAAAGGAAACACCATAGGAAAGGGAACGGGGAACTTCGGATATTCCTCGAGAATCAGAACCGACTTGTAGTATGGGTCTAAGGAAACCGCCAACTTCCACGATTTTAATCTTCTTGTTTCGGTTTTAATTCCGAAATTTCAATGTTGCCCGGTTCACAAATCAATCGCTATTCTAATAGGTTGTCTCCTCGGTTGTTTCCATTGGCATGTATGTGTCTTTTTTTCACGTAGGTTATTCTGCAGTTCGGTGCATTAATTTGTAGAAGAAAACGAAAAAAAGAAAACGAAGTTTCAAGAAAACTGGAGGAAGAAGGATGAGCCTGCAACGAAGCGTGTATAACGGGGGGGGATTGTTTTACTGGATAAAATCGTAAAAATCGTCGGAAAATTTTGCAGGACCATTAGGCAAAGAGACGAATCGTATCTCACTGCATTCGCGGCAATCTCACGAGACTGAGAAATTCAAGTTCATCGCTGTAACGGTATATCTATACAGCGCGGGTCCTGCAGTTTAGTTTTCCAATTTCCTAGCTGTTTCAACTTTCAATTTCGGAAACCAATTCTTTCCCTTCGCTAACAAAATTCTACTCCCCTGACCGCCCCATGTTATACTACATAACCGACGTTCTGTCTCATCAACTGTGCTTTATTTTATGTGGTCGAATTTTATCTATTCATCACACGCATGAATTTGCATCTAATCATCATTATTTCAAGGAACCGAGTCTCAGCTGACACGAGCAATTGCCGTAAAAATGATACCGAGCTCTGCACAAGAACCATCGAATTATGATATTTATTTTTTATTTAAACTTTTCTTTTTCAGTCCGCAACGGGATCGGACAATCACTTTCACGGTCCATTATCGAGTCACCAGGAAACTAACTGCAATAATAATGGCGGTAGTAGTAGTTCAGCGGCGATGGGAAATAGTCATTCATCTTCGTGCCCGGTTGCTACCGCAACGATGCAAATTCTGTCGAATTTATTTGCTAAAGGAGTAACCGACGTGGCACATGAGAAACCGCAACTCCAAAATCGTCTACAAGACGTCATAGGGTGAGTTTTTCTTACAGACTGCATTCACGAAATGATTATTTTTATTGCAATTAAAAGAATGGTGTAAATTTTTATTCACTTCGAGACGATGAACTGAACTACCGGTGAGTACAGTACATCGTACCATGTACATCAATTTTTGTTGGGATGTTATTGGAAACGACGGTGCGCTCTCAACTTGAAAGCAAAATGATCAAGTGACTCGGAGAGACGAGAACCAATCTGTTGTTGTTTTTCTTTCAACCGTTTGAATATAACCCAAGTCGTGTAGTCATAGAGTCTGCGAAGGAGGATGCCCGCGGGGGAGAACGAGGCCCACCTGGATCAACTTCCTTCTCGTATTTTCCGTACATCAGAACATACAACATTCAAAAGCTGAAACACACCGCTTCGAGCTTATCCGGACCTCCCAACGCGCAAAACCCCTTCGCAGACCCGCGCCCCCCCTTTTTTTTTTTTTTTCTACTATCTTTTCACAAAAAATGCGACGAGTAAAAAAAGGAAGAATTTTTCCTTCGTACGTTTTCAGAGTTTCGTAACGCTGGTACGTATAATAATTCTCTGTCGTCCAATCGACGCGTGATTTCCGATCAAATTTTCGACATTACTGACAGCCTATGAATTATAAAGGGTTGAAATCTGAACCCCCGAATGCGTGTTGGAGCAAGAGTTGCAGAAAAAAAAGCAACGATTACGAAAATGTTTCAGAGATAAAAGGATAGGGATCTATACCGTAGTATAAGAGGGCTTGGTGAGGGAAGATATGATTAATTTCCTGCCAAAGTGAACGAGGATATAGAACGTAAAAAAAAAAAAAGAATCATAAAAAAATTTGTACAGTCACGTATTTTACTCAAAGCCGGCTGTTACGTTACAATCTACACCGTATGCACGCATGCAGTATATCCCCACTACCATCACCTCTGACCTCAGCTCACCTCACATCGTATAATCATCCGCATCTATTTTCAACTCTCGTTCTCTAATCTTCCTTTTTCCTATATATTTTTTTCTCTTCTATTTCTAACCATTTTTCGTTTCTTTTCATTCTATATATTCTCTGAAATTAGATATAGCGTGTGTACGTTTATTTACTCGATATGTAGGTACACACCTTTACACATGGTGTGTACACGTATGTCTTTTCAGCTCCACACATTTCCTCGCCGATATTAAACCACGTATAACTATATATAAACTTGACTGAAAAGTCTCGCGCGATAACGTACGGTGCAGACTTTTATGTACCCATATCCAGTTCATATACCTACTGTACAAAAAGAGGAAGAGAAAAAAATATGGAAAAAAGGATGAAAAAAATGGAAAAAAAAAAAAAATATATATTTTATACATGTAACAGATGTCCACCTCTTCAAAATTTAAAACAGCAGCACCTAGCTTAAGAGATAAATAAATAGACCTAGTATTATTTTATCATCTGCGCGTGCACACAAGTATGTTTGAACAAGGTCGCTCGCAGATAATGATATAATACTTTTTTCTTTTTTCCCTAATTTTTTTTTTTTTTTTTTTTACCTTCCTTTTTTGGTACATGCATACTTGTAGTGTTTCCGAAATATAACGTATCCATATGCCGCGTTATACATATGTGTGAAAGTACGGTGAAATATTTTTCGTATAATCGTGCGATTGAGTATTGAGAGACACGATAATTTTCGACGATCGGAAATCAGAAAAAAAATAAAATAAAATAAAAGGCCAAAGGCAAGACACGAAAACTCGTGGGAAAGTTAAAATGTGCAGCAAATAAGGTTGCGACGGTATAGCTGCGGTGGTGTGCAAAGATGCAACGATTGTATACCGACGTATGTACGACGCGTGTATGTGTAAGAGGGATGTCTGATCATCAAGAGCCGAGGCTTAAGAGCCAATCACGGTGAGATAATTGCAACGATCTCGCAAGAGCGAGAGGAACAACGCGGGAGCGGCAGTAAGCAGCGGCAGAGAATCTACGGTGGCAGCGGGAAGACGGAACGAAAAGGGAAAAGAAAAATCAGTCGGCAAACACTCGACGAACGAACACCGTATAACCACCACCACCACCACCACCACCACCAGTGAACGTTAATCCAGTTAAAGTGAAACTCGAAGGGCTCGATGACGCGGTCCTGGCTCCTCGATGAAGTCTTAGGAATCCTCATCCTTGTGTAATTTAAGATTCGGTGTATATTATATCTGTCCTCATAACGCGACGAGGCGTTGTCGTCTTCTTAAACTCGTAATACCGTCATCGTCCTGATCCTTGCGTGACGGTAATAAAATACGGTATGAAATCTACGTACATCTCCTTGTTTGCCTACGGGGGAAATTTATAATTTCGCATGCTGCGTAACGTTCTAATCGCAAGGATCACGAACCTATCGCGACGGATAATTATAATTACGTTTGTTCACTTCCCAAAGAAAAAAAAACAAAACTTCCGTCGAACGTGTTCCATATTTCATTAGATACGGAGGAGATCGATCGGAGCCGATAGATTCGGATTGAAATACCGTTGAAAAGGAATCGAATAGAAAATCGAAAAATCGCTAACAGTTCAGAGTTGTGAGAATCATGGCTAAAAATTTCGCAAACTCGGACGAAAAGGATGGGCCAGGACCGTGCGGTAAAAAAAGTAAGAAAAATAGGAATAAAAGAAGCAAAGAAAAATTGAGGGAGGCGGGAAGGGAGGAAAGAGTGAATGAGCGCGTAGGCGAGACTCGAGCCTGCTGCTCCTGCTTTTGCTTTTGCTGCTGCCACCGCTACCGGGGTAGGTAATCTGCTAATGGACTCTGTGCAAGCCTTCTCGCCCCCTCGGTATATATGGTATATAGATGTAAGCGCGTGTACATATATACGGTGCGCGGCTCTATGTGGCTCGTATTCGAGTATTTGTACGTGTTCGTTTCTCTCTCGTTGCGAACACATTCTACGCCGTATTCTTCTTTCACTCCTTTCTCTCTCTCTCTCTCTCTCTCTCTCTCTCTCTCTCTCTCTTTTCCCTACCCCATCGAACTTGGGGATGTACGTATATATATATCCACTCGCAACCCTCTTCATCTTACGCAACGCGGTGTATATAATATCTATTTGGTATACGTAGAGATAATACAGATATAGGTATATCCGTTTGTACATGCGCTTTTGGCGGATATATATGTATATATATATGGATATATAGTTTGACAAATATCGGATCAGGACACCAAAGGAAAAAGAAGATTCGGTTGATGTCCTAGGTACATACGTCACGGTACGAAGGACTTGCAAAATTTTCATCTTTATTCCCGACTCATTTCCGTACTTATATTTCGAAAAATCTTACGCATCTGCTTATTCGTACATGTACATATGGATATATCCCGGTGGTCGTACGCACGAGATGGTATATAAGTAGACGTACCGTTGCCTCTTAGATTTATGTATATACGTCTATGTATGTATACTTTGTACAGACACCTATGTCTATGGTTATAGTTCAAAGGGCAGATGCTCCTAAAAACATCAGCTGGTCTCCCCCGGGAGGACTTCGAACTTGTATTCTGTACCCATACATCGACGCACGTGTAGCATACGCGTGAGGTATACCTCTGTCTCGTATCGAACCGCGATCATCGTCGTCGTCATCATCGTAATCATCGTAAACCATATTTCTACTTCCATCCGTGTAACTTGTATTCGTGTACACACGTGACCGGTGGTCGCACTAGATCGAATATACGTAATTCCGCGCGTGATTCATCCACGTGTTTCGTGTATAGGTATACAGCTGCCCGGTACTGCGAGCGGCAATTACAAACGATGAAGAAAGAATTAGGGGTAGACGTAACACGTATGCGATTACCAGCCCGCGCGCGATGAAATTTATTGATATTGATGACGACTAGTTTTCTTCGTTTTTTGATCACCGTACTGCAGGGTGTATCCAGAATTTGGTTTTTTTCATTGACAATTTGACGGTGATTTAATTTCATTTCGGTGATATCGAGTGATCCGAATACAACGGGTGCGATTCTTCTCACCGCTAATCTGGCGCTCTTCCTCCTCCTCCGGTCCCCACCTTCCACCGCTTACGGTGCTACAGTTACGGTATAGGATGTGGCGTAGCCAAAAGTTCGCCACTTGCCACTGCATATATATATCCCTACGTATGTATATAATACTACAGTCACCCTTGTACACCACCCTTCGACCTATTCGCTCATGCCTTACCACTTCCACTTATTTTATTCCCACGTGTCGTTAGCGACGGATAGAAACCGCGCGTCCTCGCGTCTCCGTTCTCTCGAGTCGATGGACTCGGGATCTTGATATCCCCAGTTTTCGCACAATTTCGACAATCGAGTTGCGGCGAATTTTTTCGCGCCCTCGTTCGTCGCGTGGACGAAAACCGGTGGACAACTCGAGTTTCGTTCCATGGTTAAGCGCTCTGGTTTTATTTCGCACGGCGTTAGTTCGTAGCCTCCGCTAATACCTACCGGCGAAGGCAGTCACCCCGAATATCGGGACCCGATGTTCCGAAAATCCCTGCGCAAATGCATTACGCGTCAGCGGCACAGGAGTAGCAATATCCTGAGCGGCTATACTCGCTGCTGCTGCTGCTTTCTGTGCTTGCGTTACGGTCGTGGGCTATGGGTTTGACTACGGCTCTTGCTATCGGCTGATTCGCGCAGCGACTGCTTCCCGCCGCCGATCTCGCTCGCTCTCCGTTCCCTGTGCTTATAGACTTCGGGATTATAATACATTACCAATTCCGCGCGAAGAGCCGGAGTATGAAAATTTGGAGGAAGAGGTTTTCTATTACACAGCTAAACATACAAAATTTTTAATTACACATTTGGATTATACTTTTTTCGCCAACTGTAAACAACGATCTTTCTTGTTCTTCTTAAGAAACGCGTCCTACGCGTGTCTGCGGGCTCGCAGAAATTCGGCAACATTTTTTGGCTCTTTTTTGATCCTTTTTTGATTTTTGACTCGCCTGTAAAGGGAGAAGAAACGTTTCAGTTTTTCAAATTCGTACGCCTACTTTTTATCGTTGTTTCTACCCCCCCGGTATTTCAACGACTACTCGGGACAACACCTATTCGTAGATACGCGTATTCAACGACAGCCTATCATTCGCAGCCTGTAAATGACACGCGCGTCTGTCGCACTTGAGTCTCGCGTATACATTCAACCTCGAAGTGCGTCAAATAGACGAGAGAATAATACAACGCGCACAGAGTGGGCCGCGGTTGAAGTGCACCGGAGAGGGCTACATTGAAACGAAATTTATTTTCATCCATCTCTCTTTTTCCTCCGATACGGATCCTGTAACTATTTCACGCGATGCGTCAGCATCGCACCGCACTCCCGTGAAAAAATGATTCGCGTTTTTATGCAGATTTATACACTGCGCACAGAAATTAGGGGGGCTACCCTGTTTTCGCTCGAAAAAACGTCCGATTTCGAAGTCTGGTAACTGATCGGGAAATTGAGGTAGAAAGTTGCAAAAAAAGCATTTTGATGTTTCAAGTTTCAACTTTTGTATGCTTTTTGTCGATTTCAATTAACTTTCTTTGTTCACTAGTTAGACTTTGCTGATTCAAGTCACTTCGAAAACGTGAAGTAAACTTTTGACTTTGAGAAGGTGCACCGGGTGCCTCGATCGTTGGATTCAAATTTTTCTATCCTCATTTTGAAGGTTGAAGTGTCCTCTTCAAAACGCGTTTTTCAAATTTTTCGTACGATTTTTTTCGCACGAGTTACGGGACTCCGAAGCGATTATTGTCCATAAATCTTTGATCGAATACGAAAACGATTTTGAAGCTCAAGAACTTTGACATTTAAATATCTTAAAAAAAAAAAAATTAGCCTAGTATTCGGAAGATTGTTTTAAGAAAAAATTCGACATTGCACGTACGTACGTACGATACTTCGAAGAAATATATTTGCAAAATACGTAGATCCCGGAACGAAATTCTTCCAAATACACAAATCGAAGCTCTGATCGGTTTCTAAGTGTAGCTTATAATTTTCATGACGTTTGTAAATTCTCATTATTAACTTTCCGGCTGCATCGCGTTTGCAATGCGACGGGAGTATCGGGACATCGGACGGTCGTGCATATGAGCCGACGGTCTGACGGTCGGACGGACAGAGCCACGGGCACACTTGTTACAATATTTACAGAGTCGTACCCATGGGGTCGTACCTCCCTCGACCCTCATCCGATCCCGACGCGCCCCCCTTTTCTCCCGTCAGATGCCCCGAACTCGCCGCACTCGCCATTCTCCTATCCTCCACCGTGTACCGTCTACACCGTCGCAGGCTTTTCATGCACTTTTCCGCACCCCTCCAGAAAACACTGTGTGACAAGTGTCTTTTTTCCGTCTCACCGTCCGTCTGTCTCCCGAATCCAGATTTTTTTCTGCCGCACTACCGACGCACCCCACCCCCGATGCCATCCTTCGCTCAACCGCCGAGTCCCTCGCTTATTATTATCCTGGAATTCAATCCCATATTCTTTTTTTTTCATTCGGCTCACCTGTCCGTCCACCGCTCTCATTTATTTCGAGTCAAAAAATCGTTGGAAATTAGCAGGTTCGCGAATGAAAAATAATCCTCAGATCTGTTAATGATTTGCGGAGGAAACTCCGAAACCCAAATTGACTTTTTTGAGCAATGAGAGGGGCTGAGGGGTGCCAGCGATTGTTTCCGCACGTTCGAATCGGGGGGGAAGGCATCATCGCCTCGAGATTGCGATCTATCATTGAATGTTTGCGTGGGTTGTGGGGATCCGGGGTACGGTTTTATTTTATTTTATTTCTCTTATTTTTTCCCTCCTACCGTCGGTTGGAAATAGGCGACGTGGGGAGTGGGTCGAAGAAAATACATTGAATTTATTTATCATCCCTAGGAGTACGCGTATGGGGATATATATATATACCCGCGTATAAACATATAGGGTGCGCGAGGAGGAGAAGGAGGAGGAGGAGGAGGAGGGTGAAAACGATGCACGCCTCGACTGGCAATCACTAAACCCCCCAACGTCAGCCATTAGCTAACCATATGATTATTTCATAGCACTACTCCTGAGGGTGCATATCTTTCGCTACCCCCTACCCCCCTACCCCCCGACCCTCGTCCTTCTCTCTCTTTTTTTTTTTTGCTCGCTCCGTCCTTTCGTTTGGAAAATATGAATTCCAAAATTCCTCGACACGTCAATCCGAAACTCTAGTTATACATCAACGACTGATGTGCTCTTTTTATTCCTGGACAATCGAATAAAACTCTAAAAAATTCTGAAGAAACTCGGCAGGTCGGCTTTTTTTCACCTCGCTAATTTGTCAAAGGTATTGGAAAAAATACACGACAACAAAGAACGGCAGTGGTTGCACCGAGCGACGCCGATTTTTGGGGTAAAATAAACAGCTAATCTCGTTTATTTTATTATATGCGGGGTGGGTTACTAGTGAATATTTTAGTCGGGTTGGTTCGGTCGTTCGATGAGGGGGGGATGGGGTAGTTTGGAAACGCCTGCAATACGTAATCTGGTAGTAGAAGCGAGGAGATTACGACGATACGTTATAAGGTATTATCACGTAGTAGCTAGTAGGTGTGTAACGAATAAGAATGCGGGGATTCAAACAAGCGTAAGCCCGTACACCGCGCTCTCTTCTATTTTCCCCCCGAAGAACGACGCGGTGCATTCGATTAACGAATTTATTTTCATCCCGGTTATTAGATTGATACACATATCATGTAGATACATATCTCTCCGCGTTTCTACACGCTATATGCGTACACGCACACGCATCTCCGTGTACTCGGTGGTGAATTATTCGGTGAATCCGATTCACGCGCTCATTTGAAAAAATTCAAACTCACACGTGGTTTGCGACGCGTACGTTACCGATACGTAAATGCACTTTTTACCAATGATTTATCACGCGATTGATAACCGCGAATCTATACGTCGGCCGTTGAGGTACGTGTGTACGATGACATCCTGTATGTGAAAATGAATTTATTCGAGCGAATAACGGTGTAACAGCGATCCACATGCGTGTTGAGTGTAAGCAGAGGCGCGAAGCGAGCGTTTTTAGGCGAGGATGAAGTTTTTAAGACGAGCCATCGGTGACACGGTGAACCGAGAACACTTAACGCGCGCGCCCTGTACCATATTTTTTTTTTTTTTCTTTTTTTTCCTGTTTTTTTTTTTTTCTTTTTTTCCGGATACACACAGTTATAAACGACTTGTTTCTGGTCGGGCCGGGTTAAGTGGCGTTTTACCACGTGAAGTCAACTTCGCAGCTGTTTTCTTCGAAAGATTTTTCACCAAGTTCGTCCCATGCGCGCGTCGCGTCGTCTGCCTTCCGTGCACAGAACAAAGTCTGCGCTAGGGGTAGTTCCGAAGTTTGCATTTCGCGGTACGACGACGAGCGAATTTTTTCACCACCTGCGACGGAACAAAGGACATCGCACGCGCGATACGTAGAACCGATATATATACACAAACATACATACATATACGTACACCTGGAAAATAGAAAAGCGCGAGTAAAAGTTCCTCTAACACGATATACGTGGGGGTGATGAAGATGGCGATGAAACGCGACTCGTCGCCGTGGGCGTAAAAGGGTTGAAATAAAAACTATACTGGCACGCGACAGAACTTTTCTATTAACGCCCGGGCAACTAGCGACGTGGGGTGAACAGAGAGAGAGAGACAGAAAGAGAGAGGAACAGAGAGAAACAGAACCGAAAATTCGGATCGAAAAGGGCGGGTGTGTCCGCTGCGCTGTACCTACACGTATATCGTACGTCGTCAATTCTACACCGAGTGACTTCACCGATGCACGGGGTCGCGCAGGGGCGGTTCCCGAAGGCACGAAATATAACCAACTATACGGTGCACGAATATATATATTCATAGTCGTGTGCAGCACTCCGAACACCACGACGAAGTGTTCAATGCACCGTGCGTTGCCAGTTATGATTAGACCGACAGTTGGCTCGTACGGCGATACGACAAAAAAGACAAAAAAATAAATAAAACCAGAGGGGGAGGGGCAGAGGTACAGGTTTTGTTTGCATCTACGAGAGAAAAGGTATAATTTGTTTTTTACGAATCTCCGATATTCCGCGAACGTCGAAAATCAGGGTTATACATTGGAACGACGAGAGAAATAAAGTAAGACCGGTAAATCAGCTTTTCCACCCCAGCGATCTTCTCAAATTTTCCTCAAGCTTGCACTCGAGTCAACGCCGTTGCTCATATGCAAGTTGCGCGTAACAGTGGTACGCGGGGACGTATGCGCGTATAGGGACACTTGGCGCTCTTACCCTCGATAATTCGGCACCCCATACACGCAGAATTACCCACTGATGTTATAATCCTCTTATTCCATCCCCCCCCTGTAGCGCGCGCGCGGATCATCGGGAACACGTTATGCCCCGAAGCTCGTACCGCGATTGCCTTTTCTACACGAATCATTTCTTTTGTAAAACTCCATCTTTTTTTTTGGCGGAGTAAACGAGATGTTTGTTTTTGTCGTTCGTTCGCTTTATACCATAACATCCATCCGTTCACTCTGAATCCATTGATCCTTTTGTTTCAGATATTTGGTAGCCGGCGGTCTGGTGGACCGGGTGTCGCGTCACAGTCGAACGCTCGTCGAGTACGAGGTCCTTCACGACCAGGATTACGAAGCACCTCTGATGGTCGCATCCTTCGACTTGCTGTCGCGATTCTGTTACCACCTGAACAAATGCGGTCAGGATCATCAGCAGCCTCACGCTCAGGGGGCGGCGAGCGATCCGGCGAACCAGAGTTCGTGCGAATTTCAAACATCGGCGAGAAATCACCTGATCGCCGGCCTCGCCACGAGCGAAGGAGCCGGCACCGTTGGCGCCATGTACGCCGCACTCGTACTGCCCGGACACACCAGTCAGAAAAGTTCCTCCCCCGTGCCGTCGTACAGCCAAAATTCCATGTCCGCCGCTTCGAAAAATCTCGCACTGAGAGCGCTCAATCTGCTCCGAAACTTCGCCGAAATCGATACCGCCAAGTTGCAGGTTCGTGGCCGCACGATTATAGTGTTTTTATTTTACGGAGAGCGGAGGAGAGCGTCGAAAATTTCGCCGATCGAAACGCTCGTTAGATTTGCAAACCGTTCGTTAGAACTGGAATTTTTTTTTTTTTTCCATTCCTGAAATTTTTCACCCCAAGAGAGAGCTTTTTTTTTTACTTTGCTCACTAGCTCGTTCGCCTACACCTCCTCACGCTGACGTGAGTTGGGCGTCGCACGTGCGCGGCGTCCCACATTAGGCGTATCAAATGATAGAGATATCACTACTCTGCGGGTGGTGTATATTCCGGTTAGAATAGTTAGGGATTGGTGACCCCGTAGCAGGTTTACGGTATCCGCGCATACTGCTGTCAGCTACGAACCGTATATAGAGTCTAACCATCAACCCCCTAGGGGTCGGGCACGGCCTGCGGGGTACGTTACTCCGTAAACCCCCGTAGTTTCTGTATGCGGTGATCAAACCGCGAATTGAATCCAGAGAAGTCCGTCCCGCCCCCCCAGAAATTTTCGTCTCTCTCTCTCTCTCCGCTCTCTCTCTCCATTTTATTCTCCGAGGGCCCCTTCCGCGCGCTCTCCAGGGCCCCGCGGGAGATCACTCGATTATCCCTCTTCGCTACGGAGCGCCCGGGACTCGGGAGACCCCTAGAACGACCATTTGGCCAAAAACTAACGCGGGGCTTATTATCAATTCTCTTTGCTTTCCCACGCGGGACAAAACCCTGCGGCCGTCAAGATTTGATCCTCTACTTTGCCAATTTAAAAGCGGCAACCGGCCTCTCGAATACCTCGGGTATATAACGCGGAATTTTTCCACCGTTTCCTCTCAACGGGATATATTCGTTGTTTTCGCAGGAACTTCTCGGCGCGGAATCGACGAGTCTGCAGTTTCGCCTGATCGCCAGTCACCTGATAGGAAAACTGTCGAGAGAATCGCCCAACAACAACAACAACAACAGCAACAACAACAACGCGGACAAACAACAGCAAGAATCGTCGGACGGCAGAATTATTTTGTCCGAATTGTTCACCCTCCTCGGTTACTTCGCACTGAACAATCGGGAGAACCAGGTAATCGCGAGTTATTTCAGACAACGGGGCGAATAATTGCGTTCGGGGCCGTAAACGATCCGGGAAGGAAGAGGCGAAAGAAGATGAGACGGAAAATCGGGCGACGCCGCTGAAATAGTCGAAATTCCGTTCTTAGATTCCTTAACAGCTGACGATATCGAGGGTCTAAAAGGCGCCCGAGGTATTTTGTATTATCGGTGAAACTACTACTCCTACTACCTGCGGCATAAAGACCGTGTTTCGGGCGACCCTGTGTATATACCCCCGCAAATGCGGGAGGAAAGAAGACACGGAAAAAACACGCGACGAATAATTATATAAGGGCTATACGTACGTGCGTAGGTACTCGCATACCCTTACCCGTTCCCCGGCGTATCCGTGACCATTTGTTTTTTTTTTTTCCGTTTCTTATTTTTATTTTATTTTTTTATTTTTATTCTCTTTTTCATACGCTCGCAGCTTAGGTACGCGGTCTCGTCAACCTGCGTGCGGCCATCGCCGCTGTGCACCTCACCAAAAACACGCAGACTCGTTAAGATACCGAAAGGCGCCAAGACTCGAGGGACTAATAGTCGAATACCCTTATAACAGGATGATATCGGGATTTTACGTCCCCCGTCTCCTAGTTCTACATTCAATACGAATATTTCCCAACAATCTCCCTTCGTTTTACTTTTCTTTTTTTTTCGTAGCTTCGATTCTTTGTTTTATTCGCCTCCGTTTATCTGGAATATTGCGGTACGTGTATTTCGAACCGTTAGAATATCTTAGAATATCCCTGGAAAAAAATGCAGCGCGGGCCGAGGGGATCGAATGAACGTCGTTTTGAAAAAAAATTTCTAATCTACCCTCAACGACGTCGGTTGGGGAAAAAAAGGATTTTCGTTGCTCAGAAAACTGGTCAGTCGAATCGGATGATCGTATTCGATGTCCCGTGCGCACGTCGAGTACTCGTTCCGACGCGGATCCGTGTGTATAACGCGACGAGAGAAAATAAGGGAAAAATAGAAGAAGGTATGGAAAATCAGGAGACGCGCGATACCTGCTCAAACATCCATATACTCTTCGGTAGACAAAACACGCTAAGTGACTCGGATTTTTGAACCGCTTTTGCTTTGCAGCTACGGTTCTTGTTACCCCGAAGATATATTTATAGATATATATATACATTATAACGGGTCGTTTTGACTCCTCGCGCTTTTCACTCTCGTTTACTCCCTTGCTTATTTTTTTCTCCTCTTTTCATTTTCACGCGACGTACATTCTGTAGATGGAGAAAAAAAAAAAGAACACTTAATTTCATCGCGTACGGGTGTACATACTACGCAGTTGAATAGAGAATGAAATAGAAAAAGCAGAAAAATCAGGAGGAAAAAATAGGTAAAGAAGAGTAACGAAATGATCGCTCATATCGATTTGGCAAAACTGTCTAATCATTATTGGCCTGTACTCGACGTCCGCAGCTAGTGCGTAGTAATGTACGTGAAATTTGCATATCAATTATCTTCGCGTAGCTCGTACTCAAGAAATCGTTCAACAAGTGCGGGATGTCCTCATCGTTTAAGGAAACTCACCTGACGCACCTGCGTAGCTCGCGAACTTATTTATAATAGGGGACACTGTACGCGTTAACCTGTTCAACGACGCAGGTGCTCACGAGGTGCCGGTAGTGTCTTCGGTCTTTGGTGTAGTTTTTATTTTCTTACATGAGTTTCACTTATTTTTTTTCCGTCGTCGCGTTCTCCTCCTGCCCACCGCTCCCTCATTTTCAAGCGAGATGCCCTCATACCTGTAACTAGAATTCCCACATTCGAGTCGACTTTGAAATTGCACCTGATCGTCGAAACGTACGACTGTATTTTCCCACGCTATTCTTCGTCATTGTCGTCACTACCGTTATTTTTATCTATCGTCAATTCAACATTTATTAGCTCATCGTGTGATCGACTACCTTCTCATTCGTTTCAGATCGTTTTGCAATCGGGCGGTCCGGGGACCAGCGTATTGCAGCAACTTTGTTCTCTACCATTCCCATTTTACGGTGATCCGAAACTATCTTCGTTTACATTACCAACTTTACTTGCAGCTACCCACAAAAATGACGAGGCTAAGGCAGTACTGTCATGCGAATTATCTTACCAGGTGAGTGACGATTATGTCGATTCAGAGATGATTTCATTTTATTTAAAATGTGCCCAAACGAAACTATCGATTTTCTCACCTTTCGTTTCGCAGCTACTCGAAGAGTACAGAAACTCTGAGGATGGTAAGCAAAATCAATTGATTCAACGTCTTGATTTTCTCGATGAATGATATCGGTTATCAGATAACCGAGTAACGTTGAATTAATAACGAGATGATACGGAAAGAAATGGTGAAAAAAAATTCTGCTTTTTTTATCGTCATTATTATAATTTTTCTTCTACTTTATTATTTCGTGCCAATATTTATTATTTATTACCAACGGCTATTTCCTTAAATTATTTAAATTTTGAAAAAAAAAAGAGGGTCGAAGGTACTTAACTATTTTTATTCGTCCAAACAGATTATTTTTCAAAGATTAATTTTGTATATTGAATCATGCAATGACTACTGTGTTATTAATATCGACTTTGTTAAAATTGATTATTTTGTTCTCTTTCTTATTTTCTCATTTTTTTTTTTTTTTTGATTCTTCGTTTTTGTTTTCTATATATTTTATAATATTATTATCGTATTCAGCCAATCTAAAAACTGCAGGTATTACTGATTTAAAATATATCTAGTGATATTATGATATAAAGTTATTATAATAATGATGATGGTGATGATGATAACAGTAATAGTAACGATAATGATAGTGAATTGATTGATTAATTTCAATATTCCATCCAACTAAATTTCCAAGTCAATATAAATCATGAATACTTTATTTGAAAAAAAAAAAAAATCACGATAACGACCTTAATTAAAAATATGAATTTAAACACCAATTAAAAAATAAAAAATTGATAACAATAATCGTGTACCCATAGAACTATCATACCTATGTATAGATATTTAATTTCCGCAATGTGCCAGAATATCGCTTATACAATGTACATGAAAACGTTTTTCTATCTATATAATATATATATACTCGAATATCTAACAACGACAACAATAATAATAATGATGAAAAACTTATTGGTCCATCGTTAACTAGTTTCTGGATTTTCGAGTCTAATATTTTCATCCTCCTTTTTCCTTTCAATTCACTTTTATTTTCTCACCGTTCAAAATCGTCAAGCGTAGCACGTGGCGTTCCGTACGAGTAATTTTTCTCCCCCCCCCTCCCCCCCCCCCCGCCATTCCAAGTTTCTCTCTCTCTCTATCTCTCATATTTTCCATTTCATTTCAGTCTCTCTCGCTACTTTGGCTTTTACGTATACTTTGGTGTGTCGCACGTATAGGCAGACGTGTGTATACGGCACATACACTTTACTTGACGCTCAACGCAGTAATCTACGAGCGCACTTAGCGTCCCGTCGCCTTTTAACTCGTCGCCCTCTTTCTCCTCATCCTTCTCCGCCGCCACCTACTTCGCATGAAACCGACGCCCAACGTCCCGACGCCCGACGCAAGACGACGACGTCGATGCTCGAGAAGAAAAAAAAAAAAAAAACAAAAACGGGAGAAACCATCGCCCGGTGTGCCCTTCGTACGTACGTACGTACGTATACGACTACGTACTACAACTGCAGCATCTCTTTCGTCCTTCGTTTTGCGTGAAAACGAAAAAGAAAAAAAAGAAAAAGAAAAAGAAAAAACTTGGGCATAAAAAAATCAGGAGAAAAACGAGAGAGAGAGATAAAGAAGAAGAAAAAAAAAAGGAGGAGGCAGAAGACGAAAACTACATCTCTCATATATAAAACGACGCGCCCCGGTCTTCAAAGACCACTTAACGCCGCTGCATAATATATTACGCGTCGCGGCGCCTCTGCTCTTCATCCCCGTATGTGCCGATTGTAAGTATACATATACATATATATATATAAGCATTTAGTGCTCGTGCATATCGCTACGTTTATTTCACTAGCTTCTCCGTACATGTGTGTGTGTGGGGAAATCATCGATGCCGCCGTAGCGCGAGAGAGTGAAATGTACGGAGCTTTAATTTTTTTCCGATGAAATTTATTCGACGGAGTAGACGCGGCGTACGACGATTGCGGTGCTGACTGATCGCGACGCGCGCGCTTGGACCGGAAAGTGCAACCGACGATTCCGTGGGTATTTGTGCGACGGGTGAAGGTCGCCACGTAAACTATGTACATAGGTGTACAGTATATATATATATATATATACATACCCCCCTTACCCCATTTAGAAGGATAACACGGGGTCGGTTTAGATGGCTGCGATGCCTCGTCGAAGCGTGCGGCACAGCCTGCGGGGGTGCCATATCCATTACGCTTATTACAACCCCGTTCCCGTTATTCATACAGAGGTACGTATATATCTATATCTGTATATATTCTCCACCGTACGTATATCTGTATACATATATCTACATGTCCGTTGGTTCGTCCTTCCGTTTTCTACCTACGTTTACGTGTGTTCGTCGGTTTATAAAACCGCCCACCCTTTTACGCCGATGAACATGATCGATCCGCGTACAGAGCTCGGGCTTTGCATAGAGCGGAAAAGCTCGGCTCGTTTGGTAGGAACGAGTCCGAGGAATAACGGCGAGAAACCGTGAAATATACATTTCGACTTACGATCATTGTTTTTTGACCAGGTGTCAATTTTGATATCTCTTTAAAAAAAAAAAAAAAAACAAAGAGAGAAATCGTCGAGAGGATGTCCCGGTTAGTCGAAAGGGGGGTGGGGGGTGTTTTAGTGGGGTTCACGGAGTCAACCCTTGCGCAGAGTTCGCTTGGAGAAAATGTATCCCGTTTCCCTGGAACGAGACACCCTTTAACGGGGGTTCGTTGTTACAAGGTTGGGTTAAAATCGGCGAGTTGCCAACGGGACGCGAACGATCGCCCTTCCTTCCTGGGGGGGCACCTCGTTCTCTCTCGGGCTCTCGACTCGCCGCCGTCGCCTCGTCGAAGAAGAGGAAAGAGGAGACAGGAGAGAGCCGCCGCCGTTAGGTTTTCGACGTTACGAATAAGCAGCAGCAGAGAAACCCGATCCCTGTTTGCATTTAGGTCCCCCGTGTAACCAACCCGGGCCAGCCGCTCGCAGGCAAACAACCGCAGAGAAGAGCGGGAGATAAAAGTTAAGGGGGTAGGCCTTCGAAGTTCGGAGAGGTAGGTGGGATACTCGTTTCTAGGTACGCAAACAATACTCCGTCAGCCATCTCCGCGGTATATTCCGATTGACGATAATATTATCACCAGCTTTCCCACGGGATACACTCTATCCTGCGGCACGGGTGTATCGTTGCCGAGGATAATGAGTGGTGGTGTGCTCTCACGATTATTTTCCGCGGTGCGACGAGGAGAAATAATAATTTGGCAAACTACCGGTGGACGTCCGCGACTCGACTCTCGGATCTGCCCGACCGAGAAATACGACCGATTTTCCAATCTCCCGTAAAACACTCCCGCAGGATCGCCGGGGTCCTCGCTTGTAGTTAAATAATAACGGAAGAGCCGTGGACGCGCGGCGTACATTCGTAGGATGCGATCCGCCGCCACCTCCCGCAATGAATTTCTCGTTCGGGGATAGCCGTTCCCCCGGTTTTTTTTTTGTTTTTTTCGCGAGGGCTAAAATAGAGAAAATACGTAGCCGGGACAAAAATCCTGCAGGAATAAAGAGGAGCAGCGCGTACATTCATCCGAGCTATTGAAAAAAAAAACGTTGTCCCGCTGTTCATGGGGCGCGCCTACGCTGATTGCTGTCGCATTGTACGTTATATATATACATATACACATATATATTCTCGGTTCTCGGGGTCGTGTTTTCAGACATAGAAAAGTGGAAGTTCGAATAATCCCTCTTTCGATTCTCCGTTGTAGCTGCACGCGCGCGCTTTTATTGTCACCGTTGCGACGACTGCAGGATAACCCCCCCTCCCCCCGTACCCCGCGCGGAACGCGCACCAAGAAACGCGAAAGAACCGAGTAACCCAAGGGGCAAAAATTAAACCCCCGAAGAGACAATGGGTCAAACGTCCGTCGACAAAAAACGTGAACCACCGCCACCACCCCCCTCCCTCCCCTCCCGCGCCCCCTTCACCCGCGTTCAACACGCCCTTCGAGGATACGCCCTATAGCTGCACCGTACGCAAAGTTCTTTTATATTATCTGTACACGATCCGCGGGATTAATTGATATTTTTCACGTGGTCCTCCAGAGAGTCGGAGGTGGCGCGACGCCTCTTCTGTTCTCTTTCGATGTCTCGCTAGTCATTACCCTCCTTTACGTTATACCGGAAAAATGAAAAAGTTCCGTCGTCGTCGGATCTCCACAATTTTTACGAGGTTTCTACGAGTTGAGTTTTGTTTTTTTTTTTCTTCAACAGATTTCGCGTAGGACGTTGCATCGCGTTGAGTTCGTTTATCGCATACCCTTCGACGTAGACATTTTTCCTTTCTATAATTGATGTGGGAAGCAGGCGTAACTGCGGACGTTTCGTTAAGGACATTAAAAGCTTCCGGTTGTACGACTCGAAACTCCTTCTTTCTCGATATTTTTCAATCTCTTTTTTTCGTTTTTTTTTCTTCCTCTCCCTTCTTCTTCGCTCCTCATTTTTCATTTTCACCGTCAACCGTTTACCGATTCAAATTACAATTCAGGGCTAGGTGAGAGTGGTTGGGCGTTGCACGTATACCTCAACACCATGCTCTATATTTCCGAGCCGTTGAACTACCGCTCGGAACTCCCGCAATCGCGTGCTAACCGGAAATGAATATTTCACGTCTCAATTTTTTCTTTTTTCTCTCTCGTATTTAGAGTGTCAACTCTACTTTTGTGTTACGACGCTCTATACGACGGGGATGGGATTTTATAGGTTGGGCGCGGAAATAACGGGGGAGAATCAACTCGGGACAATGGATATATACGTATCCAGCGTACGACGCGGGGGAGAAAAAGTCTCGCCGTTAATTCCTGAACAGCGGTATTACGGGGGTAGGGGGAAGGGGGTGGGGGGAGGGGAATTTGAAAATTTTCCGCCCGTACGCATAGAAAATCGTCGCCCTAATATATCCTGGTATTAACCGGTCCTTCCAATTCGCATCCGGCGTTCGCATGACGTACTCCGCAGTCGTTCTAAAGTCGCGACACCCCCCCTCCTCCACAGCCCTCGAAACCACCCTCGTCCGTCTTCCTCCGACAGACCCGAACGCTCCCGATACCCCCGAAACGGTCCCGCCAACGGAAATCGGAAGTGAGCCGTTCACTCGACTTCAGATACATTCATACACGTCTCTCCGTACCCCATCCTCCACCCCTGCAGTCCTTCGGCCCAATCAATGCCTCCTCCCCCTTTTTTTCACCAATTATCACCCCCTGCTCTAGATATTGTGACTTTTGGGGGGGACGAGATTCTCGGCGTTTTAAAATCGCTCTTCCGCAGTAGTATCTGTGTGGTTCCGTCCGTACGCAAATTTTTGGAACGGTCACCGTATGAATGGAAAATCGTGCGATCGTTGGATAAATTTTTTTTTCAATTTTTTTTGGAGAACGTTAAACGAGTGGGTTTTAGGCGTGTGCACTCGGTGTACGGCGGGGGGGGGGTAGAGATAAATCTATATTTGCGTAGAGATAGTTATTGGGGGGTCGGGGGGTGATGATGACACCCGTAAAGAGGGACCCTGGAGAGAGAGTGGAGGAGACAATCAGTCAGGAGTTCGGCGGACCTTGACTGTGTCCACATTGCGGCCCCCCCCCCCCCCCTCCCCTCCCCCTCCCTTTCCGAGGTTATATTCCACGTCGCGTACGTGTACAATGTGCAGGGTATATCGAATAAGGGGTACAAGTGAGTTAGTGACACCGGGGGCGCGAGCCATACGACAAAATAGGCGCATCTGTGTCTCCCTGACGACCCCCCCTGACCCCTCGGATCCCAGTACCCACTTTCGGACCCACCCCCTGAAAGTTTTCGGCAAACCTTTTTCATTTTTTTGCCATCTACTTTACGGCGACGATCGTCGATTCTTTGGGGTTTTTGTTTTTTTTTTTTTTTTTCGATTTTATTTCTTCCAAGTTCTACGACGACGGTGTACAATTTTTTCGATCATCGTCATCCGAAAGTGATACGGGCAGCGATTTCGTTTGACCTCCCGCTCGGTAATACAAACGTACCGCGATGCGAATTCCCTCGGGATATCGTTACGCTAACAGCGCGCTTCGGTCGATGGATTGACACACGGAGAAAATAGATAGAGACGCGTACGTAAATCCTATGTACCAACGGACCTATATATTTACGGTACGCATATAAACATACATTCGACCGAACGGCGTTGTAATTAACCGCAATCATCGATGGCAAACAGCGAAAAAAGAGGGAGAAGGCGAGAGGGGGGCGAGGAGAAAGGAGAGAGGGAGAAGGAAGATCGACTAACCGACGTCCTCCCGAGGGATTTCCAGGTTACAACCCTCCTCTTCCTCCTTCTTCTTCTACTCCTCCTCCTCGTCGTCGTCGTCGTCGTCGTCATCCACCTATTCCGATTCCGTGTATAAACAGGGGGCTACCGAAGAACAAAGATATACATATATATAATTAAAACATAACCCGCGCCGTCACATACGGACGTTGTATATCTATATCTATTTTATTTATACAATCTATCTATACCGCGGTATATACATTACGATATGTACACGTTATTATACATGTACAGAACGCAAATAGTTTTCTTCGTACGCACGTCGATGTTACGTACGTTGCGTACGCGCACGTCCAGTATTCCAAATTTATTTACAACCCATACGTATTATACCCATACGATATCTGTGCACGCGTGATACACTGGATTGTGCGCTACGATTCGCGAGCATATACATCATCCTACGTTGTGTACCGCAGACGTATATAGAAAATTACAGATGTGCATAATATGTGGAATTTTTTTAGCCTCTACTTTCGCGTATCAGTGGAGCACTGTGTCGTCGTGCGAGGAGATGCGCAATCGTCTACGTGTAGTTAAACGTAACGCTCGCGTGCGTGTATACGTATATACGTATACGTGTTACGACGGTTACATGTGTATAGGATATATAACGTATATACTGTACGCGTTACATATAGGAAGCGAGGTCCCCCTCGTCGCGTTCTCCACCTCTTTTTCCTTTTCCTCTTCGCTCTTCTCTTCTCTTCGCATCGCTCGCGACATAGATATGCTTTTAGTGCGGGGGTGTGCAGAGAGCGCCTCGTTTTCACCGGGAGTTTCACGTCCGTGTTTCCCCGCTTATACTCGGATAACATATATGCCGCTGTGTATATATATATATGTATGTATTATGTATAGTCAGAGAGGGAGGCAGAGAGAGAAAATATATATATGTATACATACATAGGTATATAGATGCGCAGCATCGAAATATAATATTCGAAAAATTAGTATTTTTCATTCGGATGGCAGATCTCGACGCTTTCGACTGGAGTTGTTGAAATATTCTTCTCGCCGCAGTTCGCTTTATGAATTTCACCTTTTTTCTCTATGTGTCGTAGACGCACGTTAAATTCGGACGTCACATTTTCGCACAGTGCGGGAGATTCCCGAGTCCCCGAGGCTATTGGAGACGGAAAGGGTCGCGGAAGACGACCTAATACGTCGAGATGTTCGTGGGGAAAAGGGTTGACGCGACAAAGGAAATTGGCTAATTGACGCTGAGTGCTCGAATCAACGCTATCTGTCCTTTGCGTTATTTTCTTTTTATTTTTATTCTTATTTTATTTTTCATTTTCATTTCCTTCAACCTCTTTACTATTTTTTTATTCCACCTTTTTTTTTCGTACGAATCGCAAGGCGATCGATTTCGATTCTGGTCTCAAAAAATCACGACGAGCAATTAAATTTGAAACACCGACACTCTATCCATATCACGTATGCGTCTGTACCGTTGCCACGCATTCGTTCGCATATGTAGCCAATTTCCCCCCTCGCTTACATTCATATCCTTTTTCAAGTTCATCCTTGTAGATCGTAGTTGGGGTTGGCGCGCGTGGCCGATTGAATTTCTGAAATTGCCCAATTGAACGCGAAGTGCAACATGTTCGGATAAAAATCGTAACAAGTACAATAAGTCGGCGGAGGCCAGTGGCTGGTTTCGCTGTACAGTACCTATGATCGTAGAGCGGGATCGGAGGGGTCAGCCAATGGCATAAAATGGAGAACACCTGTGCCCCACTTGCTCCTGCACTCTGTCGTATTCCGTGTACACCGTGAGGCTGTTTCACCAGTGATCACAGGCCACCGTACTTCACGTTCTCCCTTTTCCTCTCTCTCTCTCTCTCTCTCTCTCTCTCCGTACTCTGCAGATCATGATTAAAGAGTAGCCCCACCGTTGGCACAATGGCATCAGAAGCTGTAACGATGGAAAGAGAAGTGCAAGGTCCTTGCGATTGTGCCGTTCCGCGCGGAACTTCAGCTGCACCGTTCGACATTTGGTGTCACTTCGAACAAGCGGCAGCCCTCGCGTGTATTGTACCTACGTGTGTATACGTATACAGAAACGGGGATGAGTCGGAATGGTGTTCGGATCGCAGGTACGAACCAATACAACCGAGTATGGAAAATTCAGCAAGGGTGGTGGACTTGTCAGCCGGTGTAATGCTGATTTAATCAGGAGACCCCTCGTCCGATGTCCCGTTCTGGTTATACCATAACGGTGGGTGATGCAGTAGGTATAGGACTCGGGGAACACTCACGGGATACGTCGAGGGTACCCGAAATGATCGGGGAAAGTGAGAGGGTGGGGTGGGGGAGGGAAAAAATTAGGAGAGAGAAAGATGGGATCGGGAGAGCGAAGCGTGTGGGACAAACGCGCTCCTCTCTCTCTCTCTCTCTCTCGCTCTCTCTCTCCGGTTTTTCGTCACTCTCTCTTCCCCGACGGCGGCAAACGCAAAACGCAAACGCAAACGCGCGCGCGCCCGCCCGCCCGCCCGCTTTTTCACTTTGCCTGCACGCCGTACGGAGTCCCGTCGAAACTCGCTACGGGACACCATATGGCCGTACCGTACACCCCCGATTATTACATTACGTATGTATACTTCGGAATAATAACGATATAGCGCAAGGGAGAGTGCGCGGGGTTTACTTTTGCCGCGTCAAGCCTCGTTGCGCATTTCAGAGAGACGCCCAAATCAGATTCATTACCGACTACGCGTACTACCGCGTGTTGTAGGTCCGGCGGGGAGGGAAATGCCGAAATTAGATGTACCCCGTATACCTATACATACGTGAAACAACTTTTCGCGATTCCGAAACACCTTTTGTACACCGACTGAAACGGGACCCTTTTTCAAATTCGAACAGAGCGTCGTCAGTTGTGAGAGCGAGCGTTTGTCTCGCTGCTTTTTTTTTTATCCTTCTCTAAAAAGTAGTCAAATTAGTAGTAGCATCGGCAGCAGGAGCAGCTTTGCCTTCTCGATGTAAGATCCGATAATAGATGTAGATGTCGGACGGATAGCAGTCCTGCAGTCTTTGGCCCTACTGCAGCCGACCGCAGTCTTGGCTTACGTACGGGGGCCCCCGTATAGCCGCGACGGCGGCGGTTCCGCAGGTGAAACGAACGACCGAAACGCGTCATCGAGAGGCGTCGGCTTTGCCTTCGCGCGTCCTTTGGCATCACACGTCACGCGTCTGTCGTCCCGATGACGTTGCAGATACTAGGTGTCGATACCGGGACTCTAACCACCCCATTTTACTCACCTTCCAGGAATTTCTGCCCCCCCCGCCCCTCTTCCCATCGCCCGATGACCAACCCGAACGGGACGCGGCCCCTCGAAACACTCTCTCTAATACCGGAGTGCATCTGGGTCGAGATCTTACACGCAGGGGTGGTAATGTCTCGATTCTTTTTTTTTACTCCCAAAAAATTTTTCCCACCCAGCAAAGCTTCTTTTTACGTATATGTATATCGGTGATACGTTGATGCGAAAGAAGTTTCGTCGAAAATTTTTGAAATCCAAATGAAAAAATGAAGCGAGACGCACACCGCCTCCCCGACGAATACCGGAGTAGTCTCACGATTCTCGAATGTATTGTACGGAGAGTATTTTTAATGATGACGGATGCGGAATGGATCGAGGCACTCGGAACGATCGGTTACGGTTACCCGGGGCGTAGAGAATTTTTTGAACAAACATATACCCGGGGGGGTGGCGGGGGTGGAGGGGGTTGGTGGCGGTCGTTTGCGATCGCTCTTCAGATCGTCATCTGCGGTTCTTCTTCCGCCCGCTTGTTTTATCCCTCCCGGTGTGTTACGTCGGCCGTTCCACGTTCGCCGGAAATGAAACGCGTCGATCGCATCGCCGCGGCGGGGGACAGAAGGTAGCAAGCACATTGAGTCACCTCGAATCCCGTAAACGGAGCGTCGGGATACCCGGTGGCGTCGGTCCGAGATTTTTCCGCGTTCCTTTTTCCGGATTCTCGGCGATCGGTCGGTCGGTTGCCGGAAAACGGAAAATCTGGGGAATAGGGTTGCATCGGCCCCGAGCGTCACGCGAACGTTCCGAGACCCGCGCAGAAGAAACGCTCCGCCATCCTTCCGTTTCGTACCCGACGGACGTTTAGGAACGTCTCGAACGTGCGAGGAGTACGTTTTCCCTCGGGACGAATGGGCTCGAAACACGCGTCGGTCCGAGCATCGTCCGAGAGCTGCGGTAAAAAGCGTTTCCCGCTACGCGTCGTCGGCACGCGCGCGCGCGCGGTTCCATATGTGCGTTACATATACGTTACAGTTTCGTACGTTCGTTGACAAATGACGCGGAACGTGGTCCGGTCACGTGACTTCTAATTGACGCTCCGTGACGTCGCGTGCCGACCCGACGCATTTTGCTTTTATTTTTATTTATTTATTTATTTTTATTTTATTTATTTTTCTTTTTTTTTTCACTCCTCTCTCTCTCTCTCTCTCTTTGCCCAGAGTCGTCGAGATAGCTCGCTCCTCTTCCCCATTTTATATGGTGGTTCGCTCTAGGGGGACGACGGATCGACGGATCGACGACCTTCGATTCAACGAGATATCGCGTTCGGAGTCTGGACGTTTCCAGCAGCGGCGGCCGCAACGCTTAGCTAGACCGGCTTCCGGGGCAGGACGGAGGACTCCCTGAATAATTAGCTCATTGTACTTCCACCTCAAAGTTAGCCAACAAAGTCGTTTGTCGTATATACCCTCCTCCCCCCCGTACCCGGGGCGGAAACTGACGATCAATATTTTTATCCAAAAAACCCACCACATTTACCGAATGACGCGTTTTGCGGATACCGGATACTTCCCGATTATTTCACGTGCGTACACGAGGTCGCGTGTTCTTCCTTTTATTCGTTTCGTTATAGTTACCATCGCATCCCTTCTTCTTCTTTTTTTCTGTGATGCCGTTGCGACGAGGTCGAAAAAGGGAAGAAGAGTCGGAAAGAGACGTTTCGAGGGTCGTTCGAACGGGACGCATCACCGAACGATGCGTTAAGAACATCGACTCGGCGTCTCCGAGTAGGAACGAACGATCTAGATTTTTAATGGTCGAGTCCTGATGAGGATGAAAAAAATTCAATAGCGGCAACTCATTTGTTGGATATAATGGCCACCACCCCCGCCCACGGTATATAAGGTCTTCCAAGGGGTATCGCGGAAGAGCTGTACAATATATATGTATATCGGAGTACGCGATCAACAGATTAATGGACTGTCCGCAACTGGATCACTTATCATCATACGTTCTTTTTTCGCTTCCACTTCTTCTCGAGTTCCTCCAACGGCACTTTCCTTCGTCCGGGTGACACGCGGGATCGTAGGCAAAGTGTTTTTCTCCCCCCCCCCAATAGAAAAAGCCCCCTCATATTATGCGTCGGACGACATGAAATATTATTGAACTCAGCCGCGAGAGAATAGGTGCGCGCAAACGTGTTTCTTTTATGGATAGACCGATGATTCGGGTTGTTTTTTTTTTTTTTAAATGCCCAAAAAAAAATGGCGGAGACGAGCTTTCGAGCTTTTTTGAGTCACCGATCGCGAATCATGCTACAGGGCAGCAAAAATGACAAACATCGTAACGGGGTAGTTGGAAGCTCGATGCTTTTTCGGAGCTTAATGTGTCTCGAACTTCAGAAAGCTCTATTACAGGTTTCGCCTAACAAATTTCCTCTAATTCTCAACCGCTCACCGCATTGATCCGATACGGGGTGGGAGGGGTAGGGGTTGGGGGGTGGAGGGGTGGTAGAGTCGCGGTGCTAGAAGGTGACGGGGTGAATTATACCATATCCGAACAATGCAGTTTGATTGGAAGTCACGTGTCGACCGTTGCCCGCGGTACACGGTATAGGTACCCGATGAATTTCGTACTGCACGGCGTTTGCCATCGGTCACGTGTCCTTCGGAACCGCGCTTCCGTGAGTGACGCCCCCCAGGAGTCGCTCCGACGTCGCTTCGAGGGAAAATAAGAATCGGGAGAGGAGTCGGGAGGTGGGGGGGATATTTCCTTGCGCTTTTGGCGCCCCATGATTTTTCGAAGGGTGTAAAAGAAGAAGAGAAGTAGTAGGAGTAGGAGTAGGAGTAGTCGGAGGAGGAGGAGGAGGCGATATATGGGAAAAGGGAAACGACTTCGGCGCCAAATATACATCACACACACACACACACGGGGACGTTGTAACATAATAGACGATCGAGGTAATGAATTAATTGCGCGTTGGTCACGTGTCCGGATGTTACCTCGATTCTATCCACTTCCGGTTCCGTATGCGTACCACGAGCCGCGGGACCGATGCACACGACTCTTCTACGGTCGCTTCGCATCAGCTTTTCCACCCCTGTGTCCCCGATATATATATTGTATATAGATACGACCGACGAAAGCTCCGTTTTCTGGAAGCCGCACGCGGTTTTATCCGACAAATATGAACAAGTGTATACGTGTGTGCGTGCGTATGTGCGTCGTCGAACGATTTTATCGCTCGCGTCGCGAGTACGATCACGAGGCGAGGGGAAGAAAACCCCTAGTTTAATTTATTACCGATATATCAAACCTCATCTATATCCTTTCCATACCGTACGTAGATTATAATCGTTCTAGCACGAAATTAACCGAATCGACGAATCTGGCGTAACGTGCGTAACGTGCGTACGATCGCCTCACTTCGCTTTGGCTGCATAATTTTCGTTCCTTTGAAAAAAAAAACTTTTTCCAATCCGTTCGTATATTCCGCGATTTTTACAGAAAATTTACGTACACACTTCGCACGGCGTACGCTCCAGGCGTATAATTTGTTACACGGTGTTTCGAATCGTCCGCGTATATCGGAGGCGCACGCGTGTAATCGCCGGTGAGTTCGTATCGTCGTATCACCGTCACAATCTCCTCTTATCAGATGACCGGCACCGCGGGGGGTAGGGGCAAGGGGGGTGGCCAGTTTCACGGGGGTGCCGGGGGGGAGGTAGGTAGGTAGAGGGGGGGGGGGGGTGTGTAGAGGTTCCGGACAAACGGGGGAAGCAACGCGAGGCGCCATATGGCCGTAGGGGGCAGCTGCCGTTCACGATCACGTGTTGGAACATCCCTTGACAGTTAAGTTTCGACTTTTACTGGGTTGCCGCTGCGCGTACGTAGGTATATGTGTGATACTGTATACCATATGCGTCGAGGTATATGCTTACAATGTACGCTCAAAAGTAGATATATTATATACATCATAGTATACGCACCGCGTAGGTGCGTATCGCCTGCATGTGTGTACGTAGCGTAAAATATTGTAAATTTTTTCGATCGAATATTGAAAAAAAACGTGGACCTCATTTTCCTATGTCGTCGAACGTACGTCGAGTATCGATGAAAATTATCGCGTGAGCCGGGTGAAAATTTTCAAAAAATTGAAAAAAAAAAAAAACAACTTTTCACCCTTTTTCAATTTTGTGGAAAGCTATGTTCATTGTATAAATAATTCCGCACATCTTTCGTTCGCAAGCGTTGAGCGTTTAATCACGTTTTCGACGATTCACGGTTGATCTTTTTTTTCTTTTTTCTCTCCTACAGCCTTCGGCGAGCCACCCTTTGTGCGGAAGTTGTGTACGGTAGGCTTATAGATACACGGTGAATACGGTGGACGTATGCACACTTCCGCGGTCAGTTAGTCAGTCACGGTGTCTAATAAAACACGCGATCCACGCATTGACTTTTATACCGGCGTACGACACACGCGCCAACACGAATGTTATAATCGGTCGCCACAACATTTATTTAAATTACTTGACGCGTCCCCGATCGAGCATCACGCATATTACACATATCGCGGTGTATCGTCCGCCGCTGCGGGGGTTAAAAAAAACGTCGCGTCGAATTGATGTTGTTGGAATTTTGTGAAACTTCCATTGCACGTACATGTGAGGAAAATTTTTAATGTACCCCGAATCAGGGATATCGAATTTCGAGTACAAAGCTGCACCTATATCTACGTATTGTACCTGTGTACATGGGCGGGGGGACCGCGACGATCCTTCAGGACCCGACAAAAGCCCGCGCACTGACCTCCGGAGAGAATATATAAAATGGGAAGAAAAAGTGTAGAAACAATACAAAAAAGACTAGAAATACGTGCGGCTGCACATTGGGGATAAATATTTACGGTCGAAGGTAAATATTGTGTCAACTATACATAAGGTATATATATATATACATAGGTACGTTTTTGACGTTATAGGGCACCGCGCTTCCAAAGATGAAGTTGAAGAGAAAAAGCGGGGAGTGAAAGGAGAGAAAAAGAGCGCCTTTCTTTACTCTACTTTATTTTTTTTTCTCTTTTTTTTTTTATCACAGACACGATGACCGCGCGACGAACCTGCAAAGATGCTTCTGCTTGTTGCAGCGCTACAGAATCGACGCACTCCGCGGGAACCGCATTTGTTCAGCTGCTCGAGATGGTCCTTCTACATTCGAACGTGAGTGGAAACTACGGATCGAACCTTTTTTTGCAGATATTCGTATAAAGTCAGGCGTTTTGTCGGTGATGCGGGGGAGTTTCTCGTAAAAATCAGTCGCAATGATATCCGAACCACCCTCCGCATCGTTTACGCGTCGATCCATAATATAGCTGCAGGTAAATGGACGACACATACGTGTGTGTGTGCACACCTGATAACTATATATGTAAGGTACATATATGCGTGTATATTGTACATCTATACACACGCATCAAAGAGCGTAAGGGTTATAGGGGGTCGTCACCGCGAGGTCTCGAATTAGGGATCCATTACCGTAGGGCATCAGCCACTATTGCGTCGAAATTAACCCTTCTCCCGCCCCCTCCCCTCCCCCCCGCCCTTCATTGCGGTGCGGATGTCAAAGCGCGTAACGGGCCCCCCCTATACCCGCGTTGCTTTTTTCAGTCTCTCGCTTTTCTTCGTTTTCTTGTGCTTTTTTTTCTATTTTATTTTATTTTTTTTTTACTAATCATGTTTCTCTTCCTTTTTCTCAACCCCCGAGTCGGATGTCGCGCTGCACCCGATCCTTTCGTACACCGCGTCGCCCGCAGTTTCCCCGTGGAGAGAATTACGCGAGGTAGAAAAATCGTGTAACGTATACGTAACGTGGCGACTGTTCGACGACAATGAAATCGTACGATTTTCGCGCAATTATTTTCGCGAACCCGTTTTGTGCCAGCTCACGTCCTTTCGAATGAATATCTCGTTGCACGTTACTACACGTTCCATACTTATCTCGTTTCGTTTAATTTTATTTAAGGCGATACTCGATCCGCGGCAGACGGGGGGAGGGGGATGGGGTTGCACACTCGCAGCGGATGCGCTTCTACGAGCGAGCTAATCGTAAGTGGATTTTTTCCGCAAACCTCGAGCGAAAAAGTAGCGGCCCTTTTTTTTTTTTTTTTTTTTTCTATTCGCGCTCGAGCTTTTTCTTTTATTCCAATATCGTATCTCGAAACCGCTCCCTCGTCGCGGAGTCGCCGTAATAACAGGCCGGCGAAAACCGCATCTTCGAATGATGTTGCAGTTATGATCAGGTTTGAAAAATTGAACACGTACCGCTACGCGTCTCATTCCTCTTCCACGACGTCCGCGAGTTCGGTTTGTAACCGTATATAACGCAGCTGCGGCGCGTTTTTTTTTTTTTTTTTCCAAATTTCCATTCCGTCGTCTTTCGCGACTCCGTTTTTTCTCGAACGCTCGATATTTCGGGTGAAAAGAGCGCAGTTTGCGCGGTCGCGGAAACCGCGAGTAATCAGACGATCGGTATTCGGACGTTGGATCCGTCCACTGTGCAGTGCGGATTTCCAAGGACGTCACAGACGGTCCGAGGCTGTTCGGAAAGCCGGCGATATCCGAAGTATCGAAAGAAATTTTCCCCTTTTTTTCCCCTCTTTCGAAAAATAAATGTCCATTTCGCGGCATCGCGTCGGATCCGACGACTGGAAGCTCCTACAGGATCCGGCGGAACCCTCCGGGTCCGTTGCGGCTGCCGCCGCTGCCGTGCCGTTGGAGGTGCGCGTCGGTCATATCGACCCGGTTTTCAAGGACTCTTCCAGGCCCCGTGGCATCCAACCCCCTGTCACGGAGGATATTTCGTCGCCATTGTATTACGACTCTCCTCCTCAGCGGTGTAGCGGGAAACGAGCGCGGCACCGCGCACCGGCGAGTACCGGACGTGGATCCGAGGTGCGCGACCCCTGATCGCGGTCTCGTAGACGTCGATTGAGAAAAAAAAAAAAATTCTCCTCGTTCGGAACCGAAGAAAAACTAGAGGCGATCGTCGGGAGCCGGCGAATCGGTAACGGCAGCGCGTACGCAGCGAACGGTCGAAGATGATCGCGCGAAGGTTTTCGAACACGCGTTACAAGATGTTAACCAGTTCGGATGTTCTGTAGCCGACGTATTCGACACGAGAGGAGACAGAGAGTACAAAGGAGAGCGCGGAGAGAGAGAGAGAGAGAGGGAGAGGGAGAGGAAGAGATGAGACAGACGCGGTGGAAAGAGGTAGAGAGAAGTGAGGGGGCGCTAGGAGAGAAGGAGGAGGGGAAAGATTCGTAAAAAATCGTAGCGCGACGGTGTTGGTGTTCGAAGATTGAACGACGGTAGGCGGGATGGAAGGAAGCCTTGAGAGGGTGAGTGCACGGCGAACGGGGACCTCCGGATCGCAGGGAAGGGAAGGGAAGGGAAGGGAAGGGAAGGTAAAGGGAAGAGAAGAGAAGAGCGGAGAAAGAGGCGAATAAGGGGGAGGAGACGAAACGCGGGGCCGACGAAGAAGGCAGAGGGAGAAGCTTTTAGCCGGGCGAGATCGTGGCGAGATAACACCGCTCTGTAGCCTTATGTGGTACGTACGTGTATGGAGATATACTCTCGTATAGATGTACGCGCGTGTAACCGAAATGCAGAGCGGAGCCGTGGTATATAACGACGAGACGAAGAACTCGGGAATATCGCTATACGTGTATAGGTAGTATACGCGTCACGCCACTGTGTCGCTCTCGTTGTTTATTCCATAAGGTATATAAACCACGTATGTATATAAGGTGTCTACATATAATCTATATACCAACCGTACAGGGTTTAGACGATTTCCGATCACACGTACAAAATTATTGCCCAACTATTGCAATTCGATGTTCGCAATTATCCTTTCTTTTTTTTTTTTTTTTTTTTTGAAAATTACGAATTACGTTGTCCGTTGTCCAGTTAGATAAGTAGCTGCTTACAATTCCTTTAATTCCCTGAGCCAAGGCTGCGGTGTATTATGTAGCTACCTGACTCCCGATCAGTCGTTTCCGATATTGAGGAAGAACCTGGAAACTGCCGGGTGTTATTACATTACCTGGCCACCGTCGACGAGGTGTATCGAGGTACGAGCAGAACAGTGGTCGTCGTAAACCATGGCGCCTGGCCTACGCGGCACAGCGCGGTGCACCAGCAGCAGCAGCAACAACATATTTATTATCGCTTCTATATACGTACCTCCGTATGTATTTAGTATTTACCTAATGGTAAACGTACACAAAACGCCCTGGCTAGGCTAGGCTAGGCTAGCACGGCTATCGCGGGTTCTAACAATTTTTGGGTATATAACATTAAATAGAGTTGTGCAAAAGCGGGATATATATATATATATATATAGAGATGTCGATGGATAAAAAAAGAAAAAGGAGAATAGAGAGAGAGAGAGAGAGAGAAAAAAAGACGAGGGAGAGAAAAGAATTGGACAAATATTTGCCTACGCTGCTCCTGCCGGGACATATATATATATATAATGTACGTGTACGTGTTTACATAGGTATGTAAGGCGTGCGTACGTACAAGTGTGCGTACGCACACGTCGCTAATCTAGGATCCAAGAATTTACAACCCCCCTTGCCCCCCCCCTCCCCCTGCCCCCCCGCATTACCTACGATATTCGACCATCGGGGTTTTTCTGAAACGGAGGTAGAAGTCGAGGTTGTAAATAGGCGCGTATGTACACATAGCTATATACCATGGGATCGGTAGTAACGATCATCAATTATCCGAGGAACCCTCATTAGTATGCATGCGATTTGGTGATTTTTTCGCGAGATAATTTACCTTGTATAGTTTTATATATATACATATATACTTATAACTCCTGAGGTATTCGTTGCCATATAATACTCCAGCGATTTTCAGTACGTCCATTATATACATATATGCGTGGAAATTTGTCTATTTGATATCGTTAAATTATTTATGATATTTGGGCTCGTTATAGGTGTATATCGTAAAAGTGACGCTATTGCGACCCTGTGTATTAAACGTATAATGCACAACGTGTGCAATGCCGCAGATACAGGCCTAATAAATGAACGGCTAATAATAAATTCAAGATTTATCGAAGACACGCGAAGGTGTGCGCGATATACCTGTCGTACACTTCTATATACACACTATACATTTCTGTACGTCATACAAACGTGAAATTCTGAAAACTGTAACGCAAATAGCCAAGTGCACTACTTCGTACCTAAGCGTATCTCATTAATAAGCTGCTCCTCTCTACGAATATATTATAACGTGTGCTCGCGCAATGTGACACATAATTTTACGAACATCGGCGTCATCGACACCGCATAGCCGGGACGGGATATGGGGCTACTGTTCTCCACCGAATACACGTATAATATATAACGGATGTCCATAGGTATAGACGTACGCCTAGACAAAGGCGTATGTACACGGATCGATCGAAGCTGCTAGATACGTTGGTGTACATTATAGGAATATATGTACGTACGGATATACGTATACCGTAGGCGTATAGTAGCCTAGGTATACATAAAACACGAAAAACTCTCGCGCAATCAATGGCGCGTATATTATAATGTAACGTCATATATGGACGTTTGTGCAACACGTGTATACATATATATATAAATATACTGTACGTAAGTGGACGTACACAAATGTATAATAGAAAAGAATCTTTGGTGCTAAAATACGCGTGAACTCCGAGCTACATAATACAGTAGCCGAAGTGTAGGGCCGGGTCTTTAAGAATTTATCATCGCATCGTTGCGGATCCATAAGCAATGATGCGCTTTATTTCTGGCCCAAAAAATCTTAAGCCAGATCGTGCGACCGCTGCTCGTTTTGGTTCTTTTTTTTATTTTCTTTTTTATTTTTTTCTTCTTCCATTTCTTCTATTTCGTTTCGTCACGGATCGAGAGATCAGACGCATATGTATATATATACGTGTGCATTCGGATGATATACCTCTCACTAGGATACGAGCGGGTCTTGAAATTGATTTTTTTTCGTCTCTTTTATTCCTCTTTCTTGTGCATGTCCTTTTACATTTTGCTTCTAGCTCGTGTATACGTATATACACGGGTCTTTATCTACACTACTTTTGTTGGTTTTTTCCAGTCCTCCTCGTTTTTTTTTTCTTTTTTTTTTTTTTCTTCTTCTTTTTCGTTAACCCCAGAGGTCCTGCTGCCAGCCAGCGGAAGAGCTGCAGAAGAGAAGAACCTCTTAAGCAGCTCGATCTCTTGAGAGCAGAAAGGAGCCGACAAAGCTAGCCAACTGTGCAGCAGCGGCGACTATCAACAAACTGCACACGAGGCAGATGCGCTTCTTTTTCCTCTTCTCCTTCTTCTCCTTCTCCTCTTCTTCTCCTTCTTCTTCTTCTTCTTGTGACGATGATGATGCATGTGCCTGCTCTGCACAGCGCGCTACAAACTTGAGTACAGGGCTACTACACGGCATTATGATGCGACTGGGTAGTTCGGACTACCGAAGGCAAAACGCGAAGAAATTAGCACCAAAAAAAATTAATATCCTTTCCGGAGACCATTGAAATTTCCGGTGTGCATGTAGAAGCGACAGAGGTCACCTCGAAATAAAAGAAAATAAGAAAAGTCACGAACAATATCGTCGTCACAGATCGACTTGGATTCTCAAAGACAATTTTCAACCCCTAACTTCGAATATCGCGGGACGTTTCGTAATGAGTTTGCGAAATTACTGAAATTTTCGTAAGTTGAACAATTAGGCGTAAAATTTTGACGGCGACGTAAAGTCCCTGCGAGGGTATCCCGCGTATTCGGTCCTTTAATATTTCATCCCTTCGGCGCATCGAGTCCTGGAAAATTTAGCGCTCCCGCGAAACTCGCAGACTCGTATAGAGAGGATCGCGGTGAGCCTCGTATAATCCTAGACGAAAAATACGACGTTCTTTCACCGGATTCCTACTTCTGTTCGAAATATCTATATTCGGGTTATATACGGCACTTTCCGACTCTCGGTCGCGCGGAGTCCTCGAAAAAAAGGGGCAGGGAGGGGCGGGGGGATGAAAATATGGAGAAAAAAGGGATAAAGGATGAAAAAAAAATTCTCGGCCCGTCCGCGTTCTCTGCAGCAATGGGCGCCGTTGTTGCTCCGTTCTGCACGCCGGCGTTCCCTCAGGAGGTAGCGGGAATTCTCCGAGCGGCGAGGAACAGGGAGGGTGTGGTGTGCGTCCGGAGGTAGAGGTGCAGGACGAGGAATCGATTAGGGTGTCAGCCATTTTGTGTACCGAATCGCGGGGTTTATCCAATGGGAATCTGGGGAGGCGTGGAACAGCCACTGGCGTTGTGTTGCGCGCGTATGGCTGGGACCCAACACTCCTGAAATCGAACTCGTATCTCCGTTGTTCCCGTTGCCGATGCCCGCTTCTGCCTTCTACTTTCCCACCTCTGATAGTGGTGGTTCCGGAGGTTACGTGGGGGAAACTAAACCCGTGGGCGGCTACCCGACAAATTCTGTTTCAGTGCCTCGCAGGGCCCCGCGCTGTCAACTTTGTCGGGGCTTGAAACGGAAAAAAAGAACAATTTTTAATTAACGAAAAAAATAAATAAATAAATAAATAAATAAAAAATAAATAAAAATAATCGACAACGAGTGGTACGCGCACGCACGCGACACCGTCGAAAAACAACCCTTCGGTCGACCTCGCCTGAGCGTCAAAAATAAATAATTTCTTCGTTGTTTCAACCCTGTGCCCGCATCGCACCTCGCGCAACGATCGAACCGATATTAATTTATTGCCCGATATTTGGCGCGAACAAAAGAGAAAAAAAAAGAAAAAAAAGAGAAAGGAAATTAAGGGAAGTTGCATGTATATAATATAATTGTGTCGAATGTGCAAAATTGAAAAAGAAAAAAAAAATCGTGCGTGCGTGTCATGTATCATACATGTATATGTAATATGAATATATGAGGAATTGTATAATTTGTGATAAGTTTTAATAATTGTAATATATAATTGTTCATCGAGTTATTATTATTATTATTGATAATATAAGTGTTGGAGCTGTTGTACATATAACACAATAGAAGTGCAATTTCGATTTATATGCATATATGTATAAATATTTTGCAAGTCAACATCGGGTAACGTTAATATAATTTCAATGAAAATTGTATACATACAATAATATACATATAAATACGGGTTTAAATCTGAAACTGAACGAGCATAACGACGTCTCCGAAGAGAGAATAGAAAGAGATAATAAAAATACGAAATAGAGATATAAAAAAGTAATCCAAGTGCAGAGCTGTGAACGATAGATTCTGATCAAAAGTTATCAGAGTGGCTAAGTACAGGAGAAGGTTTTGTGCGACGCCTTCGTACGCGGAGTGCGGTTACGATATAAACGGAGGATCTGAAATATTGAGTTTTTCAACGGTCATAATTAACCGGCGAAATCGTTGGTTGGACAAGTGTTACGGTACGTTGTTATCGGATCAGGATACAGCACGAAGAAATTTAAGAGTTTCAGAAATAGGGGGGCCCACCGCCATGCAACGGGCCAACGCAGGCGGCGGTCCAGGGCCCCTAGGACTTCAGGGACCTCCGAGGTCTCTGAAAATATCGCCCGTCAAAATTCAGGACGAGTCCGGAGATCCGCTTTCTCAAAGTAGGTACAATCGTCTCGGTATATCTCCTTTTGATCGCATCCCCCCTTTGGCGCGACCTTATCCCGCGTCCTCCTCCTCCTCCTCGTATCCGGAATTTTATCCAACCGGGGCGACGTGTCGGCGATCGCTATTCGGAAAAATATATCCAATGTTTAAATCTCAGTGATTTGATCGGTTCGTTATTCTCACCTTTTTTTTTTTTTTGATACACATGCAGCTAATCATTCGAGCGATATATTTGCCCGCAAACGTATCGCATGGACGGATATATGTGAGCGGGGTATACGTTGGTATACCTATTCCATTTGAAAGAGCGAACAGTCGTTGCGATTTAATCAGGCAAAGTGCTCCCAGCCTATCGTACATACATACGGACCGATGCGTATGTACGTATACCTAAGTCTGTAAACACACACATACGTATACGCCTTGTATACCTATTTACGTTCGGGGGGGGCGGGTGAATTACATCCACCCGCACGAACGGTGGAGAAAAAGATTCTTTAATGCCGAAAACTTATCCGCGGGGGGGGGGTGGGGATAAAGGGCGATAACCCGATGTCAATTGCACCCACGTAATTACCGATTATGAAGCGAACTGCAGGGTGACCAAAATTTCTGGTATTATCTATGCATGGCAATCGCCGATCTAATTAATGAGATAATTCTGATCTCATTGTGATTCGCTGTACGGTTGAAGTCATAGGCATAGATTATTGTGTGGAAAAAACGACGAAGAATATCACGTAGAGAAGCCGATATACACATATCGCAAATCAACCATGTGCTTTCATTCATTCGTTCATCCATTCATTCGAAAATCATGATATTATTTACACCGATCGCGATTCGTGTTCGTAAATTATGTACAGATCGGAAAAACAGTTGTACGGACGTGTACGAAATAATTCTTTATATTATAGTATATCAATCAGCGTCAGGACGCGCGTTGACGGATTTCGTCCAACTACGTATAATGTAACACGTACATACGTCCCACTACATAAGTTCAAACGATGCATTTAAATAAGTGTATGCATCGTTACGTACATTAGGTTTCTCTATGTACATAAAATATCCGTATATACGGGGGCAGATCGCAGTCGAAGTTTTTCCCGGGCGCGTGCGGATGTCGAAATTCGGGGGTACGTGTTCGGGGTAAAAGTTTAGCGTGGGGAAGGGCCATGCATCAGCGCGCGGGTACGTGTATACCGCAGTATCGTATATATACCGTATACGGTGGTGGTCGGGCTTCGGGGGTCGGGAGATTGAAGCTGATTGAATTATCATGAGTGTTTGCGGAGCGGCGGACGCCTGCAATTGAATTAGGCCTACGCGGAAACCTGGCAGAAACCTACCGAGCGAGTCGGACTCGTGTGACACGAGATATACTCGATATACGTAAGTCGCACTTGCGTATCGGCGGTACCCGTCTGCACCGGACGGGAATACTTGCGACGACGATCGCGACAAAATTATTACAGGCTTACAAATTCGGATTCGTGCGAAAGAGATGACAAAGAAAAGAAAATCACCTGTACGAAACGGTTTTCGTCAAGTTTTTCATGCACGTGACACACCTGTGATTACAAAATACACGTCGCATACGGAGGAGGAGAAAACTAAACAGTAGATCACGTCTCCGGGTCACACATGCTTATATCCTTGATTGTCCGACCGCGGATCCTGCGGGATCGGCCCGCTATTATTCGCCCCCTCGATACCTGCGCGTCTTGCGACCGTGAAAACGAAAAAAATCAAGGAAAAGTGGCGAGCGAAAGGAAATAAAAATTCTACCGATTCGGTTTTGGAGGGTTGCGGCAGCGCGTGCTACGCGGATATAAAGAAATTATACATATGTGAAAGAAAGAAACGTAACCGTAAACCCGAAGACTGCAGAGGAACTCGCGTAAGGCTAACTGTGCATGGCAAAAATACCAACACGCCCTTACGAGGTCCTCAAGGACTATCTGGACTATGACGAACGTCTTCATTCCGGATATAGGTATATATATATATATATATAATATATCTGTGTTCGAGGACACCGTCGTCCTGGTGTAGCTCGCTGGACGTCTGCGCCGGCAGTCCTGTCTTCTGTCAATGTCAAAACGATTATATATATATATATATACCTATGTCCTTTTTTCTTTCTCTCTTCGTTTCCTCGGTGCACGGTATATCCTGCAGGACAATACACGTTATGGGATACCGGGGATTTCGAAACATCCGTACGGCAATTAGTGACGATTTGATTTTATATTTCAATTTCGGAGTATCGTTATACCTCTGTGACCGTACGAAATTTTATTCGTACGGTCGTTAGATTATTCGTAGATATCGTATCTCCATTTACCGGAAATGCTTCGCAAATTGACGACTTCCGGATCCGCGTGCGGTATTCGTATACTGTGCGCGCCGCAGGTCCGGCAGTAAACACGGTAATAGGACCCAATAAGTTGCAAATTGAAGCGGAGGCTTGTTTTCCACGGTAGGAAGAAGCCCTTTTTCCGTACTTTCTTATCTCAGATCAAGGATATAACGCTTAGAGCAGCTCGAGACGATCCTATCGAACGAATGTATATATATATATTGAACTTACCTACCCTAAGTAGCTCTGTACATATGTACGTCGTTATGTACACCCTGCGCGTGTATATATGTATACCTACTTTTACCCAAAACCCCGTATAATACCTTCGGAAGTATATATTTTTATATTAAATTTCCAATCAAGGTATATACCGCAATGTTAACTTGAAAGTGATTTTTGGTAAGAGTAGCTAACCTTGAAACGCAGGTATATAAATTAATGGACGACATATAACGCACACGCCATTTATACAGAGATTTGCTGTACATGAACTATCGCTGTTCTTAATTATGTACCTTGTATACGTACACTGGTATACGTATGAATAACTGGGCACCTGCAACATCAACCATCCAGCGAGCGACGGGATGAAAAGTTGAGAGAATGATAAAAAAAAAATAAATAAAAAATAAAATAGAAAACAGAAAAAGAGAGGGAAAAAAAAGGAAGGAAACCTCGACGTATATATATATATATATACCTATATTCTGGAAAGACTTGCGGTGCCGCAGGTCAGCGATCGTCGATACACGGATATACGTATAACGTACAACGTACGCGCGGACCTGTACTGTATACATTCAGGTTTATACGTATTCGGGGGTATACGTATACCGTGTACACCTACACGTATGTGAGAAAAAGATTAAAGCAGCAGAACTGAGTCAAAGCGGAATTAGAACCTGCTCTTCGGCGACGTCGGGGCGCCGCGTCGGCAGGACGACCGGGGCGACGCGTTCGTTTTCCCTCTCGGGCCGCGTAGAGTAGGAGAAGCGGCAGCAGAAGCTCCGCGGTTGCATCTCCTCGGTGCCTTCGGGACGCCGACAGGACGCCTCGGAATGCCGGCCACTGATAAAGCCCGACCTGTAACACCTACATAAATTCTACAGGGATATCTAAAGACAACCTTTGCCTCATTTAAACGTACATCCTAAATTTAGTATCATCTGCAGCGGGGATTAGCTCGCGCTCTCCGCGGAGCATCGTACTGCAGCGGTATCCCCCCGCGCCGCGTATACCTGTACCTAGTCCTCCTTTTTTTTTTCATTTTTTTCTCCTCCCCCTACAACCCCGGAGTCCTGGAACTCGAGATTTTTCATCTTTATGTTCCAGCGCCGAACTCTGCTCGCCGATCTCGTTTATTATATTCGCTGCGCGATCGTGCAGCGGCGAACGTTTGTTCGCAGGACTTTTTCTTTGAAAATATTTCGAGTCTCATTGCCGAAAATTCACAGAACTCTCTTAGCGTGCGTCCGTTCGCGTTTTACGTACCTGCAACGGAATCCTTTAATTTTTCTCACCGCTCTCTGCAGATTCTTTTTTTTTTTTTGCGATCGCACGTATAAAAATCGCGCATGTACCCGAATCACCGGAGGGCGTACAGAGATGTACCGCGTACAGGTATTATACAAGGTGAATTTAAGGAGGAGCTTTTCGAAAGCTCATATTCAGCCCTTATATTTGGAAAAGCTGTACGCGCGGAAGAATATCGGCGAATATAAGCTGGGGAGAAAAAAGTCCTCTGCGCGCGTATCCGTGTATAGGTATATACGCGCGGAGACGCACGTGTATACGGATTTAAGGATTTTGGGATTTATTCGGGATCTCTTGCGGGGATAATAATGCGTTAAAAAGGCGTTCGTCGCGTTGCGTTGCAGCGGCACGGGATGAGCTATAAGGGCGCCATGCAGGGGACAGTCGTCGGGTGACCGGCGATCGGCGCCGGAAAGCGTGTTAGGAATGTCTGGTTAGGTGCACTCGACTGCCGCAGTTCAGAGACGCCGACTTGGGTGTCCGACGCCGACCCGTGCTGATGTTACACCCCCCCCATCCCCCCCCCCACCCCATCCCCCTCGCTCTCCACCCCCCAACCCCCCGTCTTTCTACCACTAATTCTTAAGCCGTATACGCGCGCGAGTGTGTACGTGCGATCGTCGCGCAAGTTCGCAAGGTATTTCATTAACACCTTCGCTAATTATCAGAATTTAGTTATCTCGGTATATTTTTCACCGTACCCAAAGAGATGAGAGATCGTCGTGCGTGTACGCGTACACTTGATCTTCGCGAGTAGGATAATAGGTGAGAACGGAGTATGAGGATAAAAAAGGATTTTCGATGTTATTCGGATCGCTGGATTTTTATTTTTCATTTTTGAGTGAAGAAGAAATGCATAGATCGTTCTGGGGCCAAAAATCTGTACCCATATCTCTCATGACTTCTCGAAGAGACGCAGTCGTTTGAAAGAGAAATTCTTGTCTTCGAATATCGGGTCAGCTATATCATTGGGAAGAAGGATTCGTTACGGGGAAAATGATATTTGATTGTCTATAAACCAAATATGGCGAAACGAATCTTTTCTTGATTTGAATAAATGTAATTCAGTTGGACATAAAACAGAGTCGCTTCAACTGTCGTTATGATCAGACGATTCGGTATGTTCAAGTTCGATTATTCGATTCGTCTGAATGTACTGGAACCGCAGTTGATTCGATGACCACATCTTCGACGTAAATCAAGAATTACATTTATTGTTAGTCCTTTTTCACAGTGTACATAAATTCGGAATACATAATTATTATACATATAATATTGTACGTATAATTCGATCGGGATTGTGGGGTGAAACGTTACGGAATTGGCGGAAATTTAAGGGTTGCAGGCAAACGTGGCCTTTGAACAAAAAAAATTTGACAGCTCTGAAGAGAAGATATTTTTTTTCCTCCTCAAATTTGTCCCTCATATCTGGTGGATTTTTCGGTACACTTCTTCCTCTTGCAAGGTACCTCCCCCTTATACGACAACAAGGGAGAAAATTCATTGAAAGTAAAAGGGTTGAACTCTTCTGGTTTTCAACCTTCGGGCAATTCAACAATTTCACACACACGACGAAGTCAAATATTCGAAAGAAAAAAAAAAAGTCAAAGAACGTCGAGTGACGATATTTAAGAATCGCTTTTTTCCTACAATTTTCAAGTTCTCTACAAATCGTCAATTTGCAGATATGTAACAGAAATGCGTACATATATTGATCGACTTGCATCCCATGCAGACAAATCTCACATCGAGTCGTAAGATCATCCGATTCGCACCGCTCCAAATCTGCAGCTTGATTCTCATCGCCATTCGTCGTTCAATCGTTGTGAAAATCGTCTCGTTCACTGGAGCAAAAAAAATTTCTATCGAAATACGAATTCCGAATTCGGTCGAGCAACGGGAGGAAAATAAAAGTGGCTCATCCTCGCACCTACCCCTATTCGCCGGATAGCGCGCATTCGCACCGAATCCAACATCCGGCGCTTGCGCTTACGTCCGATTCACTTCTGCACGGTATACGTCGCGTGCCCTGTTCTGGAAGGGGGTGTATCACAGCCGACGTACGGTATTATACTCCTCGACTCTACGCGCTGGCGCGGATTTTATTCGTGTTGTACACAGCTGCGGGGATGCGCTTCGAGTATATATATATATGTACGAAAATATATACGTATACGCACGTACGTTTGTAACGTATACGTGTATACCCTACCACATGTAAACGGCACACATGCCTCTTTGTTATATACGTACGGAGCGTTACGATTGCGGTGTGGAGTTTTAGGGGTGGAGTTTTGATACCCGGTGGACAAAACTCCGCCCAGAACCACTTCCGACATACGTATCTTTACCAAGACAGTAGTAGTAGTAACACCGGCTTCACACACTCGAATAACTCCGCCCATTATGGACCGAGAAGATCTCTCGGTAGGATTTGTTAATCCCTTTCTTTTCCGCACAACTGCGTAAAATAAACTTTCCGTCGTCTCATTCCCTCCGCGCACTCGTTGAAAATCGCACACGTTACGCATGCGAAAATGTGATAAACCAACGCTCGAATCGCCCCGCAAATTCTTTCGAAACAGTTCACTCGCTTTTCGCAAACGTCACTTTACCATTTTTCGTACACGCGTCGCGGATATGCTCGTTGAATTTAAAAAAAAATTTTCCTCCTCGTTTTTTCGTTTCCAGAGAGCAGAACATCGCACTGCGTCGGATGCGGCGGCAGAATTCACGATCAGTGGATACTGAGGGTTGCACCAGATCTGGAATGGCACGCGGCATGTCTGAAGTGCGCCGAATGTCAGCAATTCCTCGACGAAAGTTGCACCTGCTTCGTACGCGACGGTAAAACGTACTGCAAACGGGATTACGTGAGGTAAGGGAACTCGATGAATTTTCAGCCGTTAATCTTTCTATTTCTTTCACGGCGTCGCTATTTTTCTCGAATCGCTCGTGCTGGTGGGACGTATGTACATACGTGCATATACGTAACCCACATACGTACATGTAGTCCTATACGTACAGTGGATGGAAAGGAAATATTTGGAACCACCCACGCTGCCGGCAGCGCATCTCGAGTTATATCGTGGGGTACCGGATTTTTCGAATCGCTTTTTTGACAGGGTGACATGGAACAACAAACGCCCGTCGAATATTCTCAGACGGTTACCTCGCGATATCCTCGGACCGGCTGTCGGAAACGCGACTCCCGAATTTCACTTCCTTCGACATCCTAAAACAAACTGTAAAAGTCCGCGCGCGTGCACGCACACGCAGCGCGCACGGAATAAAAATAGCGATTTATTGTTCGCACGTTTTATTTTCCATCGACTTCGAATTCGCTCTCCCTCGCAACGACGTCCGATATGTGTCATCATCCGTACGATTCGATTGCAGGTTGTTCGGCACTAAGTGCGACAAGTGCAGTCAGTCGTTCAGTAAAAACGACTTCGTTATGCGGGCGAAGAGCAAGATATACCACATCGAATGTTTTCGTTGTTCGGCGTGCATGAGGCAACTCGTACCGGGCGACGAATTCGCCCTGAGGCACGACGGACTTTTCTGCCGACACGATCACGACGTATTGGAAGGTGGGAAACTATGCTCCGGACCGGGTAACGTCACCGGCAACGAGAACAACAACAACGCCTCGCTGACCAACAACAACCATCATCTGCATCCTAACGACGGATCGATGTCAGGTGAGTCGAATTGACAGGTGCTCTGGAAAATTTGTCTCCATCGCGCGAGCGGATCGTCCGCCGATCTCTGGATCGAAGTCGCCGCGTCGGATGACGCGTGTTCGCGCACGGGATACGCGACGATGTCGTATCGCGCGTGGAGGTAATTTCCGGGCCTAGGTATAGAACGAAGGGTTTTGTCGCGACGGGATCAGCGGGAATAATTAGGTGTTGATAATTGGAGTCGGTACGGGGTGACAAAGGCTTGACCAACGGACCTTCTCGGGATCAAGGGATTTCGTGTCGGGATTAATCCCCGCCGTGACGTGTGCGCGCGCGGTGTAAACCGTATTATTATAGGTACGTACGTACGCACGGATGTTTCTCGCCGTATATAACGTCATAACCGATGCTGCGGAGACCGGCTCTACCCGGAGCTTAGCCGAAAATTCTCTCCCTAATTCACACCCCGATGTCCGTGTATAGGTATATATTCGTACGCGTACACACTTACGAATATATTAACCCCCTTCGTCTCGTATTATATAGCGTTTATAACGCGTGTACGGTAATTTACTCGACGACGATACGCAACGGTGGTGTCCACTATTGTATCATCTGTATTATACACACCCATATTGTTCGCCGGCAATTATATACGGACTTTGAAAATTTCACTTACGCTTATTCACGTACACTCGCGCGTGCACAGCTTAGAAATCTCAAATACGATTACGAGGTTTGATCATTTTTTCGGGGGCCTAGCTGAAATTCTATATATATATGTATGTATACGGTCGGTGGTCGTCTAGTTGAACGCGAGATTTCCGATCAATGAGGAGAGTCGGTTGTAGCTTATACACAAAGCTTATCCCGTACACGACTGTTATAATATTCTTATACTTTTCGAGTCTAGCGAGGAAGATAGGTGTCAAATATAACACCACCCTGTCAACTACCGGGGCACACATCGACGCACGACTTTTACCTTTATTTGCGTTTAGATCCACCTAGCTTCTGTTCTTTTTTATTTTTTCTCTTTTTTCTTTTTTTTCTTTCTTTCTTTCATCTCTTTATTTCTCGCATGCATGCGTGTATGAGCGTCGCTCCCGCGGACGCAGCTATTGTCAATATATAACTCCAGCTCATCTAAGCTGCGTAATAACTTGTATATATGTGTATGTAGATATGCGTCGATTCTCGGGCAGCTGATGCTGGACCACGTCGTAAACGCGTTTCGAATAAATGAAAGTAATAGATATTACTCGAACTTCTCGAAAGTTATCTTATTTTACTGTACGTATACGTCGGAATAACTTTGATTCTCTACACCGATCTCAAATCGGTGAAACTTTTGTACAAACATCTCAAATTATATCTCATTGTCAATGCAATTCTGACTTCGCGCCAAACAAAAAATACGCGTTAAAGGTGTATCGCCTCGTGTCGGAGTAATTCGTCGCTGAGATTTCCCACAATCTTTGTTTACCGATGTTATACAACCGACACAAGCCAGAAAAATATATCAATCGGTTATCGGGTCTCTATACGCGTATGAGAAACGGGTAAACTTTTCACTCGTTGTCGGAATTGATAAAATTTTGTTTGAACGCGTTGAAACACGGCGAGCGGAACATTTTCAGATCTTTTCAAAAATACATATGAATACGTACATACATATAATACATATACGTGCGGGGTACCTACACCCGTTCCATCGGGTGACACAAGGTGCGGCGAGAATACCTGTACAAGCGTACGTGTGTAACCCCAGAGCTCAATAACCGGCGTGCTCTCGAAAAATTTCGGGACTTTTGAGACGAAAGAAAAGCCCGTCTGAAAGCCTCTCGAATTTGCTTCTACAGATTAAACAGCGGGTTTACTTAGGACATTGAAAATTGAGCGTGCTTCCATTTTATTTTTCCTCTTCGTATCTCGAACGTGTACACCGCTCCTCTTTCTTCGGCGACTCGACTCATGCCCTTCGACAATATTTCCCCAAATATAAACCGAACGCGTATGCAATAAAAAAACAAATGAATAAAAAAACCAACAGAAGCGAAAGAGTTCGTTACGCGTCGTCTTAATTATTTCTTTTTCTTTTTTGTTCCTCCATTTCCGTGCACAGATTCTGGTTCCGAAAGCGGTTCGCACAAGGCTGGAACCGGAGGTCCCCGGGGTTCCGGTGGTCACAAGGGCGGCGGTGGATCCGATGGAAAACCGACGAGGGTCAGAACGGTATTGAACGAAAAACAACTTCACACTTTGCGTACGTGTTACGCGGCGAATCCCAGACCGGACGCGCTAATGAAAGAACAGTTGGTGGAGATGACAGGACTCAGTCCAAGGGTAATAAGGGTCTGGTTCCAGAACAAGAGGTGCAAAGACAAGAAGAAAACTATCGCTATGAAACAACAGATGCAACAAGAAAAGGTAACAAACTTTTTTAAACTCGGTTCACGGACGACGACGACGATTATCGACGTTGAGAGCCGATCACCCCGTGACCCCCTATTGTTTCACCACGGGTCCAATCAAAATCTAACAATCCGAAGTATTTTCCGTTGCAGGACGGGCGAAAATTGGGCTTCGGCGGGATGCACGGTATCCCGATGGTGGCCAGCAGTCCTGTGAGGCACGAAAGTCCCATAGGAATGACGCCGCTCGAGGTTCAAGCGTATCAACCGCCTTGGAAAGCTTTATCAGACTTCGCACTTCACACAGACCTCGATCGCCTGGATCCCAACGCCCCTCCGTTCCATCATCTAGTCTCGCAGGTGAATCGCGGAGAAATTACAATTAATAACTGATTGTTAACCGATCGAAAAATATCCCTCCGTTATTGTTCTCTTCTATATATTCTCGGTGTGAGGAAAATTTTCAAAAATGCGAATCTTGTCTTCTGTGTTTCTCCGATCAGATGCACGGTTACGACCTCCACGGTGGTCCGCCGCCCCCTTTACCTCCCCAAGGTATGATGGGTCCGATGAACGACGGAGGTGGGGGAGGGGGTCCTCTTCCTCCCCCCGGAGGTCATCATCAAGGTGGCGTTGGCGGAGGTCCGGACATGGGTCAGCATCCGGACAGTACCGACAGTTACGTAACTTATCTGGAAAGTGACAGTGACTCGCTGCACCACGATACCGGAAGTCCATAGTGTCGTCCCTCGAATTTATTCCGTAATATCAATAATAATAATAATAATAATAATGACAAGAACAACGCCGGGAAAAAATTATTCATTTAGCACCGAGATCGGAATCGCCCGATATGACAATTAAACCCCCCCCCCCCCCCCTTAATTAGCCGGCAGCAACAGTGTTTGAAAAAAGCTCTCTCGACGAAGGAAACGAAAAAAAAAAAAAATACGCTGCAATTCGCATCACCTACAGCGTGCCCTAAATGATGATCAGATTGTACGATGGGATACGGAATTAATTGATTGAATCACATTACGTGAATAAATGTACGTATATATCAGCTGTCTAATTGTTTCAAAAAAAATATCACTAATCTATGATAATGACACTGCGTACATGGCTGCTCTTCGTACGTATGATAAAGAATTATTACTACGAAACAGGAATTCCAAATTGAAAAATAGATGAAAAAATGGTGAAGAAACTTTTGTTATTCGGCTAACGTAAAATATATCGGCCTATATCATGCGGTATGACGTGCTGCGTTATACTTACGTGTGCTACATGGGTCGGTTTCGATTGCTCTTACTTCACGTCCTTGCAAAAATAATATTTCCGTTCTCTTGCGTCTGTACAAATACCCGTAGCATGATTTTTTTTAATTACTTTATTCGTAGGGCACAAACACAATCGACAATTAAACGAACAAAACCAGAATAAAAAAGGAAGAGAAAAGAAATGAGAATAACTGAACTCTATTTGTAAACGTGATATACTCCGAAAGAGACACAAGAAACTTTCAACGAACAAAATGTATTCCTCACTATAAATTATATACACGGTATTATTGATGAATTGTTTTTTTTTTTTTTTCCAATTTGTACCATAACACAAACACCTTATTTATACGATACTTCGATTATCATCATTCTGCAGTTTTCGTCATTGACTACCAGACTTTGTTACTAACATTTTTCTTCTACATTATTAATACTACGTGTGTATAAAGAAGAAAACTAATATCTATATGCGTTTATTGTACATATATGATGTGATTTTTTTTTTACTTTATTTTATTTCATTTCATTTTATTTTTTGTTATATATAAATACCAAAGTGTGCGGGTCGCGATAATAAAAAAAAAATAATCATATTAATAATAAAAAAAAAGTAATGATAATATTACTCGTAATAATAATCATACCAATAGTAATATTATCACTAATGATAATCATAGTTAATAATAATCATCATCGTAATAATAAAATTAATAATAATCGTAACAGTAACGCTAACAATAATAATAATGATAATAATAATAATTGTATTTATAATCGAAAACCAACAAAAATGACGATGACAATGGTAGCGATAGCGAGATATAGCGATATTGATCGTGTTCGTGATTATGATATAATGACGACGGTAATGTTAGATGAATTGAACGCACTTGAATAATAAATGAGAAAAATAATGAAAGCAAAAAAACCCTATTTAATTGTCTCTAAAATTGTAAATACGTCGTTGACCATATTTTAATTCACAGAAACAACTACAATTAATGAGATGTACTGCATATTAATTATTGTTATTATAATATAAAAATAAGAAGAGCAAGAAATAATGCGAACAATTTGTGTATCTTGTATAACAAATAATGATGATAATATACAATAATCGATACTGGAATTATCCGTCTATCATTTCCGTCATATCGATCATCAATAGTTCCGGTGGTTTTCATTCACTGGTAAGAGCTTCGAGGATAATCTAGGCGTACCGTTGCTGGCGCGTTAAAATTTTTTTTCGTACTCGCATATGCCTGACAACAAAATTGCGATCAGGAAATATTTAACTTACTGCAAGAAAATAAACTTCACATAGTTCTCCGGAGTTTAGATCAGAAATTGAACGCATTTTTATGATCCCAACCTAAAGAATTTATGGTGCATAGCTTTTTCAAAAACTATACGTTTTTTTATAGGAGCCTTAAATATTTCTCAAACTCCGAGATGGAAATTTAGATTTTTTTTTCAAGATTTCCTCGCGCTATTTCCATGCATTTTAATCTCGAAAATTCGTATCTGCCAACCAAATAATTCTATCTATAAAATTGATCGATCAATTTGTTGATTTAAAAAATAGGAAATCATAACGATATCTCTATGGGATTTATTACTAGCCTGGTTTAACCGACGCTAAGGTGTTCGGTACGGATTCATTACGTAGGCAGCAGCCGAAGCGACAACATCAAGAGCTGCGTCGTTCCCAGCACGCCATCATGGAAAAAATAGAAAAATAGAAGCGAGAGAGACACGGATACATCGGGCTAACGACAATCCCAGGTATTAATTCGCAGTTGCTGCTGCGCCACAGTTCTCTGTTCCTTTAAAATATTTTCCATCGGCTTTTTCAAAGCGTCAAAATTAAAAATCAGACAATTCTTTCGCGTGTCCGGTGCAGTTTCCAGTTTTTATTGAATAATAGCTCGGGAAGAAGTGTGTTTGATCTACGCGTTTTTGATTATAAGCGTTAGAAAATTTTGTGAACTCCGTGACTCCGACATATCTTCGTCGTTGCGGTGATGAGCGGTGTTGTTGGCGTCTTGTTTTGATAGTCCTGTTCCGTCTTCCATCCGACTCGTGCAATTTACGACGAAGGTAATGGACTTTAAACACTTTTAGAAATCGTTGTCTAGAAAAATGAGGATTTTTTTAAAAAAAGAACAAAATCTTTGATCATTCGCAATTTTATTTTGAACTGTACAAATATCTTGTCGGGATTTTTGATAACTAATCCCAATTATTTACACATTTAATTATTTCTGTACTCGTATATTCTTTGGACGATATTCTGATTGTGAGTTAAAAATAGTTGAAACTTTACGATTCCTTTTGTCTAACAAATTGGGGAAGATAATCTTCGGGATTTTCATTTGGGAACAAATTTATTCTTTTATGTACAAATTCGGAAATATAATTCTGGTTCAGTTCTACAATTTCACGTGATTTTTTACACGATATTTTCGTATTTCAGATTTACCTTTGACGGTCATCAGAGCTGCCCAGTTCTTCGCAGTGCTGTTCAACTTTAAACTAGGATGCGTTGTGCTGCAGTTGTGGAGGAGCATCCAACAAGTCGTCAACAGGTAGAGAACAATTATTTATGCGTATTCGTTGACTTTGAGGAAATAAAAAAGCAGTCGGTTCGATTTGAATTACTGACGTTGAGATGCATCGAACTTTATCGTTCTAAAACGTGACGAATCAAGGATATCTCGATAGGATTTATTGCTAGATCAATTCAATCGACGTCCTTCGTGTTCGTTACGCATTTTTACGCGGGAACAGCGCGCTGGAATAATTAGAACGACGAATACTCTACCTTTTGCCTCGAGAAAACGCCAACCCTATAGCCTCAGATATTTTTCAAAATCTTAGACGAGAAAGAGGAGTTTATTTTAAAGAGTTTCCCACGCTATTTTCTAATTAATTTGTATTTCAGGAATCCAAATCTGCAAATCAAATAATTATAGATTCAGAATTGAACTAGTTATCGCGAACTCAATCAATCAATTAGATAATTGGTATGCTTTCGACGCTTGTAAATTAGAGTGTTCATTCATTCGTTCATTCATTTCGTCATTGAGTTATTAATCTATTTATTTATTAATTGAATTACATATTTATACATGATTTCTATATACTATAATCTCACGCGCTGCCTAGATACAGAGAAAAACGTGATAGCAGGTTACATAGTTCTAGATTTCATATTCCAGCGGGCTGCTTCGCGCGCTCTAGATCTCGTTCGTAGTCCTACCGCTCCGCGGCGTACCGCCTCGCGTCCTGTGCTCGCACCACGTTTGGGTTTCTCGCACCGAACGGAGTACGTGTAATTCCTTAGGCAAATCCACTCTCCGCACATTTCGCTGGCTGGCTCCAGCTCATCGATAAAACGGGAATCTGCGTCGCTCATTCCAATACCCAATTTTTACACGTGCGTCAGGCACATTGGCAGCCGGCACGCTCAGGAATTTAAACATAATTTATGGCTTTTTAATAGACAACGAGGTGTGAAATTCCTTACCCAATGTTTTTTTTTCGCGCCGCTATTGTCAGCAGGTGTCAGACGAGCTGTCATCACCTGATAATAGATCTTGTTCACACCTCGTTAATTGACCCTTTGATCCACCTGATCGGCGGCATCCCTTTGCGGTATTTCTGCGAATTCTATGCAACCGTTTAAGAAAGTATATATACGTCAAAGCTCAGTAGTTAAATGGTTCAGAGTATACCCAACGAGTTCAATTCTGGTCCCTTTGGCCGTATCCAAGCATAGGCTTCTGATGCAGAATCAGAGTCTCCGGGTGTACATGAGTAAAAAATATCCAAATAAATTTTCTTTTTGTACATTGCGTTGTTATGCATTGCGTAAGGGTGACTGACAAATTAATCGTTCATTTTCGAACTCATGATAGTTAACACAACTTTTTGTTTCGAAATTATTAATATTTGAATTACGTCTTTGTATTAAAATGATTTCGATGCTTCTCAATTTATTTGTTCATTTATCTATTCATTCGGTTATTTAGTAATTCATCTATTTATTTGTTAATTGCATCATTGATTCATGCATGATTTCTATAAAATCACATGTCAAGCTATCGTCTCGTCTATGATTGCAGACTGTTCTAGTAGTTCAACTATTAATTATTTCTATTAGTATTTTGAACTATTTGATAATTTAATAGTATCTCGGTTGCATTCATTTATTTATTTATTTATTTATTCATTCAGTTGGTCATATATTCATTCATTTATTGAATTATAATTTCATACGTGATGCATGCCTGCGTGTATACTCTCAATGTGAAGCTATCGTCTCGTCTATGATTGCAGACTGTTCTAGTAATTCAACTATTAATTATTTCTATTAGTATTTTGAACTATTTGATAATTTATTAGTGCCTCGGTTGCATTCAATCGTTTATTTATTTATTCATTTATTCTTTTATTCATTTATTCATTCATCTATTTATTTAATTATCGAACCCTCCTGATATAATTAATAAGACACGCCAATAAGGCAAGACAATAATTTATTATCATATATAACTTGGTACAATTTAATATAATTCGAACGTCTTATACTTATATACCGAGTCATACAATAATTAAAACATCAAATTACATGGTACGTCATAGAGTAATGTCATGTATCGCATTAACTAATTATTTATTTGTTATTTGTGTTACAGGTCGCAGTTCCTCCAACGTCGTTGCCAGACTCCCCCTGTTCATCGGGGGGAGTCCACTGACCCGTCCCCTGGGACAGCGCGGCCTCCCACCGCCCCCGGGGTCCCAGGGGACCCAGCCCCGAGGACATGTCTTCGGGGATGCGGTATCCCCGCTGGAGGGGATGCCATATCCCGAGGGACATGTCCTCGGGACTGGTCTTCGGGGACGCAAGTTCCCCCAGGGACACGTCCCCGGAGATGCGGTATCCCCGCTGGAGGGGATACCGTGTCTTTGGGGGCGTGGCCTTGGGGGAATACGCGTCCTCGAAAATCCCGGGAAAAGGAGGCCTCAAGCGGACACTCGTTTTCTTGATTTCTCTAGAGAAACGAAAAACAAAGTGTCCGCTTGAGGCCTCCTTTTCCCGGGATTTTCGAGGACGCGTATTCCCCCAAGGCCACGCCCCCAAAGACACGGTATCCCCTCCAGCGGGGATACCGCATCTCCGGGGACGTGTCCCTGGGGGAACTTGCGTCCCCGAAGACCAGTCCCGAGGACATGTCCCTCGGGATATGGCATCCCCTCCAGCGGGGATACCGCATCCCCGAAGACATGTCCTCGGGGCTGGGTCCCCTGGGACCCCGGGGGCGGTGGGAGGCCGCGCAGTCCCAGGGGACGGGTCCCTGGACTCCCCCTGATGAACAGGGGGAGTCCAGGGGGTCATAACTGCGGTGGCAGCATCACTGAGTACCTGAAACACAAGGAAAACTAATTAATAATGAGATACATATAAGAATATATTATTACCAATATTATATTCCATGTAGATATATTAATTATATATTATATTATATTATATTAAATATCAATATATTAATTGTATGTTATATTGTATTCTATGTTGATATATTATTATATGTTATATTATATTATATGTTGATATATTGCTGCCAATGTGTTGTTATAATATATTGCATTGAATATATTCTAATGATATATTTTTTATAATCACCTGTAAACGAATTGTGCGATGCTATGTAAGTCTTGTCCTCCGTGGTTGGAAGTTGAATAAGTACTGCGATGAAAGAGGCACCGTAATGACGAATTAAGAGCCTGAAAAAAATGTCATATAAGAAATAATGTGAAATTGTAAAGCTGAATTTAAAATATATGAATAAATTTGTTCAAAATATAAGAGCGGATATTATTTCTAAACCTATGATGAATTCCCAAATCCTACGAAAGACGAATTCAAGCGTTTGAACTATCAATACATTCGTTAATCTATTTATTTATTCAACTAATTAAATAATGAAAAATGCACTCGAAATACTAACAAATTAATCAACAGTTGAGAATACTATTATTAATAATTAATTGTTTGATTACTAGAACAGTCTGCAATCATAGACGCAACGATAGCTTCACATGTGATTTTATAGAAATTATGCTTGAATTAATAATTCGATAAATAACTGAATGAATGGATAAATAAATAAATGAACAAATGATTGAACACGTAAATTTAGAAGCATCGTAATCATGAGAATCATTGATTATTATCATCAATTATTTAATTATTCGAATGTCAATTCAATTCTAGTTATACGCTCATTGAATGCATTCTAACTCGAGGAATGCAAGTCTGCGTTCGAACTAACAATTAACTCATTAATCTATTTATTTATTCAACTAATTAAATAATGAAAAATGCTCCCGAAATATTAATAAATTAATCAACAGTTGAAAATACTAATAGCAATTAATAATTGTTTGATTACTAGAACAGTCTGCAATCATAGACGAGACGATAGCTTTACATTGAGAGTATACACGTAGGCATGCATCACGTATGAAATTATAATTCAATAAATAAATAAATAGATGATTAACCGAATGAATAAATAAACATCTAATTAAACACGTAACTTTGGAAGCATCGTAATCATGAAAATTAATAATTATTATGATTAATTATTCGAATGTCAATTCAATTCTAGTTATACGCTCATTGAATGCATTCTGACTCCAGAAATGCAAGTCAGACAAACCGCTTCTGAATTTCATTACAAGTCAACGAATACAAAATAATAATTAGTTCTTACCTGTATGCGAATTTTTCAGCACCACGTTGATATCGTAGTTGAAGGTTGAACTTTGACATCTGTCAAGTACAAATCTGAAATGCAAAAATATTATATCAGAAACAACGTGGAATTGTAATATCGAATCTCGAATAAATAAATAAATTCGTTCATGAAATGGCAATGATATACAATTTTAAATCAAAATCTTGATGAACTACACAGATAATTATGGCGCAGCAGTAACTGCGTACTGATGCTTACCGCAATGTCTCTCTCTCTCCTCTGCAGCTCCTTCTTTTTTCTTCGGCAAGGACTTACGTGTTGTCGCTTCGGCTGTTGCGGCTATACTGCCGTTGCTTCGGAAAGTAAGGATCTGCGTACGAGATGCTCCGGTGACCGAAAACCGAATTACACGTTGGCAATTAACTGTTTAAAAATTACCTGGATGGATTCAGCCTAATTTCAGGATTTCTTCAGGGGTGTCAAGGGCTTCGTTGTTATTTTTCAAATAGTGTCCTGCGATCTGTTTGCACACCCTTATTGCATTTTGTGCGGAAAAAGACGGAATTTCGAAATTCTGGCGTAGTCCAAGAGTTATGGGGTTTGAGAGAAAATATCACAGAGGTAAAAACTTTGTTGAGAGGTAAAGTCTTTGGTGTTTTTTCCCCCGAACAATGTGCAAAGACTATAGTCTTTGGTGTTTTTCACCCTGAAAAATGTGCAAAGACTATAGTCTTTGGTGTTTTTCACCTCGAAAAACGAGCAAAGACTATAGTCTTTGGTGTTTTTTACCCCGAAAAATGAGCAAAGACTATAGTCTTTGGTGTTTTTTACCCCGAAAAATGTGCAAAGACTATAGTCTTTGGTGTTTTTCACCCTGAAAAATGTGCAAAGACTATAGTCTTTGGTGTTTTTCACCTCGAAAAACGAGCAAAGACTATAGTCTTTGGTGTTTTTTACCCCGAAAAATGAGCAAAGACTATAGTCTTTGGTGTTTTTTACCCCGAAAAATGTGCAAAGACTATAGTCTTTGGTGTTTTTCACCCCGAAAAATGTGCAAAGACTATAGTCTTTGGTGTTTTTCACCCCGAAAAATGTGCAAAGACTATAGTCTTTGGTGTTTTTAACCCCGAAAAATTTGCACCTCTCCGGAGCACCTAGTCGTCTGCAATCGAAGGTACGTCATCCCAGATCAATGCCCGATTTTTCCCTGATTTTTTGCAATTTTTTCCGAATTTTCATAGATTTTTTGAATTATTTTCACTTGAGCCGCCCCTGGATGGGTCCGGGCCCTAAAAATCAATCGTCCGCCCCTAAAAAAGTCACGTGACGAGATCACGTGGTATGGTCACGTGACTTCTCTAGGGGCGGACAATCAATTTTCAAGGCCCGCACCCATCCAGGGGCGGCTCAAGTTGAAAATAATTTGAAAAATCCAGAAAAAATCGGAAAAATTCGAAAACAATCAGAACAAAATAAGGAATAAATCTGGTAATTTCCCCCCGAAAAATGTGCAAAGACTATAGTCTTTGGTGTTTTTTACCCCGAAAAATGTGCAAAGACTATAGTCTTTGGTGTTTTTCACCCCGAAAAATGTGCAAAGACTATAGTCTTTGGTGTTTTTCACCCCGAAAAATGTGCAAAGACTATAGTCTTTGGTGTTTTTCACCCCGAAAAATGTGCAAAGACTATAGTCTTTGGTGTTTTTCACCCCGAAAAATGTGCAAAGACTATAGTCTTTGGTGTTTTTCACCCCGAAAAATGTGCAAAGACTATAGCCTTTGGTGTTTTTCACCCCGAAAAATGTGCAAAGACTATAGTCTTTGGTGTTTTTTACCCCGAAAAATGTGCAAAGACTATAGTCTTTGGTGTTTTTTACCCCGAAAAATGTGCAAAGACTATAGTCTTTGGTGTTTTTCACCCCGAAAAATGTGCAAAGACTATAGTCTTTGGTGTTTTTTACCCCGAAAAATGTGCAAAGACTATAGTCTTTGGTGTTTTTCACCCCGAAAAATGTGCAAAGACTATAGTCTTTGGTGTTTTTCACCCCGAAAAATGTGCAAAGACTATAGTCTTTGGTGTTTTTAACCCCGAAAAATTTGCACCTCTCCGGAGCACCTAGTCGTCTGCAATCGAAGGTACGTCATCCCAGATCAATGCCCGATTTTTCCCTGATTTTTTGCAATTTTTTCCGAATTTTCATAGATTTTTTGAATTATTTTCACTTGAGCCGCCCCTGGATGGGTCCGGGCCCTAAAAATCAATCGTCCGCCCCTAAAAAAGTCACGTGACGAGATCACGTGGTATGGTCACGTGACTTCTCTAGGGGCGGACAATCAATTTTCAAGGCCCGCACCCATCCAGGGGCGGCTCAAGTTGAAAATAATTTGAAAAATCCAGAAAAAATCGGAAAAATTCGAAAACAATCAGAACAAAATAAGGAATAAATCTGGTAATTTCCCCCCGAAAAATGTGCAAAGACTATAGTCTTTGGTGTTTTTTACCCCGAAAAATGTGCAAAGACTATAGTCTTTGGTGTTTTTCACCCCGAAAAATGTGCAAAGACTATAGTCTTTGGTGTTTTTCACCCCGAAAAATGTGCAAAGACTATAGTCTTTGGTGTTTTTCACCCCGAAAAATGTGCAAAGACTATAGTCTTTGGTGTTTTTCACCCCGAAAAATGTGCAAAGACTATAGTCTTTGGTGTTTTTCACCCCGAAAAATGTGCAAAGACTATAGTCTTTGGTGTTTTTTACCCCGAAAAATGTGCAAAGACTATAGTCTTTGGTGTTTTTCACCCCGAAAAATGTGCAAAGACTATAGTCTTTGGTGTTTTTCACCCCGAAAAATGTGCAAAGACTATAGTCTTTGGTGTTTTTCACCCCGAAAAATGTGCAAAGAGTATAGTCTTCGGTGTTTTTTACCCCGAAAAATGTGCAAAGACTATAGTCTTTGGTGTTTTTCACCCCGAAAAATGTGCAAAGACTATAGTCTTTGGTGTTTTTCACCCCGAAAAATGTGCAAAGACTATAGTCTTTGGTGTTTTTCACCCCGAAAAATGTGCAAAGACTATAGTCTTTGGTGTTTTTCACCCCGAAAAATGTGCAAAGACTATAGTCTTTGGTGTTTTTCACCCCGAAAAATGTGCAAAGACTATAGTCTTTGGTGTTTTTCACCCCGAAAAATGTGCAAAGACTATAGTCTTTGGTGTTTTTCACCCCGAAAAATGTGCAAAGACTATAGTCTTTGGTGTTTTTCACCCCGAAAAATGTGCAAAGACTATAGTCTTTGGTGTTTTTTACCCCGAAAAATGTGCAAAGACTATAGTCTTTGGTGTTTTTCACCCCGAAAAATGTGCAAAGACTATAGTCTTTGGTGTTTTTCACCCCGAAAAATGTGCAAAGACTATAGTCTTTGGTGTTTTTCACCCCGAAAAATGTGCAAAGAGTATAGTCTTCGGTGTTTTTTACCCCGAAAAATGTGCAAAGACTATAGTCTTTGGTGTTTTTCACCCCGAAAAATGTGCAAAGACTATAGTCTTTGGTGTTTTTCACCCCGAAAAATGTGCAAAGACTATAGTCTTTGGTGTTTTTCACCCCGAAAAATGTGCAAAGACTATAGTCTTTGGTGTTTTTCACCCCGAAAAATGTGCAAAGACTATAGTCTTTGGTGTTTTTAACCCCGAAAAATTTGCACCTCTCCGGAGCACCTAGTCGTCTGCAATCGAAGGTACGTCATCCCAGATCAATGCCCGATTTTTCCCTGATTTTTTGCAATTTTTTCCGAATTTTTATAGATTTTTTGAATTATTTTCACTTGAGCCGCCCCTGGATGGGTCCGGGCCCTAAAAATCAATCGTCCGCCCCTAAAAAAGTCACGTGACGAGATCACGTGGTATGGTCACGTGCCTTCTCTAGGGGCGGACAATCAATTTTCAAGGCCCGCACCCATCCAGGGGCGGCTCAAGTTGAAAATAATTTGAAAAATCCAGAAAAAATCGGAAAAATTCGAAAACAATCAGAACAAAATAAGGAATAAATCTGGTAATTTCCCCCCGAAAAATGTGCAAAGACTATAGTCTTTGGTGTTTTTCACCCCGAAAAATGTGCAAAGAGTATAGTCTTCGGTGTTTTTTACCCCGAAAAATGTGCAAAGACTATAGTCTTTGGTGTTTTTCACCCCGAAAAATGTGCAAAGACTATAGTCTTTGGTGTTTTTCACCCCGAAAAATGTGCAAAGACTATAGTCTTTGGTGTTTTTCACCCCGAAAAATGTGCAAAGACTATAGTCTTTGGTGTTTTTCACCCCGAAAAATGTGCAAAGACTATAGTCTTTGGTGTTTTTAACCCCGAAAAATTTGCACCTCTCCGGAGCACCTAGTCGTCTGCAATCGAAGGTACGTCATCCCAGATCAATGCCCGATTTTTCCCTGATTTTTTGCAATTTTTTCCGTATTTTTATAGATTTTTTGAATTATTTTCACTTGAGCCGCCCCTGGATGGGTCCGGGCCCTAAAAATCAATCGTCCGCCCCTAAAAAAGTCACGTGACGAGATCACGTGGTATGGTCACGTGACTTCTCTAGGGGCGGACAATCAATTTTCAAGGCCCGCACCCATCCAGGGGCGGCTCAAGTTGAAAATAATTTGAAAAATCCAGAAAAAATCGGAAAAATTCGAAAACAATCAGAACAAAATAAGGAATAAATCTGGTAATTTCCCCCCGAAAAATGTGCAAAGACTATAGTCTTTGGTGTTTTTTACCCCGAAAAATGTGCAAAGACTATAGTCTTTGGTGTTTTTCACCCCGAAAAATGTGCAAAGAGTATAGTCTTCGGTGTTTTTTACCCCGAAAAATGTGCAAAGACTATAGTCTTTGGTGTTTTTCACCCCGAAAAATGTGCAAAGACTATAGTCTTTGGTGTTTTTCACCTCGAAAAACGAGCAAAGACTATAGTCTTTGGTGTTTTTCACCCCGAAAAATGTGCAAAGACTATAGTCTTTGGTGTTTTTCACCCCGAAAAATGTGCAAAAACTATAGTCTTTGGTGTTTTTTACCCCGAAAAATGTGCAAAGACTATGGTCTTTGGTGTTTTTCACCCCGAAAAATGTGCAAAGACTATAGTCTTTGGTGTTTTTCACCCCGAAAAATGTGCAAAGACTATAGTCTTTGGTGTTTTTCACCCCGAAAAATGTGCAAAGACTATAGTCTTTGGTGTTTTTCACCTCGAAAAACGAGCAAAGACTATAGTCTTTGGTGTTTTTCACCCCGAAAAATGTGCAAAGACTATAGTCTTTGGTGTTTTTCACCCCGAAAAATGTGCAAAAACTATAGTCTTTGGTGTTTTTTACCCCGAAAAATGTGCAAAGACTATAGTCTTTGGTGTTTTTCACCCCGAAAAATGTGCAAAGAGTATAGTCTTCGGTGTTTTTTACCCCGAAAAATGTGCAAAGACTATAGTCTTTGGTGTTTTTCACCCCGAAAAATGTGCAAAGACTATAGTCTTTGGTGTTTTTCACCTCGAAAAACGAGCAAAGACTATAGTCTTTGGTGTTTTTCACCCCGAAAAATGTGCAAAGACTATAGTCTTTGGTGTTTTTCACCCCGAAAAATGTGCAAAGACTATAGTCTTTGGTGTTTTTCACCCCGAAAAATGTGCAAAGACTATGGTCTTTGGTGTTTTTCACCCCGAAAAATGTGCAAAGACTATAGTCTTTGGTGTTTTTCACCCCGAAAAATGTGCAAAGACTATAGTCTTTGGTGTTTTTCACCCCGAAAAATGTGCAAAGACTATAGTCTTTGGTGTTTTTCACCCCGAAAAATGTGCAAAGACTATAGTCTTTGGTGTTTTTCACCCCGAAAAATGTGCAAAGACTATAGTCTTTGGTGTTTTTCACCCCGAAAAATGTGCAAAGACTATAGTCTTTGGTGTTTTTCACCCCGAAAAATGTGCAAAGACTATAGTCTTTGGTGTTTTTAACCCCGAAAAATGTGCACCTCTCCGGAGCACCTAGTCGTCTGCAATCGAAGGTACGTCATCCCAGATCAATGCCCGATTTTTCCCTGATTTTTTGCAATTTTTTCCGAATTTTTATAGATTTTTTGAATTATTTTTACTTGAGCCGCCCCTGGATGGGTCCGGGCCCTAAAAATCAATCGTCCGCCCCTAAAAAAGTCACGTGACGAGATCACGTGGTATGGTCACGTGACTTCTCTAGGGGCGGACAATCAATTTTCAAGGCCCGCACCCATCCAGGGGCGGCTCAAGTCCAAAATAATTTGAAAAATCCAGAAAAAATCGGAAAAATTCGAAAACAATCAGAACAAAATAAGGAATAAATCTGGTAATTTCCCCCCGAAAAATGTGCAAAGACTATAGTCTTTGGTGTTTTTCACCCCGAAAAATGTGCAAAGACTATAGTCTTTGGTGTTTTTCACCCCGAAAAATGTGCAAAGACTATAGTCTTTGGTGTTTTTTACCCCGAAAAACGAGCAAAGACTATAGTCTTTGGTGTTTTTCACCCCGAAAAATGTGCAAAGACTATAGTCTTTGGTGTTTTCCACCCCGAAAAATGAGCAAAGACTATAGTCTTTGGTGTTTTTCACCCCGAAAAATGTGCAAAGACTATAGTCTTTGGTGTTTTTCACCCCGAAAAATGTGCAAAGACTATAGTCTTTGGTGTTTTCCACCCCGAAAAATGAGCAAAGACTATAGTCTTTGGTGTTTTTCACCCCGAAAAATGTGCAAAGACTATAGTCTTTGGTGTTTTTCACCCCGAAAAATGTGCAAAGACTATAGTCTTTGGTGTTTTTCACCCCGAAAAATGTGCAAAGACTATAGTCTTTGGTGTTTTTCACCGCGAAAAATGAGCAAAGACTATAGTCTTTGGTGTTTTTCGCCTCGAAAAATGAGCAAAGACTATAGTCTTTGGTGTTTTTTACCCTAAAAAATGTGCAAAGACTATAGTCTTTGGTGTTTTTCCCCCCGAAAAATGTGCAAAGACCATAGTCTTTGGTGTTTTTTATCCCGAATAATGTGCAAAGAGTATAGTCTTTGGTGTTTTTCACCCCGAAAAATGTGCAAAGACTATAGTCTTTGGTGTTTTTCCCCCCGAAAAATGTGCAAAGACTATAGTCTTTGGTGTTTTTCACCTCGAAAAACGAGCAAAGACTATAGTCTTTGGTGTTTTTCACCCCGAAAAATGTGCAAAGACTATAGTCTTTGGTGTTTTTCACCGCGAAAAATGAGCAAAGACTATAGTCTTTGGTGTTTTTCACCTCGAAAAATGAGCAAAGACTATAGTCTTTGGTGTTTTTCACCCCGAAAAATGTGCAAAGACTATAGTCTTTGGTGTTTTTCGCCTCGAAAAATGAGCAAAGACTATAGTCTTTGGTGTTTTTCACCGCGAAAAATGAGCAAAGACTATAGTCTTTGGTGTTTTTCCCCCCGAAAAGTGTGCAAAGACTATAGTCTTTGGTGTTTTTCACCTCGAAAAATGAGCAAAGACTATAGTCTTTGGTGTTTTTCACCTCGAAAAATGAGCAAAGACTATAGTCTTTGGTGTTTTTCCCCCCGAAAAATGTGCAAAGACTATAGTCTTTGGTGTTTTTCCCCCCGAAAAATGTGCAAAGACTATAGTCTTTGGTGTTTTTCACCTCGAAAAATGAGCAAAGACTATAGTCTTTGCTGTTTTTCACCTCGAAAAACGAGCAAAGACTATAGTCTTTGGTGTCTTTCACCTCGAAAAATGAGCAAAGACTATAGTCTTTGGTGTATTTTACCCCGAAAAATGTGCAAAGATTATAGTCTTTGGTGTTTTTCACCTCGAAAAATGAGCAAAGACTATAGTCTTTGGTGTTTTTCCCCCCGAAAAATGTGCAAAGACTATAGTCTTTGGTGTTTTTCACCTCGAAAAACGTGCAAAGACTATAGTCTATAGTTTTCAGAGGGACCGACCTATTCTCACAATCATGTGAAACCCTGTCTCTTGTATCGTAACAAGTTCAGGGGTTGATATCAAATTTAATGATACGAATCCTATCAACGTTCAAATTTCATTCGTAAATTTCAAAGTATATCGATGCGAATTTAAAAAGTATATTGTTACTGTGAAAGCATCATAAAATAATTAAGATTCATTACGACGAATTTCTCTCCGCAGGAGTTCTTTTGTATTGTGTAATAGCTCTAATGACGTATGTATGACGACGTACGTGTGTAACAACGTTTTATTTATATCTTGTGTACATACATTTGACAGCAAAAGTTGCGACACATAACGTACGTCGTCGTTGAGATAAACCCCCTATCTTTTCCCGACGTTCAATTGTAACAAAACCCTGAATATTACTGTACGTGATTTCAAATAATCATTTAGTGCACCAAATCCGTGCCTTTCAGAGATGCAGATAAAAAATAAACTCGCTCTAGTTACCGGTGGGGCTAATGGAATGGGATTTTCATACGCCAGAGAACTCTTAAGAAATGGAGCTAGCGTAAGTTCAACAAAAAAAAAAACTAAGATCGGATTTCTACTGTTATATCTAAACAATTCAAATTCGAACAATTTATCGAGGATATAATTTTCAAGACGATGTTCTCACTCTTGCGACATTTTTCTCTTCTCGTTTACACCAACACATTTTAGCATGTGGCAATTCTCGATCTGATCAATTCCACTGGTCAAGAAGCGGTGAATAAATTAAACGCGGAGTTCGGTAAAAGGCGAGCAATTTTCATAGCCTGCGATGTTTCAAAACCCCAAGAACTTGAAGGTAAATTAATGTAATATCAATACATGAGCATGAAAGACGAAGAAAAACATTTGACAATAATATTTCACAAGATATTTAATTCTCATTTTATCCTGATACATTACAAAGCCGGATTTGCGAGAACTGTCCAAGAGTTTGGAGGTCTGGAAATCATAATCAACAATGCTGGAATAATGGACGATTCGCGTTGGGAACTTATGATCAATGTTAATGTGGTAAATACTAATTAGAGCGCATACCTCTGAACTCGTCAAACTTCAGCCAACCGATCGATACGATGCTAGAATATTATTTTTTTCTAGAACGCCGTGGTGCGTGGAACACTTTTGGGTATGCAGTACATGGGAAAAGACAGAGGTGGTAAAGGAGGAGTAATCGTAAACATTGCCGCGATTCCAGGCGCTCTGCCTACCGCTGAATGTTTTCCAGTTTACACCGGTACAAAACATGGGATTATAGGACTGACCACGGCGTTTGCGGTAAGACAAAATATTCTAATCAAATCGAAGAGTTCACATTTAACGTTCTTCTTTCTTTCATTTCTATTATTCAGATGCCATACCATTACGAGAAAACAGGAGTGAGAATGCTGATCATGTGTCCCGGTATGACAAAAACGGACTTGATATCAAAGGTTCCTGAAAAATTGTCAAATTCATCCATGAGTCCGGAAGATTACAAAGAAGCTTTGAAAAAATTTCCTTCACAAACGTAATTACTTTTGATACTTTTCAAAATAACTGAAAATTTTAATTTACCGTCGTCGAAATAATCCGCCACAATTTTTTTTCTGTTTTCTGTAATTCAGTAACTGTATACATCGTATGAAATTCAAATAATCTTTTCATTTGTACTCAGAGTGGACAGCGTCGCACATGGAATGATGCATATAATTAGATCTGCAAAGAATGGCAGCATATGGATCGCAGAGGGCGGAGAGCCAGTTTATCAGATTCTAATTCCCGATCGTCTTGTGACAAAAGTTTAGACATTGTAAAAAATCATTATTGAATTTAGGAGAATAACTGGCTTGGATTAAAGAGAATTTGAATGTACAGTTTTAGATTTTAAATGAAAAATAATTTTTATAATTAACTTCTGTTAACTTTTATTTGTGGTTTATGATTCATAAAAGTAATTAGCTACAAGGAGGAAGCTTACAGTTGAAAAAAATAAATTAACTTTCAGAGATTTAACGATGGATTATTATTTCATTTCATTTCATTTCGTTTCGTTTCGTTTCGTTTCATTATTCAGTATCGGGAATCACAATATCCACTGTACAAAACCAAAACATTCATTGTCAGAACACTGCATTAATGGATGAACTTAAAAATATGTTTGTTTTATTCTATTTTTTGTTTCCATGTTTCTCTCTTCTCGATATTCAAAGATTGGGTTTTTTTTTTGTTTTATTATTATGTATCGAAAAATCTAAGCATCTAGAGAAATAAGATGCTCCTTCAAAATTATTGAGAGCCATGTACAAAAATAACAGCCGATTAGAGTTTCTTTCGATGGTCGTAAAGATTTCATTTCATCATTCGTGTGTTCGGCTTACTCTTCCATAATTCGCGTGCCATGAATTATGCCAAATATAATTATATACCTTAAGAAAATCACTCGCAAAACTACCTATTATCATCGTGATCTCTTCTGAACCAGGTATTCGCGAATGATTTATTTTTTTGTTTAAAAGTTAAGCGAGCGATTCTCAAAAAATATTAATTCTACCCGCAGTCTCGATGATACAAAAAATCACTGATAATTACAATATTAATATAATAAAATTAAAAGAAATTTATTTTCAATCTAGTACTCACGGTCATTTTAAAATAAATTAAACTGCATTTGCTAACACCTCTAACCACCCCTTCTGAACTGGGATGCGCCGCTCGATTTAATTACGTATTTATAAATGATGATTATTTTATTTTTATCGTCTCACTACCGATGGCCCACACAATATAAACGTAAATTTACATTCACATCAATATAGATTTATATCCAAGATGCTGCCGACGAGATACGATGTTGTACGAACCATAAACTATGAACTTTACAAGGCTAGAACAATATCAGTTTTCACAATCCATGATTAGAAAAATTTATTTTTAATTATTCCTCAAAAACAGCATGCATAAAAAAAAAAATCCTCAATTATTTATTCATTTCCACATACATATCCGTATAATATTTATAAATGACATAGGTATAATTTTCTTTGCTACAAGACAACGATGAGTCTTCGTGTCAATAATTTGACTTGAATAAAGTACGGTCGAATGAAAATCAAAAGTAAGTCTTCTGATCTAGCCATATTAAATTCATAGAATATGTAATACGAAACACCTATATTATATACATGTATACAATGTACAAATTAGTCCTTTGTCGCAGCTCAATTTCTACCGGTGATGAAAAAAAACACGAAAAAAAAAAAACAAACACCAGGGAAAATAAAAATAAAATCAAACAATTTCTGCGACACCAAAGTATAGCAACTTGCATTACGCATGTATAGTGCACGACAGGCTTACATTTATACCTTACGAGCTCCTTCGCGTAAATATAAATTTTATTTATAATTCACTAGTTTTCTTTACGTTATTCAAGAATTTCAAAGTTTTCACATTTCACGTGGTCTTTGAGAACACCTTAAATTTTCCTCCCTTGTCATATTATTAATTTAATTTAATTTAATTCAATTCAATTCAATTCAATTCAATTCTTTGTATTTCGTATTTGTATGTTTTTTCTTTTTGTTCGTATGCGTTTTTTTTAATTCTTTTCTTTCACTTATACTTTGTAACGCTTTAGTCATAACCGAGAGGAGAAAAAAAAAGTGTAAATAAAATAAAGTTAATTTGAATGTACATTTTGGAAACAAAGATAAAAAATCAATTTTGTGAAGAAGAAATTAAAAAAAAATTGAACAAAAAATAACATTAATTCCGTTAATTCAAGGGAGGGAAACCAAACAAAATGTCTGCTTAAACCTAATCAAGTTACGCACGTAAATTATTATTATCTATACCACTGTTCGGAAATCATAGATACGTGAATCCTTGAGACTTCGTAGTTTCGTATGTTATGTGTAGTTGACGTTACATTATACTATATTATTTATTATTATTATTATTATTATTATTGTTGTTGTTGTTTTTGTGGTTGTTATTATTATTATCATCATTCCATATTTTTTTTCATTCATTATAATTATTATTTTTATTATCTTGTATTTTATTTTTTTTTCTCCTTCTGTAAACGTTATTAAAACCCCATCGAGTTTTACGTGCAATAAAATATTCCGTCGCTTCCGTCGTGCGGATACAAACCAACTATACCAAAGAATGTCCAGCATTAGACCACCATCGTTATTGTTACCCATTCCATATTTTTCATAATATTAAGTTGCTTGATCAAAAACTGGAGTTGCGAAGCCTCTTACTTTTTCCCTTGATCTTTTACACATTGTTATCTATCATCCTTCTTTTTCGTTTCGTTTTGTCTTTACTTACATACAAACAATCTTAATTCCAACTTGTTTTTATTAATTAATTATTTTTTTTTTCTTTTATTTTTTCGTTTTCGTTTTTATTGACCATTTAAAATCACTCAGGATAATCAATCGAAGTTACTCAATCCACTTTTGCGAAGTAACCATCAATCGGTCACTTTGCATAATCAGAATAGAAAATATATAAACATATATTTTTTTTTCATCTCGTTTTCTTTCTCTAATTTTGTTTTATGATTTCTTAGTGTTATGTTTCTTTTCTTTGTTTTCAACTGGCAGAATTAAAGTATCTAACTAATAATTGTCAATCAATATGATTAATATCTGATAGAAATTTTTTCTTTGCTTCTCTTTGTTTTGGTGTGGGCGAATTTTAACATCTCTTTGCTCAGGTTCGATTCCATCGAAATATCGATCGGTCGTTTGCTGTTCAAATGATGAGAACCAGAAAATGAAATCATCTCAACAACGCTAACTGATAACGCTGTTGGAGAAAGGAAAAAGAGAAAAAAAAAAGAAAAAAATTCGAATGCCTTGAAAAATGGTCGATTCCTAACAGACATATAAAACATTTGTATTAATTTTAGGTCTCAGACTTTGAAGAGGTTATACATAATTATTGTGTATAGTCCTCTATGGATAGTCGTTACTATACACTAAAATATTAATTAGGTAAATCTGATTCCTTACATCCTGAAAGTTTTTGTTTTTTGCCAGAACTCGATTCTTATAGTTTATAATCGCAGCAATTATTGTAAAAATCTTACTTACTAGAAAATACTTATAACAGCGCGTCTGATGGTCATAAGTTTATTTATGCCGTTCCTGTAACGACACTGTTTTGAGAAGAAACCGTCGATTGATTAGGTTGGTTGTTCGGACGACTCTGATTGTGGTTTGTTATAACTTTTTGTTGTTGCTGCTGTTGCTGCTGCGGCTGTTGTTGCTGCTGTTGCTGTTGTTGATTGTTACTTGGCTGGCGATTTCCTCCTCTGCTTCCACCCCTGTATCCTCCGCGGTACCCGTTGTTTCCACGATACATACCACCACCCATTCCACGATTGTAATAACCACGTCCACGGAACCCGCCGCGCCTCGTCGAAGCGACACCAAAAGTTTCAGAATTTAATTTACGCTCCGTTCGCCAATCTGTGCGTTGGGATCTTCTGCATGAAAGACAATTTTGTTGATGGAAAGGAACGAAACCATATTCTTGTGTTACGTGATAAATTAATAATTTGCTTATTTTCCATTTTCAAGTCGTCGAATACTGTAGATTCAGTGTTTATGCAACACTTCACATTACAGTGCACGATATAAGCACAAATATCGTGAAGTTGCATAATATTTTAATCTAGTATGAAATTCACATTTATCGCTTCAATTGATATGAAGTGAATCCGGCACTTTTCATACATATGTATCTCATTCGTTCTTTTTAACTCACAATGAAAAGTAAAAAACAAAAACAAAAATAAAACCACACAGGATCAGTATCATGTCACAGCAATGAACTCAACTCACCCTTTACTCCTCTCGACAGCTTCGCAACTGATGTTGTCGAAGAAAGACTTTGACTTATCGTAGTGTACCACGTCAGTTTCTTCTTCAGGCTCTCCCTCACCTGCCCCAGTTTCATTACCACTGTCATCCTTCTTCTCATTGTCCGTACCGTTGTCGATTTTGGTTTTAGCCAGTTGGGATCTGAGATTTTTTTTCAAATCATAATTAGTTACTGAAAACTTTTCAACACTTGGAAAAGTGAGAACGTACTAATAATTGTTCACAGTCACACACCTTATGCCCTCGAATTCTGTATTAGCCTGTTCAAAGTCGTAGTCATTTTCAAACTTCAAAGTATTTTTGGGCTTGTTGTTTATGCTTCCTGGTTGGACCGGCCTGAAGTTACCAGCTCCGCGTCCTCTTCCTCGTCCACGAATATTACCCCTGGCGACCCAACCACCACGATTACCACGAGCCGCCTGCGGGTGCCCTGCAGCGTTATGATTTTGACCCTGAGGGTGGCCTTGTCCTTGCAACTGGTTCGCATCTTGCTTATCGCGATTATCACGCTTCCCATCACTGTACTGCGACATCCCACTACCTGTTCGCCCGCTGCCATGACTAAACAATTTTACTATGTAAGCTCTAGGTGTACAATTATAAAGAAAAAAAAAAAAAAATTCGCTATTTAAACTTCAACGAACCTCTCACGATCGCGATAAGGTGGTTGTATGGTTCTGGCATTGGGTTTGTCGTTGACAGATTTATGGGCATTGGCGTTGCTTGATCGCTGTTGTTGATGTCCGATTTGGGTACCCTGATCCATGGTGGGGCTTTTCCTAGTCATCAAGGAAGAAGTAGGGGTAGTGGAGCGAGAGCCTCCGCTAATTAAGTCTAAAACACCTAGAATAAAGAATGAATAATTTTTTGGTCGTGAAATTTGGAGTTCTCTTAGTTCGGCATTATAAACGCTCACAGCTCTTAGGCTTGGACAAAAAACAAAACAATTGTCCTAGTCAAAGGCAGGTGGATGCGAAGATATAGCCAGAGTGAATTTATACACATATCAGTTCGAGAGGTTGTTAATGAAGTGAGTAACTCATTTGTCGACGAAAACTTTCCATCGATCCAGTATGGTGACAATAAACCTTTTAAAAATCATCTCACTGTATCACTTATGAATTCCAACAATTACGGACTGTACAAAGTAAAAAGATATTATCAGATTTTTTCAAACTCAAATTCCAAGACAACCGCGAGTTGGATGAGAGCACAAAATAGCAACAAATGTTATGTGAAAACGATTAGATTGCGTCTTGCCCTGTTGAAGCATATTTCTTAGTCCGAACAGTAGATATCTTCCAGTACCCAAAAATGACGTATCATCTTCAATGGAATTATTAAGTATTATTCCTGGTCCGTAACTAATAAATAAAGAGGAATGGCGATTGCTGTATGATTGCGCAGCACCGCAACGGTTAGTAAGTTATCGAAGAGACAAAATGGTAAACTGTATGAAGTGAAGAGAGCGAAAGAAGATTACAAACTTTAGAATGTCAATGCATTTTCTTCCAAGAACAACCAATGGTGAATTTCTATACATTCATGCTTTCTTTTCAAATAAGAATCAATTCAAATGATGCAGGTAGGTAATAACACGCAGAAGCCCGATAAATTAGGGGATCGTTGATTAAATAACCCATGCAAAACTTTTAGCAGAAAAAAGGAATTGTAGTAATTGGACTTTTTCCGAAACGAACATGAACTGGTTTTGCTATCTCTATACTGTCGGTGCTTTTTTTCTGCATTTAACTTTGCCCATAAGACAGATTAATTGTGGTAAACACGGCAATTCAACATCTGATCACTAACACTTATGACTCTGGCAGAGAACTACAGGTTGAAGTAAGATGAGAAGTTATAATCAAAAAAGCATAGCGAAAGAGAGGTAAGCAAGGTCTAGGTAAGCTAATAGGTAAACTGCTGATCCAGAAGCGGTTAGAGGCAAGGTAAAATATAAAGGTAAGCAAATAGCATTGGTATAAAATAGAACAGAGCAGGATGAGATGGCATTACCAATAAGCAGCAGACATGCGCCTTTAGGAAGATCATAGCAAAAACAGTTTACCATCTTCCAAAGATTGGTCTTTTTGAATTTGATCAACGTTGCCCGGTGCTATCGAGATTGGGGTCGAGATGAGCACGTTGGGTGATTCGGTGGAGCCCAGGCCCAACTCACTTGGTTGTTTGTTCATAGCGACTCGAGGATCCCTGGCAGCTGCAGGAAGACCCATTACCGGACCCATACCGCCCATTGGGCCCATTCCTCCCATTGCGTATCCACCTCCGTACTGCCCTCCCATGGGTCCCATCTGACCCATCATCGGATGATTGAAACCTGGCTGCGGCTGATATGGCGGCTGACCCAGGTTAGGCTGAACTGTCATCTGAAAATCGGTAAATTTCAATTGGTGGAAATCACATATTGAAAATGCGTTTGTGTAACAAGCTGCCTCATATTCTCAGATTTCGAAGACTAAGAGAAAAAATTTTCACTTGCTAAATATTTTGCTGTTCATTTCCTCGTGGCATTGAGACATTGCACTAAGCTTATGTGACATATTAGGGACCATTTGGATGGAGTAAGTAATCCAAAATACTGTACTACTGTATTGTGCTTAATTTTGGGCTTGTCAAGTCTCGGCAATAACATTTGGATAAACATTTTCTACCTGGACAATGGCTGGATCGTTTGGAATAGTGCTGACATTGTTGACGACCCTGATATCCTTGATATCTGATCCTCTGAACAGAATATACTCGTACACCTGGTTTTGAGGTGCAACTGGAAACTGCGTCTCACGATCTTCCGTGCCAAAGGAACGAACTGCAATACATCAAAATTATGTAAAAATGTAAAGAAAAATAAATAAAAAAATCAAATGAAAATGAGCCTTGTGGAAGGCAATAAAATCTTCTGCAAGAAAGAGTTTTGTAAGAGAATTATTTATTATGTCCAATGAATAAATACATAGATTCTTTGCATACTTGCATTGAAAATTAATTATTTTATGATGAACTATTAATGGAATAACATTCACTATGAACTGAGGCCAAAAGATTAGTTGGGCGGATATAAATTTGAAATTCAAACGTTCTTATTGTTAGTCGAAAACGACAGAATTGAGCAGAGAAAAAAAAAAAACGCAAATATTGTTCCTTGGTCCAACTAACACCAACAGCAACATTGAAAAATTCACAACAACTGGTTTGAAGGTGATACACATTCTGGGAAGGATGAAAAAAAATAGAGCACAGTTATATGATGAGATGACGACCAGATTGTAAATCAGATTAATGGGGTTGTTATTGTTGTGCAATAATAAGCCTTAGTATAACAACATCTGTAAGTTTTATAAAATGTTATAAAACAAATGTAAAAGAGGGCGAATGGTACGATTATGAAAAATACAGCAGAGTGGGAGAGGGAGAGAGAAATGGAGAAAAAGAGAGGAAGCCACGGATGAGTTTCTACGATCGTGAACTTTGATGACCCCGATTGTTTTGCAAATTTTTAGGCAAATATAACGAAATAGAGCTGTCAAAATGAATTAAATAAGCCGGCGTCTACCGGGGAACGGAGGGGACGAAATTCATAGGTAAGCTAGTATCGCTAAAGTGAGTATGACGAAGTTAAAAAGAAGAAAATTATTCTAGACGCTATGAAATCGGATTATAAATCAGAGCAAACAAAGCTGGTGAAAAAAGGAGTCCATCTTACCGTTGGCTAAGGCGATCGTGCATTCCTGGGGATCAACGGTAAATAATCGGCCTTCATAACGAATATCTGCTTTCGATATTAAGCTGATCTTGGAACCAAGTTCCGGCATTCCGGCACTCATCTTGAACCTTTTATCTCTGACTAAAGATTGCTATGATGTTTTCAGATCCCTGATACCTTCCGCATCTATCGCCATAAACGAACTGTACAACGCTACGCATCGACGATGCCCAACTTCTCCGAAACTCTTCTGCGGCGCCAGCTGACACCGATTAGCGATGCCCGATGGCGGATGGCCGACGAAATACGAAGGAGACCCAGTTTGGCCACACGCGGGAATTCAAATCACCAGGGCTTACGCGTCCTTAACAGTTCTTTGGATCCTCGATAAAAACCGTAGAGTTGGTACGATCGCGTGTTAATGACGTCGTAAATCGTTTCAATGTACTAATCTAGTATCGCAACTAAAAAGTATCCTCGTCCGAAAAGATTAGGTACTGAAAATTTGTTAATTTGAACGCATTTATTTTTAGACATTTTTTTACACCGCACGTAGAGCTATAAATATTCGTTCATTATTAAGGGAAGGACTCTCGACTCTTGTCCTTTGCAGTCTGCACCTCTAGCCAACATGGCGGCATCGCTGGGAAGGGTCTGCGGTTCGGGTCTTTTAAAAGCCAATAATGGTTCACTGTTTAATCAAGTAGGTAAATTTTGTCACGAGATATTGAACCCAACAGTATATATTTTAATTCCGCGACCTCGTAAGCTCAGTTTTTAAAATGATAAGGTGTCACAGTCAACAATTCCTCTGACTGTCTCTCTGATTGATCATTCTTTCCCTGGAACCGTCAGATATTACTTTACTATTACATGGTTCTTTCAATCCAATTATAGTTCACATGCGGTGAACTGTCACCGTATAAACGTGTCCGTTTTCTCTGGTCCAGTTAAGCCCTGCAAACGCACTAGTTCTCACATATAAATGATTTTCATCATATGTTATGTAATAGCAATATGTACCATTATTTGAAACTTCTAAAAATCTCACTGCTAAAGTTTACCTATTTTATCAATTCAGGTTAACAGCTTCTCCACTGTCAGAGATTGGTCCAAGACTCGCAAAACGGTATGTGTTTGACTATTCGTTAGAAACCACCAACGGATACCAATGTCCTACGTCCCATCTTGTCCTATCCCAACTTAAAAGGCTCCATCAAACCGTCACATCTCCAAGTTGTCTTAAATCCAAGCTATTTTTCATCCGTGAGTCAACAATCCAATAAAGTGATTAATTCATCGTTTCCAAAAAAACAACAGTTCGGCAAGTTGCATTCAGATGAAATCGTTTCATAACTGTGTCGTGGAAAATAATTAAATCTGCACCTTTGTCATCACCAGACCCGCCAGGCTTTGGCAAAAATAATTGCATAGCTGATATATCAGCTGTGTTATGTCGGTATTATGTAATTTTAACCAGTTATTTGAGTCTTAACTTAGAAACAATCTTTGCTGCTGCTATAGCAATATTATTCAGAAGATCATACCTTCACGTATATTAAACTGAAATTATTATTTTTTTTCCATTTCATGTGTATTGTTGTGTTAAAAGACTATTATCAATTTTAATATTCACAGTTACTAGCATGCCTAGGTGTGGCAACGGGTGGCGTTGGTGCGTTGGTCTATGCCTTGGAAAGTACTGTAAAAGCTGACGATCCTGTGCTGCATGCGCCAACTTATGGTTGGGACTTTTACGGGATCTTTAATACCCTTGACCACGCCAGGTAATATATTCTAACTATCAAAATTTACAAATAAAGCTATCAGTAACTCTCATCCATCATATCCTCAATAGATCACCCACTGCACCAAAAATCTCATTCGATTCCATAGTGATTTAATAAAATTTCAATATTTTTAATTTCAGTGTGAGACGAGGCTGGGAAGTTTACAAGAATGTCTGCTCGACATGCCACAGTCTGCAATACGTGGCGTATCGTGAACTCGTTGGAGTTACTCACACGGAAGAAGAAGCTAAACAAATTGCTGCCGAAGTTGAGGTCAGTTAGATACTTGTCACGTGTGTTTCAGATTTATTGGGTGCTAACAAATACCGAAGTGATCGTAAAAAGCTTCTGCAACAAACGAAACCACATCAATATTCATTTCATGCAACAATAGGTTAGAGACGGTCCGGATGATAACGGAGAATACTTCATGAGGCCAGGAAAGTTGTCCGACCGCATCCCATCGCCGTATCCTAATGAACAGGCCGCTCGAGCAGCCAATAATGGCGCTTATCCACCTGACCTGACATACGTCTTGAATGCCAGACACAACGGAGAGGTCAGTAGTTGAGCTAAATAATTTTATGCATTGGAAGTATTGTGAGCAGGTCCAACAATTAGTCTAACTTAACTGTGATCGGTTTTCAGAACTACATCTTCTCACTGTTGACTAGCTATTGCGACCCACCTGCGGGAGTTGTCATTAATGACGGCCAATATTTCAACCCATATTTTCCTGGTGGAGCTATTGGTATGGCGCAGGTAAGCCAAGTCGAATTTCTTGACTAATGAATCTTTATAGTCTCTGGTAGTATTTGCACCAATATAGGTATAATCTATGACATGGTGTTTCCTGTGTATTAGGTGGTTGAGGACGAAATATTGGACTTTTCGGATGGGACTCCGGCAACTGCTTCTCAGATAGCAAAAGATGTGACAACGTTCCTTATGTGGACTTCGAATCCCGAGCATGATACGAGAAAGTTATGGACGATCAAGGTAGGTTTAGTATTCTGTTTTTTTTCAGGAATACAAAAGCCATTCAATTCTTTTTTGAGCGTAACATAGTCTGATCATTAAATTTTTTATTGAACAGGTGTTGGGCATCGGCTCCCTTCTGTTGGCAATAACGTATTACATCAAGAGACACAAGTGGACAACCATAAAGACTCGTAAGATCGTTTATGCACCGAAGAAGTAGTCAAATTACGCAGGAATACGTCAGTTAAATAATTAGCTAACCATAATTATCCAAGCCGAGAGAGATTATCCGGTAAGGAGATGTAGTTTTTTATTTAAAAGGAAAGAACAGAGACAATTTTTGATGTTGTGTCAATACCTTTGTTGGATGAATTAATCAATATCAAACTATGTGGAATGTCCAAGTCATTATCTTTAACACCAAACAATATTTGTACAATGTACATAGCGACAAATGGTGGCAGTGATTCAGTTGCATTGTCAAAATAAAATGAAAGAGAAAAAAAACCACATATAAATACCAACTTCTTCTCAACCACATCTATATCTATCAATTGCCTCTGCCCCTAATCTGCACACTGTAATTACCATTCACGCATTATTTAATTATAGATTTTTTGTGTGTACACCAAGTGTACGTACGTTCCGAAGCATGTAAATTGTAGATCGAGCATAACTGTATCCTCGTGATCTCTCAATGTAACCAATGAACAATAATAATTATTCGTTGATTGTTAAAAGTTTCTTTGCCTACGCTTCTAAAAAATATACAGCTAACTTCGGACTGTCGCCAAAGTGTGCGTGATCTGCGGTTTATGTTGGGTCTTTGGTACTTTGCGGAATTTGAAAGTACATCATAAAACTACGGTGAAGAAATTCTCCACCATTTTCAATATTTCATTACTTATGGCTATCACTTTTTACTTCCAAGCTTCGTTCAAATATAAATAGAAACATGATTTTTCAAAAGTTCTAAGAGGTTACGATTTTTTTTGTTTGTCCTGTATCCATTGCGAATTTATAGAGTAGATTCTATTGAGGTGAGAAATTAACAGAGTACATTAGATTCTTATTTCTTTAATTATCTATTAAATCTATGGAACCATGATGTTACGCGGTGTAAAATAACATTGAAAGGATTACATTACCAATTTGGCGTTTGACAATGATCCTAAAACCATATTCCAAATGCTACAGAGCCCAGACTTTAATGTAGTCTACTTTAAGTGTGGATTCTTCATCTGTCCATGTACTGGACCATGCGTCCTTGGCGTTGTAGAAATTAAGGAACGCCTGAAAGAAAGTTTTGCAAGCATTGTGAAAAAATATGTTAATGGAATTTGCCGTAATTGCACTTCAGTTCTTTCTGTCTATGAGGATGACGAATATACCTTTGATTCGAGATTTCTCCAAGGCTTCGGGTGCACACCGCTTGCAGATCCATCTGAAAATTGTGAGTGTCCTCCAGCGGCAACTCCGATGCTAATATGAAACTGTGTAAAAATTAAAAATCATTTTCAAATATAGCTGTATCGCATCTGGTATAAAACAATACATGAGCAGCAATGGCGAGTATTAATTCAATAAAATCGCTACATGATATCGAATCTTATGTAGAACGTACCGGTGTATCAAAAGGTGCATTGGTGGTGTGCCAGCGATTTACTGAATTCTTGAAAATTTCTGTTTTGTGGGGTTCTGCTGGGTTTGTTTTAGTACCATATACTTCCCCATCGACTTTTACTGAAATTTCGTTCGGAGTCCAGTTTATTTCAAAGATATGGTAATCGTCACTCCATAAATTGTTTGCACTTTTTTCTGACATGGTATCGGATCGTATTGGACCAACCGGTGAAATTACAGCTCCTGCTTGCAGTACACGATTGCCCACATTCACACCTGTGATATCACGTAAATCAGCATTTCCATTTACGCTAGCTACACGCAACTGTCCTGATTGATATCCCGACCCATACGTCTCGGCCACTGGCTTGAGCATTATTACTGACGAGGGAAAAAACAAAGATATTTTGGTTTACCCAAGGCTTCCATTTTTTGCCAAGATAAACTGTGGGCTAATTACTCACTAGGATAAATCCAGTCCCCTCGAGGGAGTTTAGCGCGAATTTCCACACGCCCATAGATGAAACTAAAGTGTTGCTTGGTGTCTATCAATCCTGAAGATACCGGTGGTAAAATGTGGAACCCTTGACCTTTTTTCTCACAATCCTCAGATCCAAGTCGACCTGTACAGCTAGAAATTAAAAAGCATTTGAGTAGCGAACACCGTGTCATTATCTTGAGCCAAGAAAGTACCATGGAAAAGCTCCATGAAAATCATAATACGCATGATCAGAAATTCAAGAAATGATATAATGTAATTCTTATTATGCTTTACGAACCCTTCGATGATGAGGTTTCCACGGCGTATGAATTCCGGACTATATTGATTTTCCAATAGTGTTGGTTTTATATGCAATTCTCCATTTCTGACCCATAAGTTCTCGTCAGCCCCTCTGTACACCACAAACTCGTAGTCCTTTGAGGAAAAAAGTACATAATGAAATGCATTTTCTTATATTATTGTTACTGTTAATCAGATAGGAGACTGAAAAGTTAGGTGAATAAAACATAAAAAAATTTAGCATACAGGTGATGCTGGAAACTCTTTAACGATCCTCCATTGATTTGTTTCCAACCTGTTGAAGTGATCCTCAAATATAAGCTTTCCTGCGCATGTTTGGCGCCCATTCAGCAAGGTTTCTGAACGTCTACATGAAGGGTTTTCATCCGTGGTGACCACAGTTGGGTCCGTCGTGGGCCCAGGCTGTGTTGAAATGTGGACAGTTCCATCAGAATTGTAAAATTCTGTAAAATCGAGTGATGAATTTCTCGTTACGTCACCTTATAGATGCACATAAATTGTAATCTATCCAGTCCTATGTTCACCTGTTACATGATGAACTTGATCAAGGAGATTGTAACCAAGACCCTCGAATATAACGTGTATCCACAAGTAGATAATATCCCCTAACTTGAGTCTAGTTGTGTGATCTTCGTAGATCCATCGATTGTTCTTTACTCTAACAATGTCTCTCGCTATCGTCCCAGCTTCAAGCCCATTAAAGTCCTCGTTAAACTTGGCGTGAAATGCAACTAGCGTTATTCCTTCCTCATCTGAAGCAATGGGTTATGACGATAAGTTCCCAGCTAAATTCTCTTGTTTGTTGCTTGGCGATGAGAACAAACTACAGATATTACGATTCATCACGCTCACCAGGTATGGAAAAGTGCACTCCTCTTGGATACAGAGGGAGAATCTTGGGCTTTGGGGGCTCGTATTGTGCAGAAGACAGCTTCAGAAACAGAAGTTGGAGGACTAAGAGGGAAAATCCAAGTACTCCTTGGTTCCACAGCTTCATTTTTAAACCTGTGAATAATTTAATAATCGCTCGTACTACGCGAAGTAATTTGTACGTCTTGTAGGAACATCTAAATGTGAATATTCACTATCCTATGCTTTCTTCGTCTACTGTGATTGTAGATTTACAATTTGTAAACAAGTTATTTGTACAAACATAAGGTACAACATACACTCGTAACTACTTCAAATATCGTGAGGTTGTAGGCCAAGTCTGAAAGTGATATCAGAAATTGAGAGTTAATATTAATCTACGCAGTTGGTCTGCAGTAGTTGTTATTTCTTGCTAGTTTCCCTAATGCTTAGCCCTAACTACAGAATATACAATCGAATTGATCAACGTTGTTTTGCTTAGTGTGTTTCGTTTTTTTTCCAATTTTTTCTCATTTAAACTCCCCTGTAGCTGGTGATAATTGACATGAATAATTATACAATATCTGCGTAGTATTTTTGATTAATCTTAACGACTGACAAAATTTCCGTGATTTCATGTCACCCAATAACAATGAAATAAGAGAGATGTAAATCAATATATCCTAGAGGTGAAAGATTCCGCCTGATTTCAGAAGAGGTAATAATCGGTTGTAGACAATTCTTGAGAATCGTACGCATTATGAATTTATCTACAGTAAATATCAAGGTTCAATGCCTATGGCAATATTTCAAATAACTCAATAGCAATAAAATTAGTATCAAGATTTCGAAAATGCTAAGAACCGGTTCAATTATACCCATTAAATATTTGAATATTATGTACTTTTCTACGCGTTCGAATGCCTGTTCATATGGGAATACCGGGTTCGGTTAAGGGAACGAAAAGAATTTTGGTAAAGGTATTCCAATGGATTATGCGGAAAATATGATGAAAATGTTCCTCATAGCATGAAGCACGAAGTACAAGTGATCGTTATACTTCAAAAGTTTAGTTAGAGTGATGCCAGTTGAAAAAAAAATTGAAATAAATGAATAAATAAATAGAAAAAAAAACATCCATATTAAACAAAGATCCTCTTCGCAGTGAAAAAAGCAAAAACCGGCAACTGGAAATGTCTTATCAGTTATACGCTCATCGTCGATATAATTATTTTTATTATTGTCATTATTGAATAATTACGAAGGCTTGGTAACTGGAGTACCACAAAATTGGCCTCATGCAGGCTCGTTATAGGAAAAAAACCATTCTATATGATTTATCTGCAGGCTATCGAAAAGCTTAATTAACGAAAATTACCCGGGACAGCAATATGATTGAAAAAAATAATTTGTTATTATGTTATTCTCAGCTAATCGGTAGATGTCAACGAGTTTATAGAAAATTCTAACATCTTCAACTAGAAAAAGTACTATGATTAATTACAACAAAAACAATCGACGATAATGTTATTACATATATTTATAATTTTACACTTTGCATCGTCACATAGACTCAGCAATAAAAATCTAATCAGTTGATTAGATTTGTATGAATATGCTTAGTGTTGTATATATTATCCTTCTTGTACATACTTTTATTGTACACTCGCCGCTTCAGCGCGTAGTTCAAAACTACACAACAGCTCGAATGAGATTGTCTTTCCAATTTCCTGGATATGCGAATAATAATTGCCACTCGATGACGCTTAGCACTGGACTACACAACGTAACGTCACTAGCCGCCGCTATAAGTAAGTAAGGATCTAGACGCAGGTATAGGAGAAAGGGAAACTAACATGTTCAAAGAAATGTATGATACGAAAGGAGATGAGTTCGTTCACTTGTACGCACGGTGGTCAGCGATGATGATTATGACAACGTCTTTTAATATGTCTGTGTTTATCCGAGGTTGATAAAACTCCAAATTTTTCCTTTCGATTTGTTGTACAATTTCGCAAATCTGTTGTCATTGCCAACTCTTAACTCGTATTCATATATCCCTACATTGGTATGCATATACCTACTTGGTGAAGGTTTCCGGTAATTCCGGTTATCATAATAGTGCGACTGCAGATGCAGCACAAAGCCAGTGAAATCAGTAGAATGGGAAACTAAGGTTTTGAATTAGAATTTATCCTTTGTTGCGTCAGATGTAGAGTATTTCGCGATTCTTGAACATTAACATTCAACAATACTTAACATTTGACTGTAGAGTTTTCCTTATATCTGGATTTATGATTTATATAGAATTTATATAATGTTTGATATGATACCTTATTGTAAGTACTACCATACTTTAATGCAGGTCAGACTGTCGATAAACTAACAATGAGCGATTCGCGTGCATTGGATGAAAAATAGTAATGAATACAAGAGATCCGATAAATAGAAAATAAGAAAAAAAAGAAGATGAATCGAACTTTGACGCGACGAGACACGATAAATTCCCAGCGTCTGCATGAACTCATAATGCCTATAATTATAAATTGTGACCGTATAAAGTAAATCGACAGTTATTTAAAGTTGAATGTTATGCTGAAATTATTTTCAGTTGAATGATATTTTATTCTAAACCGATTATCAATTTCCGCTTGAACACTCCCTCCACGTTGCAAATTGTTAAATTGAGACAAAAAAATTGCACGAGCAAGTTTTGTAGCGTAAAAATCATGGTATTTCTGCACAGCTTGCGCATATAACGATTTTATTTGAATCGTATCACAAATACTGCTATTTTATTTTTCCAATAAAAATTCTCTAGAAAAAAATCTGATGTGATAGTACAGCGTGCGATAATTTTGATAATCATGTGCATTAAATATGCAGTAAGTAATATGGTTTTTTCCCCTCTCGTTCCAAGAAATTGATTATGAATTAACTCGTAGTTAGATATTAAGATTAATAAAACTCATACTTGTATAATATTCTAAAAACATTGCACTGTGTATGTGCTAAACAATGTAATATTGTAACGGTATAATTATTGAAATAATTATTCGGTCGTTGTTAGTGAAATACAAAAAAATTCAATTGATGAAAAAAAAGAGTTAAGTAATAATATAATGTACATGAATGCGAGATGTCATGACCCCTTATTCTTAAACTGCGTGCGCATTATATTACTACTGTATGTATAACATATATAAAATACGTATATGTACGTACATATAGATTATCAAGGAACGAAGATGATCGTTTATATAAATACAGCGAGCGAAATGTAAAGACGATTAGTTATTCGCGAAACATTGTGAATAATCCTATATTTATATTATAAAAATTATGCGCGAACTCTATCCAAGTGTGATAAATTATTAAATATCTTATGGTCGTTGTTGGAGTTATAGCAATCAAACCCAAATAATATTAAATCATTATCGCGGACTTCAGAAACCAAAGGAATCATGATTAGTACGTGCAATGTATGCAATTATCAATTATTAATTATTTACATCAATCGCAGTGATTTTTCTTAAAATTATACCGCAGCCTGCAGATGTGATAGTAGATTTCGAATATCAACCTGTTTTTTGTTTTGTGGATTGCTAGTTTGTGCTCCCATTTTATATAACGCACAATTGCGGAATTATTATACAAATTAGATTATGCGTTTTCTCATTTCCTTTCTCGGTTTTCAATGCGGTTCAAATATTTGGGGAACATAAATTCGTGTATGACAAACAGTATCCGACCGTGACAATTATGATAAAAACACCAGGTCAAAGGTGGCGATAATATAAGTCGAATTATGCTTTGCGGGGTTTCGGTTTTAATGTCTAAAACATCAGTTAATTTTTTTCACAGTCCCCGAAAGCGTTATCGTTATCGTCCGCCCGGACGTTTATGTTTTCGGGTTTTCGATCCGCAAAACAACTCTCATCCGTCGATTACGATCTCAATCTATCTAAGTGCTCGTTTTTTTTTCGCCATTGAAATTATTTCACCTATTCACGGTGACAAGACGATTCTTCAACATTTCCTATATTCTTACATTGAGTAAGACTTCTGTTCTCAAAATATGTCAATATGATTCCTCACAAATATAATTAATAACATTGTTAATTATAAGTCATTCTATAAATTTTCGTGACAATCTTGAGAAGAGACATGTGACGATGTAGATAAACAATAATGGTCAGATCGAGCTGCTTATCATAATTTTCACAGTTTTATTATTTTGCAACGAAAACATATTATGATTTGAAAAAAATTGAACAATTTTTATCTTGCGATGTCATTACGTCAACCTGATTTTGACGTCAGTATCATTGAAATCACTCGCAAAATAAAATTCAGATATAAATTTCTCATTTTCAAATTGGAATTCCCTCCATAATTTGGAGCCTGCTTATCAATATTAATTGCCAAAAAAATGAAGACGTGGTTTCTTATGAACTTACAGAGCTCGAGGTGGATATGGTGGAGTACGTTCCTCAACTTCGACGAATGTCTGCGACAGAACGTGCAAAGGAAAAGGAAGAAATAAGCTGCATTCTATCTGGACGTAACGTTCTTGTCACCGGTGGTGCCAGTGGTCTCGGAGCAGCATATGTCAAAGTGTTCCTGCAATACGATATCAATGTAAGTCGCGGCTAAGATAGTTTCTATTCTGATCTGAACAAATTCGAAAGTCGTTGAGAATAATAAAACACAGAAAATACGGTTGTTGATTTCAGAAAATTACGATACTAGATATCGATAGTGTAAATGGACAAAGATCTGTGAATGCTATAAATAAAACTGTCGGATATGAAAAAGCAACATTTGTTCACGCCGATGTCTCTAAGCATGAAGAAATGATCGGTGAGTTATAATGATTCGTCTGAGGTATGTGTTGAAGAAGCCAATTGATATCACAGAAAATAATTTATACTTTACAGCTGCATTTAAAAAAGCTTCAGAAGCAATGGATGGTATCGATATTGTGATAAACAATGCTGGGATTCTCGATGAAAGACGATGGGAAAGAGAAATTGCCGTCAATATTGTAAGTCTAATAGCGGCTAATCTCAACTTTTACGATAATATAAATTACTGAATTGAGTTCAAATACCCTAGCGAAAGCATTCTGTTCGTTGATCTATGAACAAAAATTTATTTTTAGCTGTGAGACTAGTTGGCAGAGTTTACTCATCTAATTTAATACAAACACTCAACGCTATACACCTGTTGTTCACCAACGTGAACTAGTGATTCGCTGTTGCATTACTATGAACATGCTATTTTTTTGCTGTTCAGCGTCTTATGCAGTGCTACTTTAAACAAAATATATTAATTTAGTATCAATAACCATAATACCTTGCCATCCCATAGAATGGAAACGTGTCTTGTGCACTTCTGGCCATTGAACACATGGCGATAGACAAGGGAGGTCGAGGAGGAGTCTTGGTCAATGTGGCACAGCATACAAATTGTGAAACTAGTGCTCAGTTACCCATTTACACAGCTACTAAGTGGGCGACTATTGGGTTCTCCAATTCTCTAGGGGTAAAAATCTGCAATGAGAATTTATCAGAGTTTGAAAAATAACCATATTATTATTGCGTGCTTACTTTCAGGCTGCGCATATCTTTGAAGAAAGCGGTATTCGAGTAATGACCTTATGTCCGGGCCTAACGGAAACTGCTTTGACAATAGACAGTCCCAATAAGTTATTATCTAGGGTTATGAAAGCAGACTTTGTCAAGAATCTCGAACAACTACCAATCCAAACGTGAGTTCTATGTCCCCAGATATTGCTCTGTAGATGACAAATGTCATTTACAACATATGACACAGAAAGATAACTGAGAGAAATAGGAGTTCGTTGAAATGGATTTCAAAAGTGTAAATCGATGAAATATGTTTACTAAATTGCAGACCGTACAACGTTGCAAAAGGTTTGATGACGGTCCTATACGCTGGAGAGCACGGCAGCATTTGGGTGATAGAGAACGGAGGAATGCCATACGAAGTTTGCATTCCAGAGCCAAAGGCATTACGACGATCGTTCAAGGATAATTTAGTAAGGGAACAAGAATCTGAAAAGACAAAATGTATTTTAGAGGATAACGGTACTCTACAGCAAAGTTTCCAATCGGGCTTGACTACCTGCGGCTAATAGCTGATAGCATCAAAATTCGATTTTGTACTTTACCAAATTTCATCAACTTAGTATGCAAATTTAGCTATTTTTAGATGATTGACTTTCAGATGACTGCACAATGAATAATCATGAAGTTCAATTATGATATTTGAACATAGTGATAAGCATCATTGGTACTTTATTATCAATATATGCTCTACTTTTGCTCATTAATTTAATTAATTGTTCAGTAGAATATAATGTATGTAGATATGCTTAGTCTGTACGTATATCCCACACATCTGAATAATTTTATTACTCCGAATGATAGTAATATGGAACCTATTTTGTTGTCATGAAGTGTACGTTTTGGAGAATATAAGATCTATATTTGTATATGATTCTGAGATAATTTCTAACCTTCCTAATCAAACATCAAATGCTGTCTCCATAAAAGCTGTATCATTACGAAAAAGAGGACACGTCGAAGCTTCTATATTATACACTTGGTATTTTCGGAATCTTTCGCCAAGTCTAAACCAACTATTATACGACATATGTATAGGTATAGTATAATACCTTGTATGTGCCATTCAGAAGTGCTTTTTCTGTAATCGTAATTATTCCACCTGTTTCCCCGTTTCAACGTTCCACCGGCCTGGGAATAACTCCATCAAAAGCTCCGACCTATTTTTTGCAGAGGTCCGAGTAAAAATTCGCGAGCTTTCCTACCGGGTTGGTAAAAGTCAAGGTGTGGTGGGGAGAATTGACCTGCTTTGTGAAAAATATAAGTAAATAATCGATATATGTATACATATCAACATTATGCAAACCATTAGTCAAAGAGGGCTATAAATGTCCAAACATCCCGTTCTTGATTTTTGTTACGAATTGCGAGAAATTATTTTTTGCGTCAGAATCAAATCCACTAATTGTACAAGGAGGTGCGATCGGCGCGGCACCGAGCTTTTTCGCGACTCTCATCCGTATTAAGATATGCTAGCGGATAAAGCTCAAATTACTAAACTATATTTTCTACCTTCGTACCTAATTCCAACGCTAATACGCCCACTGATCGCTCCTCGGTGAACATTCTTGTTCTCATCATTTCCAATACGTGTAGTAATGATGGGTTAAAAGCTTCCGAGGCGAGTATTTCCGAGTGTCATTGTATGTACGGGGACGTTGGTACAAGCATGGTACAACGAATTATACCGCGAATGGTAAAATATAAATGCTTCGGAATGTTTACGCAGTCGTATTGTGGGAATCATAACAAATGAACTCGGCTGGAGCTCAGCAGAACGCAGTGGAAGAAACTAGAAACTAAAAATAATAATTGAGCGCTTTATATAAGTTCAAATGATAATTGTCAGACAATTGTGATAATTGTTGATCATGGGAGTTATTTCAATGTATACTTATATATCAGTGGTTTTGAGCGCCGGGCTTTGACGACGCCGACGCTGACGCTGCCGGCTGCGCTTGCAGCTTTCTAAAGCTTTCTAGTGGCTGGTCTCCCCTAAAGTGCGCCTAGTGCCTAGATGGTGCTTATAGTTGTTAAAAGTCGACTAGTCGCCACCCGTAAGCCAAGAACGACAGGCACGCGACGTTATATATACCATAATATAGGTGCGGACTAACACATTTTGGTGTCACTTGTAAAATCAATGTATCACCCAGCTAGCGAACAGCTCTCAGGTCCGGACCATTTAACCTGATCCCGCCTATCCCTTCTACCACCCGCCTTGATCAACCAGGAACCCCCTGGCAAATCCAGAATATTTTATCCAGAACAGCCCGGATCACAGGGTATCCTCGCCGATACATATACTACACACATCTCTACACACACTAAACTTATGCATACTTAATTTGTATGGGCTATAGTACACTTGTGCATCGATACATCGCGATTATTATAAAAAGAAGGCGCGCTGACTAATTGGGCCTATTAAACCGTCGCGATAATTTATTAAAATTTTACTTCAAAAGCACTATTGTATGACAAAAGTTCGATATGCGTACATATTTTAATATTTAATTTCGAGGTGTGGGTGTATCGTTGGATAATATCACATCAAGTGTACGCACAAATTTTCAACGATTAGTTACATTTGGATCTTTTTCTTTCTATAATGACAAGAATAAATTTTTTTTTTTAGATTATTAATCGAGTAACGATCAACGCTGTAACAATAATGATTTTATATTGAAACTTTCGTCAATCCATGGAACTGGATCCGATGAACATCGAACGATATCCTGAATATGGTAAAAGAAGCTAGTGTGTAAAAAACTTACTGCTACGATATCCGCTATGTGTTATAATGAAAGGTCAGCGGCATTAAAAATAGTCCTTTGCTGAATAGTCAGAGGGGCTGCAGCGGATTCCTTCCTAGCACTAATTCATCTCATATTATTATTATACCCGTCCCGTGTGGCTCAGTTAGTGAACTAATTACCCCGCGAATCGCACGTATTATAGGTACAGATATTTATTTATTTCTTATATTTGAAACGAAAGGGTTCAAGTTCCTGGAATATCAGGATTGTGAATCGTGTAAATGCAATAAACGCATATATTACCAGTCGAGAAATTATTCAGCTACTAGGATCAATTGACAGAGGAAATTATTACCATGACAATGACCAGAAGATCTGTGAGTATAATATTTGAACTTTTACCGAGTAGATAAGGTTTTGGAAATGGAGGATGATTCAAAAAGCTGCTATGTTCGATAATTAATCTATGAATATCAGATAACCATTGGAGCCGAAAGTTTAGAGAAATGGAAAAAAGGAGGAACGTCGCAGGTGTTTTGAGTGAAGAATGCAATTACGTGCTTTACGTTATTCACTGCAGAGACATTCCTGCTCCAAAGAGATATTTCAGAGTAATGTAAAAAGAAATCCAACGAGGCCGATTTGGAAGTTGGGGTGTGTGTGAGCTAAGAAATGAGTGATCTACAGGCTACTCTCGAGTTCTCCCTCGAACTATGCAAGTTCTACAATGTCGACCTTTTCCAACGTGGGTAAGCAATATTACAATTGTTAAATAAAAATCATAATTGTAAGAGTATAGTTTCTCATATCGCAATCAAAAATTAGATGACTTCAGGTACATTACCAGTCAAGGTAGTGATTCGTTTTCTTACTTTTAGTTATTACCAAATACGTACAGCCCTCAGAGTTTCGCCTAAGCTGCCCGTCAAAGTTGAAGTAAACCAGTTGCGCAACCGTGAGTTGATTTGTAGCTGTCTTTTCTAGTCTGATTCTTTGTATGAAAGCTGTTTTACAAATATTAAATATAAACTATTCTATCGGTTCCTTGTCCCAGATTCTTTGGAGGAACCAGGTACCAGCAAAAGATTCCAGATTCTTTACCGCAATGAAGAAGTAACTTTAGGTACTTCGGTCCTGTTTCGTGCACACGTACTTGTACATAGTCACAGAATCGAGGAGACCCTTTCTCGAACTCATTTCAATCTTGGTATCGAGTTATGGTTCAGTCAACCCACTCAACCAGGCAATATGACCTGCGTTTCATCAAGGTATGGACGTGCCGTTTTAAAAATATTCCTCAATCAGTTTTTCATACTCAGTTCACTTTTTTATTTTTTTGTTTTCTTGCTCTAACTTTCAGAGCTCTACAGTTAAATTTTACCCCGACAAAAGGACTGCATTATCATCTACCCGTACTCTTCGATTATTTCCATCTCGCAGCAGTTTCCATCACCATTCATGTCTGCCTCGTCGCTCTACATCAACCTTATATAAAGTCAGTATATTCTTCAATTTAAATTCCGTAATTAGATGGCCAATGTCTAGCTACCTAATATTTTGTTGAAAGATATTTTGTAGATACTTGATATCCCACCAGCAAATTCATGATAAACAATCGCTTACATTTCACGAGGGGTCATGACTAATTGCACCGTTGTATCGTTTTTTCTATGTCTGATCATTACTATGGCAGAAAAAGTATTTTGCATTACGTACAAAGTTGGTGAGTGTGTCTTAACTTAATGAAAGATAGAAAATTCTTCTGGTATTTTTATCTACATGCTTATACGTTACAGTGCTCCACGTGGAGGCAAGCCATGGTTACAGTTTAAGCAAACCGGTGTGAATGATGAAAGCAAAATTCTGTTCGGAAATATTGTGAGTTTCAGAAAAATAATCATTAACTGTATATTGAATTGCATACTAGACTTTGCATCCGGATAATTTTTGGAATAATATCCTACAGGAACATACTACCAGATGTGTGGGTTCCGCGACAAGGATACACCACGCTCAACTGGTGCAACAGGAAGTAGTCCGGCTTCTGCTGACCGCTCGAGAATCTCTGCTTGTTGAAATGGCAGATCTTGCTCGTCTACTTCCTTCCTGGCAACAGAGAGCCCTAGAGCTAGCGCAAAATACTCACAAAGAAATTACCAAGGTCGAAAATGCACGTTTCATCTTATCAATTATGATTATTATTTGTTAAAAATTATTCAATTATTCAGTGTCAAGCCATAACATACCATTGGAACTTTTTTTAGATGATGAGCACAGAAGACGCAGATATAGCGCAACTATGTGCTCAAAATATCGTCCTGTGGCAGCACTTTCTCGAAGCCTTTTCTGGTCGGCAAGCTGTGCACGAGCATCTGGCTCACATTCATCACCAGCTAAGAGTATGTTAGTCGCCGGACGACCTAATATCACATTTTCATAAGGGTGCTGTTATGCAGAGAATGTTAGGTTGCTTGATCCAGGTTACTCGGACACACAAAAATCAATGATATTTTTAAGGGATTCTATAGAGTATTCTTCATTATTCGCTATCTTATAATTTTCGATCAACTTTTTCGAGGTGCAAAAAAGTGGGGAATCAAAAGCTGCTGCTACTACAATATTTTATAGGCTTACTTTTATCTGCCGGTCTCTGTCGATTAGAAGAATCTGAACGATTCACTAAAATTTAGGTGAACAGATTCGCAGAGGGCTTTTTCGTTTTGGGGAACCCCCGGACGTCAGCGGCTGGTTGTTATGACGCCAATTATCAATCGTATCAAGCTGTTAGCGAGGCTGCGAGGAGATCTCGTTACCTTTCAGCGTTACCACCGCTTCCAGTCCATTGTTTGGAACTAGATGGCGATTTTCACTCGCTTCCTCTTATTTTCGAAGACCAGTACGCCGACATGCAACATAGACACCGGAACAGTGGTGAGTTTTTTCTTGGAATCAAACGAGCCCTCCCAATCGTATATTAATTTTTACAATCATTTACCAGTTCCTAGCATGGATGACTGCAGTTGTGGCATTGCAGCGATATTAGAAAAACGTTCCACCGATTTGTGGTCCCCAAGAAACGAGAGCATAGCTCAGAGCATTGGCTCCGTGCACGGACGGGTAGTTTTAGCACCCTCAACTCTCCCTGCGAGGCACAGTAAATCTCTCGATCAACTTGGACCGGAAATAATACCTCCGCAGATTCAGACGCCTGCTAAGACACTCCCGAGATCTGCCTCCACGCAACTCATACCTCGGCACAGAGCTGCGTTTCATAACGGTACACTGCCAGCTACGGTTCCTAGTGCAAGGAGCAGACACCCCTCCGGAGGGCATCACAGTGGCCTATTTTTTTCTAACACGCATCAGGCTTGTTCGGCGCCAAACCCTTCTCTCGGTACAACACCTGTCGCCACTTTGCCAAGAGCCAAGTCTACTCAGCTCCTCGTACCGCATGCGGGGCAACAACAAGCCCGGGTATAGTGAAAGACAAATAGAATGAAAACTCAAATTATTGCACGGCTTGTGAGAACGAACCCAATTTCAGATGAGATACTCCAACAGTAGTTTAGAATAATATTCACCCAATAAAATGAAATTTTTTTTTTTTTCTGCAGGGTTCGTCGCATACTGCGATTAATTCCAACGTAGATTCAAGGTCGATAACATCCCTGCTAGCAGCGATGTTTCCAGAACTTCCTCTCAATGGATATTTTCCTGGTTATCGACCCTCCTCAGTAACCGGTGAGCAAGTATCTTCTTGTGGAATTTATCAGACGATTCCTAATACGCCCTTAGGATCTATGGAACTGGTACAGCTGGCCGATTGCCTGCCTTCCGATAGTGCTGCAAAGCCACGGAGCAAGGATAGGAATGGAAGTTCTCGCTCCCCTGAAAATCGTAAGAACCGGAATGAGTCGCGGATGAGCAATTATGGGACTGCATATCAGCCATTGGTTGATAGAGTGCCCGCTGCGTTTCCGACAAGCAAATCAGACGTCAGTAGTTCTCCATTTAAAGACTCTATTATCGACGATAAGGCGCAGTCCAGAATCTCACACAGTGAAACTCTAGATCGTACACCTAGGGATAAGAAGCGCAACCAAGAACACGTAATCAAGTATAATACAAACAGCCTCCAGTTCTGGAGATCTCACACTCATGCCAATGGGAAATCCAATTCAGGATTGAAACGTTCTGTAATTGAAAATTCGACTGGTCAAAGTTTAAACAGTAGAAATATAGAGGATCTTCTCATTCCCGGCTCACTCGGGCGACTGCATGCTAACAGAGGAGAAGCGGAGTCACATGAGAACAGCGACGAACAATTAAAATGCCTTAATAAAAGTGTAGATAGATTTCCAATGCCCGATGGTCTGACTCCGGGCAGAGAAGTCGACCGCAACAATTACGGCCTGCGATCTCAAAACGAGAAACCTATCATCGACGGAAAACCCGGACGTAGTAGTTCCCGGGCAGACCAGAGGGAAAAGCTACCGTTATTCAATAGGCGTATTCCAGATTCTCGAAAACCTCGCTATGAAACAATTGGTGTGAAACCTAAATCACGTGGGGAGAATCAGAGAGACCGAGAGAAGGGCTCTAGACGCCCACATTCGGCTCCAGCCATAGAAGCTGAGAATTTTGAGTCTTCTAGGAAGTGCAGTCACAGAGGCAGAAGACCTGCGCCCCTCCCACATGGCTTTAAGAATAGGTTACCGAGCACCAATGGTGCCACCCCTAATGTCTGCGAACTGGAGAACAACAACACTATCATCCTTAAAACTGAGCCCCCTAAGTCACCTGTAGAAATTCAAAACAGCAGTGAAAAAACTCTCAACAATTCTTTTTCGGTGCAACATGACGGTAGTATTGGCCCCTATACAACACGACTCAGATGTGCCAGCGTTCCCGTAGATCAAAATAACCGAGTTGTTGTGCCACGAAGTGCTATCTCTTTACCTTGCATGCCTATCAATGACGGAAGAGAAACTTTCAGCAACAGTTTTGCAGTAATTTCAAGTCTTTTAAGCCCGCCGTCCACAAGGCCTAGTAGTCTAACAACGAGCTCCAGCTCGAGCAATTTGACGTCTGAGTGTTCGGGGTGGGTGAGTAGCGGGGATACATCCAGCTCAGAAAACCAAGATCTAAAATTATCGGGGCAGGCGTTGCGACAGAAGCTGTCAAAGATCGCTTCTAAATCTAAGACTGAAAGTGTTCCTCATTCTTCTGAAACGAGGGAAAGTACGGAACATTCTTACGAAGAGGTACGATTACCGCCGCCTAAGATGTTTCAGGACGAACCGCCACCACCGGAGGAATTCCAAGATCCACCTGCCCCGATAGATAACCCAATTTATCACGTTTACGAAACGGTAAAAAGTGTGACAAACCAGAAACATTGTAAGACTGCACCTTGTAGCCCGCAGAGGAGCCGAATCAAGGAGCGAGATAATGCGTATGGAATGCAAGATATGTGTTTCGATTGTTACCAAGAGGGAAAGGAACTTTTGCAGTCGACGCAGGACCACGTGGTAAATTTCAATAAGTGCAAGGAGGAGTTCAAGCAGCAGATGGGCTTCTCTGGAAAAATATACAGGTATAGCAATGTTTGGTTTCGTTAAAAAATTCCTGTAGCGCCTAAAACGTAGGATAATGTAAATTTGTTATCAATGGGTCAGTCGCTGTAATATGGAATTTTTTGATTTTGTTCCACTTCCGAGTCACGAATTTTCTCTTCAGAGCTTTGAAATTGAAATCCTTTAGTTTATTCATCTTTAGTTACTTAAATCTGGTATTGAACACCCGATTCAACCACGAACGATCACCTTTTGTAATCATCAAAAATTAATCATAAGGTGATCGAAGAAATTGTGGAATGCCCCTAGAAAACTCTTTTTTGATTCCCCTTTCAGTTATTTTTAATTTAAGTTAACTTTATCTCCCGGCCCTATAGAGAGAAAAAAGGCCTTCCGAGTCGATGCCATAAGCGCGCCCATTCATTTGGCAATGGCGAACTCCCGACCCTACCGCTTCACCCTCTAAGATCCAATGTGCCTCTTAGTGATTATCCTACGCTGGCTTCTACACTGCCGTACTTCCACATCAGCGACGAGTACCGACTCTTCTCACCCGAGGGTGTCCACCTTATAATATGTGTTCATGGTCTGGAGGGCAATGCCGCAGACCTCAGACTCGTCAAAACCTACCTGGAATTAGGTCTCACCGGAGCTCATCTGGACTTTCTAATGTCCGAGAGGAATCAGGTACTAGAATATTCCACTTTTTTCGTATCTCCATGTCTTGGATCCAAAAGTACTTTTTATTTTAAGAGAGTGAGTTGCAAAAGAAACAAAACAAAAAACAGAAAAACCAACTTACACAGGGTGACACATTCTCAGACTTTGATACGATGACTGACCGCTTAGTATCAGAGATCCTTCATCACATAGAAACCTCAGGATTAAACCCGTCCAAGGTTAGCTTCATTGGGCATTCTTTGGGGACCATAATTATACGGAGCGCACTCACACGACCCCAACTTCGGCCGCTTTTATCGCGCCTCCATACCTTCCTAAGTCTCAGCGGACCACATCTTGGTACTCTTTACAATACAAGCGGTCTGGTGAATGCAGGTTTGAATTTTTACGATGTACTTTTCCCGCTTTGAATAATCCAACCAACTTGTACCCGACGCTATGCCGATCCGTCGATTTGAATTTCCACTAATTATGTGATATTTGAAACTAGGTATGTGGTTCATGCAGAAATGGAAAAAATCAGGATCTCTGCTACAGCTAGCAATGAAAGATGCGGTTGACGTACGACACTCTTTCATGTTTCGACTGAGCCAACGTAGCAATTTACAACTATTCAGACACGTTTTACTGTGCGGCAGTGCCCAGGATCGTTACGTACCTCTACACTCGGCTCGTATAGAACTCTGCAAAGCTGCTATTCGGGATCCAACGGATCAAGGTAAACTTCAGTTACGTCTCTCGCCACTGAAAGCGAAAATTTATCACCATGATAAATCCATGATATTTTCTTCGATGTCGCAGGTGCAGCATATAGAGAAATGGTACACAACATATTATATCCAGTGATGTCTACTTCTGATGTCAGTTTGGTGAGATACGACGTTCATCATGCTCTGCCTCCGACTGCTAACGCGCTCATAGGCAGAGCAGCCCACATCGCGGTATTAGATTCAGAACTGTTTATCGAAAAATTTTTGCTCGTAGCCGGTCTGAAGTATTTCAGATAAAAATTGGACATCCTAGAAATTTTGAAAAATTCTTAATCCAATTAATGCAGAATTAGATGCGGAACATTTTATCTTAGATATAAGTTGTTACTACAAATTTACTTTACTTCAGTGTTCTGCAATCAGGAATAAATTATTTCCAAAAGGGATTGAATGTAACGAGACACACCAGACAAGGTCGCTAGACCAAAAAAAAAATGGTATATCGTATCACTGATACTAAAATACCAAGTCGCCACATTGATGCCTGAAAACAATCTCATTTACTATTCATATACAGAAGCTACCGTTGGTTTCTGAATAGGAAAAAAGAAATTGAAAAAAAAAAAGGAACAAAGAACTCCAAAACGACGGTGAATGCTACACACCCCTGTAATTGATATATAATTACACAAACTCGATAGTCACCAAATATTGTTTCCTCATAGTTGATAGTAATAAAGATAGGATTGTCATTGAATATTTAGAATTTTATATGTACATATACATAAAGTGTATACACTTGATAAGCATGGAGAACGAAAAAAAAATTGAAAAAAAAAAACTAGTCGATATAATAATTAAAATATTGATCATCATTGCCTAACGAGGAAGACGATTGAATCTTAATTTCATAGATTGAATTAAAAATGTGTCAATTAAAGTCTTTATATATTTATTTACAATTTAACTTTGCTCAGGAATTGCATAAAGTATATTATCATTATTTCGCGCTATTCGTCATTACACAGCCGTCCAGTTTTGCCCTTTAATTTGTGAAAATAGTTTTACGTCCGATAAAACCTTACTGCAAGTTATCTCCAGCTTGAGAAATTTTATTTCATAATAAAATAATCGATATCACTGAATCTAAACCGCGCAGTTGAAAGGATCAGTGTTTTTTCACCTGTTTTCTTTTTCAAAATCTACTCAAAAATATCTGAAAAGAGATTGAGCAAATATTGCGATTGTCGAGATAAAGAGAAGTTTTTCTATCGGAATGAAAGAAATGAAATAACATAAAAGTACACAGCTCGCAAGCCTTTTTTGATGCACTGCTCTAATTGCGTATTAACTGATTACGCAATTTATCTTCATTTATTCCATACGTAACTGTAAATTCTGAATGTCATTCAGTGCTGGAGATTATTAAATTTACCAGGAATATTTGAACTCTCTGCTGTCAATTCTTGACAATTAGATCTGAAAGTAGGCTTTATGAAAATATAAAGGAAAAATCAATGAGACAAAAAAAAACAATGATAAGAAAAACAAGGTAAAAAAAATTCAACTTTTTTCTTCAACTTTTGGAAGTACTGTTACAAACGTTACATATTTTAATTGTGATGCCCGATTTTTCAATTATTATGTATATAAAAATTTAAGGTGAACAAAGAAAAATAAATAAATAAATAAATAAATAAACAAAGAAATGAAAATATAAAATATTCCAGAGGATAAATACTTTATATTCATCTCTAAAAGAAAAGAAATCGATGGTGACGATCGGAGTCGGTGGTGGTCAAAAAGGTGACGATGTAACGGCGGCCAATAAACAGCTTTTGATCGAAAATGGGAGAATTTTAATAGTAAAATAATTCCTCGAGCTGCATTTAAATTCCCCGATATACAGTAATAAACTTGTAATTGCGTACAAAAATTCAAATCATACATACCTATAATACACACGTATAGAGATTTAAAAATATCCGTTTTAAAAATTTGTCAATTTGTCAATACTTTTAGTCGTGGTCTCAGATTTTGTACAGCATACATTACCTTTGCACAGCATTGACTATAAATTTGTTTGTGCTACACAACAGTTGAATTTTCTATCGGTACTCGATCCAAGACGATTTTACCATTTTTTTCGATCCTCTTTCGTTGCTATAGCTTTGACGATCGACTAATCAACTTCTTGATAGAGATCGAGAGGGTCGGCCTGTGGCATCTCTTCCTGATTTTCGAGAATAGCACCACCTTCAGCTATTCCATTGATGGGACCCCCTTCATTCAGGAGACGCGCTTCATCGATAAATGGCGGCTCGTCACTGGGTGCCTCAGCGTATATTACTTCAGGTCCTTCGCCACCTTGATCTGGCTTGCTTGGATTCTGCGTTATCGCTTGACCTAGTCATAATCGAATCAAATGACTCGTCAAACAAAAATTGGGAAATGCACCAGGCACACCAGATAAAATCCATCATGTCTGAAGTAGGTAAAAATTTAAACCGACCTTGACCTAGATTGCGGGCCTTGCTGAGGTACGAATACTCCCGGGCGTTGACGAGACCGGCAATAACACAGGCGCTCAGAGCACTCCTGTTCAAATTCATAGGTGATGCGTCGTACCACTCGTTGCTATCAGCGTCATAACACTCGACGTACGAAATCGTCGTCGATCCTGTAACGGCACCTGCTTACTTTATACACCGTATACACTCATTCTTTTCCTACACCACGTTCAGCTCCAACAATTTCACTAAAAATTTGAATCCTTGACTGGAGTTCTACTCGAAATTGGCTAAAATTTTAGAAATAATGAATGATTTACCATTAAAACCGCCGATAACGAAAATCATGTCGTCTAGGATAACTGTGGCAAAATTGCTACGTGGGCTGAACATTTCCGTAACCTCATGCCAATCTGCCGAGTGATTAGGATTGTATCGTTCACCTGGAACCAAAAGAGTAGCACATCTATAAGTTTTCCCAAGTTTTGTTGAATCCTGGCAGAAGAAAAAACTTATTGTATCTCGTCGGTCAACGCAGATGCAATGTCAATCATGTTTACCTGAACTGAGTCTCGTGAAGCCGTTGAATCCACCAAGAGCATAAAGGCTGTCTCGGAATGCCACTAAAGAGACACCAGACCGTGGACTAGTCATGGAATGAATGAAACTCCACTGGCTCGTCTCTACGTCAAAAACTTCTGCCGAGCTGAGGACTTCCTGTCCATTAAATCCACCGACAATGTAGATTTTATCCTGGAGAGCTGCTGCGCTTGCATCAGAACGCTGACGATGCATAGAGGGTATCATTTCCCACTGATTTCTATGGGGTTCGTAACGCTCTCCCGAACTCATCCGTGTCCGTCCATTGTACCCTCCAAGTGCATAGATTTTGCCTCCTGTGGAATGATTTTTCTGGTTACCCAAAGATTTAAACCCAACAAGTTTTGGAACAAATTCTTGTAAGGAGTTTCCTTAAAAGTGATAAAATAAATGGGGTAGTCCTGTTGGCCTCACCGTGAGTGCAAACACTGACATAGCAACGTGCATGATACATGCAAGCTCTTTCTCTCCATTCCTTTGTCACAGGGTCGAAGCAACGGACGGTGTTGAAATGTTCGTTTCCATCGAATCCTCCGATCATATATATCACATTATTTAGAGTACATAGTCCGTGGTATGCTCGAGGTGTCACATCCGTGTTCACTGAAAGGAACCACCTATCAGCTCTGGAAGAAAGAATTTCAACGGATTGTCTTAATTTTGAATAGTCTTAATTTCATGAGGTCTTAGCCCAGCTAGCCTCGCTCACCTCGTGTCGTAAGTTTCAACAAAACTTGTCGGGGATCCAGCGCTCCAGCCTCCAATCGCAAATAGAATTTCGTATGGTATTCGGGGGCGTGTTAAGGGATTTTTCAAATCTACTTCCCCTCCGTGTCGCGCATCTTGTTCCGCAAGGAATACACTAGCCGGAAACAGAACCTGCTGACACTCCTAAACGTAACGAGATGACGAAAACTCATTATATTATCCTCTAGCTCAGAAAAGAAACGGTACTGATAAATAGGTAATAAATATGAGTAAGCTCACCTTGTCATCTTCGACGAATTTCCACTTGAGAATATTATTCCTATAGAATTTATAGTTCATGAGCCCGAACCGGATGCATTTAAAAAGTATTGGTAGCGCAGATTTCCGTTCTCCAGGGTTCGATTCGACCCAAGTTTTAATCGCCTCAAATACCAATTCTTCATTTCTCACATTGAGCTCGTCATCCTGTAGGACCAATTGTAATTCTTCGCAAGAAAGGTCTCTGAATTCTCCGCTTTCTTGTAAAATTTGCTTGAAATTATGCCGTATGTATTTGCGTCCTTTCTCCTCAAGATCACGGCAGAAATAGTGGCGTGCAAATTTGAAAATCCCTGTGAATCAAGATTATTGGTATTTTCAGATCATTATGAAGTACGCACGATCGCAAACTATCCGTGATAATTACCTAAACAATTTTCTGGCCTCAATTCCTGAAGTAAAAACAAGCAGCAAATTTGAATAACGCCAAGTACTTCGAATTGATCAGCAAGCGGTAAAAGCTGCTCAACATTTTCAGATGTCACGTTGCACGTACCCGTGTAAGCGTAATCAAGAATAAGACTGAAAATTTCACCGGGCACGCGGTTTATAACAACCTCCGTAGTTTCCGTTTTGCCGCCTTTCAAACTGTTCGTAAAAAGTACTTTGAAATAAGGACTGACTGCCGACAGAATCGCACGATGGACGGGAAATAGCTGATCTCTTGCGCATCTTATCGCACCGTCGCAAAGTTGCTGATTAGCTCTAAAGAAGAATTCAAAACGAGTTCATAAATTTTTGTCTTTTTTTTACATTACTTTTTCGGTACCTCAGTTCGGACCATACGATGGGGAATTCGACTAAGGCATAATTGGATGGAAGACACATGCATTTCCTAGCTTTAACAGCCTGTTTCTTTTTGCACTGTTTATGCTTTGTGCCAGAAACCGAGGCTCGTGACATTCGGTTGCGTATTAATTTCCGCAGCTTCATTCTGTTGTCCATCTGCACTTGAGTAAATTAATCAATTTATTAATTCACTCGAGCAGTGGTTAACAGATGTAGCTGCGATATATTTTATTATTTTATTTTCTAGCGCGTTGTTTAATAAAATATAACTTTTGGGTAACGAATTTTTTTTTCTTTCTTTCACTTCGTTAGCCGGAAATGTATTTAAAACCCAGCTGCTTGTAGACGATAGGGAAGGTCGTCGCCATGACAGACGAAAAACGAAGTAAATGACAGCTGATTGTCAATTCAAAATTTGGATGCATAAAAAAAAGGATCGGTCGAGGGGAAGGCGTAAAATTATTTTCGATCGTTTCTTAAAAATAAGAAGATTTAAAAAACATTAAATTGAAGTAACAAATATTGATAACAGATGAAGTAGAATATTCTGTAACATGTGATATGAGAAAAAATTGTTGTGCGTTGGTAGTTTATCGTTGGTTTCATGGCGCTTGCTGAGCAGCAGCTTTACCTTTGGCTCGGCTCGCAAGACCCAAGTGTGGATTCAAAGTATTCCGAAATTCGTCAGCAGTCTACAAAGGTTTGTGTTGTCATTTTATAATAAAATCTTTTAATTGACGTTATTACTTATTGAACATTATTAGATTTGCGCTTACCTGGTCTGAGAACTGATTTATACCAAGCGTATAGGAGTGGAGACCCTTCTCGAAGTCCGCATTATGTTTTGCAACTTTTTCCTTCGATTTGAGGTAAAGTCCTATTCTCATTTCTTCCTCCGCATCGTCCGCGTATGATTTGTTATAAGTTGCCTAGAAATTGAGGTCAAATCATCTCAAAAGATCGTGAAAGCATAACATTCCATTATTTTTCCAAACACATTTCAAATGATCTATTTCCAAAATGCAGTTACAACTCAATACCTATACCTTGTAATTATTCCATTCTTCGGGATCTAACCCAGCGGGAATCAAAACCGTGGCATGGACAGCCGCAATTACGGCCACGAGCAGAAAAATAAAAGTTTTCATTGTGTAGTTGCAGTACGATATTATTTCATCAGCCTTCGACTCGAACCGTGCGACTGGTGGCCCTGTACCTCCGGACGAGAATTTTATACGGAATTGACCACTCCGTTCAAGTTTCAGCGGGAATCAGTGGGGGAATCACGTGAAACCCGGAGGGCTTTCCGCGCCGCTGGACACTCCCATTGAATTTCAATGCTTTTAAGAATATTTATTTCTGAATGAAAATATATTTTATCAGCAGCCCGACCTTTTGGTGAACCTTTGGAGTTCAGATTTATTTTGATGCGCTCGAACGAAGCCATTTTTTTGTCTCAGTAGTCTACATCTATCGTGCTCTACATAGAGTTTGTGGCAAGGTAGTCTACCGCACACAATGAGATGACGTTATGTGCAGAGAATTTTATAGCGCCCAGATCAGCTGGTTATTAGTCGTAGGTAAAATAAACTTGTAATTATGGACTTTGGAGCCACTTGGCAACAAGGGAATTGATATAGAAATAAAATACGTAATCTTTGGAGGAATACGTTGTTTGTTTATACATATGTACTTCTGACCTCTACTCGTATCTACGAGTCATCGACAGTAGTATAGTTGAACATATTTTAAATTACGTTCACGTATAAAGAATAATATATGCGCAGTGATCTTTACCGGCGATCATTTATGCTTCCTGTACAAAACTAGAATCATTAATCCAGTAGATATTAAGATTGGAATATGAGTTACAGCTGATTTTCGTACATCTGACCACAAAGGCCCATCAAAAATATGCGAATAACTAAAAAGTACCAAGATAGTGAACGATACTGAAATTCAAACACGAATAGTCTTTGCTCCTCTGCGGTTACTTTTTTCACTTAGATAATTTCAGGCTCTCATAAACCTTGCTACATCTGAGCTGGGCGCACAATTCATGCATAAAAGTTACCACATGAGCATCCTTGTCACGATGTTTGTTTGTGTCGAATACGACTACTAAAGTTGTGCGTGGATCGATGTTGTTCATCGCATAAGTGCAGAGATCCTAAACATCCAAAATTCAGTAATATAACGCATGATCTGAAAATTACGCGATAATTTTACCTTCAGACTTTTAGTATAGATGATCTTATCCATAGAGAGGAGGTCGGCATGCCGCTCGTTCATAGCTTTACTTATGCTGTTCCAGTGCATACAAGGCTTTTGCATGTAAACCTAGTGTGACAATTTATAGTATAAAAAATGCGCACTGTCACAGCTTCAACGCTATCTTTGTTCAAAGGATTGTGCATAAAATATTTATCGATAAGAATCTGGCATCGAATTTGATACCTACACTGGGGCAGCTGACCATGATGGCGAATTCTTCAGTATTATCGTTCTCTCGCTTAGGATGGGTGTATCCAGGACCGGGCATATTTACACCTCTAGCATCAAATACTATTAGAACTGCGATAAGATCATATTTTCTTTGAAAGGTTTGTATTCTGCAAGAAGTTTACCAGAGTCGATTACTGGGATGGTATATCAAATGGATGGTGGCGAAGAGTTTCTAATAAAGATGAAAAAAGGCCGCGAGACATTTTTCAAATTCATCTTCTCTTTTCTTGTACTCACTTGTGATAATAATCGACGCTCTGTTTGCTCATGATGCTCCTCATTTCGCCTGGACTAGCCTGCTGTGTTAATGTCGAGTGAAAGTAAAGGGAGCATTTGGCTAGTATGCTATTTTTCAGCTTCACAAGCCATTGGTACAACGCAGGCTGCTGATTGGCTTTCAAAAATGTAGCCCCAAAGCCCAATTTCCATGACTAAAAATCAGGAAAACAAGAAAAAGGATCCAAACTGTATTCGCTAGAATCAAGGTATTGATTTTTTTGAATAAAATAATTACCAAGAGAATAATTACTAAATCCCACCTCTTTACTCTGCAGAGTTCTTTCCCACGCAGACATTCGAGTTTGGGCACCATACAAAGCCATCAGGGATGGTAAGAACCTCCAATTCTGAACCTCGATTTGGGCGTTTAATAGCTCAAGCAGTATTTCACATTCTAGACTAATGATAAAGTTGTCAAGGTTCACCAACGTTTTCATGTGCAAGGAATGCGAATAAATACTTTTGACTTAAAAAAAGAAATACATTGATAAAATGAAGCTAGATAATTTGGCATACGTTAAGGCAGTCTTGATGGCGATTAGTGACAAATGGGAACAGGACAATGAATGGATGTCCACAATTCCAGTCATGACTTGCAAGAGTTCTTGATATTTTATCGCTTTGCTGTTTATCCCCATACTGTACATCTTCTCGTAGCTATGCATGGAAATATCACACTCGTAAGTATACGATGGGCTAGTTAATAGGAACAAAAGAAGTTTTTTGCTCTTACAAATCTATGAGTTGTATTCTCGCAGTAACAAACTGGCATAGTTGACCAGAGACCTCTGCGACAGTTGCTTCGATTGCGTAAGTTCCTCGTGTACTTTCTTCTAGCCTCCGAAGATCTGTTCTGGATGATTCATATATTGCACGAAGAGAATTCTATCGGAGGTCGTCATATTTAGTGCTTATTTATATTATCAAAATATTGTATCGTAGATCAACTTACGTCTTTTCTCAAAAAGCCTTTATTCTTTGTGTGAAAGAAGCCTAAGTCTGCATATGATCTCTCCGCAACAGCAATTTGTGGCAAATCTGCAAGCAGCATACCCCACGCACCCATCTGCATAGATCGACATGATTCCTTTTCTTTCTCCTGAGGGATTACATGTGGTAGAGTCATAAAAGTCGATTAGGGAAACATATGCTGAATAAAAGATGACTAGATAATTTGATCAGAGTTGTTACAGTGAACTTAGTATTACTTAACAGCCAGTTTCTGAAATATCAAGATTACTATTTTACCACTGACTCCTTAGCCTTGTCAAAACATAGCTGTGATACTAGGGTGAAAAAATTGCTTAAAAATTCCTCTTCGTGGTCCATTGTAATAATTGTTTAAACTGTCTCAAACGAGCGAAAGTTTTCGTTCAACAAGTAGGTTTATCTTCTTTGCCCGCAAACGTTTGTCATTCGTGTATCCACGTTGTTGAAAAAATAACATAGCAAATTCAGGCTATAGCCAATAAACACGTGAATGTCAAATAGCAGACCTCCAAATCAGAGTAAAATTCTCTAACTTACCGGTTAGAAGACCGACACAAAACTTTGATGGAGTTGACTGAAGATTGGTATTGATGGTAACTGCAAAGGCTTTGTTTATCGACAGTTATGCGCATACGGCGTTGCTATTCGAATATAATACGATAATACTGATAATTGATCAACGATGAATGAATTCAAAAATGACATCAAAACCCAGACTCTCCATCTTGTACTTTCAAGGGCTTCAACTACGTCTTTATTCAGCCTTGACCCGGTTACCCAGATTAATGTAAGTTGAATTCTCATAATTATTCTTTCAACAATGTTCAATTACAAAGGTTCGAGATTTTCTCTTTGAATTATATTTTCGATTAGTTCGACTTTCGATTCTCTTCTCTGTTAAGAACAATCCGGAATTTCTAATTGTTCAAAAGCTAAAACCAGTGGATTCGCTGAATTAATTGACATTTTATGCGGACTTTATGCAAATACAGTTGACAGTTGGGTTACGAAATTGAGTTATCGATTCACGGAGCAATTTGAGATCCTCCATCTCGATGGTTTCTATACATCTTTCGCGGGTTTACCTCAACACGTATTACTGATTCTTCCATCGCTATCAATCGTTAACAATGTGGAGTACGCTGTCCCTTAGAATTCCATATTCTCTTAAAGACACGCCTAACTGGACTAATCTCTTCGGCGTGTACCTGTAATTAATCGAGTTTGTCTTTGTTTTTATCCGGGGATCCTTTCTACTCTCGATAACCAATATAACCACAAAGGACCGATTCTCACCCGCTTATTACCACCTTGTACCCGATTCTTGACCTGTTTTTGAACACGCACGTGTCCAACAATTGATAGAGTCTGGCAACAGTATCGTCTGGATCGAGATGCACCAGGAAAACCATGCAGCCATTCAGTGACCTAACTTTCAGTTTCAATTCTCCGGGTTTACCGGTCGGCTCATTTATCTGATAAGAAAGCGGCTCCTGCAGGAAGAAGAAAGATCGGTAAGTCCTAAACGATAAAAACAACCGTTGAAGCATCATTTTTCAGTTATTCTTTTTTTTTAATTCGGTTTTTACCGCAAATTTCCTATCCTGCAGCGTTGCAGACTTCGTTACTCGTGGTCTTTTTACTCCCATATTCGAGATAGTTTCACAATCAGAAGTGCCTGCAGCTTTACCCGACAGAGTTCTGAGCTTCGATAGGGATCGGATTTTCAATTTACGGCCTGGTAAACTTGTAGATCTTGAATAAGATCTTCGATTATCGCTGCATGTGCTTTCCAAGCGACTTTCAGAGGTTTGAAAACAATACCGAAGACGATATATTATACAATATAAAGCAAAGAGAAAAACGGTAGGTGACTTTTACCCGTGGGAATATCGGCCCGAAGATCGCTCCGTCGAATTGTTTTTACTAATTCCAGAATTTGAACAGAATCTTCGGGATCCAACGCGATTATCGTGTTTTATCTTGAACGTTTGGTCTCTAACAGAGATTTTGAATTCCGTTTCTTTAGTTGCCAATTCGCGCTTCTGATATAAAGAACAAGAGAGAACATGGGGTATTCGTGAGAAGAAATGAAAATGAAAAATGATATTCACCTTCTCCATGCGAGGCGTCAAACCGAGATCTGCATTTATGTGAGACTGTATATGGGACTCTGAGCAATTATTATTGTGGGATGCTAAAATTTGGGACCGTAGCTGCATCATCTCAGAAGATTGTGTTTCCTGTGAACTTTTTGATTTAGGTGACCTAGAACGTTTTATTTTTTCACATTGATTACCACATTTTTCCAATAATATCTAATTCCTCTGTACGCAGTATGCATTTTCACACACCTAATTGAGTTACAAGCAAAAAATAACGGTGGAACGGTCGGTTTAGGACTGCAAAAATTTTGCCTTTGGAGATTAGATGATGTTCTATTTCTATTCCCCTCCGGGGAAACGGTTTCCCCCGGGATTGATTTTCCCAGTCGATGACCCTGTCCCGCAAATACGCTACCGGGACCCCGAAAGACTTCTGTTCTGCGGTCTTCGACCTATTAATTCGAACGTCGATATTAGAGGTATGAATAGTTCTGCTGCTCGCGACATAATATATTCTCAGTCGATATCTGTAAATTTTTTGTATAATATACTTTGAAGGGAACTCCATTTGGGTAGAGTTTTTGAAGTTCGGTGGGAAAATAGCCGTCAAGAATATCCCGTACGAAACAAGCGACTCCTGCGTCTTCGTAGGGTCGTATGCAGCCATTTTGTACGACCAGACCATTCTTGTAGAATTTTAGAGACATGCTGGAGGACGTCTTTTAGAAAAGAAAAAGTTACCTCATTTATGAATCGGGAGAATGGCCTGCAGGATAATAATTAAGGGATTGTTGTGTTCTGACCTTGAATGATGCTCCTATCCCTTCTTTTTCGTGATGAACATGAACCTCACCTTCGCCAAGCGTCAGGTTCAACTTTTCGATATTCGCAATCAGCTGCTTATAACAGGTCTTCAAGTAGTCACTTCGCGAAATTAAAAACTCTCACTCAAAATGAAAGGGGCAAGAGAATAGGAAAAAAAAATCGACTTAGTACAACTTACTTATTCAATTTTTGTTCATTGCAGCTTGACTTGTGAGTTTTATTATCGTTCCCTATCCATACCAGTCCATAGTCAGCCAAGAATTTCTGTGAGGGTCGAGAAAGGATGGGGACTTAATAATGATGCGCATTCTTTGAAGAAAATTATAATTTTCTGCTCCGCAAACCTCCATTTCATAAATTTGATGTTCGAGCATCAAACAACGTTTGTAAAGGTATTCCGAATCTTCAACCTGCTTTCGTTCTTTCCGAATTTCTTTCTTATGTACGTTCTCCTGGCTTTTGAATTTCATTTCCCAGTCTCTGACCTTGAAATCACATGCGCACAAGCAGCGTCTGAACGATCATTATATATTTACCTAATAAAAAACTCGGGTTTTTTCCGTTACCTTTCGCTTAAGTCGACTGATTTCAGCATCTTTTTCAGTCAGCTTTGCGTCCGCTTTTGACATTATCACCTGCATTCGATGCATCTGACTTTCGGCAAGGTACAACTTCTTGCTAAGGACTCCCATCAAACCGCTTCCTGCATGCAGCAGCGTTGATATAGTAATTATTGGAACAAAATTATCGTTCTAGCAACGTCGTAAATAATACACAATTGCTCATTATTCGATAACCTTCTTCCAGTGCGCTGCAATTAGCTGCCAACAACAATTGTGGCGTCGGAATTTCTGCTGTTTTCCCCGCATTATTGGTATGATGTTTATTTTTCTCGTTCGAAGTAAAGCCAATGATCTGTGAACGAGAACTCGATAAGAGAAAATATTCATCGTGCTTCAAAAAATTTCTGTACTGGCGTAGAAAATGATTGACCCCCGCGCTCTGGATCATATTCGATTGAAGATTCGTTGATTCTACCGTCTCTCCGCCATTTTGAATTTCATGCTGCACCTCCGTAATTTCGTCCGAGGAAGTCGTCGAGGTAACTTTTTTCAACCTAAATTAATCACCATTTATGGTTATGCGTTCGGTTGCTGACTTGCTTTTTTATGCTCTTAAAACTAATATTTTATTTTCCATATTTTGACAGGCCATAAAGCGACCACAAGTTCGCATCAGGATTAATTACAAGTGATTAAAAAAAAAATACTTGTCATAGTTATTGTGTAGAGACAGATGTGGATTTTTGGGAATCTTTTTTCTCTGCGAATACGGTGAGTTATGATGGCTCATGGTTTTTTTTTTTAAATAACAAAAAGGAAGAGTAAGAAAACTCTGGAATCGTTGAACGCGAGTGAAACATTCAAGTTTATTTTTGTGAATTATACTGAAAAGTTTTATTGAGCCATGTTTGATGTAATAATTGGCATCTTATTATAGATACGATGAGCTGACCGGTCCACGAATTGCCGAAACTATTGACTCTCGTCTAAATTTCAAAATTGGACAATCGACTGCTACGATATACTATGTTCAATCGTGATAGTATACAACTTACTTCAAGGGACTACGTTCATAAAACGAGCAAAATTCTCAACTCCATATAGAAATGTTCGTGATAGAAGTTTACTCATGGTTGGTAAGGTCACGGACAGGTTAACCGGATCGATGATATGCAAAATTAGAAAGAAATGAAAAGAAAAAGAAATGCAACGTAACACGTGGCACGTGACGATACGTTATGGTCAATATATGTATGCGTAATCGGAATTTCAATCAAGAACATAATTGGAATTGAGGTACAGTAAATTAAACTCATGTGTGTATTACATCTTCAACATTATTCAGATTATTTGATTGGTCAGTTATTTATTATTACGGATGCATAGAAAATGAGTGGAAATTATATACTCCGCGCAATTATTCATATGATCGGATGCTATTATATATGCACTACTATGATTGAATTCATTTGTTTTATGATTACGTAATTTCATTTGCATTGGTAATGAATATCGTATATCGTGTCCATATAAATTAATGATCAGTCTTTAAATCTCTGGACGCGGATTATTGCGTAACCTATTGTAGATCACCTTTCAAAATGAAAAATTTTAACCGAGATAAATTCGTTTAGTCCAATGACCATGAGATTCAAAAAATAAAAATCTCCATCTCGTCATCTGGCAGAGAAGCTCAGCTCTCTTACCAATACAAGGTAGAACTTTAGTCCTACTTTAAGAGGAGGCCCTTCGATCATGCGCTTTTGTTCTCAAGCACAAATCTGCAGAGATTTTCTAGTTTAAAGAACGTGGCAACTTGAAACAGCAAAAGTCCCCAGCGTAATCTAAATCTACATAGTTATATGATAATAATGATAATAATTGTGACCACGGTGGGAATGATAATCGATTTTTATTTTTAGGGTTCCATCTGTACCATTTCACTCTTCGGGACTCAGAAGTGGAGGGTTCAAGTTCTCGTTAAAAAAGTGAACTGCGCGGAGTTATCTTCTCTCCTGAATTCCGTTGATAACTCGTCTCCCATCCGATCGCGTCTGCACATCCCCGCATCGAGGTCGCGCAATGCATTGATCGCTGGCGGGGTTGCGACGAGAGTGACGTCATTATTTTGACATCACGTGACCACAACGTTATAACTAACGTCTTTTGCTCCGTTAATGTGTCTCCTCGTGCAGCACCAGATACACACCACTTTAAAAAGCACTTCTACGTTCATTCATATCCTCTAAAACGGAACTAACGAAATACAACGTCAGATTTCGTCGTAAAAATAAAATTTCGACTATTCGCTATCGCCGAGTCCAAAATCTGTCTTACTCTCTCTCACATCATCGAATTCGCGTTGTTTTCCCCTGCACTGCTGTAGTACTTCAAAGCATTTCTCAACGCCCGAAGTGGTCGCATATGTAAATCGCTGCTAATCGTGATCTGAGTGAATTTCATGAAATTTACTTGTCATTTAAATGTGTCACCAGTTGTGCCGGTAGATAATTATCTGCGACGATCTTTCGTTTTCAAAGTTTATTTACCATTTCGGTAATCAGTCATTCAGTCAATCAGTCAGTACGCACAAAATTCAAATATTATCGTATCAGTTTATTGCTATAAACTCCTCCGTATCGTACCGGTTGTTGTAAAAAAAAAAAAAATAATAATCAATAATAGTAATAAGATCGAGCGAAATAAATTATCATAAAAAGCACTACTTTAATACATTACGTTATCACCGCATAAGTTATACATATATTTCCGAATGATTCCGAGGTCTACAAGGATTCGTGAAAATGTCAAAGCTGGACGTCATCGCCAAGGATTTTGGCGAACGTAAAAACGAGACGATAATTATCATCAATGAGGTGAGTTATAACAGTTTGTTTTTGAATAAATATATAAAATTGATAATTATGATTTTTGAACATGTGTGCATGTACTCGGTATCGTATACAACACATATGTTAATAAAATTTGTTGCCAATGTACTGCGCGCTGGCGTTTCAATTTGTTTGTTTGTCAATTTTTCCTCTTACATTTTTTAAATCTGCTGATGAGAATCGTTTTTCCCATACATTTCTATTCACGTGTACATGATCTGTATATGTATTTTGCAGGTAGTGTGAGAAATCGTAACAATATAAATAAAATTCTTGAAGGTAATCGAACTTACGAATCAATGTATACAATTTTCTTTTCGTTTTTTCTGTCTTTTCAATTAGATTTCTAATGTGTTACGTTATAATCGGCCTTATGAATTTTTACTTCCCGAATTTAGCCACATATGTGTAATACATTTTACAATCAATCTATTTCAGTGAAAATATTCCCGGTCGCATCATCATTGTTATATGTATGCTCCTAAACAGAAATTTGCTTGTAAATTTCTTCGAAGCGGCCATTTTCGTTTTGCCCCAAGGATAACCGGCCTCATCTGGTCATTAGAATCTGGGTTGATTATAAACTTTCGTATAAATATTGAAAGAATAATTGCATAACATTAATAAAAATTTGCAGATAAGTTTTTATGAAAAACTTTAGTTTCTACTTTTTGCTGTCAATTATTATTAGATACCGATTGCGATTCAAACGAAATATGGAACGAAAAATCCGAGGAAAAATCTATTCGATCGAGAAACTCATCTTTTTTATCTTATTTCATTCTATTTCATTATAATTTTTTTTTCACCCACATATAGCCGCTATCGCATCATATTTGAATTGAATCACTTTATACATATGTATAACAAGCGACTTCGACGGTGCGTCCGTTTCTTTCTTTGTTCCTTTTTTTTCTGAACCCTATTGAAAAAATAATCTTTTCAAAAACTTTTGAAAAAAGTTTGAAGAAAATAGATAATTATAAAATGTCGTGTATGTACTTTTAATAAAAAATTGTATAATTGTCGGAGGAACCGGTTTTCCGCTATGTATACTTATGTAATGAATCCATCAATGCTATATATATGCATATTACACGTTCATCCATATGAACAACAGCGTTGCGAAGAAAAAGACCAAAAATGGAAAAAAGCCAGGGAACGAAAAAAAATAATTCGTAAATCATGCAGTTGAATAAAATATAACAAATATTTCTTCAATAATTATAAAAATGTACGTACATACGATGATTCTTATCGATACGTATTGTAATTGATATTTATATCGTCACTATTCATTTTTCACGTAAATCACTTACATTATCGGTCTTATACACATCCTACGTATGCATATATGAAAAGGTATATGGTGACTGACTTATGTATACATAGGCCCAGGTGTACAAAGTTCGCGGGTATAACGAATGAATATGTGCATAATGTATGTATGTATATATGACATGTATGTATTTGCTACACACCTAGTTCTTGAATTGATCGATTCAAGGCCGAGTTATTCACCTATATGCACACCATATTTTATATACTACACCTATATATGTCATATATATATATATATATATATATGAGTAAAATATCATCACATTTTATGTACACAATATATACCTGTATGTATAGTTGTTTTATGTAGGACGTTATCGCCTACACACGTGTAATTCATCGATAACAGAAAAGTGCGTAAAAAAAGATATTGTGAAAGAAAAAAGAAGAAGGAAAAAAAATTAATAAAGAAGAAACTTCTGGCCCTCGTTGTACGTATGTGTATGTCAAAAAAAAGTGAAAAGGGAAAAGAGATGAAGAAAATGGAAGAAAAAGATATAGTAAACAAAGACGCACGCACAACAAAAATCGCGAGGTCAAGTCATGTCGACATACCCGAATTGACACGTGCCGCAATAATATACGTATCTATGTATACACATACATATATATATGTGTGTGTGTATTATGTACATAGTATAGGGGTCAAGCCAAAGCAGAGGTAATAAAAATCAGAAAAAAATACAAGAAAAAAATAGATATTAAATTCACAATCAATAATAGAAAAAAAAAACAGCGCTCGCGTTCATCTCTGGTTCAATACACTACTGTTATTCATATTAGTCCATCTCATCTCTGTATACTAATTAATTTAATATTTGCAAGAAAAAAGACAATAAATTTTTCCTTCGTAGTGTTTGTTTAATCGAAACGCAGTTAAAATTATATAACATGAATATAATTATAATAATCAAACGGATATCAAAAGATATGCAATCATTTTTTAATCTGTAACAAAGTTCTGCACTTGGTTAGAAAAAAAAAAAAACACCAAAGAGAAATAAAATGACGGCGGTTTCCATGCAACCATATACACGCAAGTATATGTATATCGTACATACATGGAAATGATATCTTATATCATGTTATATAAGTATAGTTTTTGCGTATACTTTCATAGTCTACATAATTCTATTTTTATGAATGAATAATCGTGGAATATGTATTATTATGTACCTATATGCAGACGTATAATGAAGAAAAAAATTATGTATAAGGTACATCAGGTTGTAGAACGACGTAAAGCACTATAATTTTTTTACCTAGCTAAATGGGAGAAGAAAAAATGGCGGTTCTCAAGGTAGAATTCTATGAGAATCATTTCGAACATTGATTTCATGAATGTTGCAGTGAATTTAATTACGGTCTCATAATTATAAAATATATCTACCTAGTTTATGTCGGAGTGTCGATGACAATTTTTTTTTTCTGTTATTTTCCTTCCTTCGAAGTAATTGATTGTGAGCAGAAAATATATAATTAATAGTATCACGCGAAGTTGTACAATATTATGTATTACATAGAAGTGGACAATTAAATATGTACATGTATATATCGTACGTATGTATCACGTGATAAAATTAATTATTTGCAGCTGCAAACGCTTACTTATATACATTCGTATAACATATAAATACTGTACATAGTTTGAACTTCTGTGGCTATATGTATTGACCTCGAGTAAAGAGGTTTTAATACATAAATTAATTGAGTTCATTCCGAAGACTGTAATGAACCCATCAAGAATAATTCAAACAATGGTCAAGATTTTTAAAAAATCTTACGCCTATTTTTACATTACAAAGATCAAAGGAGAAGAAGCGTTTGTGATCAATATTTTTTTTTTTTTTCTTACATGTACCATGAGCTCACTGGCGGGGATTTTCTTGTGTAAAGAATTCCTTTATGCATTCGTTGCAAGTAAAATAACAATTGAAGAAATTGAGCAATGCGTTATTTGCACGAATTCAATGTTCAGTACATGTATATATTTATTGTATTTTTACCCAGAACCGGTGTATGAAAAGATATCAATTATTCCTTTTAGACTTCTTGTTATTCGAATTATTTTTTGTTTTTACTTTGCTTTTAAAGCTGGAGAAAAAAATAATTCCACAAAATAAAATTCGATTTTTGAGCAAAATATAAATCATTTTTTTAATTGGGTTTAATATGCTTTTCTGACGTATTTTGACCTCGGGAATCCGAATCTGGAAGAAAAATTCATCTATCTCTAAAATTAACCGAGTTATCGCTAATTTTCAGCTTTTTTGGGTCAAAAATAAAAAATTTATTCTTTAGTCTATTTTAATGTAATTTGAGCTCAGGAATCCGAATCCGAAAGAAAAAATGATCTATCTTGAAAAATCACCGAGTTATCCCCATTTTTTCGCATTTTTTAGCATAAATTCGAGGATATCTCGAAGGGAAAAAATCGTAGCTCAATTTACTCAACGGATTCGTGTTCCTGAGGTCAAAATACATAAGAAAAGTGCCATACGATCAATTTTAAAAAATAAAAATTTTTGGTCAAAATTTGAAAAAATCGTAAGGGGTACCCCTTGGAAAAATCTCAAATTTTGGCCAAAATTTTTTATTTTTAAAAATTGATCGTATGGCACTTTTCTTATGTATTTTGACCTCAGGAACACGAATCCGTCGTCCAAATTGAGCTACGATTTTTTCCCTTCGAGATATCCTCAAATTTATGCCAAAAAATGCGAAAAAATTAGGATAACTCGATAATTTTTGAAGATAGATCGATTTTTCTTTCAGATTCGGATTCCTGAGCTCAACTTACATTAAAATAGACTAAAGAATAAATTTTTTATTTTTGACCCCAAAAAGCTGAAAATTAGCGATAACTCGGTCAATTTTAGAGATAGATCAATTTTTCTTTCAGATTCGAATTCCTGAGGTCAAAATACGTCAGAAAAGCACATTTAACCCAATTAAAAAAATAATTTATATTTTGCTCAAAAATCGAATTTTTTTTTGTTTCTTCACGAGAAATCTCACACTTCACTTAAAAAATAATTCCACCGTACCTACAGCGTGTGTTACCTGAGCGGGTATAATGTACATGTATGTCCGGTACACACGTGTGCGTTATACGGACCCTTAATTGTGTCGTGAACATTCTCATATTATACCTCCCTTATATTTTATCGCAACGGTCGTCAAACCTCGCGACAATGATGTCGAATAAAACGAAAAAAAATGAAAAAAAAAAACCGATATGCGTTTTGATGGGAACGAAAACACTACGGGTATAAATTGTAAGAGCACTTGATCAAATGAATGCTATTGAAGTAAGAGATCCGAAGAAAAGAAAATTGAGGAAACACAGAAATGACCACCACGTCTCTCTTGATATCTGGAGGCATTGTAAAATGTGTATGAATTTTGATTATAAATTTTACGCTAGTGTTTACGTTTATTCTGAAAACTGCCATTAGAAGATACTATATATCGCTAAAATAATAAAATATATACCTTTATATCGTCCTCGTTGATAATTATATCACTCGCCTCCAGTTTAGATGATCGATATCCATAGTTGTAACGACGAAAAAAGATTTAAGAAAAAAAGTGACTATTAACTGCAAAAAACTTTATGAAAAATTATTCAAATATCTTGTTAAAAAATGTTGTTGTACGGTAAAGAACAATTGATATAGGTAAGGCAAGTCTAAAAAGAGAGTAAAAAAGAGATGAATAAAGGAATATTTATTCTTTTCTTTCCGCGGTGCGATTATTCGAAAAACCGCATGCATATTTAAATCTGCGATTCTTTTTATACATAATAATAGACGCGCTATACTAGTTTTTTATGCACATATGCCACCTATAGACGTCGCTCATCGTATATGTTATAATTAAAAAAAAATACTTTATCTTTCTTTTTTCTATTTTTCCCGCAAATCGTACTTTGCGGTACGGATATAGTGTGCAATAGTAGATTATAATTAAACACGTTTTGTCCCACATATGTACCAAGTGATTACCGTTTCCTGTGCAGATATTAGAAAAAATAAGAAAAAGAAAGGAAAACGAAGAAATTTTCAAACGACACCAGAGAGACAGTGAAAATTTAACAAAATTCAACCCTTACATCTCGTTACTTGTACACGTATATCATTTCTCACGATCAATTACGTTTTTTAATATGAGTTAACTACATTTTTTTAGTGCATATATATACATGCAAGATAATGTAATCTATATAGGACATTCTCACATTAAACTCATTGCATATGTGTACTACATTGCGTGACAGTTGTACGTACGTACGTACGTACCATCAAATCTTCAGTTGTAGGCCGTAGTACGCCATATTGAATCGCGCGTACCATACAACATACGTGAGATCATTACCAACAAGTGTTGATTATGAAATATTCACGAAACCTCTCTCTCTCTCTCTCTCCTTAATTTCCCATTCTTTTATTCACATGTGTAGAAAATTATATGCCAAGTAAACATGCGGGAATGGGTTAGTTTTTCATTCTTCCCATTTTTTCTTTCTGTTATAAAACACAAAGTATACATTAATACCCGCAAATGTCTGTCCGAAAACCGGAAATTTGGTTCTATTACTGTCAATGTATTCCACCATTTTTTCCCCTCTATTTATTCATATATTTTCTGCTAATCTCACATATTACACCGACGAACTAGGTGTTAAATGTTATACCTATAGCCATACCATCTTATACGTTCAGTTTTCCCCGGTTCATTGAGCCCAAAAATAAAAGAGAAAAAGCAGCGGGAGACATTAACAATTAAAATATTCATTTTATGTACGTATATAAAAACGCCTCGTTTGTAATAATCATTTGTCAAAGTTTTTAACACATTGAAATTTTATTCAACGATAAAAATCAATTTTATATTCTATAATTTAATCAACGAACCAAAAAAGAAAAATAACACGAAACGAATGAATTTGAATGGAAAAAAATTGATGAAAAAAAAAAAAAATGTAAAAAAAAAAACTAACGAACATGCGTTATAATTATAATGCATAGTGTGTAGCAGTGAAGAAATTTTTCTTCTAATTGTAAAACACAGAAACATATAGTATATATACATTTATATATATATAAATGACTGTATTACATACGTGTAAGTATATTTAGACATATATCTACACAAAGTTGGACGTTCCCGCGAGTCGGTTAAATCATTCTCGCCGCGATTCGCGTTGATACAAATACGCGTTGTAGATCGATGTTGGTGCGTTCGCTTGGGGAAGGAAAAACGAGCTGAAGAGAGCGGTGTAAAATCATCAAACAGGCCAAACAAGCTAGCAGCTTTTATACCCGCGGCAGTTAGCTAACTCCTCGTGGTCTACCGGTCTTTTAACATTCTCTGTTCCGGTAGTTCCAAGTGTGATCGCGAACAAGCTTCACGTGCAATAACGAAACTTTGTAAAACAAAAAATAATCAATAATCAATGAATAAAAAGAAAACCACAAACAAACAAACAAAGGTGCACCCTATACATATAATTATACCTACAAATATATGTTCGCGTCACAGTATAGAAGAGGAGGTCGGTCAGTTGTCACCTACCCCGACGATCTCGCATTATTGTTGAATACATATTAATTATTAAATTATACTTAAAATTATTATAATTGTTAATTTGAATGCTCTAATTAATACGTATATCTTTACGCGTGTCATCGCGAGTGAGCAAGGTGTCGCGTTGTGCTGTATAAAAATTATAAGAAATTTTGCAATCGTGTGTGTATAAGAAGAGAAAAAAAGAAAGACAAATTACAAATTTTTGGTTTTCATTTTTTTTTTTTTGTCCGTTGGAAATTCTGCGCGATTACAATTAATGCATTGGAATTTGGAGAGTTGACGTAAGTCGAATTTGTAATTTATGTCATATAATTGCAGGGGGCATATATTAGATATACCTATCATTATTAGTCATATATAATATAATATGTTACATAAAAAATTGAAATACCTCCAAATTTGCCGGTATGTCTACTTTGCACATAGTTCTTTCCGTGCGCTGTACCTAAGTATACCTAATTCGTCCAAAAATTCTATTCTATTCCATTTTTTTTTTTTTTTTCTTTTCAAATCCTCGCAAAGTTCACCAGAATGGTCGGCGTGCGCGAGGAACGGCGTTGTTCAATCTGACGTAATATAATGCAATACGGACACCGTACAAAAAATATATATATGGAACATTCCCAGAATTCCACAAATTGTAGGCGATTAAATTAATAGAAGAACATTATGAAGAGATCGTGAGAAGCATATTGTTCTGAAAAGAAGGGCGAACGTTCGACCGACCGAAAGGCACATTCTTGCATGAACCTCGATCCTCATGTACGAATAGAAATTTAATATCCCCACATTCTCATCGTTCCTTTTCAATTTTTATATTATGTCATCATTTCATTATTTCTTATATTCATTCCTTACTATATCGTTCAACTACCGGAGATATTTTTTTTCCCAACTGCATAATGTATTCATTTCCCTTTTTCATCTTCTTTTCTTATAATAATATTAATAAACAATTTGGAACGATATTCAACCAACGGAGAATCGCACTGTATCTATCAATTCATGTGTGTTTATTGTGGATTCAAATTTCAAATTATACGTATGCAATACCGATTATTCGATATCATAATACAATACGTGATCATTTTCACAGCCGACCGTTTCTACGTATTCATTGGGATGTACATTAATGATAATGATAGCAACGATAAACATTATGACAATAATATTAGTTGTAGAAAAAAAAAAAAATGATCAACTTAACGCGAATGCCAACATTATATGTGATGTGCTTATGGGATAGTTTTTCGTCCGATTGGCAGACGTATAATAACGTTTTTCTTCTTCGATTTTCGTTTTCTTCTTACTGATTTCACGGACGGAATTGCGTAATAACGGATCATATAATGTGCAATACAAGGTTTCGATTTTCACATACGTCGCGTAGCGGTTAGGCGAATTTTAAATATCATTTTGCAGGCGGTATATCTGCAGTAACGCATTATTGTTATCGTTATTATAATCATTATTATCAATTCTTTTTGAAAAATCAGTGAAATTCAATATAGGTATAGGTATAGGTTGTTAGAGGTATATCGAGAGAAAAACAGCGGTATTATTATTACTTGAAATGATTGTTTTCATGAATCATATATGCATAGGTAGTTATTTAAAAATATAAGGCAATTAATACACATGTAGATATAATTGAAGTATAAATTACAGTTTGGCGGTATTGAGACAGAAAAAAAAGTGAAAAAATAATCGAAATAATAAAAATTCTCAAAGTCATTTGCAGTAACTGCTTGCGGTATTTTCACGGACTATACGTGCCATACATACATTTATAATATGTATAATTGAGATTGTACACTTCGCATACGACGTCAATAATCGTGCCGAGTTGCAGAATTGCAATTGCAGTTGGATCGCAGTATGCGAGCCGTCAGCTTTTTCTTTTTTCTTTCCTTCTTTCTTTTTTTCTCTCTTTTACATTATTTTCCTTGCTCATAAATGCTGATCATTTTATTGTCGTCACGATGATACTATAGGTACAGGAATACCTAATCATAAATTGTGTCGAATCGATTTAGTTCACGCGCGCGTTTCTTCATTACATGCCTATGCGTATTAAAAAATCTATTATTCTTTTGTCAAAACTGTTTCAGATTCCGAATACTCAGTGATACGGAAGAAATTTGATAATCGAGGAACGCGTCTTCGTTTCACCGAAACTAAAACTCTCGACGAAACGGAGTTGACAAAAAACAACGAGAAACGAACGAACAAAGAAACGAACATCATGGAAAATCCACAGAGGTATATAATTGTACACATACTCCAATGATCTATCATAATCGGTCATTCTCTTTCATTGAACGCGACAATTCCCTCGGTAAAACTACTTTGCGCTGTAAAAATATCAAGCAACGAAATTTGTACCTCACCCTCGTTATTACTACACTACCTATTTTCACATGTATGCAATTGTATGAAAATATTGGCTATATTGATCCTTTCGCGACGTACGAATTGACAAAAAAAAAAACAACTTATTTGTGTTTTAGGTTCGACGATCCATCCTGCATCTACAAACAACCGTCTCCGTGGAGCCTTCGAAAGTTGGCAGGTGAGTTATCGAAATTAAGTTTGTTCTCTTCCGTTTATCGGGTGAAATACATGAAGACCACCTCATACTCGGATCGCGAAACGATTATACGCCATTTGGATAATGGATGGAACTTTTTCATTTTCGTTTTTTGCCATTCCGATGTTGCAGACATGGTGCCGGCAAGGGTTGTCCTCTACATGCTTTCATTTTCGGGTTTTTTGGTATCATTTGTTATGAGAATGGATATAAACCTGACGATAGTGGCGATGGTTAAATCAACGTCGAGTACTCCAACCGACGTAAACGACAGTTCGATTGCGATTCCGCACTGTTACGTTGCTGCACCAAACACTTCGCAATCCTTTGAAAATACTTCATCAATCCGTCCTGAAGAACTCGGTGAATTTGACTGGAGCCCCGCAATACAATCGACCATATTGGGTTCATTTTACTGGTGTTACATCCTATCGCAAATTGTCGGTGGTGTACTCACGCAATATTTTGGTACAAAGACAGTTTTTGGTGTTTCTCAACTTCTCACCGCCATTTGTAGTCTCCTGATGCCAACTGCTGCCGATCTACATTACGGTGCCATGATTACTCTCAGGAGCATCCAAGGCGCCGCTAGCGTAAGATTATAATTATTTAGATTCTAAATTTATCTGGTTTTCATTTTTTTTTCTTCTCATTTTGTTATTTTTCACTTGCAAGAAAGATCAGCTTTATATTCCTATGTTCATAATTGATTATTTCGACGATTACTCAATCAATCTGATATGATTGAAATTTCATTGAGGCTTTGTTTCGACTCTCGTCTGCCTACCTTTTCTTTCCAGAAAATAAATTTATCCCAGTTTGTTTTACGCTTTTTTCGTATTTTCTTTCTCTCATCTAGGGTTTAACGTGGCCAGCGATGTACGCGATAGTCGGTCATTGGATACCCCCTGCTGAACGTTCCAGATTCATGTCATCATTCCAAGGTAAGCGAACGTTCCGGAAAATTAACTGCCAACTAAAAATGTTATTACTATTGTTATTCTTCTTCTTCTTCTTATTATTCTTATTATTAGTATGGTTGTTGTTGTTGTTGTTGTTATTATTGTTATTATTATTATTAAATATACATATGTGTATATACATTATTTTTCGTGTGTTACAGTGAAACTTCCATACTTCCATTTCGCAATATGTTCTATATCTATATATATATATATCGCATTATAATACATTGAGATGATAGAAAATTGCGCTGAATCAGAAAATTAAAAATTAAAAACTGAAAAAAGAACCGAAAGAGAGAAATAGAGAAATAAAAATAGCAGTCATTCGTATTTAGCGAGTGACATATCGTTTTTCAAATTCTTATTGCAAAATTATTACGAAATATCTGTATTATAAATTCGGTCGCTACTTTTTGTGATGATTATTTCAGATCGTCGAACTGGATCCTTATGTAAGCGTGACGCAGAACGTGCTGGAGATCGTGAAAAAATATTTGAAAAAAAAAAAAACGAAAAAACAATTCTTGATAAGAAAATATGCCGAGAAAACTTAAAGAAAAGAAAAAAGCAAAATGAAGAAAAAAAAAATATATATATTTATAAATATATGTATTTATCGTATACATACATGTACGTACTGTATATGCGTCACGCGAATGTAATTGGATCCAACTTGCGAGACGTTTTTAATTACAGTACGAAGAAATGAAATTCTAACAACAATTATTTAATTTATTATTCATGCACGGTGGAGTGGAAATAGTAAAAAAATAGACGAAAGTGTCAGTTATCGATTCTAGCTGTTGACATTTCTTTTTGGACGTACACACTTATGATTATATGTTCAGTTGATAATATCTGACATATATGTATATGAGAATGAATATCGAAAAAAAATATAGATTTTCTATTCCTTTATTTCTTCATTTATTTATTTTTGGCTTCTTGCAATCGATAACTCACATTTTTGCCATGTTTTTTCATCAGATTCAGCATCAAATTGATGTGCGAAAACCTACATTATAACTCAGGGTTCTTCACACAATGATCATACCTGAATATGATACGAGGTATGATGATATTAGAATTGATGCTGATGCTGATGATGATGATGATGTTGATGATGATATACATATAATAATGATAATGAACCACAATAGTAAACGATGTGAAATAATATGTGAATTATTAGGTATATTGATATACTCTATTTATATTGATATTGATATTATGGTTTAGCATTTGGAGACGTTTGCATTCGCGGGGGACCAATATTGGGGTATACTCAACATCGACCGCTCAACAGCATGAGAATGGCCGCGAGTATACTTCCTACCGTGGCTGCAAAATATTACAGCCGGGGGCCCAACAAAAATATCACATTCATTTTCTTTCTTTTCATCAATTGATATTACATATATTTATATACGTATAATATACATATGCTATTGTTCACTGTGTAAGATCCATATAACGCATCGTTTAGTATACATATACATATACTATAGGTATACATATTATATGCAATATAACTATATTGAATAATATCACACACCATACAAACATACATATTCATTATAATCAATATATATGTGTGTATATATATATATATCAGATTACGTTATGTAAACTCTAATTACTGCACATAAGTCAGTTTGATTTTTTTCATTCAACGTTAAATCCTTAGGTTCGTGTTCACAAGTCGCTTTTAGGGCTAAAAGTGTCTGACTAGTATTTTTATACGTTGAATTTCCCACGAGGAAAAATTCTAGTCAGACACTTTCAGAGCTAACAGCGAGTTGTGAATACTTTTCTTTCATCTTTTGAAATATTACCATGAGCTAAATTCACACAAGAATATAATCTATTATTTTTTTTTTTTCAATTTTTAATTTGTACTTTCGTTATTTTTTTTTGTAATGTGACCGTGCCATATATTTTTTTTTCTTTTGGTTAAACGCACACTGAACTATAGGATTGGCTTGAAAGATATATATACACACACATATATATATATACACATATACTTCAATTGAGTACGATATATTAGCTATCGTTTTCAGGTCGAACGGATTTCCTTTCCTTTTTTTTTTTTTTTTTTTTTTTTTAAATTTATCTATACATTTTTCTTTTCCTTCATTTGTTTCTATATTGTTTTTCAGGTATAGAAGTTTCATTGTCCTACCATTTATAGCTCCAATATAGCCATTATTGAAACTCATTCGTCTCATACTAAAACTTCCATTGAAATCGCTTTGCAGAAATACTTACGACGAGTTTGGGACCCACCATATTGTTGACATGCAGCCGTTACGAAAAGTTGGATCGTAATAGGCTGGAGATTACCCGCGCGAAAAGTGCAGCCTGACAAACGACAAGCGCGGTCATGTTTCAGCTTGATCTTCTTCCTTCTTCCATCACTACGACGTAATCGGGGTGAGCTAACGCCTAAAATTTAGATTATCTATATTCAGGGTTCAGCATCGGAATCGGGCTGACTTATCCACTATGCGGATTTATCATCGCACACTTCGGATGGAGAGTTGTCTTCTATACTACTGGAAGTATCGGAGCTGCATGGTGTGTCATTTGGTACTTCTTTGCATTTGACACTCCCGCATCACATCCGAGGATATCGCAACAAGAACGAAGGTACATCGAGGGAAGCGTTGGTGAACAAGTTGTTCTCGGAAGCGAGGTGACTAGACTACATAAAAATTTGTTCAAATTATAAAAGTTACCTCACAGGATGGATCGATCTCAAAATCCGTTCAAATATTAATAATCATGAAATTTGAGTACCGAAAAATACTCACCGTTCATTTTACTGCCAATGATGCAAACAGAGAACAATGGTGACCTTGAATTTTGTGTCTTTTACCTCGAATATAATTTTTAAAGGAAATGCCAGTACCTTGGAAAGAAATTCTCACTTCTTGGCCGGCCTGGGCCATTGGGATCACAACGTTTGGGAGAATTTGGGTACACTACGTTTTTATAATACCAGGACCAACTTACATGAAGAGTATTCTTGGATTCGATATCCAGACGGTAAGTAGAAAAAAAAAAATAACAATCAAAGACAAAATCGGATCGGAAAACAAAATTTGTTTTCAGAACGGCATCATGTCGGGTGGTCCCTTCATCTGTAGCTACATCGCTTCGGTCGCATTTTGTTACATAGCTGATTTTCTAGTCACGCGACAGATAATTTCGTTGTTGAACGTTCGAAAGATTTTCACAGCTTTGTGTAAGTGAAAAACGATCTACTCGACCCAAATTTTTTTCATGATACTGTTGTCAAATATTACCTTTATGACGAAATGATTTTTTCTTCTTTCTCACAGCTCAAGTCGTTCCCGGCATTCTCTTACTTTTGGTCGGATACTTGGGTTGTGATATAGTTCTTGTATTGCTCGTATGGTTCACAGCGGTAACTTTAATCACAGCAGCTTATGCCGGTGCCATGGCAAACATCGTCGACCTTGCGCCGAATCTGGCCGGTAGGAAAATAAATTTATTAAAAAATTTCAACTGCCGCAATCATTTCTCCAAACACACCCTCTATTACTTTCATATTTTCAGGTCCAGTTCTCGCCTTTGCTCAAACAATTCACATGACCGCAAGTTTTTTGTCGCCGATTGTAGCCGGCGTCCTCACGAAGGACCCTGTAAGTAAAAAAGCCGTATAAATGGCGATCGTTACGACACCTTGTTGATAATTCCGATGCTAATAATTCGTTTCTTTTTTGTTTTCAAAAATATTTTCTGCAGCAGTCGTTGGATTCCTGGAGACAAGTTTTCGGTCTTTCAGCCTGCATAGCCTGCGGTACTTACGTAGTGTATCAAATATTCGGGTCAGCGGATATTCAAGCCTGGAATTATCCGGATAAAAAGTATCCACAATCTGTGAGGGAGGATTCCGAACCTCTCAAGGGGTCACCAAACTACAAAAACGGCAAAATCGTGCCCCCCAGGTCGATCCGCTTGTCTCAAGAAGCCTAAAACATTGAAATAACTGTATTAGAAAAACGGAAAACAAAAACAAACCAATAGTGTATTACCTCATGGAAATCGTACCTATATATATATTATTGTTATATGATATTACGATATATTCGAACATTAATTAATTAGCCTCAATAACGTCAAGAAAGCGAAAAACAAACAAAATACAAATGAATATATGAATAAAATTAGATCACCTATGTTCATTGTAAATTATGTATAAGTATAGATATATCTATAAGTATATCATAAAATATAGTATATACAAATATCATATTTAAATAATACGAAGAAATATTTTTTATGAAGTAAAAAGAAGAAATGAAAAAAAAGAAGAAGAACAATATTTCTCTCAGGAATGGTTGATTAGTTGATACATACATATATTAATTTACTTCAATTGCAAAATAGTTTTCACTGATATCATTATACCCATGTGTAATATATTATTGATTTAGGCCTTGAAATGAAAACATCAGATTTATCGAGTCTCGGAATGTAATATTGTAATATGAAAACAGTATAGAGAAAAGTTATTTATACATTTATAAATTTAATATATAGATTCAATTGAGGACAAAGTAAAACAATGTAAAACAAATTTCATCGGATCCTTCTATGCATAATATACCGCCTTTATCTCGTGATATGAGTACATTATACATGTATGTATGAAATGATGATTAACACGTGTGTAAAATGTTTCATCAGAGTGTACCTATATTATAATTTTACGCGGTATAAAAATTTTCTTCTTCTTCTTCTTTATAAATCGATCGAGTACGTAATATTACATGATTAATAATTTACTGCGTTATTCATAATATATATTTTGAGAAAACTGGCTTTTCTCCATGTATAGTATTAGATTTTAATCATCAGAGTAGACGGGGGGCGGAGGGGGGGGGGGGAGATGATTGAGCGTGAGGGTAATTAACCTATATTAAAAATGAAAAAAAGAATAAGATACCTGTAATCAAACACCAATTATTAATTATAAATTAATTAATAATATTATGCGTGAAGTGAGGCGTGTACTTTTCAATATCAAGTTCCTCGGTATTTCGGCAGTTCCATCTATGTATACATAATATGTATGTATAATATGATGCAGCCGAATTTTCTTTCCCTGATGAATTTAGAAATGCGGTCAGTGCGTTACTTGAAAAAAGAAAAATGAAAAAAAAAAAACATTCGATAAATAAATGAATACCAATTGGAAAATGAATAAAATGAATAAAATAAAAACGCACAGTTCGGTCGCGAGCGACTAACTCTAATTGTAAGTTTCAATTAAATAATATTATCTGTGTGCAAAATTTTCAGTACATAAATATGTGTACCAAAATTTCTCACAGAGCTATACCTATACAGTTATACATACGCAGATGATGCAAATATTTGAAATATATATAGCGGTAACATGTACAGTAAATAATTATGTTATATACCGGAAATTAATTACACGTGCAGGATATACATAATATATACATATGCCTTAATAGATACGATGTATACATGCGGCCGGTTTAATTTTTCAATACAGCTGAACAAAATGATGGGGGGAAAAAAAAGAGAAGAAGAACAAAAACAAAAAGATTATAGACAATCTATTACGTGAAGTCTGTCTCAATTATACAAACACATAGGTAATTGATTATGATAAATTATATGATATTATTAAAATTTTAGATCAGGCGCTGAAAAATTATTGTATACAAATATTTATAAATCTGATCCATGTTTTTTATTCTCATTTCATGATTTCGTTCGTTTTTTTTTTTTTAATAAAATCTTTCTTGCGGAATAAAAAAAAAAAAAAATAAGAGAACGTACTTAATTTAGTAAAATTATTACAAACGAAAAAAGAAACAAATCAGATAACGGCACTCGGATAAATTTTTAAATATTATTTGAATATACGCATATTTATATAGATCTCCGTCTTGATTATTTAAAAAATGTTGGCACTACGCGCACATATGTACAAGAATAAATGGACGCGCGCCGTTTATTATCTAATATACGAATAATATAGTTAGTGTTTTAATGAACTATATCTATTTTTTATATTAGCCTGTAGTCTTATTTTCTGATTATCAATTATTATTATTACTATTACTATTTTTCTTTCAAATTGTATCATTAATGTTGCTTCATATGACATGTTATAATTCGAATAATACAGCTACCGACATCAATTAAAACATCGCGATCGTTGCGTCGGCTTTTATTTTTAGTCATTCATGCGGTATGAAAAAAAAAAAAAAAGATACCCATAGTTACATTAGATATTGCATGTAGATGCAATTGATTTTTGTATCACCTGTCCCGGTGTATTACTCTGTAATATATAATACATAATTAATGTTCCATGTCCGATTGAACAATGCATAAAAATACATTTGTACGGATATAAAACAAATAACGTTCCATATAGTAAAAGAAAAAAAAAACTTAAAAATCTGTTTTTATTCAATCATGTACATGTGATCCCAATCACTCGAGCAACAATATTTTAATGACATGACAGACGCAAATTTGACGGTATAATAAATCATTAAAAATTCAAAAGACAGACCTGAACGGCAGATACTTTTTTCACGAAAAGAGTAGGAAGTTCGCGTTCGTGTATACTAGATTAGCTAGCGACCGAAAACCCAACGCTACCATTCGTTACTATTGTTATAACTTTTACGATATTTTCGGCGACAGATTACGCGCTGAAGGTCTATAGTCAGATCAGCGCTTAACTTAACTGCGGGTAGATTGTATCATTTTTTTGTGTACGAAACATATTGGATGGCATTGCGAAAATTGTTGTAATCATAGATACGCCAATATATCTATGATGCAATCTTCTTTGAGTATATATAATTATACGAATGACATAGCTAATCATCTTGGTCGGGGATTACCTTAGTAAATGAAACATCGCTGTACTTTACGGTGTAATTTGTCAATATGACAAAATCATGACTCAAACGCCATTATTGCCCGTCCTTAGCAGCCATTTTCATGGTGAGACAATCCGGAATCAAAATTTCATAAACTGGCTCAGCACCCTCAGCAACCCAGACGCTTCCATTTTGCGCTGATCTTATGATGAACATCATACCGTGCGCAACGCTTATTTCGAGCCTGTATTCGTGAAATAATAAAAAATGGAAAATAGAACATAACAAAGAAAACAGACGAGTTGAAAATTCTACGGTACAAACTTTGGAGAGGGAAGTTTGTTGATAGGATTAATTGAACCCGGCGTAGATTCCTCCAAGTTTGTTATTTCTTGATTTTTTCCCACGTCATCAGCAACGCCGGGACACAACGTCAAAATACGAACGCCGGTTTTTTCATAGTGATAAGGCATCTGAGAAAGAAAAATCGTGAGCAATCGGTAGAAAATTACATTTCAATGTACAGGCCACTGTTTTCACCAGTTTAAAAATGGCGGACCAGATTGATCCGGATCTGCCGTCAATTCAAACGAACGATACGATCATTTGAATATCGGCCATTTGGAAAAAAACATTTAAGTTCGTACATTATTAGTATTATTACGTTCTTACGGCAAAGGATCGGCTCAATCCTATGACGGCGTGTTTTGTTCCAACGTAAATGGGACAATGCGGAAACGGAGTTACACCGAAAATGGAGGCGACGTTAACAATCACGCCGCCCTTGCCTCCCTTGTCTTTTCCCATGTACTGCAGACCCAAAAGCGTTCCTCTGATTACCGCATTCTGAAAATCAGAAGGAAAAAACGAGAAAAAGAAATAGGATTAACAAATTTAGTTTGATGAGCTCAATCCGCTCTCGAAATACTGCAAATGGTGGCTGAATCAGTGCTGAATGATTATTTAACGAGAAGATTTATCTAAAAATTGAAAATTACGAAACAAATCTTTCAGTCACTTACTACGTTTACACTGATCATGAGCTCCCATTGATCATCGTCCATCAGAGCAGCGTTATTAATGACGATATCCAACGATCCGAATACTTCTACGGTATTTCTAAATCCAGCTTCAACAGAATCATGAAAAATATCACTTAATTGCAATGACCATTTTAACAAAGCCGCGGAGAATGATCGTGACTTTTTAACGACCTTCTAATTCCTGAGGTTTTGTGACATCGCAGGCGAAGAATTTTGCCCTTCCTTTTCCAAATTCTACGTTCAATCTCTCAGAGGCTCCTTCGCCATTGGAATTTTCACAATCCAATATGGCCACGTGCTAATTGAAATTTCACAGGTCACATGAATATCCTCCCGAGTAAGTACTGTACAATCCACATGGCTTTTTCCTCGCTAAATCGACGAGGGGGGAAAAACCAAAAAACAAATTTGAAGACTTACCGCAGCTCCATTTCGCAATAATTCTTTAGCGTATGCGAAACCCAATCCTTTCGCACCCCCAGTCAATAGTACGTTTTTACCTTTTATCTGCATTTCTGGATGTAAATTATCCACATTAAAAAATTACAACAAAATAAAAAAGTTATGTACAAAATCATGAATTATATACCGAACATTAGATTTGATCTTTGAATGATTTATGAAAACGACAAGCCTTTCGAACTCACCGAATTTTATATCTCTGAAATAATAAACGGGATATTTAGGAATCAAATTGGATATTTGTTCAAGCAGTTATTTGTTCGACAAAACGACCAATTCGACACGTCTCTGACGAATGTTTGAAATATAATGACGATATAATTCGCTTGTTCGTGCAAGCGAAGCATTGACCCTTAATATGCGTATCGTTCAAGACTAATGCTGCATAAGGTCATACAGCTGCGATAGCCTCACGTATAATATTTGTGCACATGGATACGTATGGCGTGAGCATGTAGACTACAATTTCAGCCGTAAGCATACGTTTTTGTTTTAATCACACTTTTAACATTCTCGAATGGGAGAGTAAACATGTGTAATAAAATTAATCGACTTATATCGCCAATTTAATATCAAGTCACAAAGTGAAAAATCGAGCGTATCGCGATGGGAAATATTCGTAGCTCAATTTACTCGACGGATTCGTGTTCCTGGGTTCAAAGTACGTTGAAAAAGTGTCCTGCAATCAATTTTTAAAATACTTCATTTTTTACTTAAAAATTAAAAATTTGATTGCACGCGAGACTTAACGTGTGGCCTAGTATGCGGTGTACCCGAAAGTTAGATTGTCTTCTATAAACAAATAATATTTTATTCATATCTCCAGCCGAAAGTACGGTCTTGCCGGCCGCATTCCGCTCTTGGGAACAGCAGCTTTTGCGGCCTGTTCGAACTAACGCACGCTCTGCCTGCTCTGTAATTTTATTCATCAATTATTATGGAACGTACTTTTGGCTGGAGATGAAGAAAAATATCATACGACACGAGGCCAGGAAATCCAACTTTCTGACCTTGGGTCGTAATATACTATTTGTACTCTCATGGGCGTTGATAGTTTCAGTTATTGCGATTGGGAGTTATTTTTTCGATTGCGCACATATACGAGTATTATATTGTAGTCACACATATTTCCAATGATTACATATTTCCTGCGGACTTGAATTATGTCGTGACAATAAAATTTAAAACCCAATTGTTCCTTTTATCATCATACTCGGAATACTCCTAAGCTGATGTGTAAAACCAATTTACAAGTAATATCCAGTCTAGGCAGAAGCTTTCATGGAGAAACGATCGGGAATCAAAACCTGGTAAGCAGGTTTCCCGTCTTCTACCACCCAAACGGTGCCGTTTGGAGCATTACGGATAATCTGCACCATTCCTTCAGCCACGCTGTCAGCCCTTGTGACAAAGAAAAAAAGAGATCGAAATATCCAACAATTATATGGATTGCTAATGAAAATCAGGTACGTGATATTTACTAACTTTTGGAAGGCATATGTTTTGATTTCAGCAACAACCGTTTCAACATCCAAAAGCTTCAGCGCACCATCAACCGCCCCGGCTACCAATGGCGTCTCCGTTATTCCCGGGCACATCACGATAACTCTGACACCAGTTTTTTCGTGACTCATCTGTTTGAGGGATAAAAGACAAATATGTCGTGACTGCATATAACAACTAGAGAACGTAATTTCAGATGGTCAGACTCACCGCAATGGATCTACTGAAACCGACTACGGCGTGTTTAGTTCCATCGTAAACTGGAAAACTGGCAACTGGATCGAGACCATAAATTGAAGCGATGTTCACGATGACACCACCTTTGTCTTTTCCCATGTATTTCAGACCCAGGAAAGTTCCGTGGACGAGGCCGTTCTGGAGAAAAATGATAATTATATGGATTTCAGAAATGTAAAAGTTGAAGGAATAAGTCTGTGTACATGATGTGGTAAAATGTTGCGACTTACAAAGTTGATATCAATCATCTTAGCCCATGCGGTTTCATTAACTATTCCAGCATTGTTAATTAATATGTCGAGACTACCGAACTTCTGAAGGGTTTTCGTGAACGCATCTAATCGATATGCAAATATAGAGTTAAAGTAACGATTTGATTCGTTTAATTAACGGACTAAAACTTATATGAATTCATAATCTGAACGCTAAACTATATTCATCGTCGAGTTACCTTCAAATTCGGCAGATTTAGTTACATCACCAGCGATAAAAAATGACTTGCTATCCCCGAACTCGGCGTTCAATTTCTCCACCGCTTCTTCTCCAGCTTTGGGTGATACGTCCAAGATTACCACGTGCTGAAACAATGGAGAATCATTCGAGTTTTCCAAATTTCCAAAATATTTCAGATTATTGAATTGTAACGGATATTCAAGACAGATTTATACCTTGACTGCGTTGCGTAGTAATTCTCTGGCATATGCAAACCCTATTCCGACCGCACCACCGGTCACCAAAGCGACTTTGTTCTGTAAGTCCATTTCTGAAAAATGTTCAATCTAATTTCAGTTAATGATTTAAAGTTGCAATTAAATTTGTACACTTATTACATAGAACAGGAATACCCGCTTGACATGCGGAGATAATATATTAAAATAAAACTAACTTGACGAAGAGGTTCTGAAAAAATCAAAGAAATCAAAACTTTGTCGATGCCGTTCCTTGAGACCTGAAGCGCGTTTTATAGAAGAATGTGCATATGTGAAGTATATAAGTATATGATATCTACACCTACACTTAGCGTATCTACTCCGCTATCTACTCTCAATGATGTGATCTCGAGTGCAGAACTATTATTCTTTTTTTTCTTTGATGGCTGCTTTCTCGTTGAGTGATTGGCTGCTATTTGAAATCGTATTTTGTTATTTATAACTAAATTATAGACGGTTTAACGTAGCCGCTCCACTGAATTGAATTTTTATTTCAGTGTACGTGGGCGAATGGTTGACTAGCAATTCTATTACGTCTACATGATGGTTGGCTGAAGCCCCCAGTTAGATTAAAATTGAATGGAAATGTGACGTTCACGTGAACCGATCATAGCTTGTTTTCGAACAATGAATTCTCCCCTCCGATGAATCGATATCAGCGTGTTATCGCTGTAGCAAAAAGGGTATTTGGTAAGAGAGATACGTCAATGTTATGACTTTATAACAAGCAGAATATGTCCTAAAAGGAAATTTTGTACCCGGCAAACAAATGTATTTATATTTATCTCCGGATGAGCCATTGGGGTTACGAATTTTTTTCATTCTTCCGAATCGTTCGCCGAAACGCCGTTGTATTGTTGATCGGAGGGTAAAGTTTAGTCCTACGATTATGTTCATTAAATTGTTTTACACACATGACGCATCTGCATTCCTACAAAACAATTTACATTCAAAACCACTACGAACGTCGATGTCGCATCTTTTAATTATGTCGTTGTATCGACCACTTGTGCGACCACATCGTACTATCGAACTTCGATAGAAAACAAAAACAGTTTCGTGCTCAACAATGATGCAGATTTGTGGTAGTAAACGTTGATGCTAATTACGTTCGTTTTTAGGAAGAAAACAATTTTATTTCTATCCCATAAACCAACTCTGATCAAACTGGTAAGGTTCTGTTCAAATTCCGACTGAAACTATCGCAAAAATTAGTATTGATCTCGCAAATTTAGGTTACCTTCATTCGGAGTACTAATATTTATTCTACTGTGGAAATCAATCAACGATCAAACTCTCAAATCTTACCAATTCTTGAATTTAAGTGACATATCTTCGTTTCAGACTGTACTCAAATAATGAACTCGACTACCCTTTCATCATCTACCTTAGTATCTTCGAGCCAAAGCGAATCACAAGATCTAGATGGTACGTCAAGCAACTCGGCAACGTGCAAAATACTGAGCCAAATAAAGTCTGACCTTGACGTACAGAAACAACAGAAAAAACTTGCCAAAGATTTACACCTTAAACGAGTACAATCGCTTCGAAAAGAAATTGATTATTTAAAATCTACGGAGTGGAGATATCACCGTCCTGCGGAAAGGTATGAGAATAAATCGATAGATTTATATTCATATTTTTGATGAAATTCAAATTTAATTACAGAAATTGAATAAAAATGGTTTCATTAATATACAATGCACTCAAACGAGTGCTAACATTCTCTCAAGAACCAGAACCTGATTTAGCCGATGTCATACAACAATTAGAGAATGAACAAGAACAAAGTTTAGATGCGTGCTTAGAGCAGGAATTGAATGAAGATTTGGAGGGATGTTTTCATAAAACTGGAACAATAACACAGATTGAATCAGACTACCTTGTAGTAGATGAAAAGTACGTCTGTGAAAAATCAAGAATAAATCAAGTGAACGGCAATATCAAAATTGGAGCTAAAATCTATTATTTAGGTTTCCGACGCTCTAAAAACGATGAAATAAAAGTAGTCAAAATTCTGTCAGTTAACACTGACGACTGGAACAATGAAGGTACCACTTGCGACAAAAAGGTTGTAAGATCAGATACATTGAGTCGAGTTATTGTGGGCAAAGTGATAAAAAGGGAACTACGAATGGTTTATGTCGAACCTAATCAAATTACCTTCAGCTTAGACGAAGTCACCTCAGAGTTCATTCCCGTAATTGGAGACTGGTTAAAAATTGAATCTGTGGTCCAAGTCGATGATAACTTTGTAGATTATAGCGGTGAAATACTCCACGTTGATAGGATCTTTCCACTTAGATCAAAAATCTTTACTGGAGTTGTTACCGTCTATAATATAAATTCTGGGATTGGTACGATAAACAATAATGTAGCCTTTAACAAAATAGACTGTGAGCCTGGTTACATTCCGTTTGTTGGAGATAGGGTTATTACGGATTGTATAGAAAGTGATCAAGGTAAAAATACTTGGAGGTCATTGTCCATTGTTCCGATAGTTCAGCAGGTAATAAAAAAAACTTTTATTTCATCAATTAAAAAGTAATCGATTAATTTTTGATACCTCTTACTTTTGGATTCAGGCGGGAAAACAGCCAATTCTCAACACTCAGGTGTCAGCTTGTGATGATAGCGACCAACGAGGAATTCTAAAGGAAGAAAAATACGGAGTAATGATAACCAGCAATTTGACTTATGATTTACAACTGCTTGAAAAGCGAGATATCATTGTGGAGATAAAAAATAATGGGCAGCATAAACAGACTATAACAAATGGATTATTTTTGTCAAAGAAATCAATGTCGCAGCTAATTTTGGTGTATCCGAACATCAATAGTACCATAGAACTGAACCCCTCCGAATCTATCAGCTATACATTCAGGTGCCATGCTAAATTTATCGGTTATTCGGAAGAGGCGTTTCTCTTTGTTTTCAAACACTTCAGAGTTCGCCGTATGTTTCGTTTTAACGTTTCTCTGAAGAATTCCTCGAGGCATGAGATAAAAACCGATCAAAGTGTAAAAGTAAACAAATTGTACAAGCAAACTGATAAAGAAAATTCAAAGTATGTGGTAGGTGTTAGACCCAGTTTGCCACCAAGATTCATTGCAGTTAGGCCTGGTATTTTCAATATTCCCCAACGATTGTGGGACGTTGTACTACGTTTGCAAAATGAGAAAAAACCTCTAATGGAGAGTGTTATGGCTTTAGAGGAGATGGAGCCGCTGTTGTCCAGTAAGCTGAACTTCAAGAATTTTAAAGATCGCTTTCACATGCTATTGTACCTGGAAAGTATCGGCGACTCCATAGAAATGCAGCGCTATGATATGAGTGGGGTGTTCATGCGACCCACCAAAGAATTTCTTGCTCTCAAAGTACCAGGGCTTGCAGAAAAACGACCATCGCTCGTGGTCGGTGATAAAGCAATTATCTCCTTCAACTGGGACGACAGCCAGGGTAAGCAGAGGCCGAATACTGAAATACTTCTAATTTTCTATTCAGTTGGTAATGTTTCTTAAGATACCCTCTGAATGTGAAGAATGATTTGGAATTAATTCCGTACAGGTAATTTAATATACGAAGGATTTGTACACCAAGTGAAGAGTTCGGAAGTGCTCCTAAAGTTCAATCCTGCGTTCCATGAAAAATATAACGGTGCACGGTGCGAAGTTACCTTCAAATGCTCCCTAACACCATCGAATCGTTGCCACACCGCCGTTAATCTGTCTATTCTTCACTTGGGTCCAGAATTCTTATTTCCATCTAAAATTGTACCAAAAGCACCGCAGTTAGACTTATTAGAGTTAGACAGCGAAAGGGAAGGAGGTCAGAGCAACAATGTATTCATGGAAAAAAATGTTACGGCGGGAACCCCGAAAAATTCGGACTTGGAAGAATGTGCCTTACAGTTGAAAAAACGCAAATTAGTGTGGTTCAACAAAAAGTTGAATCGCTATCAGAAAGAAGCTGTTCGAAACATATTGCAAGCCAAAGCACGCCCGTTACCTTATGTAATATTTGGCCCTCCGGGTACAGGAAAAACAATAACTCTCTGCGAGACAATATTGCAAACATTTAAGATCATTCCTGAAAGTAGGCTGTTGGTTGCAACACCTTCAAACAGCTCTGCGAATCTCATAACCGAAAGATTATTGGATAGCGGGGTACTGAAGCCTGGTGATTTGGTGCGTCTCGTTGGCTTTCACTGCATAGTAGATAATTCAATCCCAGAAAAACTCCTCCCATACTGCGCAGTGGGTGACATAAGCAGGGAAGGAACATCAATTCATTCCCAAAGTCAAGGCGATGGCATAAAACTAGGTTGCAGTACCAGCGTACTGGGTCGTCATAGAATCACAGTAGGCACTTGTATATCCTTAGGGATATTGTACAACATGGGTTTTCCCCGTGGGCACTTTTCTCACGTATTTGTCGACGAAGCAGGACAAGCAACTGAACCAGAAATTTTAATACCCTTGAATTTCATACACTCCGATCATGGACAAGTCATTCTAGCCGGAGATCCGATGCAACTTGGACCTGTCGTTAGGAGTAGATACGCAGATCATTTTGGACTTGGTTTGTCCTTTCTTTCTAGATTGCTCCAAAGATTTCCTTATCAAAAAGACACGCAGGGGTTTGAATGGGGATATGATCCCAGGCTAGTTACAAAACTGAGAATGAACTATAGAAGCTTACCGGAAATACTTCATCTGCCTAATTTGCTGTTCTATGACTCCGAACTTGAACCGCAGGTAATTCAAAGTTGTAAATTGATGAAAAGTAAATCGAATTGTCATTTTTTTCAACTAAGAAACGAACTCATATTTTTAGATCACAAGACAAGGAAAAGAAGGTGATCTGCTCAATTTAGTTGCAAGCGATTTGCCTGAAAGGTCAACTTGTCCTCCGGCGATAGTGTTTCATGGAGTGCTGGGCCAGAATTATCAGGATCCAGATAGCCCAAGTTGGTATAATCCTGAAGAAGCAGCTCAGGTGTATTTTTATGTACTTAAACTGCAAAGCCACGGTGTTCAATCCGAAGACATCGGAATCATAGCCCCCTACACGAAACAGGTTGAAAAATTTTACACTGAATGAATTACAAAGTATACGATGAATGGATACCAAATCTAATTTTTATTCCAAAGGTTCATCAAATTCGCGATTTACTGTCAGAAATGGATATGACTTTACCAAAAATTGGCAGCGTTGAAGAGTTTCAAGGTCAAGAGCGAAATGTGATAATTTTATCTACAGTGAGATCGATAAGTGATCTTGTTCAAGAGGACGTGAAGCGTTGTCTAGGATTTATTTCTTTACCTCGTCGATTGAACGTTGCCATTACCAGAGCTCGCGCACTTTTAATTATCCTCGGAAATCCATACTTACTTTCACAAGATCTTTACTGGAGCACGGTAATCTCCTACTGTGTTCAACAGAACTCCTATACTGGCTGTGATTTTCTCTCATCATCCTCAGATGCGGAGTAAAAATTTAACTCAAAATTATTATCAATTAATTATGATGAATTTTCATATGACGTTGGAAAAAATAATGTTCCTTAATTAGCGAATAGATCCTGTGTTTTGCTAACTTCAATCCAGAATCCAGAACCCTTTTGCAACTTTCATCAAAACGTGTCTGCATATGATATAGTTATAGTAAAAAAACACTTGTTAAAAACTAGATCACTTAGAAACATATTTGTTTTTTTATCTCTGAAAAGAAGTGAATGTTTATATTTTGAGTAGAATAATAAAACTTTGCCAAATATCTCGGACTTTTAATTGCTCTTGTGTGATGATCTAACTAAATTTGAATTCAGCTCAAAGGCCACCCAACTTAGAATAAGTTGGTAAGAATTAATCAAGCAGATCATGGAGGATATATCAACGATACAACGGTGATTGGATGTCAGAATTATATAAATTTGTTTATTACGTGTTGTTCTTATATCAAAGATGTTTCGACGCGACATTTTCATGAAACTGTATAGAAGCCTGATATTTTCAATAGAAAATGCAGCAACCACTGACAACATCATGCTTCAACATTCGATACTTTTCTGTACGGTGTCTTCTGAGTGTAAAGTTTTTTTTTTAGAAAATGATGGAATTTACGGAAGTCTTCGTAGCTGTAACAAAACGTACGATGTGCGAAAGCATAAAAAAAAATGATCGATCGATGAAAGAATAATACCGACCTTTATTAGTTCCACACTATACTGACTGAATCCTGATTTTTGGCCTTTAGTTTACGCTCAATCAAATTCTCCAGTGCTTCGCTCCGCACGCTCAATGTTTCGATCTTTTCAACTAGCTGTTGATAGGGTGACGCTGGCTGCCCGCCCATCACTACGTGTCCTAGCTTACTGTCGATCTTGGCATCCAATCTCGCATTACGAATTAGATTGACAATCCAACATTCGGCAACATCTGCTTTCATGTTAAGCTTTTCCGCTAGCATGCTGGAAGAAAAAATGGATCATGAAGTTATACTCTGATGGTCAATACTTAAAAAATGTTCGAATTGTGGTACTAATCAGCTATCAAATTTCAGAGATGAAAATTTCAAGGTTATATTTACTCAATACTGATGCACTGGTGAATCCGACAGAAGGTTTCGAAAATCATGAGCCTAGCATTCTCAACAAACTCGTTTAACAAGGCGTTAAGGAAGAAATCATTATAGACAACTGTTTGACACTCTTGAAGTTTCTGACGAGCTCCGTCAAAATCAAAATTGACGTACAAATGCTCCAAGAACTCAGTAATTGGATCCCGGTATGTGTAGGATTCCTAAAGATATGAAAATACAGTTACAAACGATGGATAAACTTATGCACTCACATTTTCTGCGACTGATGTATGGAAAAATTACCTGTTGAATAACTTTCACGAGATCCTTCAGTGTGGAACGTCTGGATCGATTAATGATGACGGCTGTTGTCAAGTAGCGAAGGATGTGGGGACACATTGTCTGGATTGCGTTCAAGTAACTGACAGAGAATCAGCTTTGTTAATGATGAAACAATAATTGAGTAAGTTGGAACACATTTTCTAGAGAACTTACTGAGGCCTGTATAAGAAAATCTCGATGATCAGATCCCTACCCTTAACATGATTAAAGAAAACAAATAGACTCCAGTGAATAAGCCAAGTACGTTGTTGAAGAACCTGCAACGAGTTGCCGATAGCATTGCTATCAATGTACTCTCGAAGCTTGTTCACATCTTCTAAGGCAGTGTCCCAGTTTCGGACCAAAATTTCCGAAGCTAATTTTCCCCAGAGGACGTTCAAGTAATTCTGGATAGTATAGGAACGAAAATCATCAGCAAGGCTCAGGATCACAAGGAATCCAAACTGGTGATTGCAAGACTTTTTAAGAATGTATGTGTCAACATTACCTTGTCCGTTGGTGGCATCACCAGCATGTAGAAATATAAATAGGATGTAGAAACAGCATAGGTACCGCACTCGTAACGATACTTCGCAAGCTTGACCAAACTTTCCATCATTTCTACTTTGAACTGCAAGCATAAGGTAATTTACAGCCCTCAAAAAGTTAGGCTACTGTAATCATGTCTTGACAACTCAAGAACTTCATCTTACATCTGATTCTTTTGTGAGAAAGTTTATGAGGGCTTTAGAGTCCCGCATCTTCTCCATTGTTTCCATGGTGTCATCATCGTTCGTCAGCTTTAGAATAACTGATACATTGTTTTCTAAATCACCGAGTTCTTGCAATACGCGATTACGTCGCTCGATCAGTTCCTTTGAATAGATTAGCCAATACACATTCAAACTAGTTTTATAGAAAAAAAACTTTTGGAGTTTAAAACAAAACTGGATGGTTGAAACATCGCAAACATTCCTAATGATCCAAGACATCAGAAGGTTAAATTCCATCAATGAATTTCAATTAAATCATTGTGACTCACCTCCGGGACTTCGAATTTGGGGTAAAGTTGTTTCCTGATGTCGATAGCGTAATCGATCATATTAGTTTTGCTGAGTATGTCCAACTCAGCTTGAAGGAGTTCATTTTCATTGTAAATCTGGGATACCGATGAACATATTTTTTAGTTATAACCTCGAAATATCCACGCTCAACTGTCGGCAAGAGTAAAACTAAGTAGTGAGATACTTACCTTCTTCGCAGAGAGAAACTCCAGAAGTGGAAACACCAAATGCCTGTCCAAGTATTGCCCGATGCGAGCCGTCAAGTCAAATTCTGCCATTATTAGTCCAATAAATTGGTAAGAATTCCAACTGAACACTGGAGAATAGGGAAAGGCCTACTGGGGGTTAAAGCCATCGGCCGTACGAGAAAAAACACGAACCACCGAAGGTGAACAGAAACTCGAAACAATATTGACGAGCTGCTCACCGTGCCATATACGACGACACCGTGAAGTACTATTCGCGCCACAAAACGCGCGTACAATTATTTCAAATTCTTGATGAAACCGTTGACTGATGATTGGTAAACGGTAATCATCAGTCAACGCATGTAATGAGTTTTTACACAAGTTTTATCCAAAGACTATCCAAAGATCTTCATGAACATGATTATCATATTTTTTACAATTCTGGAATTAAAAATACATCATAATTATATAAAATCACCGAAATTACTGTCCAGAATAGCAATTTATTTTTCAACCAAGAAAAATAAATCTTTGTTGCGTTATTGGGAGAGTGTCGGGCTCTGGAGGTGGGCTAATGGTGCGTTTTGGAGAAATGTACATTTGCCCAGGGAATTCCAAACGACATTTTTCTACAGCAGATCGCCACCCAATGATACCAATACTGGTCTTTGGAATAGGCGGTGATGGCTCCAGATTAACGAAAAAATGCTTGACTTGTGATTCAGCGTCCACCTTCCGTCGTTTGAACCTTTCTATTGGTATTCCAGCCTTAGCAGATTCCTCAGCTAATATCTGAATTAAAATAAAAAATATAAATCTCTGTATTGTACTTTACACGATTCCATTCATATAATACGTACGTATACGTACGTACATTACACGACTTATGACAATTCAATTTGTTTATCAAAAGATAGAAGTCAATTCATCAACAAATCCACTAAAATAGGCAGGTATTTACTTTTTGGAAAGCTGTCCCTTTTAAGTAACCGTACTTTTCTTCCCACATACTCAGTGATTTGCGTTCATGGTGGATCACTTCTTTTCTGTAAATAGAATTACATTCAACATTGCCTATTGTCAAATGTGATTATTAACAATACCACTTTAGATATCGAAGAATAATTTTCACTTTATGCCATCCAGTACGGTTGGCCTTTTTGATGCATCTCCGATATCTTTGATGTATAAGGCTTTGCTCGCAGTATCCTTCTTTTCATTTTTAGTACTACTCGCTTTGATATTGTCTGTCTTCGATTGTTCCTTGGTTTCCTTTGTAATAGAAGAGGCGCTCATGCTAAGCAACAATATAATGATTCAGAAAGCAAAATAAACGACCTGGATAGTGTCCTGCGACGAAAAATATACAACCACCATCGGAAATGGTTGTGATCGAGTTGTTAGGTCAATAATTTCAGTGTCGTGCGTGAATCACGTGAACGCGTAAAAACGCACCATTTTCAACTTCGAACTGGAGAATTATTTGCCCGCTGTTCGCCAATTTGTAGTTGATAACTCGGAAATCGCTGATATCGCCAGACGGCTAGAGAGCGAGTGGGATTAAAAAGGTCACAATGTAACCACAGATGCAAACTACTTGTAAAATACAATATGACAATTAACATGACATGTAGAAATTGGATAGGAATTAGTTAATGTGTAGCTGCACTGTAGTCCACAGTTCATTCCATTCTACAAGTAGTCTGCGTCGTCACATTGTCGGCGCCGTTGATTGAAGTCCGTGCACGTGCCGCACGCTGTCTGTGACCGGATTGAGATCCGTACAATAAAGTTCACCGAACCTCGACTTCCAAAAACAGAATAAAAACAGAACAACACGAAGTAACAATCATCGAAACAAGGTAATTCAGAAACGAGATAGACCAGTGGATAGACTTCATCGGGGATTACGTTTTTTTGTACTCGCTGTGCCGGTCCATAGACTTCAATAATTCAAATAATAATTATTTACAAGTGTCGTCACACTTGGACTTTTTCATTAGAACGTCTATCGTAGAATTCTTCATTTTTTTCGGATAATCGCAGAAAATTTTAATTTAACTTGTATATTCCTACCTAATTATTTTATCAAATAAAAGCTGAAAATGAGCCGGCTGGTCTACCGTAAAAATATCTAGGAAATTTTATCACTTCAGTGAAGGTCAGCTAACGTGAGATTAGCGATAACTGACGGTATCAATTCGCATAAGCTTTTATGGTAACTTGTTCCAAAGCTAATGACTTCGATGTTCTTTTCATTTTCAGATGCCAGAAATCACAGAAGTTTCAAGTAACAAGATATTCGGTGGATGGCAGAAGGTGTATTCACACGAAAGGTGTGACCTTCAGATATTATGATAGAAGTCTCTCAATTGCATTTTTATTGATATACCCCATATGGTCTAATCCACTGTTCAATCTTCCAGCGTTGAGTTGAAATGTAAAATGAACTTTGCAATCTTCCTGCCACCACAATCCGAGGAGGGACCAGTTCCAGTGATCTATTGGCTATCAGGTTTAACTTGTACAGAGGCTAATTTCATCGAAAAGGCAGGATCACAAAAGTACGCGGCTGAACATGGCTTGATTATCGTAGCACCCGATACAAGTCCTCGTGGTTTAAAAATTTCTGGAGAAGATGACGACTGGGACTTTGGCACTGGCGCTGGATTTTACGTTGACGCTACAAATGACCCATGGAAAACAAATTATAGAATGTATTCCTATGTTACAAAGGAATTACCTGCATTAATCAATGAAAAATTTCCCACTATTGCTGACCGACAGTCCATAATGGGGCACAGGTAACCGAATACAGGAATAGAAAATATTGTACACAAAGATGTCTTTTGCTTAATATTTTCCATCTCAAAAATCGTTCACATAATTAAATTTCCTTGCAGTATGGGTGGTCACGGAGCATTGATTTGTGCTTTGAAGAATCCTGGCAAATATAGATCAGTATCAGCATTTGCCCCTATTTGTAATCCTACACAATGCGCATGGGGAAAGAAGGCTTTTGGTGGATATTTAGGTGGAGCTGAGGGAGATATTAGATGGAATGAGTGGGACGCTACTGAGCTAGTAAAAAAGTCTAACGGAGTTCCATTCGAAATTTTAATCGATCAGGTGATATTCTTAAACCTGTCAAAGTCTATGATTAGATATTTGTTTAGAATATGTGAATCTTCTTAATGAAATTTAGATAAATGTGAAGAAAATATTTTGAACACTGCTTCAGGGTAAGAGTGATACGTTTCTGGCAGCTCAATTGCTTCCTGAAAATTTGGTAGCGGCGGCAAAGGATTCCAGAGTGCCCTTGATTTATCGCTTGCAAGAAGGCTACGGACACAGTTATTATTTTATTGCAACATTTATAGAATATCATATCAAACATCATGTCAAATACCTCAAAGCTTGATCCGATAAAGTTCAAGCCAAATCTCCAGAAAAAATTATTTCCTACAAAAATGAAAGTCTTCGATGAAACACGCTTGATATTTTCTGCTGAATAAAAATGTTGATGAAAGCAATAAAACAAGGTTCTAAAATTAAAAACACCTATTCCTCTTTGATCTCATTTATATAAATAGTCCGCGAAGTACATTGTGTTGATGTAGGTCAATGTCCTACAGTGGCATGTGGAAAAACATTAACGTTTTGGAGGTGGTTCTCTGATTGAATGCCATCTGGTCAAAATAGGTGCTCGATTTCGCCAAATGTGCGAATTACCCCATTGTTGCCAGAAACTATTCAGGGAAAATTTAAACGATTGAAATAATCACATCAGACAATACATTTCCAGGTTCTACGTTTTACTTATATTAGTCGGCTGTACTCACATTCCCCATGCAGCACCACCTAAATGGGCTGCGTGATCGAAAAATCGCCAACCCAATATGCAGCCTAACGTATCAATGCCGACCATTGCCTTGATTGCCTGTAAAAAAGTAGATTTTGAACTCAAGGATACTCTGCTATTTGCTTAATGAGAACACAAATTAGATTTGAAACGAGCTAAATTTGGCTTCCGAATAAGAGTTCATTTGACAAATACCACGCCAGCGGTGAATGTGCACATGGGGAGAAATATGATGCTGAGTCGTGTCTCCGGATACTGCGTGCAAGCAAAGGCCAGAATTCCCATTATGGCTCCTGACTTGAAACAATTGAAAGAATTAAAAATGGTTTCTACAGATTCAATGAATATGAACAAATAAAACATAAAACAACTTGCAACTCACAGCTCCGAGAGAATAACCTGGCAAGGCAAACATGGTTTTATAAAGATAACTGGCAAAGTTGGACATCACTCCACTTGTCAGATAAAGTGCTAGAAATTGTTCCTTTCCAAGTGCTGAGGCAACTGGCGAACTGAAGCTGTTCAATACAAACATGTTCGCACCTAAGTGAAATAACGAATAGTGCGAGAAGGTTGATAGAACCATAGGCCAGCACATCGCACCTTGGGTTAAGAAAAATAACCTACATTTATGGAAAGCTCACTTCAGTCTTGTTGCTAATTAAGACAAAAATAATTATCGAGATGCGTACTTGAGGCTGGATTGGAGCAGAAATATTTCAACATGGTACCCTGCAGGGCCGGTATACGCCAGGCGCAGAATACCAGCACATTTATCAAGCAGATTGGGTAAAATAATTTCTTTCCGTCGTCCAAGCTATGCCACCAATTGTGCACCATTGCTCGCCATCCGGTCCGCTAAGTAAACAAAGAGGATCAAGGTCTGAATTATTTTCAAACAAAGCATCGATCCCATACTATTGTTCTTGATGCCTCGATAACAAAACGGAATTTTTGGAATCAGCCAAACGAATTGACATACCCTGACAATATGGTACTTGCCCATCACCTTGCTGTAGGCTCTTTCTCTGATATTTTCATACTCCCAAATCACTGTACCGATTAACGATGCACCGCTAAACTGCAAATGAAGAGTCCTGTTGATTGAATTTGCATTATTTCAGCCAATAGATAATAGAAGAGAATGTATTATTAAAATTGAAAAAAAAAACATTACCAAGATGGAAAAACCAAGACACTTCCATAGTCTTCCAGGTTGGATAGGGCCTGTCTCCATATTTAATCTGGAGAATGGTGCGACGTTTTGCTTGGGAGCGTCTCTTAACTTTCGAAAAGATCGGACATGCCGCAGAAGATTTGGTGGAAAAGCTTTCGGCTTGTGGCTGGATAATAACCTGGTGACCAAATTGGTTTGAAGTGATTAGTTATGATTATAAAATTATATTGTGTGACCAAAAATAATAAATCAGGAATATAGTTGGGTCTTCCACTTCAACCATTTTTTAAATTCTGTGAAAACTGATGAAAAAAAAAGAAGTACCATGTAAATAGTACCCATTTGACATTTTTCTTTTTTTCTTCCAAAATCATAAATTAAACACCAAAATTACAGCACTCAGGCTACTAGTTCTTATTCTGTAACTCAGGTCCCAAATAGGTATGATGTAATGTTATTTCTAACCGAAAATTTAATAATATGATAATATTTACCATTTGTTCGAGGTATTTCCAAGGCAGAAGAGTACTTTCGTGGCCATGGTTCAATACAGTAGATATATTTTTCTATTTTACTAATCTGATTTTTCGGTACTGTCAGCTATCACCAAATATAATCTTCCGAAAGTAAACAACTTCAGATTTTGTACGAACAACGACACGACGGCAAATCCATGATCGAACTAAACTGAAGGCAACCGAACGTATTGTACAAATCGACTTTGCACGAAGAATAGATCGTTGACTGGATTACTACCATACACCCGCCAGTTATCCAATAAACCCTGCCACCGAAAATATGGCAAATTTCGCGAAAGAACAGCTCTTGAAGTATGGATGGACTGAAGGTAGGCTAAAACTTTTGTCACTCGATAGCGGTCAATCAGATATTTATAAACCCCTTGGTACTCTGATCAACGATATATTACACAGTACTTCTTAGTACGACGTCACTTATTTAAAAACAACAAATTATGATTTTTATAACCTCTCCAATCGGTTGCAATCACCAAAATTATTTATTTTACTTAATAATGGTACATGCGTTGACACTATTTATTTGATTATAGACTACACGAACATTACCATTCACTTTCTGTTTAGGTAAAGGTCTTGGCAAACATGAGAGCGGCATCCGAGAAGCTATAAAACCAAAATTAAAGTTCGACAACGCAGGGATAGGCCATGATACAAGTGAGGACTTCACCTATCACTGGTGGGAGAACGTATTCAATGAAGCTAGTAAAAATATATCAGTCAACACTGACGATCGTGGAGTTTCAATGAAAGTTTTGGACGAAGATACGCTAGAAATAACCACAAAGAAATCAAGTGTCCGGAGTTTAAAAAAGCACCATAAACTGCAGTATGGTAGTTTCCTAAAAACTTCAACGCTTTTAAACGATGGAAAAGTGATCGATGATTGCAGTGAAAAAGAAAAGCAGTCTATTATTCCTGAACAGAAAATAGAATATGCTCAATTAACAGATGATGCTTTATTCAGAGCTTGCGGACGGAGAACGGCGCACAAAGGTGCGAGGCACGGATTAAACTTAAATGGTAAACTTGCGCGAATCGCTGAACAGGAAAAACAGCTACTTGCAGAAATGAGTAGGTCGGATAAATTGGGCTCTGGTTCTAATTTACAAGGAAAGGAACCAACCAACAACTTCGAATTGGTGAAATCAAGGAAGAGGACAAAAAGTAAAAGAAAAGTGATGAAAACTGACAATGAGTCTACATCGGATGTTCAAGGAACACTACCTGACACACTTGTGGATGAAACAAATCCACAGCCAAGCTGTTCATATACAGTTAATGCCAATGCGGAAGACAATTTGGATGCCCTTAGACCAAAGCAGAGGACAAAAAAGAGCAAGAAAAACAATGGTAATTCAACCATTTATCAAAATGGGTTGAGCCAATCTATTTTGGATGACAATGCTAACACTATTGAGCATGACGAGGATGTTGTGATACCATCACTAGTTCAGCACGTGACAAGGCACCTGAAATCCAAAAAGAGTAGGAGAAAAGACAAAAGAAGAATAAACAACTTAACTGAGCAGCTGGATACTACCTGCGTGATCGACGAATCCGCGCAAATTTCTAAGAAACGTAAGAGGATTGAGAGTCAGCAAATTGTCAATGATATTTTAACAACTGCTATCGACAGCTGTGGTCCGTCTCCCCAAAAATTTAAAAAATCATCAACTGATGCAGATTATATACACGAAGCAGACAAATTAAATACCAGAATCAGCAAGAAAAAAGCTCAAAAGCACAAGAAAAAACAGAGAGACAAAGTAGATGGTATAACTGAAGAATTACTTTCAGTTAATTTGGATGAAAGATCTAATAAATAATTAAATAAGTAATACTGCAGCCAACTAGCGTTTGGATAAAAGTTAACAACCCCTTGTTTACTCGGACTGATCAATCCGTGGTGGAGGGTGCAGGATTATGGACGTTCCTTTCACCGACAATAAACAATGTAGTTGTTAGCAAGTAAAATCATATCCGATCAAGTGACCGTCGGAGTGAAATTTCCAATTTCTCTTTGACTTTTCTTGAAAAATTGCTCTCAGTTATATTATATCAACGTAAGTAAATAGTTCTTACATATTTACAATGCATGAAACTGAATAGAAGTATAACATTAAAGCAATCTGATGAATAAATTTCATGACTGAATCGGTTGTTTAAAAAAGTTTATTTCTTATTATTTCTTAATAATGCAATAATGATAATGTGTCCATACAACATCGACATCTTGGTATGTCTCAGATAATTTTTCAACGTAGGTTGAAGTAGGTATAATATCATCGTATCTTGTAGAAATATATTCTTTATCAGACTACTGCTTTAAGTATGTCGGATGGACGGCACATGCAAATGCTGTTTGTCTGTATGGAGATACCAGAATCTCTAATAAAGTCTCTGGCAATAAATACCGGATGGTCATTGAAGTAGAATAGGTCATTGAACACACTTGCAGTAGGTACACTTTTGAATGGGATAATACCTCGCAGTGAATGTGTGAAATGAGACCGAGGGAAAAACGATAACCAAATGTAGATCAATTGCAATTGAAAGTACGATTATAACTTGCGTAAATCCAAGACAAATACACTGCCATCGGACGCAGAGGCGCCAACTTTGTCACCACGACTGTTCCAACATACTTCAAAGATTCCACCTGTACCTTTGTAACTGTGCACCAGCTGTCCGCTCTATGAAAATAGAAAATAACGTTAGATGAGAAATGGTTTAGAAAAAGAAAATTTTTAATCATCTAGTTAGATCAGAAAATGGAAGTAAAATCGAACCTGAGTGGACCAAATGTGAACACACTTATCAAAACTTCCACTTGCTAAGAATTTGCCATCGGGACTGAATGCCACGCTATAAACAGGTTCCGTGTGTTTCGTAAGGGTATGTATACAAGCCCCTCTCTCTACGTCCCATAGTCTAACGGTAGAGTCAAATGAAGCACTAGCAAGAATTAGGTTCATATTTGGATTGTGCGTTCCAGGTCCCGTCGGCGACCATTTTATTGTGTAAATCTCTTTGCAATGGGCTTGTAGGTCATGTACGCATGTATCTTGCTTCATTGACCAAATTTTTAGGGTCATATCATCCGAACAGCTGGCCAACAAGTGTCCTTGAGGATCCCATTTTATCGCATTGACTTCATTCTGATTGTTAAACAGAGTTGTGAATTGAGATAAATTTCATAACAGTGATAAAAAATAATATATTTTTCACTATGTTGATAAAACTCACTGTGTGTCCTTGAAAACTTTTGACCGGTTTATCAACATTGAGTTTACAAACGTGAATGCACTGGTCAGTCGAGCAGCTGGCAAAAGAAGTATTAGTCTGCCAGTCTACGTCGAGTGCAGGAGCTGAATGGAAGCTGAATTGTTGAGTGCACTGCCCACTAGCGGCATCCCAAATTATTGTGGTTTTATCAACGCCTGCACTTAGAATGAAGTTGCCCCGTTTATTCCACTTCAATGCAAATATGGGTCCCTTGTGTTGCCCAAGTGTGGAAGCCAGTGTTCCATTGGTTGTCCAAATCCTAGCATAGCCGTCATAGCTGCCGGTTGCCAGCAGCGTACCATCGCACTGATTTAAATGAAATAGCAAAGTTTGACGCACAACGTCGTACCACAAGCCACAATGATTGGTGATGCAGTTATCAGATAAGGTTTAGTAAATAGACACAATTTTGGATTTTTTGAAAAATTGCTCTAAGCTGTATCTTGAATAATGACATTATTTTGCATACGTTCCAATCCAACGAAGTGACGTCCTTGTTGCTAGGTACTTCCGTTCCACCCTTTTGAATGCAATGTCGAAGTACAAGTTGACTCGGAGCTTGGGAGTTGTCAGACATATCCCAGATGCGAGCGGTACTATCGCCAGAGCCTGAAGCCAACAAGTCAGTTGTCGGATTCCAGGCACAGATGAAGACTTCAGATTCATGTCCTCGTAAAACTGTAGCTTTACTCGCTGGAATTTCTACAGCACTCGCACTACCACCTGTACTCGAACCTTGCTGTTGCTGCTCGTCCACTTCCATCCCTTCTCTGTCTCCAACTCTCTCGTTCATCGCAACACCAACACCTACGTTTGACGTCACTACTGACAGAATAATAATTTCTGATCAATCTTTCATACTTTGCTCGTGTAATAACTTTATTATTTTGGTGATGGTTTCGATCGGAGTGTTAGCAATCCCTAATGGACAACTCACCATCAGCGATCGCAGAACTTCATCTCACTGCACTCACTTCAATTTCTAATGAAATTCCAATACTTCAAATTATAAGTGAGGTATTGGGCTATTCGAAACCAAGTTGGTGCAGTGAGGAATTCTGGAATGTGATTTGTCCAAAAGTATTTGCGGCCCATTTCTTTACCGGGTTTGCTGAGGAGGCTCAAGAAAATTGAATATTTCGAGAACCAGGGTGTGCCCGGGATGTCGAGAATATAATAATACCAAAATTTGACAGATTTGAGCATTCCTGATTTTGAAATTTTTTTTGTCCTGGTTATTCATTGTCCTTGAAATACTACAAATAAATACAGGTGAACACAAGAAGCCTAACAAATTCCAACTTTAAATCAGATCAATTATAAATCAAAAAAGCACATTACCTTCTTCCCCGTTAGTATCCTGAACCTCGGTTTTAACCTGTTGTTTTTGTTGATTCTGTTGGTTTTGACGTGATGCGACAACATCCGGCATGACTGCATCGATGAGGGACAAAGATTCAACCATTCTCTGTTCGGTTCCATCGCCACCGATCGATATTTCAGCCTCGGTATATTGCAAGCCTTTTTGAAGAATCGACAGAAGTGCTGCCGGTGGCACCAACGCTCCGTTGATATTACTCTGCGATATATGGGACTCTATTCCAAAGGTATAAGCGGAATGCTGGAAGCCTAGAAAAAAAATACACAGTTAAACTACGTGCAATTAGTTGATCGGTATCTTTTTTCATCGTACAGTATGGTGGAAATATTCTGGGATATTTAATATCAACATCTTCTGCCGTTTCTACAATGCTGAAGTCTTGAATTTTCGATGAGCAGTAACGGTTTCATTGAACGATAACAAATCAGGCGCATTTCAGAGAGCGAAATATAAGGTTACGTTCTATGCGTACCAGACTCCTGTAGATATCTGTAGACCAAAAAGTTTACTTCATCGCTGGAGAAACTCATCTTAATTATGCTATATTAATAACTCAGCACAACATTTTTGAAAATATTTATAGAAACAATGTACACATGGAGCGCACCGACGCCGCTCTAATGTTCCACAGGAAATAATTCACGTAGAAAATCAAACACAGGAAGACGAAACACAAGTGAGCCGAACAATGCAAACACTCGCTACCACAGCACAACTCACAAACCGAAAAAATTCTTTTACACAGGTCGCTGTAATATCAACCAGGATAAGTGAGGTTTCTTTCCAAATTCCTAGCTTGGCAGTCAACGTATGTAACGTACTGGGTGCCTTACGTTACGTTGTCATTCCAAAATAATTATTAAAGCTGGTTTTTACTCCATTAGGCTAAAGTTCTTCGCCATGATGAGTTACAACATTGTTCTTAAAAATTTACAGAAAATTTCCATCTTCTACGGCCTGCGCAGCACACCGCGTCTCACAATCAGAGTTCGCCCAGCTAGCGGTTTTTCAGGTAGGATACGCATTCACCTAATGAGCTAACGAAAAATTCAAGACGGAATTATCTCGCGTGAGTAGTTCAGAAAAATTGATTTCAATTGTCACCAATATTTCTTTTCATAATCGTTCGTTGATGTAATTCTATGTTTTAAATCCCTGGCAACGATGTGTCGATACCTCGCACATGATATTTAAATGGGTATGATATGGCGGCCCTGTTTCACACCCACACCTATCCTCACCGGTGCGCGTATAGAGAATGAACTACGCTTGTAAGCGAAATACAAGCAGACACAAGTCACGAGCGTTCACGAGTCACGAGTCAAATGCCAAACGCGTAGGGAGCGATCCACGACAATTACCAAACTACTTTTGACTCCTCTTTGCTCCTCTCTGTGTCAGGTGAATAACGCATATATGTATGTACAGTATATGACGTTTGCGACTTCTACATACGTAAAAAAATTCTCAGCGGTGGGGACGGGTTAAAAACGGTGCAACCACTGATATATATACTAACGGTGCAACATTGATATCAGCCATATATCAGCGGCATTCCGTGTGTAGAACATTTTTATAGCAGTTCAGTAGAGTTCGAAAGTGGTGTGATCGCGGAGGCGGTTGGAAGGAAGTTTTCAGCTCCACGTAGTCACTGATACAAACAAGGTAGTAAGCGATAGAAAAAGATTCATGATACCGAAAACCAAAGTTGGCCGCAGTCAATCACTCGCGCTTTTTTCTCATTCACTACTGAGTCTGAACTGAAGATTGTTCTAAGGCTATTCAGATAGCAGCTTAGTGAACTAAAATAAATTATATTATATTGACAGGTTTTGCCACCAAGATGACGACTGAGATTGACAAGGAAGAACTCAAGAAACGTTTGACGCCAATTCAGTGGCATGTGACACAAGAAAAGGGGACCGAGAGGTACAAGTTATCATAAATCACACTAGTATCCGGAGCACTAAGTTTAGGTTTTTTAGTCCCAACGTAGTAAGTTATGGCCTTGAAACCTAAATCAGAACTCGGGCCCTTGAGCTACATTGAATTTCTAAATCACGTCGTATTTTGTGCTTAACTTAAAATCTTTAGGAGAATGTTATTACACAGATACGAAAAATAGCATTCCTACCCAATTGTTTGTTATTTCATAATGGTTTGAAAGCTCGTTATTCAGACCAAACAGTTTCTATATGTGTGTCACTCTGTAAAGTGCTACACAATACGACAATAATGAATCATGAAAGAATGTCTACTAGTACATGTTTGTATATACAGGTAGACATATTTCATTCTATTATAAAACACATTTGCATTCATTTATTTTTTCAAGCACCGCATAACATGAATAGTCCATGTTTTTAAGAAATTTTTACTGTACAATTTCTTGAAAAAATTGTGATCGTGATTCAACTGAGTATGGAATTTTTTTCTTTTAATTTTAGGCCTTTCACTGGTTCTTATAATAAATTCTATGAAAGAGGAACTTACACTTGTATAGTGTGCGACCAGGATTTATTTTCCTCAGAGACGAAATATGATAGCGGTTGTGGCTGGCCGGCATTTAATGAGGTTTTAGATCAAGGTCGAGTCAAACTAACCAAAGACACAACTCATGGTGAGGATGATGAATTATTTTCTATTACTAAAGCGCTAACGCAACACACAAGCTTGATGTTATTTTTTACCATAATTTAATGATTATTGGTTTAAAAATAATGTTTAAACTAGTCGTTCATTATCTATAGTGTAATTCATGCTCTCTATAATGTGTTTCTCTAAACGTTTACTTTCATTGATAATATGACGAATTATCCCGCTTATCCTAACATCATGATAATATTTATCAAAAACAAAAAACACTACTTAGATAACTCTTGTGTCTTGTGCTTTATCAATTAGGCCAATTTCCTGTATTATTTGATACACATTTAGATGTTATTCAGACAATTCAAAAGTATACGCCTACCAAAAGACTGCCATTTAATACATATCTATATGGATATTTGAGAAAAATGCTTCGACTTCTTCACAAGAGAAACCTCATGACGAAATTACTTCAACCAAGTTGTTCCTGTCAATTCCATTCTATTTTTAGTCGAGGATACGATTAAACACGGTTGAATATAGAAGCAACCCGAGCCTGCTGGATCTGGACTAAAATATCCAGTAGGTTTGGCAAAATAAAATCCTTGACATGATCTAATTTTTTATAATTCCTCTAGCATATTTGAAAACCAATAATTATAGTCTTTCACAAAATATGAGTTAGCACTTTTGCGCAAAAATTTATCTTTCTAATCAAATGCCTGATGAACATGACTATAGGATTTCAGGAGACGATCTTATTTCATTTTTAATCAACATAACTGACGTAGTTTATAAATGACAAGACCATTTCATTCTCTATGACACAAGCCTTGTTCCTGAATCCTGCATGTTAAAATGCTTAGAGTGTGATTGTGCTAGACTTACACCAGTTAATTCATATTCTCAAAACTAAAATTTTAATTGCTGTCTAAATACATTCACTGGGAATACGTTTTACAGTAATTTTATCCTTTCGAATAAATAACTGTTTTCTTTTATCATTCATTTAAAAATTAATGGACTCATAGTTGAAAAATCATAGTTTTTAATGCATAATAATGATAGATGGTTTTCTTTCACTTTTCTGAAATGTCAACTCCATATCTAATAAGATGATGAATTCTTTCACAACATAACAAATCAAATTTTTTTATTATTGTTGTGGGTACATAATTCTACAAAGTCCCTAAAAGTAATTATATCTTATATCTTGGTATAACTATCTTGCTGCTATTGGCTTATAAAAATTTTCTTCCTTTAATTTTTACATTCTTTGGCTACGCATGATTTATTTGTGTTTATAAAAAGAAAAAATCTTATTCTATATTCAACTGTAGAAAGAAACCATTTAATATCTCTGCATAAGGAGTCTTTTATTTTGATGAAATGTATCATAGGAAATTTAGATAAATCAGTTTCACTATTCTTCCAAATTGTTCCCGCTACATAAAGCAGAATGCAAGTATCATAATCACTTGGTACTTCATCTACTTCCGAAAAAAGAAACAAAAGCAATCATTTCTGAACACTAAATTCTACCTCTATTGCGGTGCAGGTCTGCATTTAATCACACTCTATTGTTCTGTCTTTTCCTTGCATCCCTACCGCAACCACACCGCTTGACATTGAATATGAAAACCCACGACAAAACGAACACACGACGTATAGTCGGTGGCAATCTACTACTGCTCATCGCAAACCCAGATATGGTGCGGACTGAGGTAACCTGTTCTTCCTGTGGATCGCATCTGGGCCATGTATTTAACGATGGACCAAAACCAACGAGGAAACGTTTTTGCATTAATTCTGCATCCATAAGTTTTCACGCCGCCGGTGATCCAAGAGAGTCTAAATCCTAAATAGTGGAGAAACCATAGCTGAAGTGAACGGAAGGTTTGGTCCTCACGAGCTTTTCCTGGACCGTCAACTTCTACATGGAATGTGAAACTACTTTCCTTACTATCGAAAAATATGTGAAACAATTTAAGATATTGTGTAGAAAAACAAAACTTTCCTCTGACTTCTAAGAAGGAAGAGAATTATTAATTTATGTCTTGATTTTTAGATTAGATTTTCGTTACAATAAGCTGGTGATATTTACAAGGCCTTTTATGATGCAGAATAGTTGATACTGAAACACCATGCCAAATAAATCCCAAATCAACCTTACGCTTGTTCCCTTATATTTTTATACATTCTGCAAGAAAGATAAATAATTAAGTGAGCTACTCAATGCCTCTTTACTTTTTGTGTTCATTAGATAGACAATATCAGTGTTTAAATAACATGCATAATTTCTGAAGATAATACATTTAATAAGGATAAAAGTATTAAGTATCAGCAAATTAATCTGGCTTGAATAGAGGCACTACAATATCTACTGAGTTATTATATAATAAATTGTATCGATTCTGTTGGTGAAAAGATAAGAAAACTAATAAAATGGATATTTTTATAGATATTACTACTATATGAATATACGATACAAAAGCCTTGACACATTTTGTAAGATATTACTTTGTGAAATTAAAAAATGTGACTGGTCGAAAAAATGTAAATAATCTGACTTATTACAAACAAGATTGTTAAGCCTATGTGCATTATATGCAGTCCCATATTGAAAACAAATATATTATTAGTTCAAAAACTTGACAAATCGATTATATAGAATGAAGCTAATTTCTCATTCCAAATCCCCAATTTACGAAGAAGTGGTTTTACAAAAAATGGAAACTCTTTTCTTGAATCTTGGAAAAGAGAATTGGTCTACAATAATAAACTGGACAAAGGGAGCAGAGAAATGGCATGAATTTGTGACCTTGAGAAATTAGAGATCTGTACCGCAAGATAGGAATGCAATAAAAATTGCAGGGAAGAAATGGAGTTGGTTTAACAAATAGTCCTGAGGTAACATTCATATCTTTATATGTGTAAATAAAAGTCAACATATAAAAGATCACTCCTGTATCATTACTCCTTGTTTCTTTTCATTCATCTTATTTTCACTATTCCAATAACACGTCTGACAATTTTTAGTCTAAAGTTTCGAAAAGTTATTTAAAGCTTTTTTAAGAAACTGGTTATTTTTGTCTTAAAACTACTAAAATTTTAAGATTTATAGGTATGGTAGACAGAGGTCCATTTGATAGGAAAGTAAAGTTGGAAGAAAGAATGGAACCAGGTAAACGGTTTCATGATTACGATGAACTGGGAAAACATATCAGCAATAGCACAAATTTACAACTAAAATACTGCTCATGGTGACTCAATAAGCACAAAATGGTAACCCAGGCAGGACCGAGTATCCAAGGGTTGTTTTCAAAAAAGTTTGTTACCTCGAATCGGCCCTAGCATTGTTCTAAATTACAGATAGAAATCACTTACGATATTTCTCTATAAATAAAATTGAGTTATCATCGATCACAGATGTCTCGTCTAAATCAATACAGCCATGAGCATGAAATCATAATGAGTACAAAAGTAGGTCTTGACTTTAATTCCAACTCAATAACTGCCTGACGACTAATTATTTACGTGATTGACAATAAAATCTAGGGATGGGATGATGATTTACAAACAAATGCAACAATGATTTTGATTTTTTTTTTCTTTTTTTTTTGTTTAGTTTCTTATAAAATGTGTTCTTATATCATATAACGTTTGAAAATAAACTGAAAAAAGTTACAATATAATATGTATATATACGCGCAAAAATGAAATTATTATTATTATTATTGTATCATTATTATTATCATCTTTACAACAATTCATTATCGGTTTTCGGTTTATAAATTCCAATTATAGATTGAAAGAATTCTTAAATTTTATGAGAAACTGAGCCTTTTCGAAACTCTTCATTATATCAATTATAGTAATAGTACTAATAATAACTGTATTTCCGGTTAAATTGGCTGAATAAAATTGCAAATGGTTATGTGTTTTTTTTTTCTCAGGGATGTCAATAGAATACTCCGTTGAAATGAGTAGTATGAATAAGTGTGAAAATCAAAAATTTTTAGAAAAATCTTTTGGTATGCAACCTTTATTTTTTCACACACTTATCACGATTAAGCAGAGAAATAATAGCCTGCCAGAAGAAGCTCGTTAGAGCAATTTTATCATTTTTTCCCAAATTTTTAACAATGTATAATGCTTTCTTTATTCGCTATCAAATTTTGAAGATACTTCTAAAAACTTGGAACTTCTTTACAGCCTAAAGTGCTGCGACTTCTTTTTTTATGTGTCATAGTACACTTCTCAACTCCCATACTTATAGCGGCGCTAATACTAGTGTGCATTATTATTTCTTTGCTATGTTTGTTTCTAGCGGTGCTTCAAGTTTTCGAATAATTTAGAGTTGCAAATGAAAGGTACTGTTCTTTTCCCCCTAATCAACTTTACGTTTATCCATCAGAAAATGCATGTGTAATTGATTTAATTATATATATCTTGTATGTATATAGTTTGAAATCTGTAAATTGAATAATATTCCATCAAATCTCATAGAGTTTCATTTATCAAACACGGAATAAGGATCAATGATTCAAGTCAACTCTAAATTGAACTAAATCTCGAGCCTGATGTAAAATGAGCTTTTTCAATTGTTCAAATATGTTTTATATAATTAGACGCTAATGATAATCATAAAAAACTAATCAGGCTTTTTTAATATGAATGATCCTAGACAAAAAAAAAAAATTATAATTCTTTAAATACATGTTTTTCATAATTTTTTTTCGTTTCCTTTACGTGATAATATAAGTTTATTATTTTATTTTATTTGTTATTATTATTTTTTATTTTTTTTCCTTCTACTTTTGTTTCGTTTTGTATGCAATATAGTTATGTCAATTAAATCATTAATTATTATTATTATTATTGTTATTGTTATTATTATTCTCGATAACTGTTATCTCACACTCCCACATAATTGTTTTCCACTTTTTTTTTTACTTTACGTTACACGATACAAAGTGAAATAATTCATAAGTTTTTTTTTTGTTTTTCTTTTTTTGTTTTTCTCCAATTACACGACCCTATGTAAAACTAGACATTCTAAACTAAATATCAAGGTTTCCTGTATGATTAATGTTTTTTGTTTTTCTCTATTTGTTTTTCTTTTTGTTTGCTTTTTTCGACAATATAGACAAGCATACTGTACTTATACTAAATTATAATTAATATACTCATGCAGAAACCTTGTCCTAGATCATTATCAGCGACTCTATGCATTTTTTATTTCTGACATTTTTAAACCACTGTTTTTATATCAATTGGTACAATGATTCAAAGATGGCTAAGAAACTCTGCACAGATATTTCTCATATTAGGTATGTGTCTCTAGACTCGACATGACAGGCACTTTTTAGTGTCAAAAAATGTATTTTTTTTCTTCTCTTAATTTTTTTTTTCTACTTTCGAACTGCTTCAGTAAAATTTTGGTATTTTCTTTTCGTCTGGTCGATTTTCTTCAATTACAAGGCACGTTAGGACTAATCGTATGGTAGGGATAGTTGATCGAAAACAAGGTGCCCGATGTTAGGCTAGCTGCTCGTGTATTTTCTATTAAAATTATTATTCACCAAACTTAGATCGAAAAAGGAAAATGACATCTTTGGCGCAAACTTTCACAGCTTTCAATGGAAAAAGGTAGTGAAAATGTATCAAGTTATAAAATTATGTTCTAACGTGCCTTGATTGTGTTAATGCGAATACAACATCGTTACAGAGCTGTAATATTTCACCAAATGTCCTGAATTAATGAATTTTAATTTATGTGTTTTCTTTTTTTTTAATCATTTTTCAAGCATAAAATTAATTGATTGCATTATCTGGTATATGCATAAATGCCAAAGATTCAATAATAAGCATTCCGATAATCTTGGGAGGAAAAAAACTTCTCTAATCTATATACGTACATATGAATACTTTCACCGCTGCATCAGGATATTTTAGAACATAATAAATGAATGCTAACAAATTAAGATAACAAAAAAAGTAAAATAAAATAAATACAACGTGAAGGCTGCTGACATAGGACACTATTGTATGGATCGTCAAGATTGTAAAAATCAAGAAAACACTATTACGACTCATTCAATTTCGTTCACCTCGCTTGAAAAATATAAGTCCAACGCAAAGACCATTTGTTCCTTATTCTTAATAATTTTCTTTTTCTCTCTTGTTTTACTTTAGTTGCTACATTTTTCTTCATTTTACCGAATAGTAATATAGTTGTAACATACGCATTTTTTGTTTTTTGTTTACTATTCATCGTTTATTTTGTATGTAGACTAAATTAATTTTTACGTTTGCTTACAAATATCAGTAAGGTTTACTACGAGTAATGTGTTTCCCTAGCTAGTTTAGCTTCAACTTCTACAACTGAATAATAATACTAGTTCCAAACTTTATATGTTATATCGTTACAAAATAACCGAGTTTAACTTTCCTTTTTCTTTCATTCTTTATTTTTTAATAGCGTTAATAGATTTAGCCTTGCTATGACAAGGTGTGTTACCTGTAATTAACCAGCTTAACTTTTATCGCTGTTGAAGCTGGACGTTTTGAATTCATGACAAGTAAAATTTCAGTGTTCGGACAAAAATAAATCAACGATTACATCATTATGAAACGTGCTGGTAGCTTGGCTTTTTCACTACCATCTTCCGAGCGATTTAAATAATTTTTATATCAAAGATGTTACACTACTTGCACGCCTTTTTTAAAAAAATTTTTTGCTATGTTTGGATCTGGTTTTAAAGTTGACTGAACTTGAGTTTTAGAATTGGAATATTTTGACAAATCCAAATCAATACTCGATACTGTGCGGTATCAAATAACTTCTATCTAGCTATATAAGTAATTTATTAATTATTAATATATTATTGAATTATTGTGCCGTTACCGTTTTGGGAGGGTGATTAAAATTCTCTTTCCGCTGAGGCCGTTTCATCCCTAGATTAATTAGTTTTCGAATGTCCAGTCGTAACACTTTCACTTATCATTCACTCAGTGACCTTTAGCTGCTTCTTTCGCTGCCATAATTAACGGTGTTAAAGATGCGAGTGGCCTCGCCAACTTCAAAAAAGGGTGCTGTAGAGAAAACGACACGTTCAGAGTTATGGGCATTGGTCACACGTAGTTGAAATCTTTGGAATATGGAGAAAATAATACATCGAACAAACCTTCAAAAGCTCCGAGGCAGAGGAACGTTTTTCTACTTCAACCTCCAGACATTGATCCAGGAAGTCTTGGAATATGCCAGAAAGTTTCTCTTTCTCCTTAATTTCTGGCTTTCCGTTAGTTGCTATTAAGTATAATGCTCTCAAAGGATTTTCATTCAAATAAGGAGGTTCACCCTCTATCATTTCAATAGCCATTATACCCAAAGACCAAATATCCACCTGAAATTTATTTATTCTCTTAGATTTTATAAAATCAATTCGATACAGCAATCGAAACGAGATAAAAACGGAGAAAGAAGAATGCAGATTGGCAAAATAAACAATTTTCAATACTGCAAGAGAATATTCAAGTTTTCTTGGACTGAAGGGAAAATCGTGTGAAATTATCATAATCACCTTAGGCCCATATTGTTTACGAGTGACAACTTCAGGGGCCATCCAATAAGGAGTGCCCACCATTGTGGTCCTTTTACTCTGTTCGGGTGATATTTGAGCACAGAATCCAAAATCTGTAAGTTTTACCCCTCCATCTAATCCGAGTAAAATATTGTCGGACTTAATGTCCCTGTGTATCACTTGATTGCAATGAAGAAATTCCAAAGCTTGAAGCACTTCTCTACAAACGGCAGCTATCTGACCCTCGTCCATACATGTCTCTGTTACAACATCAGTTAAACTGCCACCAGGTAAATATTCCATAACTACCCACAATTCTTCACCGACTAGGTAACTGTCTAGGTAATTAACGACGTTCGCATGTTTGTTCTCCCGCATTACGAGGATCTCGTTTATTATCAACTCTTTCTTAGGCTGTTGAGAAAGGTTCATTTGCTTTATCGCTACCTCCATACCCGTTGACGTTTCAATCGCAGTGTACACCGTTCCCGAAGCTCTGTGAACAATTTCAAATTAGCTATAAGCCTAAATTGAACTGAATAAATGATATTCTTACCCTTGCCCGATTTTCTCCATTTTTGTATATTTTCTATTTGGATCACCGACACTGACAATGGTTCTGAGTTTCTCCAGTATCTCGTCATCCGACATTTTCTTCTTTCTAGCTTTATCACTCTGAGTAGGTCTCGATTGATCTGTAGTAGCAGAAGTAGGCGTAGCTTGATTTTTATTTCTATCAAGCTGAGATGGTTGCTGTTGCTGCGTCCCATTTCGTTGTGGCGATCCCAATGACGTGGGGATAGGCAGAGGTGGCTCTTCTTCAATTGGTTTTGTATACTACACAACATAAACAATAAAAGAAAGCATCACAAGAGTCCTACCATTTTTTGTCAGACATTGATTTCACACTCACGATAGACTTGGTACGTTCAGGTCTAGCAGTAATTGGCGGTGGAGGTGGTTCATCTTCTTGCTCAGAACTGGTTGCACAAGCATCCGTGGGTGTACTGCTTGGACTGCTACTACTTACCCTGAATAGTGGAAATGTTTTTTTTATGGAGACTATTCATTCTTTGAATTTGAGCAATGCGGTCCGACTTTTGGAAGCAAATAATCGAATTCAGGAATTTATACCTGCTTAGCGAATGTTGTGAATGAGAACTTCCAGATACTTGAGACATGGCCTGACCACGAACCGTCCCCATACTGATACCAGTTCCCATACCCATACTTCGTGGACTGCTGGCCCGTTCGATCGGCGCTATGCCAAATGTTAAAATATCATTTCAAATGATAATTTGATTGCACGATAGACGTACGTATCACCTTGTTATTTAAACTTACCGACAACCCCAACCATTTTGGTTGTTGTCATATATTTTGACCCTTTCGCCTCTTTGCTACTGTTGTCATACCAATTCAGAACGTCCAAAACCGCCTGGGGGTTTTTCTTCTGTTCCTGCTTGCTTATATTGCTGGACATCAGGAGCCTCGCCCATGCTTCTGGCATTCCCTGTGTAATAAATGACAGATTATATCATGACTTGATAATTATTTAGATATAACTACGATTAGACGTGTCAACAATGCTTTGAATGCTAAGTTAAACTCACACCTCCCAAATCACCTGGATCACATACTACAAATTGATACACACCAAGTTGGATAGTTGAACAAAGTTATTTATTCTGAATCTGTAATAAGTTCTCCACATACTCGACTGCAACGAATAGGAGAGAGCAGAAACTAGTTTATTAAATTTCATAGCAACAGAATTACACTTGATTCAGAACTTTGGATAAATCATGGACAGAGCCAAAATATATTTTAGATTCCTGATTATTCCTGATCAGAATAGCCAAGTATGCTTTAATTTATAACAATCTCTGCGGTAATTGACCCTTGAAAATTGAAAGCGTTTTCAAAATAACAAATTTTATGCAACAGTGACTAAAGCTTTAGGATTGTGTGCGAGGACTCTACAAGAAGCTGCTAGGCTATGTGTTTTGGGGTAAATTGAAATTTGAGTCTGACCGACTGCAACAAAATCAAAACAGTAAAACGAGACATAATGGATTTTAAATAAATTAAAGGACAGACTAACACTGTGGTCATATTGATTTACTTACTTTCAATGGCAGCTTGAAAAAATATGTGTTCAAGTTAGTCTCTTGATCTTGTGAAAAAATAATAAACGTAAGAAGCACCATACCAATTAACGTTAATCATTACAACCCCACAGTGTTCATTAATAATTGAACAATGTGATTACAAATTGTAAATTGTTCAATTGGTAAGGGAGATCCAAATACATCAAATGCTAATAACCCGTAGCTTAACATTAGAAATATTCAGGAAAACCCAGCGGCAGCCGAATAATCTATTAATAAAATGTGTCGATAACATGTTTAATAAACTTTTGAATGATTGATTGTAATTTTTCTAGAGCAGCAACTAGTGTCTACTGAACGTATAATATTATATTTGGATGTTCCATGCCGATAAAACAACAGCAAAGCGACAAGCGAGTGCATTTTCAACCGTAATAGTTATATGAGACATCTTCAGTTCTTACCGTGAATTCTCCCGTAACTGCATCGAACCCAACGTGAACCGTGTGTTCAAAATTAGTTGGATAACTAATATTTGGTTTGTCTTTTCCATCCTTAACCTTCATTTTGCCCTTTAAGGTCTTTTTCTTACGTTCATCTGAATCTGGCTCTTTTGGCAGAGGTCGCATGTCCACTGGTAGATTTGGCGTAGATTCACCTCTGTAATCAAGTCTTAAGTGAAGAAAATCAGTCCGCATTGAATAAGTCTGAAATAAACATCATTTCATATCCAAGGTCAGATACATGACAGAAAATATTAAAGCCCGTACAACATATTGTTTCTCATCAGGAGATACTTTTGGACTATATCTTATGGAAGAAAATTTGGACGTGCCCTTGAATATGAATTTATAGATATCTGAAGCATGATTAAAACAATCCTTGGGATAATGTGGAATATGACGTTGAAGATATCAAGTTTTACATAACGTTCATATAATCTAGTTACACCTGCTGAGCTAATTCTTGATAACACGAGTACCTGTATCATTTTCAAGACTGGTACTAGTAGAAAATATTTTCAATGATTTCATTCTTTGAGTAATGATGGTGTGTAGTTTCTGTATGTAGGGTTTTTATTTTTAGCAGACACTACTTTAGTGTTCGTACCTTTATTTTTAGAGGGCAAGGGCCTCAAGCTATCGCAAAAAGAGAATCTACATCCATCCATATTGCAGCTAATATACTAGTTTACGAATATATTGACATTTTGATATTTATGGACTCCATTCATCCATGGTTTCATTCTATCCATGACAAGTTGATACGATATTAATTTGGGGGACAATAATAAATTAGGAATGAGTCATACAATTTTGGGCCAATATAATGTCTTTTACCAAGTAGGAGAAAGACATTTCGATATCTGAAAGATTCTGTATTATACCTGTTCGAAGTGAGGCGAACCGGTGGTGCTGGAGGTTTGTCTTCTTCATCAGACATGATGGTACTCGTAGTCTTCGGTTGTTTCTGATCTTTCCTCCGTTTTTAGTCCTCAATCACTCACTGATAGAATGTAGAATCATTAATGATAATCGTGATGTGAATGCTATATGGAATGATGAACATCTCGACAATTATTCAATCTTATGGCCAGTTGCTGACTGACCACACTCATTCAAATGTGATAATTTGAAATTCTAAGTGGTAATGTGTAATGTTCAGAAAATAATTAGCGTTAGTTTTGTTCGTTTGAACCATCTGAACCAAACGAATCTATATACTTTGACAAACATGACAAATGACAAGTACATATCCGACAACAGCTAAAATTACACTTGATTGTTGTTGCCGACAAGACCGATGACACAGCTGGTCAAAGTTTTCTATTTATTTACTGGTGCCTAAACCAGAGAGCAATGAACGATTACATTCAACAAGCAAGGACAAAAATGACAAGATATACAATGGACATACGCATTGTAACGAAGACATTTTCCAAAGACTTATTCACCAAAAATATATCAACTGGACACTGAAAAAATGACGTTATTTCGAGTTGATATTGTTGGTTGTTTGATCAGAGTAACGAGACATGCAGTGTCACTATAGAACTGTGATTTTACCATTTATTATCTTGAGGTTGACCAGAGTGTGAAGTGTCTAGTTCAGTGAAACAAGCATGCCCACTACTTTCGTTGTGGTTGTGACAGAACGGTGTTTAGGAACATTCCCCCCCGAGCGGAGCTTTCAAAAGACAGCGGTTTACAGATGGAGCAATATTGGCCAAGTAGGAGGCTTGCACGAATATGTTCTGGCGTTAATCTGTGGGAGGGAACTGGGAAAATTCGTCAGATGAAACGGCTGATATTTCGGGTGTAATAAGTGCGAGGACGGATATTGGCCATCCGGAGAGACCCCAAAGCGTGATTCACGCACGACGAGCGACGATCTAGCAATAGCCACCCCGCGATAAAAAATAATACAGGATAAGCTTTTCCCGTGTATTTAAGGTATCCTCGGTTTTATTTATCATGGATATTGGTGTACCGGCACTAGACGCGCCCCCGTATGCCTCCTTGGGATCAACGACACTTCATTTTATTGGGATTACTGATTTTTTGAAAAAATATTTCACCGCAGATAAGGGCCTGAATCACCGCCCGCCATCGCCACAGACCACACGCATTCGCGCAGCTCCAGAACCCCGAACTACCCCCAACTAGCGGTAACAATCAAAAGATTATTTCGATGAACGGCAATGTGGCTCCGAAAGAGGTCGTTTCCATTCACTTGCTTTGGCATTTGCTCTTTGCAAATATTTAAAAGATCTACTGCCATCCTACTGTTATGTCGGTCGACAATTTTACATGGTGTTTAAGTAATTTGAAAATAAAGTTTTTGAAAAATGAGCAAGTCTAAAAGAAATAATAAGAAAAAGAAAGTGGAAGAGAAAGAGAAAGATCTCTGAATGAAATGCAAGGCAATGAGCTATTAGCGTGTCATAACAGATTGAGGGTGACAAGGTGGTACAGTGAAAGAACGAGAAGTTGAAACAGCAGAGATGCAGACAAAGAGATGATGGGATGAAAAAATGAACGATATAATCATCACAGGTTATAACTTCGACAGTCGTGGTAACTGTGACCAAATTTCCAGTTTGTCGACTGGAATCTTTCAAAATAAATGCTGGCCCAAAGTACGTTCCAACAAGCGGAGATGGGAGAAAATGATCAGCTAGTGAGCCCATCAGAGTCTCATGGCAGCAAACATGATTTGATCGAGTACAAAAGGCTCAGCTTTCACTTTTACCAGGTCTTCTGAAAAGCATATTTTTACATGCCTTGGATTCTATCACTTGGACTTTGAGGAAAGCCACCATTTCCGAAGAAATTATTTTACGAAAATCACACTGTCCCTTACCACCTCCTTGATGCTGTCATATTTCATCGCTTGAGGTTTGTAATTTGCACTACTCTTATGTATAATGAACCATAAGTAGTGTAACTGTAATATCGAACCGTTTAAGACAATGCATGGGAATAAATGTCACTCACAAAATTCCAGGTTCAGCCCAGACTAGACAGTTATTCATGCTCCTGCACCGGACTTTCTTGACCTTTGTAATGCTAAATTTAGAAATGTCAAAGATGCAGAGCCGCCATTTGAATGTATGTTGATCACAATTACGAAATATTTGTTGGACTAAAAAATCAAATGTTCTCTAGCAATGAAGAAGAAGAAGTGACTTGAAACTTTACTTTATAATGGGATGTGTTAGTCGGATATCTGTAAGAAAATAAATTGGCAGATAAATTGTTTTAAAGAATATAAGGGTGATGCAAATTAGTTGATTTCTCAATGTATATTATATTACACCTACAATATTGACATAATATTTCATCGTACAGACAGGACAAAAACAAATACTTAAACGTATCTTCTCTCACGCACTCTTTTTCCACTCACACCATACATAATTCGAAAATTTTTCATAGAACTATCAAAATCGACAGCTCTAAACTAATAGTAAACTAGAGTAACATTAATTATTAAGTACGACAAATACAAAATAGTTCTTCAATTAGAATCAGAAAAAACTCGGAAGTCGATTGGACGCAATATGTAAAATAAGAAATAAAATATTTGTATATTGTACAATTCAATCTATATCCGTACGACGTCAATGTAACCGATTCGTTATCAATAATAATAATAATAATAAAAAAATGTCGCTGTAGTGTTTTGAAATTATTTAGGAGGTTTCTATTTACATAAAAATAATGGTGCAGTCGAAAACAGCATTACACTTATCTTCGAGGTCTAAACATTCAGACAAAATATCTGACAAACTGACTTGAAGGTACGGATAAAAAAACTCGAATCGTTTACTGAATAAACAGACGGTAGGAACGTAAATTATGAAATTTAATCACTCGTCAATCTAAAGTGGCAAAAGTCTAACACTGAATTTCGATTTACATTTAGATTCTCTTTGCGTCTAATACGTTTAGGCTTTTAAATCGATCTAAGCGTTAATCGTAAATTATGTTGTATTCTAGATTGCTGAAAACTTGTTAATAATCACTAACATGACTTTTGCAACTTTGGTTTTGAAAATTATAATTAGCGAGAAAGTAATATGTTTTTTAGACATTGTTGTTTTCTTTTTTTTTTAAACCATGGCTTATTAAAAAATGATATTGCTTTTATACCGGACAGTCTTTTCAAAATAAAGAATATTGTGGTAAACAAGAAGGAGCTAACCAACCGAAATTGGTAAATCAGATATAAAAAGATTCATGCGATGGAAAGACACCAGGGTTTTTTTCCCAACATTAGAGAAACCTGAAAATTAAGTGTCGCTTGTTAGCTCCTTATTGCCTAACATGCGTAATACTAGTTTTATGCCTAACGTATTCTAAGTGCAAGTTAAACACTTTAACAGTACAGGATAAATGTTTTCAAAAATTTCAAGAGTTCACTTTTCGGTTACTGTATCTCTTTCTTTGTATGAATATTTCCCAAGCCTTTGATCTTTTTTTTCATTCCGATTGTTTTATAATGTGTGACGAAATATAAATCTTACTTACGCGTTTTGATATAATAATAACAATAATAATAACAACAATAATAATAATAAAAATAATAATAAAAATAAAAATAAGTGAAAATAATAATTTAATAAATTTTCGTTGAAATATTTTGAGCAACTTTAAAATGACGCGAATATCGAATGACTGTTAACAATGGAGGTCAAATGATACTACTAATTATGAATGAATAGTGGCAATAATAATTAATTACACACTACTAGATTAACAATTGCGTTGGGTTTTCCTCTCTGGGGTATTTGTTCAACAATATATAATTAGATTACTTGAACTTCAATTTTAGTTCAGGCCCTTGCTCATTCATGTCTAAAGTTTAACACAGATAGGAACGCAGAGACTTATCAGAATATTTTTAGGGTGCTCTTACAAATTTGGAAAACCGACTGGGCGATTGATTGATTGATTGATTCATTGATTGATTGGCTCACCAAACTCATTTCTTTTTAAAGAAGCTTGAAATATTCTTTGAACCAGCTGCCGCCTTTTGTCTGGACATCTCTTTCTTCGATAGTGCCAGAGGTTTATGGGGCTATAAGATTGAAGAACATACTTAGAAATAGTTCAACATTATTCTGAATTCATTTAAATCAGATGCGTACCTTCTCAGGTTTTGTCAAGTCTAAAGCTCCATTTCTTGGGATAGACTCTGTTTCGGATATATCTTTTTTAATTTTTTTTTCCTCGCTGCCTTCCTTTGGACTGTTTAACTTTCGTTTTTTGCTTTCCGTGTCATCTGGTAAACTCAAATATTGAGCCAATTTTTTTGACAAGTCCTCAGCCAGGTACTCGGATACTATTCCATGAGCATATTTAAGATATTCTGGAAATATAAACCAACAATGGATGCAACGGTTTTAAAAAATGACCATATATTTATTTGGCATTGGAATATAAAATTTGATGAAATTCCTACCAATCTCGGAACCTGCTTCGTGTTTGCTACTTTTGACGTAAGTAGCACTGACAGCTCCTTGCGAAACGTGAACACCCTTCTGTCTCAATATTTCAGCAACTCGACCAACTTTTTTTTGAAGCCAAACCATTGTTTTATCTTCATTAAACTTGAAAGCTTGTAATTCTTCGTCACCCTTGCGATCAGCGATTAGCGAAAGTTTTAAATTTTGACATCGCGCCAGGCGAGATGTTCCTGGATAATCTTCGTCACGAAGAATTTGGTCCAAGGGCATTACTTGCTGTGACTAGAAAAAAAGGAATTGCAGCAATATGTAGTATACAATCATCGTAGAGTAGAAGATTTTCACCATTCGAATTAAACTGATGATACGCACTTTTCTTAAATATGGTAAAACCAGGAATATAGGATCAATGGGAGTTGATAAATGCATCTTTCCGTCAGATTTAACGTTGTCATCTATGAACCATGACCTTTTATTCTCATCAAAAGTTAAAACTTCTTGCACGGTAGTGTCGCCAGGACTAAATACGAACATAGCTGGTTGATTAGAAGCAGGATGTCTGAGTTTCACAACATCCGGCGAACTGCCATCTGTGGTTTCCAAACCATCGCCTGTAAAATGAAAATCTATTAGAAAAACAGTGAATTAAAAGAGAAAAAACAATATTGTGGGAATTTTCACTTTATAATGCTATAATATCAAGGTATGAATGATAGTGGAACGATATCTTTGTTTTATTGAATCTCTCCTGTCATTTTAATATCAATTGAAGTATTGATCTGTTTATTAGAAAAACTTTAATGAAAAGAAAAGTTCACCCAGAGTCATCCGGAGTGAGGATTTTGTGAGAATGAAAAAAGTGACGAAAATTTGCTTGAAATAAGTGTTAAGTTTTTTTTATTTACCTTTCATGAGAAACACCCAAGTGTTGGCTGCTGGATGAGAGTTCGACGTTTTGACGCATTTCTTCGGCGATGCTTTAACACGAGGCATGTTATTTGACAATGTCGATTATTATTTAAATTGCAAATCAATGCCACCTTTAAAATAATGCACCGACGGAGATGTGAACCAATAAAATTTAGAAGTAGTCGGCCATTTTTAATAACTACCCGGCCGTCGGGCTGTCCGCAGCCGCAGGTTTGGCAACAGCATTTCCAGCTATGAACTGCAGGCGACCGTATTATGGTATAAAACCAAACATTCACATCTCTCTCGGCATCCCTATAAATTATATACATACATATCACATATGCATGTATATTCCATAACGCGATACCGACGTAGATGGTAGACGCAGTCGCAGATCTAGAGGTATAGCTAAATAAAATCATGCGTCCTCTGTCGGAGACCGCCTCCCACTGATATATAATTATATATCAGTGCTGCCACCAGTAAATCATAAAAAATTAAGGAAAAGAAAGTAAAAAGAGATAAATAAACATAGTTGAACCTTTTCTGAATTCGTTATACGGCACCCTGGTGAAGCCGGTCACAAGTTTTGGCGGGTTTTTGTGTTCTAGCCAGTTTCCTGTTTCGCTATACTCTGCAATAAACGTACCGGTCCCTTGTACGATTTCATTTTATTTAAATTTTGATAACCATGCAGGCGTTTCTGAAAACAGGAAAGTTGGGAGCAACTGACAAGAAAGCTTCTAGTTCAACCTCATCAGATAGGCATAAAGGTCCTTCGCCACCATGGGTTGAAAAATAGTTGGTGCATTTTGAGAAAGATCACCCCCTAATGAGAAGATTTCTTGTGATCCAATTTTTCTTTAATCACAGCAGACCCAAGACTGTGGAGGAGGTCGTGGAACAAGGTGAGGTAGTCAAGGTCCTGCAGCAATGTTTACTGGGAGGAGATTTTCCAAATCTTTTATTCTACGGACCACCTGGAACAGGAAAAACTAGCACAATATTAGCAGCTGCAAGACAGTTGTTTGGAGACATGTACAAAGAAAGAATACTTGAGTTAAATGCCTCTGACGAACGTGGCATTCAAGTCATCAGAGAAAAGGTGAAAACATTTGCGCAGCTAACTGCCAGTGCCACTAGACCTGAGTAAGTCTTGCTTTTGCAACATCATTGTTAATTATTCTCAGCAATAGCTTCTCCAAGTATTGCTAATGATGATTTAGTAAAAGGTTTGAGGAACGATTCAAGATGGCATTTGATATATTCTATAGAAATGATGTTTCCAGTTGATCTCAAGAGTTGTTATGAAAATATAGCACCGCTTATTAGCAACTGGACATTAATAAAGCTTGACGAGTAGCTTGAATATGTCAAGTATTACCATTCAAGCAATGAGAAGCATACATCTAATAATATCCCAAACATCAACTTCTATGAATTTCATGCCTATCTAACGTTTTACAAGATAACAGCTCTACTCTGAAGCAATATTATGCTCGTCAAATAAGTTAGATAACTGCTTTAGAAAGTGATGATAAAATTTTCAATAGTATATCTCATTTGCAGTGGTAAGCCATGCCCCCCATATAAGATCATAATTCTGGATGAAGCAGACAGTATGACAAATGCGGCTCAAGCTGCATTGAGACGAACCATGGAACGTGAATCTCGCAGCACTCGATTCTGCCTGATCTGCAATTATGTCTCTAGAATTATAGAACCATTGACCTCGAGATGTACTAAATTCAGATTTAAACCATTGGGTGAAGAAAAAATCATCGAGCGGCTGGAACTTATTTGTAAAGAGGAGGATTTGAAGGCTGATACAAGTGCTTTAACCAAAGTTGTCGAGGCATCAGGAGGTGATATGAGACGAGCTATTACATGTCTACAATCAGTCACAAGGCTGAAGGGCAAAGGCATTGAGATCACAGAGGACGATGTCTTGGAAGTGACAGGGGTAAGCATTAATTTCTATAAATTTTAAATATGTCGTTATTCATTGTATATCAAGAGTCTATTTTGTTTTAGGTGATCCCCGATAAATGGTTGGATGAGATGCTTGACAAGTGTAAATCTAAAGATTATTCTCAAGTGGAAACTTTTATCGATAATTATATGATGGAGGCCTACGCAGTTTCACAGGTGATTTACCCCAGTCTATAAATTCTTGCTGTTATATCCTAACATTTCGTGGAACATCAGATTTTCATTTATAGTTGAATCCATGTATATTCTAGGTTATTGAGCAATTAAATGTAAGAATAGTTTATTCCTCCGAACTCTCTGACAAACAAAAGACATTGATTGGAGAAAAACTCGCGGTTAGTATTTCTTCTAATGAAATTAAATTTAGACACCCTGAAATGGAATCTACAACTAATTTAGTTCCTATCGTCTTTTCTCAACAGGATTGCAGTTATCGATTATTGGAAGGTGGTAGCGAATACATGCAACTGCTCGATCTTTGTTGTGGCATAATGAAGGCGTACGAACTTGATTGAAATACAATATTATTTACGAAATAAGTTTTGTACACAAAAATTTTTCTAATAAAAACAAGATAATAATAAAACAAAAAATATATCATTACTGTTCTTCAGTTTGGGTTTACAAAAAAATTTATTCCACATTGATGTGATGTTGATTAGGTTTTTTTTGTATGTCTTTCATAACCCTATAAATCTTACAGCGAATTCTTTTTTACTGGCATTATTTCCAGGGGGGGGGGGGGGGGGGGGAAATATCATCTTGCTATATTTTTCTTTCGGATAATATCATCATACCTATAATGTAATTGAATGTTGTTTTGTCGATTTCTTTTTCAAACACTCTCATCGCAACAATACCAGTTACAAATACTTGTTAACAATATGATCATTATATTTCTTAAAAAGAAAAAAGTACAGATAAAATAACCGTCGAAAATCCTCCGATCAATTACTACTACTAAACTAGGTTTACAGGTGCATTAATACTGATGTTGAATTATATGTATACTCAGCAGGGAATTTGATCATTTTATCCATGGATTTAAATATAAATACATGATTTTCTAATTATCTATCATATCGATTTCTGCGCAGTTTTCATTTACACAACGGACTTTTTATGTCATCATTCATCATTTTTATTCTGAATGATATTTTTTTTTTCGTTTCGTTTGCTATCTTTAAATAGATGTAGAAAATGCGGCCTTATTTAGTATACTAATTCATCAGGTCATTGTCATTGATGCAATTTTTTCAACTGCTGCATTGAAACAATAACAAAAAATCGAATAACTGTGCGAGACGTGATGACAAATATTTTAATGGGTATGAGATGATGAATGAGCATACAATTTTGGTTTGCAATAATTTAATAACTTACTTTTAAAAGGCAGTGATAACATATAACTACAATATACATATTTATGTATTTATATCTTTTTTTCTCGTACATGGATTTTTCGATCCATTACTGTTACGATTTGCTGAATTTTTATCTGTATGATTGCAGATATAGATCTAGACAAATTTCGGTCTACTTTCGAATATGTGTATAATTCATTTCCACCAATTTTACACTAAGTATATACAAGTTTGTATGATTCTAAAAATTTGATGGAGAATACATATGTTTTTTTTCTCTTCTAGCGATGACGATTGACCTGCACAAATTTTTTTTAATTTTTCGTCGTCTTTCTTTTTGGGCATCAAAATTTGTACATGCGTTGTTATAAATAAATTTTGCAGATTACAAATTTATTTAGTTTAATATTGGTCCATAATCTTTTTACCACTCCTGAGACTATAAGTGTCACTGATGGTCCCCGCAGACCACTACAGTGACAGCTGATAACTTAGACTAAGTACAATTGATTCGCTAACATTTACTCATCTATATTAACTAGAATCTACTCTTCTGGCTCTTTGAATTAAACTTTTCCTAAAAGATAAAGTTAGGTAGGTTTGTATTCAAATCTGTAGTATAGTGATAATAAAGAAAAATATATATATATCTACTTAGAATATTGAGAATTCGAATAGCTTCTTTCAGCAAAATTTTTTTTGAATCATAGGTTCAAGGAACAATAAAGGTTTTCTTACCTTAATAAGGAGGTGGCTGATGTTGGTAAGGATGTTGGGGTGGTTGATTCAAATGTCGTTGTAGATGCGCTACTAGTTGAGGGGTAGGTTGTTGTCCACCACCTCCACCTTGCTGCTGCTGCTGTTGTTGTTGTTGCTGCTGCTGTTGTTGTTGTTGTTGTTGCTGTTGTTGTTGCTGTTGTTGCTGCTGCATAACCAGCATTTGTCGTATCCGTTGTTGATTTATTGTTTGCTGTTGGCCAGTTTAGAGTAACGTTAATTTTAGCAAGTCGAAATGTCGACATTTGCGAACTTATTGTACACCGTATTGTTAGACGTTCGATCTGACGTGAGGATAGAATTATGCCTTTCACCACTACTATGTGATGTAGAAAAAGCAATAGAGTTCAAGAAACTATTTTCCTTGAATTCCCCATACCCATTGGCATCATTCGCAATGACTCAAATTCATCCGAATTCATAATTACACTAACGAAGTGAAAAAAAAACCACAGATTCACTGATTCCCTACCTGCTGGAACTGTTGGTTTTGTTGCTGTAATCCAACACCGACACCAACACCAACACCGCCAGCTCCAACTCCAGCAACACCAACCGCTCCAGGTTTCCCTCCAGCTTGTCGGTATGGAGGGGCTGGTTGGTTTTGAACTCCTCCGCCCATCGGAATGTTCATTGTAACATTAGGCGCCTACGAGACACGCAAAAAAGCAAATTTGAGTACGATGGAAACTTTTGCAATCCGTATAAAGTGCGAGGTGTATAAACTCTGACATTTCTCACCTGCAAATACGGAGCTCTTGCGGCTCCAGGTTGCATTCTCTGTTGCTGCATATATTCCTGTCCTCTTGGGGCACCGATCATCTGCTGTTGATTTTGGAACATCATATTTTGTTGCTGAGTCATCATACCCTGTTGTTGCTGCTGCTGTTGCTGCTGTTGTTGCTGCTGTTGCTGCTGTTGTTGCTGCTGTTGCTGTTGTTGTTGTTGTTGTTGTTGTTGTAATAATTGCTGTTGTTGCTGAGGTAGCACATGCTGGCCGCCATAACCTGCGTAGTTTTGGTTCATTCCTGAAATATTTTATTTTCAACATTTAAGATAAGGTCAAAACTAATTTAATATAACAAGTTCATACCAGATTTACCGAACAATCAATATGATCAATGTAATGCAGTCAAGAAATAGTAAAGTAGTCATAAATCACCCTGTTGCATACTGGCATACATCCCCTGCTGCTGCTGTTGTGGCGGGAACATAGTTTGCTGCGGGCTGATTCCGGGACCGCCATGTTGTGTTCGCAATTGCTGTCTGATGAACTGCTGCCTCTGCATACCCTGGAATGCGGCTGGTCCAGCTCCAGGAGGAGCACCGGGCTGTTGTTGGGCACCCATAAATTGATTCGAGGGTAACCTAAGCCGCAGCATATTCGAAAGTGCTTGCTTTGACTGATTGTTCATTCCCGGGCGTTCGTAACGCGGGCCGCCAACTTGAGCTGGTGGAATTTGTTGCCCATATCCGTATTGTTGTTGCGGTGTAGGCCCTGGCTGATTTGGATACCACTGCTGTTGCGGCTGCTGCGGTTGTCCTGGGAACATACCCTGCTGTTGTGCAACTTGAGCTTGTTGCCCATATGGTATCTGTTGCATTTGTGGAGGACCTTGTTGCTGCGAACAAGAATAACTTGTTTAAACTTTTCATCAATACCAAAGACTTCTTCAACATCAACTTTGAGTATTTCTACTTACTTGCATTTGCTGGGGTATTGGTGCTGCTGGAGCTGGAGCTCCTTTGGTTTTCCGTGATCTTTTGGCTTTCATAGCTTTTCCCTTACCTGTTCTTCCAGGCGACTCGACGCTCATTGGCGTATCAGCCTTACCAGGTTCTGTTTCTTTTTTATCCGGTTCTAAATCTTCAGGGGGTAATGGAGGCGCATCCAAGTAATGACTAGGAGGCTTGATTGCGCTATGAGTATGATATCGCAAAAGTTTCTGAGCTGCTTGATACGTTAATGGTTTGCGTTCCATTTTCACTGCTCGAAACCAAGCCCATGACAGAGGTGCTGGATTTTTATGACCTTCTAATAGTTCCCAAGCCGAAACTCTCTGAGAATCGCATACCTGGAGGCCCTGTTATACAATAGAAATTCATGAAAAGCTGCAGATGCATTAAAAAATATGAAATTGAAATTACGAAGTTTACCTGTTTTTTATCAATACTGTCAAATCCAGCGATCTTGTTTCCTTTAGTATCTGTCAGACAGCCAACAGGTTCGCAAGCGATTACTTCCATCGTTAATTTGGGCAGCGGTAACAGCTGCCTAACAAATTGAATACTTTGTGAATTTCGGTCTCCCAGTTCCTTTTTAAGTTTCTTCATGAGATTCTGATAATGCTTTTTGTTTTCATCTTTTTCAGATTGAGAATCCGAGACCAAAGTGGAATGTATTAAAGTGGCTAACATATCTATCACTGTGGTGAACAATTCTGAATTATTGTTAAGGTCTATAACGCCATAGCTAATTAATTGTACCAGTAGTATAGCCCAGTCTGTTGTAACGGTTGTATTTCTTTGAATGGTATCAAAAACTCCTCCTACTAAACTGAATCTCAGTTGTAGGGCGTCCTGCAAAACTTCCCTCGTTTTTGGATCTTCTAGACCGATATTCTTTTCCTCTTTACTCATGTTCAGAAATTGGGTCAACTGAGAATGCAGCGAAGTAAGAAGCCCCTCCCTCTGATCATCTTGTCCCTTCAAGCACGTCAACACCAATGACAAAAATGGCTGATGATTGAATAACGACGGTGATTTTGATTTGCCTTTTTCTCTACTGGCTTTTGACCAATTTCCAGATTCTAAAACTTGACCAGCCACTTTTAGGACGCGCCCTTGAACAGCGCTCGGTAACTTTGATACCAAAGGTGCGACCAACCATATGGAACCAGATTTTTTATCTGGTTTACCAGAAATAGTATTTAATTGGAAGACATCGATCGCAGCTTTTGCCACTGTGTCCAGCCATTGGGACAAATCGTTGGAGGCTGGAGGATATTGTTTGTACATGAGTTGGAGGTCCAGCCAAGACATTCGGAGACTCCATTGTTCTAGGTTTTCCAATATGTTAGTAATGTGCGTTTTTTGATCAAGAAATGTATCTATGAGCGTATCTGGGTAACAAATCATGTGCAACAATCTCTGAGCTTGACGAGGAGTCAACATGTTATCTAAGAGCATGTCTGGGTGACAAAGTTCTTCTGGATTTTGTAGACACCTTTCCAGAACCCATTCCTGACTGCATATCTGTCGTAATACATGCTGCGCAAAGGCAGAAAGGCCCTTGACATTCTCAATATCCATGTTAACGTTGCTCGAAGATAGTCCAAGATCCAAACCCAAGTCGTCGCCTCCTCCTAAAATATCACTAGTCCCTAATATATGACTGATCGATTCTCTCTCTCCACCACCAACACTAGCTGGTCCCGCTTTGTTAGAGTGTGCCATTGGAATGTCTGGTTTTTTTGGTGGCAGTTTGCCAGCCGTGGCATCACCAACTACAAGTATTGCTTTCAAAACTGCCAAAACAGGTCCAACTCTGATATTGTTGTGCGCAGCGGCTAGGAGGTGTCTGTCACAGCTGAGTTTTATGCTATAACGTCTAAGATTTCCACTAGGTATCGGATGTGGGCTGGTGCTGACGGAATATAATGCTGGCTGCGGGCACTCCACGGTTTTGAAAAGTTGCAAGAGCAGGTGGCAAGTCAGTAAAGCACCTGCTTCTGCCTCCATGTCCGCATCTCCTCGGCCTTCGTTACAAGCTTTGACGAGAGATGGCAAAGCAATGTGAACGACGAAATCTTCTAAGGAAAAGCAATGTCGCGCTGGAATCAAAAAATTAGACGATGATTGTGGTAGGTTATCGCACGGTCTATGATGAAAAATAATAGGAGAGTACTTACCTATTAGGATTGATGTGAAAACAGCTAGGGAGTTACGTACATTCAAATTTTGAACATCAACTTGATTCAATACATCTATATAAAATGATGAACTATTAGATGAGCAACATAATGCCATTAGAACACCCAGCCATTCCGCACTCAAAGCGTTACAGCAGGCTGTCAACTCAGCGCAAGTTATCGCAACGTCGTTCAGTTTATCATTGTCAGTATCACCGCTGACAGCGACAATAACTGCATTGCATACAAAGCTATATCGATTTGCTGGAGTTTCGTTCAACTGCCTGGACCACTGCGGTTCAATTTTTCCTCCACGACGTGGACTACTAAAGACATCGATCATGAACTGAGAATTGTAAACGTGGTTTGAAGGAGTCGGTTGTAGCGCACTGTACAATGCAGTTCTTATTTTAGGATATGCGTTGCTGAAAGCTTCCACACCGTGTGGTTTTGTTTTTAGCAATGAACAACTTGAATATAAATCATAAAGATGCGCCAAAACGCAACGTTCTGCAGAGCTACAGTCACTCGGGTTTGAAACATGTTTTACCACTTTGCAGAGCAGATCAAACACCGCAGTAGTCTGCTCCGGAGTAACTGTAATAAAATAGTACAAAGAGTTTTAGATAAAAAACTCATACGTCTCCAATCAGAACTATAAATTTTGTGAATTCTAAATCAGCCTTACGTAACAAACAGCAATGATATCGCCTTAATACTCCAACTACGTAGAGACTCAGACTTGTGGTGTAACTTCTAATGAGCTGACTATTCCTCGCAGTCAACTGTGCCTCAATTTCCGGCAGTTCTTTCAGTATTTGAATACAAACGTCAATGAGTCCGTAAATATTTAAGGCCAGTTCCATTAAGTCAAATAAAAACGCGACATGTTCCTGGACTGGCAAATAAGATGATCCAGTCAAAGCAAAGGTGTTCAACATTTCAACAACTTGAGTCGCGCACTGCCACGTCACAACATGTTGATCAAAGTAACTCAAGTTTTGAAACTTTTGCGTGACAGCTTCAAAGTTGAATTCACTACGGGAGTGTTTTTTCACTTTACCTCCTTCCGCCACATCGATACTAAATTTTTTACCAAATAATTTACAGATCTCTTTGGTCATTTTTTTTACAACATGCCTAGCCTCGTCTCGCACGCGACCTACACCGTATAATAGAACGTGGCGTTGATTACAGTCGTGTTGACTGCACGTTTCATCCTATGAAAGATAACATCATTAGACTTTTAGATTATTGCTTGTTTATGTCAAGGGAATTGATCACCGACTAGACAATTAGATGTTCCAAAATACCTGGGGCAATGGAAAATGCGTAGTGTAGAGTAAATGTCTACAAGGGCTCGGAGATTTCGAGTCTAGTCCATCATGAGCATTATGACCACCCAGCGCATCTTCTTTCGGACTGTCTGGAGCGTCCATACTATTCTGTTGATCCTCCTTAATATGCTGTAGTAATTTATCCAAATCGTCATCAATTTTACTGTCGTCGTAATCCATCGCTCTTCCATGATCTGGTACTTCCAGTTTAGCTGGTTTCAAATCAATACCGGGAAACAAACTGTCTTCGTCGATTGGTTCACGATTGCTTGGTGTACTTGGCTTGCTGGCAGCTGGCCCTTTAAAGATAGCGTATGTTATTTGGGACAATTCTACGAATTATCAGAGTTAAAAAAATAACAGAGGTATCGAATGCAATTTATAGCAACGCAAAACCAACCTTGAATGAGATCTCCACGAGATATCAGAGTACACATGTAGGCATCATGTGAAAATACGTCGTGTCGAATTAACTCAGAGAATAAATGTACCAAGTTAGTGAATTGAGCCTTGGAGTGAGCAGAGTTGTGGTCTAAAATTGGGGCATCGGTATCTAAAAATTTCATGAGTAATGGCTGAAAAATCGGTAAGCCTGGTGGAGTTCCATTGCTACAAACGCTGTCTTTGTCGTCATTGTCATTTGCTTCACCGGTTGCCTCGCTCTGTCGTTTTTCTAGTAGTTTAGCAACAGCCATTGCTCTGTGTTCACCCCAGCGCTCCCAACTCACAGCCCACTCACATAATATTTCTACAATGGCAGCATCCTGTTGTGGAGTGTATTCGGTTTTCGTATCTCTTTCATTCGGGTTCTCTTTTGGCGTCGGGGTAAAAATCTTTGCATATAAAGTGTCCAATGAGTTCGTAGCATCCATTCTGTCAAAACTATGGCGATCCAAAGCGTCCAAAGCTGCCAAAACTTTAGTCGTTGTCATACCAGCGCTGCTTTGTTGCCATTTGTCGCAAGACCAACGTCCTTCCGCAGCTATAGATCGCCTTCGAATATTTTCTTGAGCCAATTTTATCTGTTTCATGGTAGGATTGACAGAACTTGCTGGAGGACATGGTAAGGCTGCAGGAGGACAGAGCAAATGGTCTAATGGTGAACCATTTAAAACTGATGGAGATTTTCCCTCGCCAACACTATTCCAAACTAAGGCTGTTGGACATTCGATCGTAATGACCTGTTGATAATGGATGTTAAACAATCGATTTCAAATTCATTCGTTCTATATCAGGTGAATTATTACCTGTATTATAACGGATAATCCAAGAATGATGTCCCTGTGATGTGGACAATTTATGTAGTCGTTAAATGTTACCGTTAACGGATTTACCGAAGCAGGAGCTACTGTGTTTTCTTTAGTCCCATTTACTTCAGATTTGACAGGGGCAACGACCATGGGGCTTTGCGGATTACTAGTGTTCTCAACGTTACTGCACATTTGTGCAATCTTTCGACAGCACAAATAGGCTAATTTTCTAGCTAATAATTCAGATTGGACAAATTCTTCTAGGTATTGCAATGCCAATGGCAATAAAAGCTTCAAAATGCCATCATCTGATGGGGCCGATCGCATTTTATCCAACAATTCCAATATCCATTGCAGCAGTTCTTGTCGATCTAGTAATCCTTCTTCAAACATATATTTTGCTAATTGGATGCAGTAATGCCATTGTTTCAGAGCCAATTTGTGGTCTTCATTGATAGTGTTACCCAATATTGTTACAGGAGTTGGATTCGGAGTTGTTGGCTGATTGTTTGAACTACTAACGTTAGTATTAATACTCGGATTACTACCGTTGCTACTATTGCTCGTACCATTGGTTAAGCTGTGATTAACATGATAATATTCTTGCAATTTTGACAATTGATCCTTTAAAAATTTTATCAAAGTTCCCGTCCATTCTGAAATGGGCATAAACATTATTTCTAGACATTTTTCACCATTAACGAATAAATTATCAAATCAGATGCAATATTTTAAATGTGTTTCTGTTAGTCTTTTTTGCTGTACAAATTTTTAAATCTCATGAACAGTTGGATGACCATTACTGAAAAAAACTACATGTTTATCTCACCAGTAGTTGGATCCGGTAATTGCCTCTTCTTAATCTTAGCTTCAGAAACAGCAACGGTATAAGCAGAACTCAATTTTATGAACCAGGCAGCTCTCAACATCGGGACCTGGTACTCGCATAGCATCATAAAAATCTCCTCCTTTTTATTAAAGTTTGGCGCTTTCTTAGCCAACGCTAATAAAGGTTTACAACCAGATAGATCCTTGAACCAAGCCTCTATGCCATTTTTCGTTCTTGCAGTGACAGGCCAAAAGTTGTCCTTTGGATTTATCTGTTGCCTTTTTCTCCCAGTGTCTGGCATTGTTGCAAATTCCTCTTTTTTGGCAAGTATACTATTGAAATATGCTCCGACCTTAGCTGCGGTTACATTGCAGTGCCTAGCTGTTCCAAACTCATCAGACAACTGGGGCATTGTTGCAAAGCCATGTTTGACATTAACGGATGTAAGTTCGTCTTCTTTTTGCTTTGGCTCCTGAGGATAGACGTCAGGTGGTCCAAGTCTGGGCCTCTTTAAGGGCCGTTTTTCATACAATATACCCATCATGGTAGGCAAAAAATTAAATCAAAAACTAGGAGGAATCATGAAAAGTTAAAGTAATGTTTGTAACTTCCCTACAAAGACGTTTAGACAATTGTTATCGAAGATCGTAGTCACTCAGTGATCGGACGGATAAATAAATCTCAGAAAACTATAATAAAACCCTAGATTTAAAGGTATTTACAGAATTATGGATGAAAAATCAATGCAACATAATATAACCTTCAAAATATGACAACAGAAGTTTTAAAAAATATGTATAAAAATAAAAGTTATTGGTATAGTTTTCTCACTCACGAAGAAATTATAATAGATAACATTGTCTGTTTAATATGTACATGTTGAGAAACACCTTTTAAACAAAATTGATGTTTAAAATTCCATCAAACTTGTCATCTTCTAGAAAAATTGTCCTAAACGCCATTTTGGCATTTTCACCAACTTGCGGCGGATCCATGCACTGAGATCCATGGCGGATTCTGTCGATCATTCGTCGAACTTCGACCAAAAGTGGACTACTTCGCCAGGAGAAAAACATAAAACAATGAATGTCGTCTAATTTGAACGTCTTTGAGAGACAATTGACTAACGGCATAATCGAACCATAGATCCAAAAAGAGAAATGTTGGAATAGGAGAGGCATAGAAATCACGTTAAAATAGTTTGAATTTACATCCCTTGATAAAATTTATTGATGTAAATATAATTTCAGTGGATATTTCTTATGCAACAAGAGCGCTCGCGGTCGATGATTCGTACTTCCAATTTGGAGGAAGTGTGCTTTTGGTTTTGTAATAACGAGCGAGCCTGTGGATTCTTGATTCGACTAAGATCAGGCGGAACTTGCTGTCTTTATCCTTGCGGTTGCGCTCCAAATGCTTACGGATGGCTACGGCCTTTTTGATCAGGTAGTATAGGTCTTCGGGTAGGTCAGGTGCTAGTCCCATCGCTTTCTGGATACGAAGAATCTTGTTACCTGTCAAAAACCGTACTTGCGCCACTCCATGAGAATCTCGGAGAATCACACCTGGATGTAAAATTGTATCAGTTAATTGTCGAGCAGGTACATAAGATTGATTAAAGACTCATCGAGGAATTGTCAGTGGCTACCTATAACAATTATGGTAAAATAAACCCAGAATTATCTCAAAAGCCATTGATAATTGATTTAGCAAGCATCTAGGAAGGGGGACAACTAGATGGAGTTGAACCTCAGCTGGTAGCTTGCGCACAACTAAACTCAAATTATTATTATTATTTCTCCAATTCCAGCTTAATATGTGATTGGAGCAATTCTCACCTATTTGAGAAGGTGTCAGACCTTTCTTGGCCAGCTTATAAATATGCTCTTTACAATCTTCTGGCGTGAGTTTAAGCCACGTCGGAACACTGCGTCTGTAGGGTAGCGCTGACTGGGAAATACCCTTTCTGAAAACACAAAGATTTCAATTAAGACTAAGTGGATTAGCCATCGATGAGAGCCAGGCAATTCGGAAGTTGAGCGTACACCTGGTTTGCCATTCAGACCGCTACTCGCAGTCGTGACATTTTGGACCTCATGATGACAAATAGTTCTCATGTATGAGTATATCAATCCTGAATGCGGCTAATAACGCCATTAGTGTCGACACGAACACATGGCGAGTAAATAGCATTTGAAGTTTGCATTCACGTCTGTAGTGTTTTCGGTGTTCAGGGTATCAAAATTCGTAGAATAATACGGGGGATAGAAAATTTAGGAAAAACAGAATTTACAGAGTGAAAGTTTTTGACAAAAACTGTAGTTCCTTACCCGGGAGCGTGCATACGACCCATGATGGCGGATTGTTCTTACATGAAAGACACAAGCGTGAACGAGAAACTCGATTGTGAACTACAACTTCTGTAGATCCACGTTCACCCTGAAAAAACCAAGCTATTGAATACCTGGACAATTTTGCGCAGCCAACCAGCTTACACAGCACTAGCGACTCCAACAAACTTGCGATATGGTTGAGAAGTACCGTACATACATACACCAACGAGCGATCGTCGCGCAAAATGGCCACGGTTTTCTACAACCATCAAGCGTACTTCTGGCTGTCACCGATCCCACACTTTTTCAGCAAGGAATGAACGTTACATCGCACAGGTATGCGGAAATAAATTACGTTCATAGATCAATTCCGATAACTGAACTCCGAGGTTCCTAATAACCCGCAAGTATTAAACCCCAATATTTACTCTTACGATCATGGGTATGTTCTATCACTATACATATGTGTGAATACGAATGTCCGTACACGCACACATACATACGCGAATATGCTTCTTCGCTTGCTGTTTGTGGTTTTGTAAAGAATCATGCGGAAGGTCCTGATGCGAGTTTGAACCCTGGGACTGCTCGGGACACCAATGTGCCGGATATACCGCTTCAATCAGAATTAAACCTTAGTAATTGCCGTCTGATCCGAACACAACCTGTAGCCAAGTTATTTTGTCGCTTAACCGGGTGATTTGCCGAAATGCACTCGCAGAATAACTATACGCGTATAAGATGCTGATGATAAAAATAATAAAGATAATTACGTAAACTAGAGATAATTAACCGGATTATTGTCTAAGTTCTAAATAGATTAATTGTTTTCTTTTGACTTCACATCGCACCTTAGACTCCAGTTTCCAGAATGGTGTTCGAACAACATCTTCCAGAATTCCAGTTCTCTCGTGCGGTACATAAATGAATCAAACTCTGATGTGATTACAGGTGATTCGATGAACGTTATGTCACAGATTTTTACCTCAGGGTGATTCGAAGATGTCTAGTGGCAGTGAACATTCTCCAAAACCTTCTAAGAAGAGGCGAGTTGTAATCTCAGATAGCGACAGTAGTGATGGTTCTATTATAAGAGCGCATAGAAGGAGAAGAGTCTATGTAAGTTTTCCCAATTCCATTATTATGGGCACATATTCAAGAATCAAAATATTCAAATGAAAAAAATATTCTTTATTTTCAGAGGGTTACAAGTGATGTTGACAGCAGTGACGAGGAGAGTGATGTACAGAAGCCAGTGAGCAAAAGGAAAAATTATGTAAGCTTGATCAAATAAAATACATTCAAGTTGCTTTAGCAAGATTGATCCGTTCGTAAGGTTTCTTGGGAAATATTTTAGATGATTTAATATTTTATTGCATATTGTAGAGACTCGTTAGCGAAGATGATACAACTTATGAAAGCAGCGATACGGATGCTGAATGGCAAGATGAGCCAGTAGGTTAGTACCTCAGAAGACATTCATTCTATATGTTTGGTTTTTCATTCCATCATTGATTTTTATTCTTCCATGTACCATTCTGAATTACCAGGTGAAAGCAACAGTGATAGTTCAGATTCACAGTCCGAATGGCGGAGTATGGATGAAGATGTGGTAGATGAGGATGGCAACAGGGCAGCTAGCGATCATAAATCTAGAGTCTTGTCCAAAAAACAAAAAAAATCCGAGAGCAAAGAGAATGAAGAAGAAGAGCAACCAGCTATGGAGACTGATAGCGACAGTAGTGATGCACAGGCTGAAAAGTGTCCAATATGCCTGTTGTCCTTCAGGAAGCAGAAAGTTGCTACTCCAGATACTTGCGACCACTCTTTTTGTCTTGACTGCCTTGTCGAGTGGAGTAAAAATATCAACACATGTCCGGTAGACCGAAAAACTTTCACCATGATTTTGGCAAGGAACAAGCTCGGCGGCAAGGTCAGTAACGTTGTTCTATTTTACAGCGGTGATAAACCCATCTGAAGAATTTGTGTACGAATTTTAAGTTTTATGACTGAACTTCAACATCGAAGCTATGGTAATTGTTCCTACGAAAATCTGCACTGCTCTAAATATTTTAATAATTGATCCAGGTTACCAAGCAGTTTCCAGTCACTATTAGACCGTCAATCGAGGACCAGATCCAGGAAGACCCAACATACTGTGAGGTTTGTGCTCAGTGCGACAGGGAAGATCGAATGCTTCTCTGTGACGGATGTGATTTAGGGTATCATCTAGAATGTCTTACCCCACCCATTACTGAAGTTCCTATGGATGAATGGTTTTGCCCTGAATGCGCACAAAACAGCCAAAATGACGCCGAAATGGTAACTAAAATTTTTTTTGTAACCAAATGCATGTGAAATACAGCACTAGATAACTTAATAGGAATGCTGCCTAATAACCTGTGATGGCGGTAACACGGAACTAAATAAATCCACCCCCAATATTTCAGGTGGAAATCGACTTGGACGAACTGCCAGACCTAATGGAGGAGGCCCGAAGACTGGGCGAGTCGTATGGTAGGACACGAACGGGTCGTACTCGTGAATCAGTGACAAATTATCCCCGTGTGATAGCTCGAACACGTCAGACAGAACGAGTTCGGGCGAATATTCGGGCGGATCGAGACCGTACTCGTAATATCGATCGGTCAGATCTCCGAGAACATCGTTTGGCTCCAAGTTACTTTGATCCAGATCAGCCGTCGACCTCAACATCGGGAATTGACTCTCTAGGTGAAAACAGTCGCAGTTGGTCCCGAGACAGTGTGACTTTTAACGGCATTGTGGAAGCTGTGGCAGCCACTGTCGGTAGTACAAGACGCAGAAGAGCCGCTGTTCCTGCAGCGCAATCTAGAGCTAGGAAACGAAAGTCAAAGAAACGAAGGGCTGTTCGTCAGAGTGGCTCAGGGACCACTGTTGTACGCAAGGTTACGATAACTGAGATCAACGATGACGGGGAACCGGAAGAATTTACCACCTATGTTAAAGTGATGGACCGGTCAGCAGCCGGAAAAAGAACCGGAAAGAGAAAGTACAGGAAGAAGAAATCCAAGAATCCGCGAAAGGTATATAAAAACCCAACAAATCCAAAGAAATAGTCACTAAAAAAGGAATACAGGAAATTGTAATTAAAACCGACTCAAAACAAACTCAATTATTACTAATAATTTCTATTCTAGGTATGTGTATTGCGCATCCATACGTCATTTAACGCATACCCTTATCCCTCTACTTTTTCACTTACATTTCTCATTTTCAATCAATCAGCGATTTTGTGAAATGGAGAGATGTGCTAAAGACATAGTAATTACTAAATTTCGTTTCTCTTATTATATAGTCACCATTCATCGCTACTTACTTCTCTTTGATCTGATAAACGAAATGCATCGAAGCTTTTCACATTCCGCCCGTCCCCATCACATTTATGGAAGCGGTAGTTATATGACAAAAACCATATTGTGCCATGTGTTCACCAAAAGTCCTACATTTTTTTTTCCCCCCACAAATTTAGTTCTTGTTTATGTTCATGTCTGTACTTGCCTTCGTCATTGTTTTCATGTGAATTTAAGGATACGGAAATAAATTTTTTTTTTTAAGCATTGGAACATTTGACTTTTCTTTCATCGTAATGCTTCACACTTCAAAAAAACTCTATTGTAATATTAACTGTCAACGGATATTTGAGACCATAAGTATCTGGATTCAGAAGGAAATGATTTTCAAGTTGCTTCCATTTTAAAGTCACACTTAATGCTTGCAAGCTTATGAATGAAAGAAAATACTCATTATCTGACATACGATCAACATTACTAAGGTAATTTCAAGAGTTAAATCATTCCACATTCCAGACCAAAAAATTAGTTGGGCCAAATTTCGTCGATTGCTTCAATCATCAATGACCAAAAAACTTAGATTTTGAGGATTTACAAAAAATAATCATGAGGTGCCATTAGATTGAACATTTTTTTGCTATAGGATTCAAAGTATGATTCGAACGGAACATTAAATTTTAAAATACAGCAAAGGTGAATAGGTAAATAATAGTCGGTGTTAGACAGAACATTGTTGATGTTAAAAGGATTCACTTTGCACATAGTTTTTCACAGCTAAGATGGATTTATTATTTATTTCAGAAACGAAGTAGACCTCGACGAGCTCGGACAGTGCATTCTCTGGCAAATAAGGTTCAGACTGTGAAAAAGCGACTGGCCCTTGCCCTCGGATTAAAGAAACAGAGTCATAAAGATCCATTGCTTATTCCTACCGTCAAAGTTCGACAAACTATTTCGGACAGATCACAACTAACTAGCACGAGGCATAACGCCGGGATTTCCCAAGTCAGCCTCTTTGGAAATTCACACGATCTCAACTACAGTCCAGCCGGGTAATTTATCTTTGTTATAACAATTTTATGACAGTTGGTCATCCATACGCCCTAGAATTGTAACCACAAATGTGCTTTATAAGTTACTGAAAAAAATTACGAAGAGCTGTTTAGGTTTCTGCTCCAAGTTATCTAAACGGTATGATTTTTTTTTTCAACTGAATAGGTCGGACGAAGAATCTGACAGTTGTACAGTTGGCAATGGATTGCTGGTCAGTAGTCGTCCCCGAAACGCGATATCGTCTACACGACGTCACGCAGCATTGAAAATGATCAGAGATCCTTTGGCCCGTGAAGAACCTGCACTAGATATCATCGGCAGCATATTAAATAGCCAGGAATTTTGGCATTCCAAAAAAAGTGACATCACTCTCAAGGCAGATGGCACATTCTTAGTGAAGAACAACAACAACAACCAAAGGGAGAACGATAGACACAGCATAAACAACAATAATTCACCAATAAAAAAAAAAAACTCAACCAATGATGAGGAAAGTATGATAGCGACTAAGGAAACTCCGCTGGATTTGTCCAATGTAGGTCAGAACGATATTGTGCAAAATCCAATGTACAACGGGCCCAGAGGCAGTGGAAATCGAGGGAACTTTAGAGGTGGAGGAGGTTACAACTGTGAGAATAATAGGCACAGTTACGGTGGACAAGGATACGGCGGGGGCAGAGATTCCTATGGTGGCGGAGGCGGTGGTGGCAGACATAGCTATGATGGACCAGGTGGTCCCAGGGACAATTACAATAGTGGTCGTGACTTTGGACCTCCAATAAATTACAATCAGGGATTCGAGGGACGAGTTTCTCAAGGATTCCCTGGAAATCCACCTTTTCGGAATCGTAATCCGCAACAAAATTTTCGTAATGAAAGACCAAGATTTCCACCTCCGCCGGATCGTAACGAACAGCAACAGCAACAACGACAGCATCAACAGCACCTGCACCAGCAGCAGCAAGTTCCCCCTTTTTGTCATCGTGATAACAATAGCGAGAGACCACCACCACCTGCCTTTTCACACGCAAATACCTTCCAGAGATTCAGAGCTCACCATCCACCCTTGGTACCCGGACCAATTTCAGGTATTCCTAGGGGACCTGGGATCAGGCACGGTCCGATACATAACACTTTGAGAATGGGTAGAGACTTGATGCCTGGCTTCCACTTGCACGAGGACGTTAGAGAACAGCCTGCATTCCAAAACGCTGGTGTCAGCAATTCAGCCACCGCTCCAGTGTTTGGACCAAGAAATCAAGCAGATGATGACGAGTGCGATCTGTATTCTGATATCGAGGCTCCTGTTAGTAAAGTCGGCTGTGCCAATGACTCACCAGTTGTTGACGATGGAAGTAACAACATAGGTGGCGGTGGCGTACTGTTACCTCCTCCGCCAGAACCACCTTCAGGTCTGTTAGACTTTGAGGAATCTAAGAGTGATAGGGATTGCAACGATAGCGATCAAGAACTGGTCATAGATGATACTCCAAGAGAAGATAACAGGGAGCGGAGAAACGACGACAAATATGATCCATTTGCTGATGATAGCGACAGCAACGACAGTTCGAAACAAGGAAAGCATAGCCATGTCAAAGATGGCGACAAGGAGACGCAGGGTTCAAGTAATCAGGTTCACCGAATTACTCATCCCGTCACACCGTACGGACAAAATTTTCATCATGAACTTGGCGTTGATAAACCTGCGCCCCGTTTGACCGCTTATGACGATGACGAGGATGAGGACTCGCAGGCAGACTGTCCAAACTTTTCCATTTACTCTTCTCAGTCTATGGACGTAGCGAGGAACAGTGAGCAGGAGCTTTCGCAACAAATTGGGCCCCTTGAACCACCACCTTTACCCCCAGATATACCAGATGATGATGATATTATTGTAGGCGATGTGCAGGCCTGTGATCTGTCAGACATACCAGAACCCTCCGACCCGTACGTTGAATCCCTGCAGAAGGAGAGGCGGCAGCTCAGTAAAATACCACCAAAGAAAATATCGAATGACAGCAGGGGTAAGATCACTTTCAAAATTGGGAATAAATTGAGATTAAGCAATAAACTCAGCAATCTTTACGATGAGATGGACGAAGACATCGAGAACTCCATACAACAGGAGAAGGAGTCGGAAGAAAAAAAACATAATCAATATTCGAATGTTGTTGGAAAACCTGTCCCCAAAGATACAGCACAATCTACAGAGATATCTGCCGATCTACAGATTCGAAAAACTGGTGGTAACAACGAGAAAGAAGAAGACAAGAAAAACAATAAGGAGGGGGGCAAAGCATCAGAATCCGAGGCAGTAGATAAGTCTGATGACGATGACGAAGAAAAATTAGAAGAACTCGAAAAGAAACTTAAAGAAAAAGAGCAGAAGTTGAGGGAAATGGAACAACAGGAGGAAATAGAGAAGAAGAATGCTGAGGAATCAACCTATGAAGAAGTTCATAGGGAAATCGTTAAAAAAAAAGAGGAGAAAGCCAAAGGAGAACGTGTAGACTGTGATGAAGATGACGATGACATTAGGAAGACAGGTGAATCTCACCCAACAGTTGGGGCACAAGTCACCGCACAACAACAAAGCCTGACTATGTCAACAATTGATCTGACTGAGAAAAGTTCAGATACGATAATCTCTATAGCTGACACAATTCATTCTTCGCCAAAGAATGCCACTTTTGATGATCCGGAAATAATTTCTGAGGAAAATCTTGATAGCTCCCCTGGTAATAAAGTGACGAACCTGCAAGGAGAGCGGGATAAACCAGTTTCCCTTAGTCCAGGATGGAATAATGTAGAAAATGGCCAAGAAGCTGTTTCAAACGTCAGTCGAGAGCTTGTCAAAAATACTCAGGCTCTCTATGATCAAATAGACCAAGACTTTATATCGGGGCATATTAAAGAGGTCGAAGAAGAAGATGAAGAAGAAGAAGAAGAAGAAGAAGAAGAAGAAGACGAAGAAGAAGAAGAAGAAGCAGGAGCCAGAGTAGGAGTGAAAGATGAAGAAGTTGATGATGGCGATGTGCAGGAGAGAGAAGATGAACAGGAGATTTTCAGAGGGCAAGAAGATGAAGACGAGGATGACGAAGATTACCAAAAAAATTCAAAGAAATCAAGGAAAAGGACTGATAAGGTGGTACAGGATGACTCTAGACTCCATGGAAGTGAAGAGAACCTAGAAAAGGCTTTGGGAACCAGCGGGATGATCGATTTTCTCAATGAAGGCGAAAACTTTCCATTGGAAAAAGATACGACTGATGTATTCGAGACAACAGGTAATGATAGTTTACCGGCAACAAATTGGGAATCCGATGGAGCTTACACTCCATGCAAAGATGAGTTGCCCGTTAAAGTAGGAAAAGATGTGGGCAGAGGCTCTTTATCACCTTTTGAGAGTGGGCTTGAGCCGATAACTCCAACTAAGGATAGGTCTAACGATGATTTAGATGGGTGCAGAACTCCAGCAGGATATGCAGGTCTTGGTACAGAGGCTATTTCTGAAACCGAAGAACCTATGAGCTGCGAGGATGAGGGAATGCAACCGAACCTCAGAAGAGAAAAGGAAATAGAGGATGGGGAGATCATGGATGATGCGAGGCTAAGTGGAAAAGTGAGCGATAAACCATCAAAGGAAAAAGAGGAAGAGAATAAAAGAAAGAAAAAAAAAGAGAAAAAGGAAAAGGGCAAAGAGTCTGACAAGAATAAAGAGAATATCTCTTCTGAGAATCAGGTTGCATGGAAGAAAATATCAAAAAGCACCAAAGAGAGACAGTACCGCGATAAAGATAGGAGGTCCAAATCCAAGGATAAAGAAAAAGACAAGGACAAGGAGAGCCCAAAGGATAAAGAGCGTGACAGGGATAAAGATAGGGACAAGGACAAGACTAACAAAGATAGTAAAGACAAGGATAGATCTAAAAAAAAGGGAAGGGAAGTAACGAGAAAGAAGGAAAAGCGCAAGGAACTCGAAAGATACGACGTCAGAAAAATTGTAGCAGACAAACCTGTGCATCCAAGGAAGGACGAATATGGTAGGGATGTTAGAAATGGATCCAGAAGTAGATCTAGAAGCAGAACTCCCTCGAGACGAAGAAGTTTGTCGCGCGATCGCAGAAGTCAATCATACTCCAGAAATAGATCTAGAAGCAGGTCTAAGTCCCGACCTCGGAGGTCGTGGTCCAGAGACCGACGGTCCTATTCTAAAGGCGGAAGATCCTTGTCACGTGGTAGAAGATCCCTGTCTCGGTCAAGGCGCAAGATTTCACGAAAGAGATCGGCGTCGCGAAAAAGATCTATCTCCCGTAAAAGATCAATCTCTCGTAAAAGGTCAATATCGAGAAAACGATCGCTGTCGAAACGAAGATCATGGTCTCAGTCGAGAAAACGCCGTTCGCCGATGTCACCTAGACGAAGATCCAGAGGTAGGTCTTTGTCTAAAAATCGTCGATCAAGTAGCAGATCTCGGGAAAAGAAAAGAGAAAAGCTAAAGAAACACAAATCCCGGAGCCGTTCAAAGGATCGTAAAAGATCTCGATCGAAAACTCCCAAACGGATATCCTCACGGTCCAGAGACAAGAAACATGCAAAACGAAAACACAATTCCAGATCCAGAGAAAGATCAAAATCGAGGGAACCGAGGGATCGCAACAAAACAAATTGGGTGCCGATTACTGAGAAAGGAGCCGTCGATCGAGAGAGACTTGCATCGTCGCGGGAGAGAAGGTCCTGGAGTGCGCAGTGGACGCCTTCTTGGTCTAGGTCTCGTTCCAGGACTCCCACTTCGGTGAGACATGAGGAGGTTGCGTCCCGGGGCAGCTGGTCACCTATACCGGTGTTGGACAATGTGGCAGTTCCTCCCAAGAATCTGACCGTCATATTAACAAATAAGGAAGCAATAAAGAAGAAGAAAAAAGAGAAAAAAAGAGAGCCTAAGAAAGGGGCTAAGGACATAGAAAAACGAAAGAGAAATAAAAGAAACCGAACTCCACCGCCGTCTAAAGAGGTATTCGCAAGCGGTGATAATATTCTGGTAAGCGTTTGCTTCAACAAAGAAAATGAGACCAATCCTATTGAGATGGCCAACGTACCTGAAGCAACTCCTCTTGTCACACCTACAGCTAAACGCAGGAGACGTGAGACCGTCCAAAGTGAGCCTACAATAAAAAGGTCTAAAAAGGAAAAGCTCAAGGAAAAGAGGGCTCCAAAATCTCCAAAGAACAAAAAGGAGCGTAAGAAAAAATCGAAGGCAGCAGAAATTGCGGCAACTAAAAAACCTGTCGCTGTTATTGACCTTGATCAATCGCCGTTCAGGGAACAAACACCATCGCCGCACGATGTCATCGTCTTAAGCGATGACGAGGACAAACAAGTACAGGAAATGGCAACCCCAGAACAGCACGCTTCCCCCAGGCCCACCCCCCAACACGAGCAATTTGTCTCTCAGGGCCCAAAAACGCCGCCTGAACCGCAAATCAAGTTTTCAATAAACAAACAACAGAGCAATCTCAGGACGTCGATGATAAACCCCCTTCATGAGGAGGAAGAGGAAGAGGAAGAGGAGCGGGAAGGTGGGGAGGACGAAGAGGAAGAAGAAGAAGAAGAAGAAGTCGACGAAAGAGTTGACGAAGAACTAGAAATGCGAGCTCAGGAAGAACTTGAGCTCAGACTTAAAATCGGACCAAATACACCACCTGAACCCCCTACATCGCCACCTACTTCTCCGGATGCTTACGATCCATTTGATCCCACAAAGTCCAGATCCCCGACTCCCGCTGCAAGCCAAGAAGCCACACCCGTTGACGATAGAGACAGAAATCATCATCAGTGCAATTCGCCGAGAAATCCACACGATGACAGCGAGCCACCCTCTTGCCCACCAAGTGAGCCCGACAAACAGATGCTGCAAGATCAACAAATCAATCAGGATATTAGCAAACAGATCGACAAACCCAAAATTATATCTATGGTGACAATAAAAAGAGCTTCACCTAAGCGAGACTCCCCCCCTGTCACTGATGGGCAGACCGACACAAATCAGTCCACCGATACCGCAGCAAAAAATCAACAAGGCTTACAAGTACAACATCAACAAAATAATCCAACAAACTTTACCAACGTCAATCCCGTATTGGCTACCGTTACTGCCGCGGTTCAACGAAGCACCATGTTCAACGCTGGCGCACCGTCCGGTGGTCAAAGAAATTTGACTCAGGTATGTCAGATGGCAAATAGTCTTTATTAAAAATCAATACGATGTATAATTGACAGTTATGAAATATTTTAATAATTTACACACCATATTGATTTCAGCCAAATCGAATATCGCCAATAAATCAAAGTAAACAGCGATCAACCAACGATAGACCACAGTTGACACCTATATTTGCCAATCCAACAAAACTAACACCTGCAATGCGGGGTGTCAAATCCACGTCATCGTCGTCACAGAATAAAAATACCTCTGCTATGGGACAAAACGGAAGTGATGCGACACTTGAGTCTGCAAACGATACCCTCGATATGTCTTCGCCTTACTCTCCGGGGTCCAGCCTAAGCGATGGGATCTTTGACCCTCCGAGCCCTGGAGGACACAGTCCTCAACAACTACTGCCACCACCAACTAATACAAACAAGAATACCCCCTCAAAAACTAGCAGCGCAAAGACAGTTGATAAAAAGGACGCATTCGATACGCTTTTCGGGTCATCACCTGCAGTTAAGAACCTAGGGAAGGCAAGGGCGAGGAAAGTTCCGGAGAAAGATAAAAAAAAGAAATGTAAGTATCGCAGGCATGATCCGTACATGTTCTCAGCTCACGTTCTTTTTTTACCCCAACCTTTTTACCATCCAAAATAATTATCGTGATACATGAATTTTATTTGCTAAACTCATTAGTAAAATGTAATTCTAGCATTATTTTCAGCTACAAATCCGAAAGTCGGGGTGCGAATGGACGAAAACCAACTTCAAATATTGGACGATCTTCCGAGTTCAGCCGTTGAAATGCAGGTCAAAGACAAGGTTTGGTTTTGAACAATATTGTTTACTTTATTTCTGGATGGGGCTCTGCATTCGGTAGTTCAACGAGCTTTAATTCTTTTCATTATTTTATCCTGTTTCATAATTACGATTAATGTATGTTTCAGTTTCTAAAGAAATTAAACAGGCAGGAGAGAGTCGTGGAAGAGGTGAAACTTGTATTGAAGCCACATTACACCAAAAAACACGTTACTAAAGACGAATATAAAGATATTATGAGAAAGGCTGTACCCAAGGTTTGCGTCACTACTTGGTTAGGGCCCCTTCATAAAAGCGGTTTAAGCTGAGATTAAAAAAAAACTTCGTTGTTCCCCAGATCTGCCATAATAAAACGGGGGAGATAAATCCGAAAAAGATTGGGCAGCTAGTTGAAGCTTATGTTAAAAAATGCCGAATCAACAAGAAAAAGGGATCAGGAGGCCCGTCGAATACAACAAAGGCAACTAAACCCGCGTAAGTTTTCCTATCAAGTATCCACCTTGAATTCGACCCTGTGAATTGCCTAGTTTAAATTTTTAACCACTCCTGGTTATGTTTCAGAAAAAATCTTTGGAGTTGATCATAAGCCAAACATGGTCTAGTATTAAATATGTCCTCGTCAATGTTGGAGAAGTCCGTCAATATTATTTGGTGGTAAGTGAGAGTGAATAGAAAAGTACTGCTCCGTGCAAACTTATAATAATATTCGGCATTCTATATGATGGATGCTAATTAAAGAAACACCGAACAATGTGTATTGTGTGTATGTACATACTTATTATTATTATTTTATTATTAATATTAATATTATTATGATTATTATTATTACTTATGACTACTATGATATTCGTAAAACTGAAATTTCCTGCGCAATATTTTTATTTATGAATGAATTTGAAATAGTTTACATGATTTGATTTCGTCGTAGGGCTATAATAGAAGAAAAATTCAATCATTCTGTATTGATTGATTGATTAATCGAGTTAGGTCATTATCAATGGATTTTTCGATTACTGGAAATGATAATTTCCTTACCCTTCGTTTTATCTCAATTCCAATTCTGAATACTATCAATTATTGTTATTTTCCATTTCCTACAAATAATTATAAATACCACCGCAGGTTTACTACTACGATCACATTATGTAATATGTAAAACTTATTGTAATTAGACAATGGCGCTGCACGATTATTACTGTCATTATTATCATCGATTATTGAAGTAAACTTTCATATGCCAACACAGATCATTCGACAGATAATGTAATACGGTGTTCATTATTTTATTCCTTAAAATTTCGTATTCTCCCTCCAGGGATAAAAAACAAACTAAATTATTTGTACCGTTTTTCCTTTTTATCTGCTTATGCGACGGTTCACACATCGATATATCGACTGACACAGCGCGCGCGCAGCAAACTTTAATCCGCTCGATTATTGTCGCTGAAAAATAAGGCTCGTCTGCATCTCACACTCTTCTCGAAGAAAAAGAACAACTGCGATATGCGAGCGGTTTGCAGATGAGCCTTGAAGCGTCTGAGAGGCAGACAAACTGCTTGCAGGTATTTGACACTATTGACAGTCCTTCCAAAATGGCCGTTATTGTAATAATGTGACACGATTCGGTTCGTCATTTATAATGCCATATACGGCTCTTACACTATTGACTTGCTGACTTTTCGTGCTCAGGGTGACGTAAATGACGCAAAATTATGGTACAGTGATTTGGATCGAATTAAACGTTGATCAACAGCATATTCTTGACTAAGAGGATGCCAAGCTTACGGAAAAGGGTTGCTGGTTTCATGCGTCAGCTGTCTGTCAGTAACCTTGCTGCTGCTGTTGAGAATATTGGACATGGAGAATCTTCACCACGCAGTCCTAGGAGTGCTCCGCAGGACCTTGAAGGCGGATGTTTCATCACTCGTTACTTGAATGGGTGAGGACTGTTTCTTTTATAATGGTTGGGGAATAGGTTCAAATTATAGTAGCACCTGCTGATGGAAAATATCAGGGAATCTCAAGCCCTTTGACTTAACGCTGTAACTTAGCGTCAATAGGAGATTAGTACAAGTCGAAAAGTCAGTCTACTAAGCAGTGCCACGCACCATGTTTTTATATCATGAGTCATCTCTCATATGGCAAATTATCCATTCAGCCAATAATCCCAACTAATTCAAATTTCTGCCGTATCATACCACCCAAGTTGTCCCAACATAGTTTCCACTTGAAATCGGTGATCTATGAAGAATATCTTTGTCCACTATCTCGTCAATAGATATATTCATTCACATATCTAGATTAGAGATTAAGACGGAAGGTCCAGCAATATTACACGGACGCAACCCTGAGGAACTGCCATCATATCCGTTGTGTTCATTAGACGATACCGAGGAAGTATTTGCAGCTCTAACAGGTCCAGATCTTGGTCTTACCACGGTGAATGTGAAACAAAGACATCTGAGTATCAGCGATCCCGACGTTGACTACATAGATATATTGGAACAATCAGAACATGAAAGAGCCGGTATGTAAACAATAACTATATTTTTCCCCGTGTCGCCAAGAGTACACTCATGCTAAAAAATAACTTTATATTTTCACGTTCCATTTATCATGTCTCGTTGTCGTGTTGTATCAGTGATGTAATGTTGTGTGGTCAAATTTATCAAGTTTTTCTCTGAATTAAGATATTCCTTTAAAATGATGTGTAATTAAAAGGAAGTAAGGCTCATTTGCATTCGAAAGTAAGCGATGCGTGTGTTAAGTACAGTGAACACATCATTGGACTGTATATTCTCCGTGGCTCACGATCGATGGCTCATGATTCGACCGAGCGGTTCGCCGCCGTGCCCTATCGACAACAGTTCCATCAAAATTCGAGCAGCTGGAAAATTATATAATCCAGACTCAAAATATTCTCACGAAAACTTGTTGGATAGTTTCGAAACCAACTGCAACCAACAACAGACTATTCCATCAGCTGCTGTTATTGGGGAATCCAACGCCAGAGCACAAATGAAATTTATGGATGAATTGGTGACCGAAGTTACCGTAATGGAAACTCTCAATGCCAAAGAGGAAGACACGATCAACTATGATGCCAAAATCAAAGAGAAATTGGATAATTTTCAATTTAGTTTAACGCCAAAAGAACATTTTACATTCGAAACAAGGAACTTGATCCCAGAAGGACCATTCCCTATTACCGAAGCTGAAAATGTCGGCTTTGATGATAGTATTAATGATAATAGGGTGCGGTTTAACATGGAGAATACAGGCAACGATATGTCGGGTGGTCTTGAAGCAGGGGAGTATAGAAACGACATCATACCACCGCCATCAGAATTTGCATCTGAGATGAATCCGCTTAGAAAATCTAAGAGTGCTCCAGCTCCGTTCGAAAAGGTCAAGAAAGGTGCTTATCTTTCTATTTTGGGCTTGAGCTGCAAATATTAGCTGTATGCCAATGGATTATTGTCGTCGTTAGAATTGTGGGATCATTTATTCAGTTTTTCCATTATTATCGATGCTATTGTAACTGTTATCCCTGGCGTAAGAATTATTATGTTCATTATTATTATAAAATAGTATTTTTTCACCGTAATGGATGTTATAGTAGTTATCAGAATCGTATTTGTTATAGGACCAATTGTTATGCAGCATTGTCGCATGTGTCTTCCGCTTCGATATCTGTTCAGAATAACTCAAAACAATGTCACTATTGCATACTCATAGTTAGTCTTACACTTTTCTGCATTCATAACTCACTTGGAAGCAATATACGAAACCATCCACATCGTGAAAATACGTTAGAAGTGTATGGAGCATGTGATTGTCAGCCGCTATATTTACCAGATTTTATTAAACCCTTTCGCATAACATATAATATTAATAGTAATTATCAGCTTCAATTATTATCAAACTGCCTTTAGCATGAACTAAGTCTGCAGAACACTCTTTTATTAGAAAAATTACAGAATAATGTGGATGGTTGAATCATTGTTTTACCGAGTTTAAAATTTTCCCTTAGGCTCCACATCTGATGGTGAAATAGCTTGTGTCTCCGATTGGTTCAGACCTCATGAGTTAGCTTATGGAGTCGCTACCACGTTGTATGAAAAAAATCCAACTAATAATGTGAATAACGGAGAACCGATAGCTGATTGCTTTGGTATATCCGCCAGACCAGGAGCAGCTATCTTGGCTCTGGCCGATGGCGTGAACTGGGGTAGAGTTTTTGCAAACTATGTTAATCCCATTAGTTTGTGTCGTAGTTAGCTTTATAAAGATTTCATTTACATTTATGCTTTTTTCAGGTCCTAAGGCGAGCATTGCTGCTCGGGCAGCTGTTCATGGAAGCATAGAATATTTGAACAAGGCCCTCTTTTCACCAGCAACAGATAGCGGAGTAACCACAACTCGAGATGTGTTCGTTGCATTGCTCCGTTCCTTTCATTCCGCGCATTCCTTGATTCTGCAAGAACAAGGAATGCTTACAACTCTCACCGTTTGTGCTGTCCTGCCTTTAGCTCCCGCTAACTCAGCTTTGGGCTCCAGTAGAAGAAAATATGTCGCTTGTACATGTAATGTTGGCGATAGTTTGGCATATGTCTATTCCAGGTGAACACAAAGGTTGTGATGAGAAAATTTCAGTCGATCTTACAACTGTCATAATATTCAATACGAATCACTTGTTATTTTATAGACAAACAGGCGTGCGTGAGATCACGCAAGGTTCCCATGATATTCACTGTATGCGGGACATGCGAGATGCTCTGGGAGCCTTAGGTCCGGTGGATGGCTGCAATCCGGAGCTGAATAACCTTACCTTGTCAATGACAGAAGTGGAGCGAGGAGATATAGTATTTTTGACAAGTGACGGGATATCCGATAATTTTGACCCAGTTGTGGGAAAGTTTGCTGTATTACCGACAAATGACACACCAAATTCTGATAAAAATGTCAAGCATGACAGCCACGGTAGAACAAGAACACGACGTAAGTCAACGGAAAATTTAAGGAGATCTGATTCCATTAGTGGTAATAACGTTGGATTACCCATAGTCGAAGCTTACCAGAGGCATGAATTAACGCTTCTGAGAATGGAAGATTTGTTAAAGCGAGGGGTATCCGGAGAAGGACCTCCATGCAACAACGCCAGACGTCTATGTGAACTTCTCCTTGACTTTGCAGTAAGTCAAATCTCAATTTAGTTAACCGTGGGACTTGAGAAATAATATTTGAATATTAACTAATTACGTTTAAATTTAAGGTGAGAATCACAGCCGCAAAACGTCGAATTTTGGAAGATCCGGATCTGTATTATTCACAGCAGAAGGACGGTCGCATGGTGCAGCTTTCAAAGTTAGAGCAGAGAAATCGACGTAAAAAAATGTTGGATAAAATCTCAATGGTACCAGGAAAACTAGACCATGCCACCGTCGTGGCATACACAGTTGGCCAGTACACTGGATCTCAACCGGGACTTTAGTTATTCAGAAAATGATCTATATAGTGTACGAATAGGAGTTGTTTCTTTTATAAAAACATAATTATCTGTACACTGTGATGAACTAAGTAACGGCCATATACCATGTATAATTATTTGTATATAGTATTATGTACTAGAGGTAGCTAAAATTATTACTTAAGTTAAGAAAACTATACACAGGACGTTAGTCGACGTTACAATTCCGCTGTACAGTATTACTGTGTGAATTATCTTTACCTCGAAGAATTTTATACAAGCAAGACACGTCAAATATCGTACTTTATTATTCCTTCATTCATTTCTTGATCATTACTTACATTGGGTAAGCTATGTGTCTATTTTCTTATTATTTTTCAATTACGAAAGGATTGTTCTTCCATGAAAATAAAATAATAGCTATTCTTGCAGATTGGATCATGGTGGGTATAGGGGCGAATAAGATTGGTGTAGATTTTTTGATTACATTTTAAGTACCGATGCAGTTGTACAATATCGACCAATATCTGTTCGCAGTGTTTACCTAGGGTTGCATCGATGCTCTTGTAGTAGATTCTTCACAAAGAAGACACCTGTGCCTCGCGCGAGACTTTTTATTCACGGTCGTGGTATTGCTACGGTACATTATATCATAAGTCCTATAATGAAGACCATAACCTTATTATAAATTTTTCAGCATATAATTGGATTCTCGGTCTTCGTCATCTAATAAGCTTTTTATGTAAGTCGAATGATCCATTTTCTCATAATTTTTAATGTCTAGTAGCTCATGCGCCTTACAACCGCTGCTTTTCGTACTCGCGCTGTTGCCTTGGAAATTGTTCGATCATTTCAAAAAGTGTTTATGTGTAGTATAAGCATTGTATGAGTACGATGTTAGCTATGTATTTGACATGTGTCCAGCGTGTATAACCTCGCAACTAGCTGAACGTCAATACGTCACCACGTAACAAATATTCAAATGATCATTGAACTGTCAGTGGTGAACTATAGTTCTGCAAGGCGATCTAGGGTCAAGGGATTTCGTGTCATATACTTGTAGGTATGCCATCGATCCTTCATTTAAAAGTTTCTTGCGCTTTAAACTCAACAGTGCTGAAAAAATCTATTATCGACTGTACTGATAACTAAATATCTGATCTTCAGTCACTTTGATACTGACAGATAAGAGTTGAACTGAAATCCTCCTACAATTGTGATAATATCACTTTCAAACTTTTGGGGAACAAATAGACAATGGATAATTGTCATTTTTAAGTGCCAGAATTAGATGTATTTTAATTATTATTCGAATTCTTTTTCATCCAAAGAGAACAATTTTAACGTGAGTTATAAACACAACCGACAGTGCTGATATACAATGACAGTATTAGATCTGTAACTAAAATAATCTGTCATTGAGTTTATTATTTAACATACAATGAATGTTCCACCATTAAAACATATTTTACAATATTGGAGATGCCTGAGCTAAAGCTCAGGCAGTGGGAGCTTCTGTATACTTGGCTTTGTATAAATAGTTATTCTAGTTCTTGTAAACGAATCTATAAGCGTATCTAATCGTGATATGTAGCAGATATTGCTCCATATATCTGACAGATTTGTATCGCTAATGTTTTTTTACAAAGGTTTTCACAACCAGAACCCACGATTCGTGCTCTGTATACAATTCTTTAACGAGCTGTTATAAGCTCAATAGAATAATCTTCTACAAACGCCATTTGTCTATTGTGTCTGATTGTAGGCAATCTTTTCATCAAGCTCTTTTGACTCTTCAATGTTCACTTAAATTTGTTTGATTCATTTCATTGTGTCTGCGAGAATTGGCCGTTTTGTCAAGGCTTCGATGCTCAAGAATATTTCATGTTGTTTATAGTGAATCAAGCTCCTCTTATTGAATATCAAGCACGATGGTATACCAACTTCTTGTACGAAATAATTTCTGATGACCTGTGTAGTAAAATAATTTCAATCCATAATCATTTCAAATCAATTTGATATCACAAACTTCATACAAATCGATCTTATGGATACGATTTTGGCAAGGTGTAACAATTTGTGCAAGATCTAAATCCATGAAGCATCAAATTAAGCTTGACAACACGCCAGATCAGGTGCTATATCGTCAATGTTTCATACGCCACCTAAACTATGATACAAAAATTTTGGCAACATTCGAGCAATGACAACAAATGGATTGCAGAATATGATTCGTCATACAGTCACAGGAATAATATATCACAATGAGTGCAAGGCAACACGCATATGTTATAAGCATGTCAACATTTTTGAGTTTCATGTTTAAATTCTTACAGTTAAAATAAGAAAAAATTGTTTCTTTGCAGATATAAATTCAAGGAGATAGAACAAGTGCAATGGCTTTGACTCTGCTACTATTCGGCCAACCTAAGTTGCTTCGCTGACAATGGGGGTCTGAGATATCCACTGCTAAGTTGACATCAAATCGCTTGAAGACGCATTTGCTTGCGTGGTGAGATAAAGCGTTTACATTATTTTCCCAATCTTTTTTTGTGATAGTTACCTGAAATGTAATTTTTTTTCTCCAGGTTTTGGGTGAAAAGTGAGTGTTTAATGAGGTCATCAACTATATGCATGCCTGGCTCTATCCCCCCTGATTCAAATCTCCAAAATGGAAATCATGCACCGAAAAACGATTCGTCTTTGGATCAAATAGGAGAACTCAATAGGCTACGTAATGTTACTTTGGGAAAAACTGTCGGATTGTATAGATTGCGGGGAGATCTTGGATCTGGAAATTTTTCAAGAGTTAAGATGGCCATCCATCATCCGACAAACGGTTTGTTTTTCTAGTTGACTTATTTTTATGAAAAAAAATTCACAATTCCAGCACAAAAAAATTATTGTTCATCAGCAAAAAAGTGCCTCTGTGCGTGCCTGTACATAAATCTCAATTTTCAATTGCAGAACGAGTTGCCATTAAAATTTTGGATAAAACGAAGTTAGATGAAAAGACGCGTAGAATGCTGGCCCAAGAAATAGCTACTATGGAAGGTATTTGCCATCCGCATGTGATAAGGCTGTTCGAGGTCGTAGAAACATATGCTCAAATTTACCTAGTCACCGAATATGCGTCAGGTGGCGAACTGTTCGAAAAGATCTCAGTCCAAGGCAGATTTAAGGTAATCAATTTATTTTTGTCATGAATCTTGATTTGTGTGAGGAGAAATTTTACCAATGTCACGTTTGAATTTACTTAGTACGTTCTTATCTCATGTGCTAAAACTTTTAGGAAGAAGAAGCAAAGCCGTTATTTGTACAGATTTTATCTGCAGTGAAATATATGCATACCTTGGGCTTTATCCACAGGGATATTAAGGCGGAAAATGTCTTTTTCGCAGGACCGGGTAAGGTACATGCTGGGCATCTCTTTTTACAACTATGTGAATAGCAAGCTCAGTCTGAGTCGAGTAGTTTTTTCATTTCATCGACTTGATTTGTGTTTGAATTCAAGGTTTGATCAAATTAGGAGATTTTGGGTTCAGTACACATCTCACCCAAGGGCCTGATCAAGTTTTGAGGACATTTTGCGGTAGTCCCCCTTACGCAGCGCCAGAATTATTCAGAGATGAATCTTACTTAGGGCCCTATGTGGATATTTGGGCTCTCGGCGTACTGCTCTATCTGGTAGTTACTGGAACCATGCCTTTTCGATCTCGCACTGTTCCTGGTCTGAAAACTCTTATCCTCGAAGGAAAATTTGTTACGCCAGAGCACGTCAGCCTGTCCTGCCAATCGCTAATCTGTGAGCCTCTTCCTTAAATGACCTATTAAATTCCAAACCAAAGCGTATAACTATCTGAATATATAACAAAGATAAAATTATGTGCTAGATGGTACGTTGTGTCAAATACCTCTAGAAAGACTGACCATCGATCAAATGTTGGAGAGCGAGTGGCTCAAAGGTACGACCGTGCCGATGCAAGTGCCATTGCAAGATTGCCTGACATTACCGACAATTGCAACAGATTCAAACCAGGTACCAAGTGCATTCACATTGCAAAAATTTATCAAATCGACCAGAATTTTCTGTAGTTACGATGAACCATTTCTCAGATACCTGGAATTGAACGTGTGGCGCGGCTAATGTTGGAAAAAATGGGAATCGACGAGGCATCGTTGGCGTCACATGTGGACAAAGGATCACGATCGAGTGTAATTGGTACATACCGAGTACTCATGCACAAGCTAACCAAACCTCCACGAAGTACGGTTCAATCTGAAACAGGTTGTCGCCATAGCTGCAGTCCAACTGCTACGGCACCATCTTCAAATTCAAAGAAAGGACTTAAATCTAAGACGTGTTCTATACTATGATTATTGCTGTAGCTCTGGTATCAACTACGGATAATCTTCTTGAAACGTTGAAATGCCATGTGCGGACAGTCAAGGTATGCAACTTTATTTGCATCCCGCCCATTGCGTTTGTATTATGAAAGGACATGTATTTTGAATTGTAACATACTCACTCTCTAGTCGGAAAGAAGTAGAAAATTAGAGAAACGGACAATGTTGAGGTTCAAAAAATTTTATCTTTGCATCGCTTTTGGGGTACGTAAAGCTTGTCATGATTTTTATATCTTATACCAAAAAATTACGTGAGCGCGTAACGTGTACGCGACCACCTGGTCTCCATACATTCTCTCCGACCCCCTTCTTTTATGGATTGTCCTCGTACTGTTCTTATTATTAATCATTGTATACATGAATTAACAGTTGCAATTAGGCATCGGAGAACAGAAAAAATTACTGATGACTTTTCAGCGTTTCGTTTCAAAAATTAGGTACTACATAAAGATAAAATTGTGACAAGCAGCGTCGGTAGCTTGATAAGCTCTACTGTATTTCATATCATTGGATATCAGTAAAATGGGCAATTGGATAAAATATGCTCACGAAATTATAGAAAAAGTTCACTTGTATGTAAGTGTTTTCATTGTAAACAGTGTACAAAAAAAAAATGACGGTTAATATACTAAGTATGTTGTGCCAGCTTGTGCTGACAATGGATGTCGTATGAAAAATTTGACTTTTACCATGGTTTATGTCAAATAATAAATAAAAATAATAAGAATGGTTAATTAACTTTGTAAGTCAGGTGGAACAGTTGAAGGTGATTGCAGTTGTAAATGCATGAGCCGGCGGACTGGTCCGCCAAGAATATTTCCAACAGGGCCTGCCCCGCCTGATTCTCCTTCAGCACTTTCTCGTAAGTTTGCCTCTATCTCAGAGCCCACGGCACCAGAGTCTCCATTCACATTGCATCTCAAACTGTTGAGATGCAAATCCAATTCCAATTGAGAATCAAGTATCCGCATATACTTGTCAAGCTCACCGCCTTTGTCTTCCTCGCTGCCACCCAAGGAACCTTCTGAGCTGCTATCGAAGTCATTTTCATCTGGAACAACTAGATCCAAAATTCCACGTAGAGCAGAGTCAAACGCATCCGCACTGAAGTCAATCCTAGAATCATCAACGTCTGTATTCATCTTGGATTCATTATTATCTCCATGCGACTTTGACTGGTGCCTAAAAACGTACAGGGGTGAACGCCGATTACAGAAATAACTAAATGGTCCAGTTATATGATTCCAAAAATGTGTCATCTGGTTTACAGCTCGGCATAACTTACCCCAGAAACTGGACCCCATCCACGTCGCTAGACTTTGAAAGAAACTCTTTTACTTTTTCTTCAAGTGTTGGCTGGTGTTGTTTGTGTACTTGATCGTTTAGTGGCCATTGTTGGTTCAGCATTGACTGCAACTGCTCTGGATCTATGTTGAGCCAGTCGTCGCCATCTGCAGGGCTCAATCGTCCGCTGTCTTGATCAATAACCGCCATGGTATTGAATGATTATGCCATTCCAGCTTTTCTTACTAGTAAAATTCTATTCGACATCGAGGCTTTGGAGAGTACTCGGATTAAAATACGGTTCAATACTCACTCAATGATTCGATGTCACAATGTTGTGCGTTACGCCATGCTGATTGTACTCGATGAATCTCATGCTGATCATCTACCAGAGAGGACCCTATCGAATTAGCGTGGAAATACTCCTTGGCTGTTTGGAGTAATTGGTTATATTCCTGGCTTCCAGACAAAAGATTCCTGAAGTATCCATGCGAATTCAATCGTTTTAAATATGCAGCCCAACCATTTCCAAATTCATTGTCGCTTAAAGTTGCAGTGTCAGCTCCTTTGGCCTCCTTATGTTTACGATTGGATCGGGCTATGAGCATTTCTAAACCACAGGATATCTTTATCCCTAATAAATGGGGGCCATGCCGAGGATCGTCAGGCAATGGCAAATTCCAACCAGTTCTTGGATCACCAGCATATCGACAATGACACGCCATAGCGTACAAGCATTTCGTCATTTTGATATTAACCATGGCCCTTTGTTCGGGAGGAAAGTATCGCATGGCTTGACAAACCTATTGGGATAAGCGAAGAGGTTAAACCAGTTCGCAAGGGCGGCATGAAGAGAAAACAATCGTTGTTTAACTTTACCTTTCTCTCAAGGGGATCCGAATGACAGACAGACCTCACCGCAGCCGCAATCAACCCCGGCTCTTGATTTAATATAGCAATAGCCCTTTCTGGTAAGAAGACCCTGGCCTTGTGCATTTTCTTACTTATTTCATCTGGGTAAATTGAAATTTTTTTGGAAATAGCAGCCTGTACCGGATCGTCCATCCTAGAAATTTCTGGCTTGTCTTGAATCTGCTGCAGCATCTGTAAATAAGTTTTGTCCTTCCCTTGAACAACGTGTACTTCTCCATTGAATATGAACACACGATCCTGACAGGTCTGAGGACTGGCCCAATTTGGCAAAACATCAGCAGCTTCGATCAGCAAAAACTCCCCATCAGAATCTACCAATTTGACGATCAATCCTTTGAAAGCTTTTGTCAACTCCATGACCAGAAAAACCAGAAACCACTCATCCCCGACATCTTCATCATAGCGGAGACCCACATAGATATGTGGTGGTAAATCTTGACCTACAGATTAAAAAATTTCAAAAACTATACTCAGGTGGAATCGAACAGTGATTGATCGCCTACAGACATTAATCAAAGAAAATTAAACTGCATTATCATGATGAAACGTAGATCGTAGTTTTTTTCTTACCTTCCAATTCGATTGAACTTTCGAGTTGTTTTTGCAGAAACATGATATGTTTCGTTCTAGGGTAAAAAACGAGAGAATCTCTGTGCCACATGTAGTGTTTTGTATATTCTTCAATGACATTGTTAAATCTCACAACTTCAGAGGTTAATAGTTCCTCGGACACGTCTTCTTTTGATTGATAACAAAAACGCGGAAAGAAAAAACATTCAACGAAATCATCACTTATACGCTGTGTTGACGGCAGCATGATTCACAACTTTTATTATATAGTTTAATAAATATGCTGTAATCCTCGATTATTTTAAAACATGAAGCAATTTATTATATCCGGATTCATCTTCACTGCTCTAGCACACCAAAAAGGATCCACTGACCTAAGACACCAACCGAACTTTTCAGTGTTCAATTTTCCCAATTTCCGTTGTCATTGGTTCGGTTTGGTTTTTAAGCAACAATAATTAGCAATTTCCGTTACAGCTGGCCAATGACATTTGCTTTGTGTGCACGTTCAGCACTGATACGTTGAGGGTCTCTAGCCTCTACCCCCTGCCAACGCCGCCATTTTGTAAAAAATGAAACAAAAGATTATTTATAAAAATCTGACATTTCCGACATACTCTAACCTCCATAATTCTACTCTTGTATTGGTATGCTAGTATACTATAATAGAAATCAGTAGGTATGCTGGGACTGTCAACGGATTCAAGAGTTTCATTTGCACTCCGACCAACTCGGACTCCCCAATGCCTGCCGCCGAGTTCAGTAGCAGTGCATCTGCAGTAATTGAAAGAGTTGCCGAAATTGATGGACAACCGACAAAAACATTACCATTTAATTTAGAAGCGGAATATGATTTGAAGAAATGCGTTGATTGGATCATCGTGAATTCTTTGGAAAAGGTTAAGTTTGCTTTGTTTCAAAATAAAAGCCCATGCATTATCATGTGCGATAACTTTTGATTGACGATGAAGTGAGTTTGTACGAATATGTATTCTCTGCGCAAATCGTGAATCGTTCAGAATACATTCTTTGCAGGAAAATACCTGTGCATTCAAGAGAAAAAAAATCATGAATTGATAAACTCACTTATTTGCTTCAACTTACAGATATGCCTACAATTTCCCGACCATCTTTTGCCAGACTCTGTGGAAATAGCATTACGTTTAGAGAAGCTTGTAGATAAAAAGATTTTTATTCTTGGGGATTCTTCATATGGTAGCTGTTGTGTGGATGAGGTAACAGCGCAGCACGTTAATGCAGATGGTATCATACATTTTGGCCATGCTTGTCTCAGTGGAACTTCTAGACTCCCGGTTCTTCACATCTTACCAAAAAGCCACCTTGATACACAGTTATTCTGCAACAAGTTTCATAAATATTTTCAAAACAAAGATGAAAACATTTTGTTTTTCTATGATGTCAGCTACGCCCATGTAATAGGTATATATATATCTACTGACTTTTTGAAAAGATTGCTTGTCATAGTGAAAATGGCTAATATCGTTGTTTGTCACAGGATCGATTTACGACAGTTTAAGAACTGAATATAAAAATTTAACTCTTTCAAAGTTGAATTGTACCTCCAACGTAGAATATACAGACTGTGGCGAAGAGGCTAGTTCCGTACTTGGTAGAAGTTACAACCTAAAACCTGGCGACAGCATAGAGGATTACAGGGCTATTTTCCTAGGACCAGATGGGAAGACATCAAATAATTTGGCTATGGGAATACAAGCAAAATCCTGGAGTCATTTCGATAACAAAAATATTGTAGAGTTGACAGCTGGTAATTCATTGTGGTTAAAAAGACGAAGATATCTGGTTGAAAAATTGAAGGATGCACATGTCGTAGGCATAGTGGCCGCAACGTTAGGCATAAAAAATTATCTAGAATCCATTGCAGCAGTCAAAAGGGCGTTGAAATTGAAAAACATAAAGAGCTACATCGTTTGCGTGGGTAAACCAAGTCCAGCAAAACTAGCAAATTTTCCCGAGGTTAATATATTGCTCATCAATATTATCTATTCCAATCGGTCTCCTGCATTTTCAACTCGATTTGATCAAGTAGATTTTTAGTCAGCATTCTTGATCATTTATGCTCTATTACAGATGGATGCCTTTGTAGTGATAGCTTGCCCAGAGAACCTCGTGTATGATTCAAGAGACTTTTATAAACCAATGTTGACACCCTTTGAAGTTGAACTAGCCTTCAATTCGTCGCGGGATTATTCCACGCAGTATTGCATAGATTTTCAACAAATCCTCGCGACAGGGCTCAGTTATGTCCCATTCAAGAGTTCTGCTGAATCTGACGTCTCCCTAATTTCTGGAGGAATCCGGAATTTGACCAATGACATACACTCGGTAAATGGTATGGGCGAATTGGTATCGAAATCGGCTGGTACCGTTGCTGTAGGAAAAGATGGAGCAAATTACTTACTTAACAGGAGTTGGCAAGGATTAGAACAAAGATTAGGAAAAGACCCAGTACAGACTGTATCAAAGGGTCGTGACGGTCTACCGGTTGGCTATGACAGCGAACTAATCAGAAAAGAAGATTAATCAACCATCATAGGTCTTTTTTTTATATATACATTTACTATATGAGTATGCCTTTGCAAAAGATAAAGTACTTGTAATCTATGTCAACTACGCTACTATTTTCACTACCTCAAAAGTGACGATCCATGGTATCAGAGTATCTTGCTGTTGCCATTCGTTTGTATTTTGTCACAATTCAAACGCTGGTATGATTGGCTGAAGAATTAGAGGTGAGGTGGGAAATGTTGCTGGGTATGGAACTCATCTGAATAAGGATCACTAGGTAAGTTGTTATAGATGCGATCACCTGTAATTATCGAACAATACAGAAACAGTCTAAAATGTTCAATGATTATGACACGAACAATAAATTCACTCACTCCCTGGATCAACGTGTGATCTAGAGGGATGAATCCACAAGCATTGAAACGTATGGAGAACTGTACCACTTGCAGTGAGAAGTTCTTCATCTGTAGTAAAGAGGTCAAGGTGATTCTAAATTGTTTGCGTCGCCTCAAACTCAAATATACTTTCATTTTAAAAAGTATTCACTAATTGAAGCAAAAGAATGTGATTCCACGTATGTGATTTCGACATATCTTTAGCAAAAATTCAATCTGATCTGAATATACAAACCTCTTGCCTAAGCTGGTAATCATGGTTTACTTTTAAAAAACCATAAATGATTGCTCCAGTTCTTTCAGCCTGAAACATCCAGATATTTATGTTCTTTGAGTACGCCGAGTCGAAAACTACCAGCTTTCAATTACCTCATTGTTAACACTCCAGCAGATGTGTGTAATCATCCAAATTCTGAGGGAGTAAATTTTTATCCAAAGACATACGACAACCAGAAAAGTAGTTAGATTGGGAATTGAAGATCGTGGAAATGCTAGGGCTGCGTAAATCGTATACAATAATCCCGTTACTATGACAAACGATGTTCCTGCTGCCAGAAGATTTTGCACCCCAAAACAATTGTTGATTTCTTGGGACAGCTTGCAGAGTTCCAAATGAACTTTTCTGGTTGAATAACAATACAGACCTTGTATTTTCAATCCGCAGGACTAGCGAGCTTGAGGTTCTAGACTTAATGATATCAGCTCATTGGAGATTATCTACCTGCATTTTACCAAAGCTCCCCAGTACCGGTAAGTCACATTAGTAAAACTTGCAACACAAACTACTGACCTAATTTCTTTCAGGAAGTAGCGTTTATCATTCATCAAATTTTCTACATCCCATATTGGAGATTCCAATGCTGCAACATTGCTAGATATGTCGATCTGCTCATTCCCTCTGGGATAAAAACAAGTTGTTGACTCTGTTAGTCGCAACAAACCAACATTCAAATCTCGCAATTTTTCTCCAACATATCTAAGCAACGAAACACGAAAATCAATCAAACAGCATGACCGTTATATTTGGTAGTTATGAGATAATGGTTTTAAATAGGTAACATACCCTAGCAGAGTCCAAAAGTTCAAGTTCAATATGATGATAACAGATATCGGTTGGAACATGGTTTTTATAATGATGGAATTACTCACTGAAATTCCATCCTCAAGGAGCATATTGCCGTTCACAAGGCCTACACAAAATGTAATAAGCTTGATCCCTGCAATTTGGAAACACAAACGGACAAAGCGTCGCCGATGTTCTTTCTGAACTTCAACTCCAAAGATCATCTTAAATTTCTCATCCAATATTAGTATCAGGTGGGAATATTCTGTCAGTGCCTGTACACATATCAATTGTAATAACTTGTATTAATCTGACACAACATCGAAATACCTGAAGGAAACATCAGATATTATACAATTCTTTACAATTTTTTCATAATTACTTTATTTTGGAGGCCGACCAAGACTGGAGCGATCATAGTATGAAAAGAATTTGTCAAAATCACTACAATGAACGAATTTACAGCTATGTTCAATGAGGACACAAACATCCCATCACGCGCAGCCTCTATCAAGTCCCGACTGCCAATGTAAGTCGACACCACATTTCCAAAGTTCACCGAAATTGTAAAGAAAATTGCTAACGAATGTAACAAACAACCTCGATTTCGTCGCGGAAGAGTGACCATTCCCATCAAAAAGTTGATGTAAAACAATGGATTTATGGATTCAAGAAAAGTTTTTGGTTGGTAACAGAGCATGGTTTATAATGACCAATAATAAGCGTTGTTGGATCTGTGAAAGGCTCCTGACTGTTGTCATACATTTGTTTATCATCAGATATTAACTCCTGTAGATACTAGAAATATTTATGTTTTCATTAGGGAATGAGCAAAGTGTTCCTAATCTATTGATTATCACTTTCGGTTCCTCCAATTACTCAATAATTCATCCAATGCAAACCAAGGCTCTCAAACATAGGATGCATCAGATGGTACGTCACATTTCATAAAATATTTCATCCCTTTACCCTGGAGGAGAAATAATTAGTGCCAAGTATTTGTTCACTTAATTGATATATTTTAGCTGCATTTCTGCTATTCAGCTAGTTCAAACATGATGTGACCCTTTGACAAATTGGGGTCGATTGGGGCTTTTATTTCACATTCCAGAATTTCTAATATATTGGATGCTCTCAGCTAATTGATCCATTTGTACTAATATTGTGATAATAACTTGTAATCATTCATATTAATAATTGTTCATATTATTTTGTATTTGTAATGCAGTCAAAATCGTTACTTCCCAAGCAGCTGAGCAGATTCAAGAAGATCTGAATCTGTCAGCATTTTGTTCACTTGTTCACTTGAAAAGTTTGAACCCCATCACTCACGGTATGGGGCGGGCTATGGTACGGGCAACGAATTCAGGGTACGGGGTACGTATGTACATACCAATGATCTCTAATTTAGCCACTGAATTGTACCCTAACAATTTAGCACGCCCCAATGACCAATCGCTCCATCTTGCAATCGAGCATGTGTCAGATTTGCGTTAATGCACAAGTGGTCGTCGGTCGATGATGTGTATGTGCGAATCGAAGTGCAGAGTTATTTATTCTGTTCCAGACGATTAGCTCATAGCCTAGCGGTTGTCATCACATTATGTGAGTCATATAGTTATTTAAATATTTCTTCATTCCATAGGGAACTTACGTTGATTTCTGCATGTTACATTTCGTCCGTTCGTCAGAAGACAACCATCAAATTTAATCAACAATTGCAGGTTATGAGAAATTATCAAGTTCACCATAAATCAATGATCTTTGATCTCCGCTCTATTTTCACTGATTATTGTTAGGGTGCTTAATTCCAATTGTGGTTTTATTCACGTAATTTATTTTTGAAATATGTTGAGCTGCTCTGAATTAGGTTTTGTTATTGACCAAATCCATTGATAATTATCCTTACTGCCAGAAATACAATGATCCAATGAAAAGATTACTTTTCAGGTCGTACGAAATGGGGCAACTGCAAGGGTTGATATCGAGTGGAAGAGTTGAATTCGACGAAAACAGTGAAAATGGTTTGGTGATAAACGACAAATATATTCCAGAGGAAGTGTTGAATCAGATATTACTGTACACGGACTCCAAGACCTTATTGAATTGTCAGCTGGTTTGTAAGCGTTGGCATTCGTCGCTTCAAACTTATGTATGGAAAAAAAAAGCCGAGGCAGTGATAGGGAGGCTATTACAGTTTGACACACAGATGCCATGGTTTTTTTACTACGTTATATGTTCAAAAAAATCTATGGAAAAAAATTTAATCAAGAATCATTCTGGAAAAGATGGATTGAAGAAACATTGGAGGATACGGAGCGAGGGAGGAGATCTATGGAAAATTGAATGTCCTCCACTGGGTGCCCCGGTTATGCCACTTTCAGATCCAGTCTTTGAAGGTAAACAATATTGCTTTGTAACCTCGTATGGTAGCTGCAGCAAAGAACAAACTGTCGACCTAATTGCTGAAGGGATGCTACCACAAATACTGGATAATATTCAACCGCCGATCACAGTAAATATTTTCACTATTCGTTGGTTATTTTTCAACCCTTGAATTCCTGTCATTATCGATTCATTTATCATATACTGTTATAAATATAGATAAGCGAGTGGTACTGCTGCCGATGGGATTGTCCGGCAATATATGAATGTTCAGCAAAATTAATCGACAAAGATGCAAAAGTCTTAGATACCTTTGCATTCCGTGATTCTCTTGAGGAAGAAAAACAAAATATTTGGCTTCATGTAAGGAACAGATACTTGTGGTACCCAGATATTTAGAAATTTGTTTTTCTTTAATTTTGTGGTACTGATATGATTTTATCAAACCTCTAAGGTGGAACACGAGTTTACCAATTATGGACCTGGTCTGAGGAAGGTGGTTTTTTATCACGGAGGTATGGACAGAAGCTTTTGGGCTGGCCATTATGGTAGTAAAATGGCTGGTGCCTGCGTCAAAGTAAATTTACCAAAATCTTATAAACCAACTAAAAAACCGTCCGTTCCGTTGCTGGGTCAATCTTCTACACATGTCCTTAATGCCGAATCTGCAGAATCTCTTGAAAATGATCATTAGCGTTCCATTTTGTTTTTCTCTAGGCACAGTCCTGAAGCAGCGGGAATCTGCTGATTGTTAATAAATTGTACAAAACAAATTATATATAATGATGTTAAATAGTGCGCGTGTAAATGTGTTTTAACGACGAGTGTCAATTTATCTGGGGAACAACAATCAATTTGGGAGTCCCAGGTTGAGAAAGTGATAAGGAGTGCAAACTTAGTGGTAGGAAAGGTTGGCTTGTAGTATCGCCCTAGCGAGCTTTAATTGTCAAGTATAACATCATAGTAATAAAGTTTTTTATTGATTTTTCGAAAAGTTACTACCGAGTTTGATGTCACTTACATACCTCTCACAATATTTATATTATTTCTTGAGTAAACCCAAAGTAGAGTAGGTAATTACTGTTGCAGTAAAATAACACTAAACTTGAAAAACCCAAATGATGAGTCATCAACCTTACACAGGAGTTCAAGGCATCTCATGACATGCAGGTGTTACCTCATTTGATATTAATTGCGGGTGAACTGAATATATGATATCCCGTAGGACCAAGTCGTGGTTCAATAAGTGAAGTTCTGAACAATCCAAGAAGCTTTCCAAACTTTCTGATATCGAGGGAATTTGAAGTGGTAGTGACTCAAAAGTCATATTCGTTTTCTCAGTTTCACGAATGTTCTGAATTTGGCAACAAGATGATCCAGCTTCCTTTGTCAAAGTACTTGAAGATGTAGCGGATGACCCCAGCTCAGGAGTCAATACAGACAAAAGTGATGAATTCAAGGGCATTTTTGGTGGAAAATGGGACTCTACTGGTTTTGGCCCCACTCCGGCAAACTTTCTTTGTGACAAACTGGTGGGTGTTGACTTGGAAGATCCAGCCAGCAGGGAAAGTACAGGAGCTATTACATGCAATTTGTTCAAAACAGGTGCAGTATTCTGATTTGGTTCCTTTAGCATTTTTACAACCTCGAGTCTTGGAGTGCTCTTCATGAATGCTGATTGGGGGTGGGCTCTTTTTAATGGGTTCAAGTTAAAATCTGGAATCTGAACTGTGTAGGTGTGAATGTTAGCCAGTTGTTTTTCCCCAATGCTCTTACGTTCCACTGGTAGTCTAGTTTTCAGAACTTGCTTTCTTGGTCTTGGTGTATCTTTTGGCACAAATGTTGGCATCTGTTTATGTCTTGTTTTAGAAAATGTTTTCTGTTCTGTCTTCTTATCATTTCTATTTTCTAATTGAGCCTTCTGCTCTGCTTGCCGAACAATTTCCTCGATCTATGCAAAAGTTAAATGAGCCTGATATAGTAGTAATAAACTAGCACCGTGAACTCACTCGTTGGTCTAAAGCATCTGTAGATTCTATAGCCTTCATCTGATTTTTTGGTGAAATAGATTGGCTACGTAGCTTGGCCGCTATCTCTCTTGTCTTTTCGAGAAACTTTATTTTCTGCTCCACTTCTTCCTCAAAGGCCTCAAGCTCAGTACTTGAGACCTTTTCAATGGCAAAAATGGCCTGATTTTGTTTTGACTGGGCCATAACTTTGGAGAAATCCTTGTGCAACCTAAAAAGATTTCAATACATGTTCATCAGTCGTATCTAATGTCAAGCTAAGTCATTGTGACTCAACATTGAAAAATAGAGTCGTGAGCATTAACGTACACGTCTTTGTCTTGTGTCCTGACCCTGGAGGCTACCTCTTGGGCGACGATGGTCTTGATCAACTTATTATTTATAAGGCAACGGTGTGTGCAGAGATTATTTCTCCGCCAGTACCTGGTTTCTTCCCTGGGGTTGTAAGTGTTGCGAATTCTACGATCCTCCTGATCTGGAGGTCCCCATTGTGGCGTAGCTTGAAACAACATGCCTGTGACATTCTTGCCATAAAAATAAAAGTGTTATTCTAGATATTACATGTAATTCAATGTTTAAAGTAGAATCATGGCACCTACTCTTGCCTTGATGGACATGACGATTAAGTGTAGTAGACGAAAAACTGCCATGGTGAGAACGAGCGCGTAAGCAATGCTTGATGTAATTTCGGCGACATTTTTGAGAGAAAATTTTATGGCAATTATCTCCTTTCCAATTAAAATCTACATTATTAAAGCCATGTTTTACTAACCATGAGATAAACAATTAAAATGTCCTGAGCACTGTCTTACCAGAATGCCAAAAGGACAACTCTTCCAACATATTTTCCAAAATGTAGCAGGCTGACTTACATTCAAAAAGTTTATGTCATCGGAGAATCGCTGTGTGCCATAAACGTACCTTTTTGCATCATCAGAGAGAACAGTCATATGAATTTAGTCTCATCTTTAGTAAGCAACTGAATACTGATGAAAGTATAATGGCAAAAGTTCTTACCCTATGCTGAATGTAAGGACAAAGACCAGGACGATTGTTAACCAGTGCCCAAATTGTAGCGTGATATCATCATTGTAACTGCTTGAACCCGTCTAAACGGAAGTGCTATTACAATTTACTGAATTATGAAATCCACAGTATACCGACCAAGAGATTGTCGCTGACACCGATCAGGAATCCAAGAATACAGAGGATGACTCTGATGTAGCTACGATACCGTATCATCACTGGAAAATCGTCATATATGCTTTCTTCGAGAACTGCTATACCAACTACCTGTAAATATGTCAACTATACTTATGTTTTTGGTTCGATTTGTTAGAGTACTCAAAAGAAAAATGATAGTGACTGCGAGCTTCTAAAACCACACCGTGTACGATATTGACAAAAGCAAGATCAGCAAAAAGTAAACCAAGCTCCAGGCTTGCCGGACTGCAAGCATTCCAAATGCAAATGGATAGAAGTTGAAGAGCTTGTCATACCCTGCAAGAGAGGTATCATAAAATTGGTGCTCTCATTTGAGAGATCTGTCTAGGAATTCAGAGTACCATAGAAAAATAATTGGTAATAACATGCCTTTAGTATACTAGAAATTTTAGAATGTCTATACATTCTTGCCTGGAAAGTACAGAGCCTGATCAACGTTAATGATTTTCAAGTAAAATATGAAAATCCCCAATATGCCTGTTGAAAATATCTGACAAAATATAGTGATGACATAAGTTAGTGCACAGCAACATATTGTCAGATTAACAGCTGTTGGCCCAGGTGTGATGTGCCTGCCAATCAGCTGATATCCACCCCGAACTATCGCATGATCCCTTAGGAAATCCTTGAAGGATATTGTCCATGTCTGCGGGATGGGTGCTATGATTATGAATGGGATTTTCATAGCAATTGTTAAAATTACCTCAAGACGCAACAGCGCAGTGTGCCTCAAACTGAAAAATGGTGCAACAGAGAGGCCAAGTCTAACGTAATTCAACAATGGTGCCAAAAGACATAAAAACAGAACTAACGCAATCAATAGCAACCTCTTCACCATCTGGAGAATAATCAAAATCAGAACTTGAATCAAGAATTTGGTAATTTCAATCAGTTACGTACAATACGTGTGTCGCTAAGATTTCGTTTCATTGCAATGTAGATTGTGAGCCAGGCACATAGTAAAAGAATCGCATTTCCAGAGAACGAATTTCTGGCTCTGTAACCAATTAATAACAAAAAATTGGTAATAGTACACTTGGACTATTATTACCTTTTAGAACATGAATAACGAGTGCATCGAGTGTTTTGAGAATGCTAAAAGATTACCAACTTGTAATATATTGCACTTGATAAGAGCTCTGGTTTAATATTTGGATAACAATCCTTCTGCTTGTCCTCTAAGTAACATTTCATAAAGACTGCTCTGTCGATGCATGTCTCTGTACTTGCTCCCTCGGGACACATCATCCAGGGTAGTTCCGGACCAAACGATCTATTAAAATAATTCTGGCATTTGACCAGATATATCCAACCAACAAAACTAATATGTATGACCTTGTCTTTACCTAAAAAGAAACATGTAGCTGTCAGCTAAACGACTAACGGCAGCTATACAGAAACAGTACATGGTCAACAGCATGCCATAGCCAATAGTAGAGCAGGTTAAAGGCGACATGTGTTTCAAATAGAGGCAAGAGCGTTGAACGTACTGCCCGACGAAAAGTTCCATGTACACCAAACCTATGCCCCACGTTCCATACATGATTATACTTTGCAAGAAGCTTGGATCTGTCAAGACAAAATTAAAACACCAATAATAATTAGACAACAAAATGCATTCAGTGAGCTCAACTCGTAAAAGGAGAAGAAAGAATAAGTCAACGTTGTCACCACCTACTGAGATCGTTCTTGAAGATGTAATGCATGTTGCAAAGATATATCAAATCAAGTTGGAAACAGGACATGATTAGGAGGAGGTCAGAAAAGTTCCAGTGGAGAGCTTGTGATTTATGGTGATCCTCTATCTTGTTAACGTCTGCTGATTTTATAGTCTTTCGAAATATTTGCTCTTCCATTGTTGTGAGCTGTTCGAACCACCTCCGCGCATACATTATACTTGCAGACATAGTGGATCCTCTACTACATCAACTTTGGAAACAGAATTGTTATCCTGCACAAAAAAGTTTTGCTAAATAACATGACTCAGTGACATTTGGGTACCTGTTGAAAAATTTTTCTGCGGCTGTCAATTGTCGTATATGGTAGAATCCTAGGGTGCTAGGAAAATTGACATGCTGTCTTGGTGTATAGTTAGATAGTTTCATTCATTTATTTCACATGAGAAAATACTATTTACATTGCATAAATTCTATAGCTAAATTCGCAACATGAGTCAAATCGTTTTTTATTGTAATATTTTGTATTCTCCCTTTTACTTTTTCTGTTATACAGAAAGTATATAAAAACTGTGACGTAAAATTCAATTTAATGAAAATAAATACTTTTGCGGTGACGATGATACATATTAATATTAAAAGTTAGACATACTTCAGGATTTCATAAATTAATGAGAAAACAGGAACCTAGTAAGTGTTTCTTCAGATACGTATCATGACCTAAGTGACTAAAGTTTCCTCAAAATTGCAACTTCCGGGAGTACTACAGTAAGAAAATAAATAATTTACATTCGATCATCTTTTGTCCGATCAATTTCAGAATACCACAAAACGAATCTTTGCACCAATCCGAGTTATACATAGCAGGTGGAGGTATAATACGTGTAAGATTCCAACTACGGCAATTCAGCCATAGGTATGAAAACTAAACAAAGAAATATTCTTCATTTGTCAACGACATGCTGTCAACAACGACAAAATTATGCTCTGGAACTTTATACTGAATACAATGTATTAAAAATAGACTACTGATTGACTTGGGAGAAAAAAAAAACTTAATAAAAATCTCAAATGATTCATCTCGTGCTATTTTAGCGTCGCAACGAAACAAAATAGCGTTACAATTTTTATAATAAGAATAGACAGTTTTATATTTGAATACAGGTATGTATGGATATTATGGTGAATATACTTTCCTATCGATTGAAAATCTTCATACTCTTACCGTTAGTGTGCTGATAATTACATTTAAATCTCAGCTATTTAGCCTGCAATCTAAGTACCAAATGCACAAGCGATTAAATTGTGTGGTTATATTAGTTTCTATAGTTATGTACTAATCCAGTGCTTTTTTCCAATACAAAATATCAGCCAGCCGTACCCCATATTCCTTTGAATTTTCAACGTACAATTCGAAATTACGTTACAAGGATAGAAAGAAGCTCTGAATTAGTTTGTATTATGTTTGTGAATACACGTATCCTGTTTATTTCAATCTCTCCATTTTTTTATCCTTTTTTTTTCTATTTCGTTAGCAAAAAGTTCTGTTTGTTTCACTTACGTCTGACGTACTTACATGCATGTTCCGTACAAACTTATAACATGTATTATTGTTGTTGATATTGTTATTATTATTATTGTTGTTGTTATTGTTATTATTATTATTACACTCTCAAATAACGGGCGAAATAAAAGTCTGTATGCTAACACATAACAGAATAGGATCTCCTTTTTTTCAAATAAATAAATTATCATTCTTTAAACACAAAAAATAAGAGATAAAATAAAGATTAGATATTTACATACATGCAAGTCTTCTATCACAAAGTATAATAATAAAAATAGTAATTAGAATTAGAATAACGATGATTGAAAATTATGATGACAATAATGATTGTGATCAATAAAAGTAATAATCATTGAACACCCTATGTCATTGATTAGTATGCTAAAAAAATAAAGTAGAAAATCATTATTCGTTCGTTTGTTCATTATTATTTTTTTTGTTTAATCGGTTTTTTCATTCCTAAATTATAATGTGTAAATGCCTAAAAAATATGATATATTTTTTAAAGCGATTAAAACGAAATACATTGCAAATATATTAATTCGGTATCAATAGAACGGTATGCACTTTTTTTTCTCTAGACTGCAATTAAGCTTTCAATTTGTATAATATATACAATAATATCCGATGAACAGATAACTAAAATTAAGTGGAATGAGTCGGATGTTGTTTTAAGTATGTAGTTATAACCATTCATACTGTTTACGTAGATTAGATTATGAAAAGCAGCGACAGACCCACGTGATTTTTACCCCCACTTTACAAATTAGAAGGACCTTGCTAAAATACAGTTTAGGACTCTACCAATCCGTCTATAGTTTATTTATTGGAGGGAAAAATTGATGTTGATAATAAATAAACAACAATTCTTTCGAAACTCCTCCAGCAGTACATAGACAACTAATAGTAACGCATAAGCAATTTACGAGGAGTTGTAACGCGCAAATTTGTCCAATCAGCGCCCGTGCCGAGATATTCGTAAAATACATTGTTAATCGTAGTCACGCAATGTAAAATTATCAATAAATAAACCGTGTGTTGCACAGATGACGGAGATAGATAATCCGCTTTCATTACTTTTATTCTTTCAAAGGATTATTTGCCCCTGTTCTGTATAGTTATTATTTGATTAAATCGATCTTTCTGTAAGCGTTTAATGTAAAAATTATGATTGTAAATTAGATTTATACCCTCATATGGTTGTTATGGTGCAACGTATTCCACATTTGTCTACTTCTATCGTATACTTCCTACTTAGATACTCAGAAAACTTGCAACCATTTCAAGGTAATTTTTACTCTTCACTAAATAATGCATGGCTCGTTTTCTGACTCTAACTTCTGTGTCGAACGATGAAGTACTTGAAAATCACGTCCTTGAGCGTGACGAGTTGAATGAAATTTTCTACACATTGTCAGACGATTAAATTTGACATCAATGTCACCGTATCTTGACTCTTCGATCGCCCTTGTATCACTAGAGAAATCAGGTAATTTCGCGCATCCTTTTACTAGAAACTGACTCGAACTTCAAATGAACTAACCAAAGCTTCTAGAAAAAATTGCTCCATAAGCTAGAGGGTTTGTTATTTCTAACAGACATAACGTACAAAATAATTTATCTATTCAACAATGATCTATCCACAAAAAGTACAAATCAATTCTTCTTCAGAATTCCAGTAGCATTCTTAATGAATTTGAGTCTATATAGGTGAATTTCTATCTCTCTTGTCACGTACTGCGTTGGGATGTAATACAGATATAACACTGCCATGCTTAAAGACGAAATCACATGGCGTGGTATTTTTTTCTTAACTGTGCATGAAATTAGTTAACAATTTTCTTTATGGAAAGCACTAATCTTCGCTAAATTCACCCCAGTATGACGAAAGAGAATTTTTAATAACGTCCCATTGGTGAGGGGGATAAAACTTTCTTGGCAATGACAAGATTAGTTAAACAATACACATAATCATACGATAGATAGTTAACAGAGATAGCATTGACGAGATTCTTTGGAGAGGCTTCACAGACGGTGATCGAACTAATAGATGTTCATCGAGCATCTTTCGCAGTCAGTTTTTCGATTAGCTCTTGCAACGGGGCTAATTCTCGCCTGTCTATCAAATTAAACTCCTGGAAAAAATAAATAAATTGGTCCTGTCACCGAATTCTACTCTTCTATTTCAAATTCGTACTGAACTTCTAACCATTTCAAGGGTCATCAGATTCAAGTACGAAATCGAATAGATGGAAAAAACTCGATATAATGAACTCCAACCCTCTAGTTGCTCTCTGCTTTTGAAATATGTATATACTTATTCAGAACAGAAATCTGTAAACAATTGCGTGAACAATGCAATACAATGCAATATTCAATTATCTATCAAATGCACAAGTTTGAAAAATGTGTAACATACCTGAACGAAGAAAATGAAATGCTTAAACGACGTGTTGAGATGTGCCTCTTCTCCTAGTTGAACTACTTCGCTGAAATGCTGGTGATAAATGTGCGCGTAAACTCTGAACAGGCGCTTCAATATTGTTTTGGCAATAGAGAGGAAGTTTTTCGGAAACGGCACACCTGTGAATACAACAAGATTCATTTCACATAGCCCAGGGTAAACTGCTGTTGACTAAAAAACTCTAATCTAATAGGTACTAACCGATTTTAGATGGAAATAAGGTCTCGTCATCCAATTGATCCTGCACCCATGTCATGAGGTAATCGATATATTTTGGGGCGGAACACTTGATTGGTTTTTTAACAGTATGACCATCAGCCCAGTGATATTCATATTTTGGCCCTGCCGACATAATAGGACAGCTTTCTTCCGTACAAAACTCTGTTATTGTTCCATACAGCATATTAATTTGATTGAAAAAATCAACCGCTGCAAAACATGGAACAAATATTTATTTTTATGATAATCTGTTTTCCACATCGCTTTGAATCATAGGGAAACGTATATTCAAAAGCGTAATCGTGCAGAAGCAATATCTAACCACAGGCCATTCTTATATTCTGTATTGTGAACTGATAAGCAATGATAAGTGATTAAAACACTGATTCGTATTTGATGTGAAAAATGAATTTTTATAATACCATTCCAGATTTTAGCATGAAATAAATTTTCAGTTAATAATTAGCTCAAGATAGGATGCTCAAGATCTGAAATCTAGAGGTGTTGGAAGATACTTATTGGTGCAAAAATTGATGTGGTACTCGAAAACTTGATATCAGCAAAAGTTAAAAGAACATTTTCAACAACATTGAGGTATGTAGCGAGCTTGTTGATTTGATGACATCAAAATATAGACTTACTATTTACGGCAACCCATTCATTGAGATCTTCTCCCTCCGGCAGCATCACTGCCAGTCGTAAGTTACCTGAGCCTAGTGTTGCTGCTGCATGTTTCATTAAATCATACTGATGCGTACCCTCCGGTATATTTTTTTTTGGCTTGAAAGTTTTTGAAGATCGGCTTCCGCTGACATGAGAAAACAATGTTCTTCGTTAGACTCAATCAGAGCCCAAAAGTAATCAAATGATGAATTGGGGAACTCAATTTGTTAAACGGGATAAGAATTTTGAATGGAATACCAAGGCCAAATCAGGAAGACAGACGTGGGGAAAAAATTCAGAGATAAATGAATGGTGAGAGAGATAGAGAGACTGGTTGATTAGAATATTTATGCCATGGATATACCTCACCGCAACTGAGGATACAGGAGGGTCACAAAATAAAATAAAATATGATTAAATAAAAACAAGAGCTATATGCAGAAATAAAAGGAAATGAAATAGAATCAATTAAAAATGATCTTCCTCTGTCCTTTTCTTTCTCTGTCTAGAGAGAGCTACTTATCAAGAGAATAAGGCATTTTCCTGTTGATAAAATATCGATTATAACGATAATCAGGAATGGCGTTGAGGATAGTCGAAAAAAGGGAGGGATTTAAAAACGGACAGTTTGACAGTGAGACTGACAAACAATAGTGTGTTGTCACTCCCATTATCGCAATGATTCTTTCATTCCGATCTCCTTTTCTAACAACGATATAGTTTATCCTTTTTCCGCAATGGTAGTACATGGTAGAAGAAAAGGTCGTTCTTTCTCTTCATTTTGTGTACTTGAAATTTGTACTTACAAGAGGAAGCTCATCGTTGGAGAGATGTTCTTCACCGCTGGTGTATATTCTAGTAGAATTCTGTTCACTATTCCGATATCAAGCTGCCTGATTTCTGCATGGAACTTTGACAGCGATAAACATGGAACGTCTCTAAATCCCCACAGATGTTTTTGGGTTTGTCAACTTCAACCGCACCGACTACTGCCCTCCAAACTCTGCCCCTGATTCGTCGCGAGATCCGTCGACTGCAAGCCAAATGACGGCTGACTACTGTTCTACCCGTTTTATTCTACCCCACTGCGATTCCAGATCCTTATATTCGAGGAAATTTGTCACATCCGTTTTAGGGATTCGTCATTCTTCCTCTGCCTAACTATTCAACAGGGGATCGTCGAATTATTCGGTTAATTCTGAACTTTTGTTGCGTGAAAACCGGTAGGTATGGTCTTGGATCACTAAAAAGTGTCGTAAATATCCTTACTGCACTGACATAAAGAATTACTTCGGATGTTCTCACCGACAATTTTTGCAATCATTTGTCGCTTTTCAGCAAGTTAAAACACATGAAAATCGGGCCTTCGGTTGAGCATTCCCATTGTTAGACTACAGAGGTCACTTTTTAGTTCTTACTACTGCGACTTATTTTACCGTTTTTCAAATTTTCACCGGGAGGGAAGTTATTCGCGCATCGTGAAGAAATAAAGCAATTCAGAGCTTTCGCAGTATAATAAACTAACGTCATATCATCTCTACGAGATACCGCTACTTGTTACCGATCCGGAAAGCTGCTACGATACGTGCAAACTGCGTTTCGATCGTCGCGTATTTGTAAATATGAGGTTATGCTTCCTCATTGACATTTTGGGAGTGCCCAAGCTGTTGCTAATAGGTCAGATGACATAAAATACAATTGAAGAAAAAGCATCCCGTCATTTGACAGCTCGTAGCTTGTCCAGTATTCAACCGATTATATAATCTCACATGCTCAAGATACCATTGCAATGAAAGTCAAGTTCGCTGAGATAATAAGCTGCAGCTCACAACACCACAATTATCCAGCAACGAATCTACTCAAGTCTGGCTCAAGTATTGGGGGTGCTTCGATATGGCAATGTGCTAAGCCTGGGATACAGAAATGTGAGGTAATACTCAAACTCGCCGAACCTATACCAATAACAGGCATAGAAATTGGCAATAACCGATGCTGCACAGTCTTGATCGAAGGTGCAACCTCAGAAAGTCCAGAGAAATGGACACTCGTTATTCGACATGAATTCATTAAGCCAAACGATGCAGAAGATGGAAAATTCAGGGATCAGGTCCAAATATTTACAAAGAAAGAACTTAGTCAGGAAATTATGAAAATCAGTTTTGACAGGGTAAAAGTAACTTGTGAACAGCCCGCAAATTTCAAGGTGCTGTTTGGGCTGTCGTTCCTCATTCTGACAACCAATGACAAAGTTGACGAAGAAAATTTGGATATCTTTGGCAAATTTAAAGTTAAAAGTTCCAAAGACATTAGTATAGATAGTTTTAAGGAAAAATATCTGCAACAGCTCAGAGTCAAGCCCAGTAACTTCAGAGCAGACCTAGCGCAACAAATTTCAAATAATAGAGCTGCATCGATGAGCAACAAATCAGAGGTAGCACCTAGAAAAAGACCACTGTTCACTCCGACTAAACCCCAGGAAAGCCCACAATCAAATAATTTGGCCACAGTTGAAGAGAGTAAGAATACTACGATAAAGAATGATGAGCAACCAACTAAATGCATGAAATTCTCTGGGACAAATTCTAAAAAAGATGAAGTAAAAGTTGGAGGGACTGGGGACAGATCAAAGTGTTGCTTGTGCCTTGGAAACGAAGAGAATGTTTTGTGTAAGACTTGCAACTTGTTACTACCAGAGAAGGAAGTGGTGGACACAAGCACACAGAAACTAGCTACAAAAAAGCCTGTAAAACTCAAAAGGGCACCCACAGCCATTTTTGAAGGTGTGGTTTTTTCACTCAGTGGATACAAGAATCCGGAGCGAGATAATATCAGAAGAAAAGCTATCCAAATGGGGGCTAGGTATGTAGCTGATACAGATCGGAGAGATCATGGATGTACACATCTGGTTTGTGCTTTCAAAAACACCCCAAAATACAATCAGATGAAAGGAAAGGCTAAAATTGTCTCTCACCGATGGGTCGAAGAGTGTTTTGATAAAAAAGTCAGGTAATTTTGCTACTCAAAATAATATCAAGATCATTACACATCTCATTGTGGGCATAATGAATGATTTCGTTTTCTTCAGAATTCCATGGAGGCAATATGCATTAGACAGCAATAACAAAGAAGAGTCAGACAGTGAAGATGAGATACCAGCCAAAACATTTTGTATATACGATCAGGATACAGATCCAGACACAGATTGCCCATAAAAAAATTTCGAATATATTTATTTTTGTAACTCTTTCAATACCTCCGATACTGCACATTCGAATTGTACAAACTTTCTTCAATTAAAAAACAAGTAAATTTATTAATGGACCATTACTTAAGGTTACAATTGTCACAACCTTGCAAATTTCAGGACTGAGGGAAAGGAGAAGAATCAGGGCTGTGAAGGAAGGTAATTCAACTTTTATGAAATATTTCAAGTCAGTAGTTTTATTATACCAATTGAGATGATCTGGTTTCAATTTGGTTTACCTGGCACCGATAACATTGTTACATTTCAGAACTTGGATAAACACACGGATGTAGTGGTGTGGAATTCTTATTGCTCTAATTTTGACAACTTTACAATATATCAAGTATTATTGTAAGTTATCCATGTTTCAGCTGAAAGTAAAGAATTGTTTCATTAGTAAAATATTACAACTATCACGAGTATCCAATGCCAAATCAGGGTCTGGCTAATGAGAAATACTATTCAAAGTGGATTAATAATAAGGGAACTTACGAATGCCATGGTTGAATGACTTATTTCGACCTTGCACGCATCTTCCTCCTTTTACGTTTCAGCCTGCGCATCCGCTTCTTACGCCACTGTAATTCGACAAATTATTATGTAGAATACGAAATGGTACAAAATGCCACGTTCTGGTCATGGTATATTTGATAGAAATAAACGAACACCGGCGTTGCTTTGGGTATAGACATAAACGTGTTGTGTATGCGACGCGTTGAATTTGGTCCACGAATACAGGAACGAATTCCCGAAATGTACAAATTTAAAGGTATATCGACCAGTATTATCGTCACTAGGGTTTCGTGGCTGCTACTTTGATATTGATGAACCGCGAGCAATGCACGAGAAAATTCAAGGGGTAACGAAATAAAATGGCATTGGAGGTTAGCGTGACAAAATACCAGTTACGGATTTTAGTTGAATAATAATATATGAAATGAAAGCAGTGGAAAATAATACTGTTTAATGTTTATACACACCTTTGCCCTCATTTTCTAGAGGTTGACAAAACTAGATCAACCCAGTATTTTCCGATAGATTCGGATCCACGAACGACGAGCTGCACTCGCGACTAGGTCCAATATGAAAGAGACCAAGCAATTCAGCCGGATCCGGAACTCACCTTCTTGCCACTTTAAGCAAGCTGTTGACATCCGCCGCGACAAAGCAAAATCGACATGCGCAGTAGTAAATTCGAGAATAAATCGGGCATCGCCTCAGCAACGCGGTAATTTACCAATTTCGAAATAGAATCAGCAAATGAGTGAAAAATAAATCATCCATTAATTGGCAACTCTCATTTTATTCGTGTTTTCAAAGATAAAGGTGATGATAGTAAATTATTGTTATCAAGACTGGTAACAACGGTTATTTATAATAAGGAATAACAATCGGGTATTTACCGTAGTGTAATTACTTTTAAATGTTATTAGTTTTATCATTATAATTGAGAGTATTTTATACTAAGAATAACAAATATTGCACATTTATAACAATCAATTAGGAATCGAAACAATGGCTACAGTCAGCCTAAACCTAGTCTGTATGTTCAGACAGAAGATCAATGATTTAGCATCTGTGTAATAACTTAATCAAGGTATGGATTTAGGATAATTGCTCATTCGTAAGCATGCTCTTCAATCCCAGACGATATTTGGTGAAAAAATCACAGTGTATTCCAGATGGAAGAAAAAGGATCGTAAAGTTCAACCGGTCGTCACAAATAATATTGTCGTTATGTAGCCATGTGCACTACTCGAAATACTTACAATTAGATTTCCGTTATCACATATGTGATAACCAGCATCAATTTCAATATAATCTCATAAAAAAATAATTGTGGATAATCTACAGTGATGGAGCAATGTAACAAGTTCTTCTACCCCTCCTAATAGTTATACCTGCCATATTTTAACAATATACCAATAAATCCAGCAATCACCACTAGCCGTAAGCAGGGTATGGGAATATAATTGCACTAACTTCTTTTCTTTTAACAATTAGCAACAACTGACGTGAATCTAGTCCACTAATAATTGCATCGTCCTCAATCCAGTAGAACCACATAATTAACCCTGGAGTGGCCAGTGCCATGATCTAACATCAGATCGCCACTTTCTGTGTTCCGCATATCAGGGAGAACTCTAAATTGCTACGACGTAAAATCTTGACACAGATGATAGGAATTCAGTGAGAAACGATTGGCTCTAAGAAAGCCTTAGGCACTTTTCCTTGCTGATTACCCCTAGTACCCATCAAATAATCTCCGTCTCCTTGTATCTCCGTAACACATATCACCTGGAAAAGCAATTATCTATTGTTAGTAAGTGTTGAAAGAAGGTTAATGATACCATCTAGGTGTTGGTTGAATTTTTTAAACTAGCTACAGATTATTCATCAACTATTGGAGCAACGTAAAATATCAAATGAAATTTTAGAAGAAAATCAGGGAAAAGAAGCTAGCAATGAGATCGTTCGATATTTGCCTTTTCTTTTTACTTTACTCTTTTAGTTAATTTACTTGTTCACTATGAGCAGTGACAGTACGGTGTCTACTTACAAGATTATCAGGTGGGACATTGATGAGAATGATGCAGGATGTGAGTCGTTTTTTCAAACTTTATTCGCTACATTCTATGTAGATCATGACATTCATGTGGCAGAGGACCATAAGATAAATCATATAAACAGATGCATAAATACAACAAAATTAAAAATTAAAATTAAATATTTGCCGGTTTGGCTCTAGAGATTGATACAAAAAAAATCAAAACTCAAATAAAAAAGGTAAGTATGTATATCGCCTGTGCTATAAAAATAGTGAATCATAATTGTGTCGTTATTGTTATTGTAATTGTTATTATTATCATTATTAACATTCGAGTATTTCAAGTCCCATCATCATGTGACACAAGAAGGCTTCGGAGACCATGAAAATCTTGCTTCTGAAGTTAAAATTACTTAATCCGAATACTTTTGTAACAACATTAAATGCGAGTATTGAACCTCACCAAGTAGATTTCTGAATTGACAATCAAGAGATCTCTCGCGACCGAAATTGGTTCCAGCCATTGAATCTTAATAGGTATAACAGAAATATTTTCTGATTGAAGACACGGCGTTAGCTAGCCTGAGTTCCGATGAGAAGAAAATAGAAGAATACCGCAGATGACAACGACCGCGGCTGTTGAATGGAGGGCAAACTTCTTCATGCATAAAATATGCAGATCTTCAGGTAATAGCTCACCTGGAGCATCGAATGTGTTGACTAAATCTCAAACTTGTTTACCTCGTCTTGAATGAGACTGAGCTCGCTGGGATCTCTTGCCTCATAGTTGCAGACGACACGTGCGCGATCTTGACCATTCTCTGCTGGTGCGGAAGGAGACGGTGGAGTGGACGAGTGGAAGGTTGCTCCAGACATGCTGGTGTGGAGAAATAATAATGGCATTGCTTACAAGTATGTATAGTCGCTTTGGAACAATTCAAATAGTTTTTATAACGTAAATTCAGCAGTTTCCATGTATGTATAACTTTTGGTAATATTTTCTAACCATATAGTAATCAAGTTATATATCATGAAGTGAATAACTTGAGAATCTTAAATCATTAAACATTATCCTTTCAACATTTTATAGCTGATGTGTTGAGAGAACTTCAATTCAAATATTTAGATAATTCTTTTCTAGTATCGCGACAACACAAAATGTCAATGGCAATGTTTAAAACAGCGTAGCAGTAAAACCAGATTAGTATTTAGATGGTTAGTAGAAAACATCAATTCGATGAATGTTGATAATGAACCTTATTGAAAAGTACTATTAGCAAAATGCGGTGACTTTATATTTTTGCAATTAGTTACAACCGATCCATAGGAGTTCTAGATGACCCCGAAACAAATATTATGCCCAAAGTAGCTTTTTTTAGCAACATGCACATGCAACTTTCATAACTGGATCTACCATGATTAATCCTTGTCCTTGAAAACAAAGAACCTAACATGCTCTTAAGTCTAAATTACAACGAGTAGAGTTATATGTATAATTACAGTGACCGAACATTCTATTATCCGAATCAAGATTCTCGTAAATATGCGGAACGTACGCTTCAGTAAATAGTGAAAAAATTTTCTGTCAAATATAGACCTAAATATGTAGATGTCCCTAGATCAAATACCAGCAAGTAAGCCAGCCCAGAGTTAACACCAAGAACACTTTTGAATACCATGTAATTACCGAAAACTAGAGGCATGAGAACAAAAGAGGTATTGAGAATAAAACAAATATTGTAGCTTAACTTTTTTCACATTAGACTTTAGTAACGTCCGTATCAAAAGAAGCAGTGACATATGTGGATCCAGCTAGAGTCTGGTGATGGGAAAGTGGATCTCGGACATGGCTGAGAGAAGAGGAATGGGCACCAGGTGTAGAAAGCTCAATAACTTCCTCACTGTTCACCCGGAGAAGAGGACTCGGTTGACGTGCCCTGGAATCCCATCAAAGCGAGCAAAGATAGAAGCGAGTAGATACATGGAAGATAGAAAGCGTATCAAATGACTGCTACATATAAACAATCACCACACAATAAGCATGAAACCGTGAATCCACTTAACACCTGTTTTCAACCACTGGCATAAATTGCAGAAATTAATAAAGGTGGGTCCCTAAAGTTATTGATGCGCTCTTTTTATACGTTAGAATTGTATTTGAAGTTTTTTCAGAATATACAGTGATTCTATTGGATGATTGATTAGTTTTGGTCCAATGTTACTCACTCGGATCACCACAGAGTGGGACAGCTGTTTGGGGGAGAAATAAAAAAAAAAAATATATACAAAAATTGTATCTTCAGAACAGCAACAGCTTAGGCTATTCTAACGTAAATAGTCAATCATGAGGGAACGATGTACGATGAACAGCTAATAAACTTGTTATTGCTTGACCGAATGAGAAGGTTGCTAAAAAAAGAACGCTTCAATTCGATTGAAAGTTACATGGAAGTTTGTTGCCTTGCTGAATCATTCGGTAAGAGATGCAATACTTACCCAGCTAGTTCTCGCTGCAGATCTTGCATTACAGCGTGACACTGAGCATAATGGCGGGCTTGTGCTTCGACAAGTTCATGAAGACAACGTAAGTGACCTGCCTGTGAACTGGATACACCTTCCAAAAGGAATTTTGTTATCTCTGATTGCCGATCGAATTCTGATTGCGCGACTCTTAGCTCCCTTTCTGCCTGTTAACAGTAATTCACATACATATATCATGTTATAATCATACTCAGATGATGTTGGAAAGAACTTAACCCAGCATAGACGAGTATTGACATATTTTTAAATAACCGGCAAATCTGTTCACTCTATAATCCCAGAATGATGAAAGTTTAGCAAGCATTCCACAATGAATCAATCAAAATATGGAATGCTTTCAAACCAAGATGATTGAGTCAAAGAAAGAAATGCTTAGTGAATACCTGATCTAGTAAAACTTCGTAAGAAACTCCAGATTCCTATGGAAAGCGGCATTGCAATAAACAAGAGAAACAACGAAATGGTGTCAGAAAGTTCAAGGTGTTATAAAGTAGTAAAACAATTGTGTTACTCGATATCGACTTACATTCTGCTGACCCAGCATACTCCTAGCCTTCTTCACCCTATTTTTGGAGGCATCCAAGTCTAATCTGGAACAAATTGAGGTGATGAGTAATTTGGCAGTTTGGAAGATCTTAGCAATTTGGCCTGCCTCACCGTTTGGTCTCCAGGATACCTCGTTCTTTACTGATAGTCTTCATTTCTCCATCTAAAAATTTTCTCAGCGGTTGAACATAGCAGTTTGCTGCAGTACCAATAAAATCCCTCTCGATTTGTCCCAATTTTTGCTGGCATTGGCCTACTTTTATCAGGGCGCTACCTGAAATGTTAATTGTTGAGAGAAAAAAAACTACTATGTTATTGTTTCAATAGAGTAGCAAAGTTGAGAATATTCAAAGTACATACCATAAGCAGTACCGGGTCCAAAATCATTTCCTGCTTCGATCATGTCAATACCAACGTACTCCAAATTGCTGAGCCTGTTTGGCTTTTTTTTGTCAATTTTCTCAAAAAAAAAATCCTCAATTCTATTGCCTGTAACGATAAAGCGATAATCAAAGTTTGTTGAATCGCTGGAGAACGGAACGTCGGTAAACCAACGAGCATAGTTGTCCAGATGCAAACCGACTTGCATTTTTGATATGAAAGAGATTACCTGGATTTGGTGTGAGCATTGCCTCCTCATCCTTGAGTATTTTTTCAGTCCAATTTTTTGTCGCATCAGCTCTGTCTGCGAGGAATTCGAAGTGGGCGTCAAGTTCTGTCTTCTCAGATGTACCGAGCTTCTCTTCAGTTAGCTGCGCACAGAAATCGAATATAGAAACGACAGCTGGAATTCCTCAGAGAGTGGCAAGAGCACAAAGCGCATCTAGAGCGGTGGATTATTGCACATGAATTTAGCTTCCACAAGGGATAGAGGTACGCACGTATAGCTGAACAGGTGCAAAATGTCAAAAGTGACAGCAAGAGATGACTTGTGGGCTATTTGGAGAGGACAGTTAAAATTGGGAGAAAGTAATTTACCTGTACAACCCTGCTAAGAGCAGTGCCAGCATCCTTGACCAATTTTTTAACGTTGAAATCCATTATTTCTAATAAATCCACATAAAATCAATGACGGGTCAGGATCAGGAGCAGACTACAGCTCTTGTTAGCCCCAGTAATACTTTGAACACTCACTGCGTGGTATGTTACGATCAAATGCTGGAGACACTAGAACTGGTCTCTAGCGTACTCTAGTGACAAAATGTGATAAAAGAAACCCTTAAAAAACCGAACTTGAGGGACGTTTTTTTGGCCGAATTTTTTATTATTGAACCAGATGAATTACTAGGAACAAACATATTTTGCTATGAAGTATTTGGAGTTTTTTTTGTTCGAAAAATTTTAATTTTCAATTAAGGTCTAAATACATAAGAATACTATAGAAAACTCGATACAAAAAAATTGTTGAATTTCGGCCCGAATTTTGAGAAGAATCTAAGGCTTTAATTTGACAAAAATTTATAAGCTTGACAACGGCTTGGCGTTTGTCGGAAGCGAAATGTTAAGAGGTTGCAAATTTCATTTCAGGATTAAATTGAAATGGGAAGAAATCCATTCGAGATATCCTTAATTTTTCACATTTCAGAGCTATAAATCGGCGATCACTCGATAAATTTTATCGATAAATCAATGTGTCTTTCAGGTTCGGATTCCTGAGATCGAAATACACAAGGGTAGCATAGAAAATTAAAAAATAACAAATCATGATTCTTGACCTCAAAATCGAAAAAATCTAAGAGGTACCCCTTTGGATTTTTTCGATTTGTGGGCCAAAAGTAAAGTATTTTTAAAATCGATCATAGGACCCTTTTCTGACGTATTTTGAGCCCAGGAACACGAGTCCTTTGGTCAAATTGAGCTACAAATTGTACCAATTTAATTTTCAAAAAGTAGGATAGAATTAAATTTGAATTTATAATTAACGCTCATAATTGCTGTAAAAATGTTCTATACACGTACAAGTTTTGCTTTCAAATTGTGGAATTCTCAAATTAGAGATTAAAAACTTTGCGGAAAGTGTTGATTATAAATTTTGATTCACCATTATTACGTACAATATGGATTCCGATCACGGAAGCCTGCAAATCTCAATTCGGCTATCGCTTCATATTTTATTGAGATTATTATTACCATCATTATTACAATCATTAACATCAGTACTCCTATACTGCTATCGCTACTTGTACTACCACTATTATCATTATAATTGTTGCAATTGCTGTTATTGTTTTTGTCATAGTTGTTGTTCTTACATTCATCCTATTCACCCATTTAAGGCCATTGACTAATTGTCACTTGGTAGTGTCATCAGTATATTATTGAGTAAAAATTGCGACGTTTCATGTTTCTTGTGCTCATTGAATAGCTGCTATTCCATGAAGTGATAATTCTACTTAATCTTTTGAACTGAAATTCTTTTCAAAGCACAAAGACAGTGGAACCACCCAGTTTTGCGTTCTTGTGGTTACACTAGATAAAAACTAACACTGTTTCATGAAGGTGGCAAACAACTTCAAATTCTATATCATATCATACATAAAACTATGTTCAAGTTAGACGTGGTTATGCCAAGAATTACTCATTTTATGTTGTCGACTATAATTACAACACAACTATCTCCCGCATCAATGACTTTTATTACTGTTCTCTAGTATTGATATTCGGCTTTGGAGTCGGATTCATTAGTCAAGTATTAGGTATGAGACTGCGAGTAAAAAGAGTCATAACGAACACTTTGCGGCATGTGAATTCTCTTTCAAAGTTCATGTTCATTGATATCGAGAGATATGTAGCAGCCATCGATTTTTTCATGCACACCTTAAACTTCGACACAATATAAAACGTGGTATAAAACGTGTTTGTTTTTTTTTCGTGTACTTCATTCTTCCTACTTGTTGATAGCCCACTGGCCGATCATCAGCCGTCACTGAGATTTCATAGACACCAGCTTACGTGATCTTGCTCTTGCCTCAGCTCTAGTATTGGTATATTCAAACCACAATACATTGGGAATCAATGTTGTATCACGTAGCAACAAGTATTCTGATATGCGCCTAAAACAATGACAAAATTCCTGTAAGTCATATACCAGCTTTTGTGACTACAATTTTGGGAATATCCAGTAGCTACTGAGATAATGACCGGTTAATACCTACCATGATACAATCGTGGGAAAAAATGGTGTCAAGACTAGATGAGTGACTAGGAACCAAATGATTCCGACAAGGATTCCTATCAATACGCCACAAATAACTTGTGACACAGAATGATATTGCAAGTAGATTCGACTGAATGCTACTAAAGTTGCAATCGCCATACAGCTAGCAATGATGATTATCCGCCAAAATCTCTCAGACACTGTGCTGTTATTGTTATGATGTAATCTGTGAAGTAGAAAATTTCGCTTACGAGTGATATGAAAGATGTAAGCATGTCGCCACTCTTGTGGTTCTTAAATATTCAGACACGTCTATACATAAATTGTACCTTACAAAGACGAATATTGTAGCATACGTTGCAAAGAACCACATAAACTGTGAGTGAGCGGAAGGCATACCATATTCCGTATAATTAACTTCACGCCTCAGAGGCCGAGCTTCACATATTGTATGTTTTAGAGAAAAATTGACTACTTCGTTAACGACAATGCCACCGAGGAATGCTATCTACAAAGGTAAAATTCCTAGTTAGGAGATAAATAATTTGTAGAGATATTTTGTACTTTTGCCAGAGGGTATGTATATCTTACAGTGTGTAAATCTCTTCTGAACAGGACCAGCGCCAGAAAGCCAGCGATAACAGCAAATGGAATTAGAGTTATCAGTGCTAAGAACTTCCCAATCAGATCACCTAAAAGTTTACATAATGGGTAACTGAGATCAACGACAGGTGCTGGTCGTTGGTATGATATTCAAGAGGCTTCAATCATCGTTGTAGCGACCTCAGTCTTTATGTAGAAGGAACAGAAGAGTCCGACATCCAGGGATGTTAGAATTGTGTGGAGGGAATAGTGAGAAAACTCAAAGATCTGGAGTTATTGATGGGTACCGTCAAAAAACTAAGAGACAGCGAACGAAGGTTTAGTGAGACGTTTTTGAAGCGGATAGTAGTAACTCTCTAACGAAACGTCATGAAATTCGCGTTAGAATTGAAAAAAAGTGATTGAAGGCGGGAGAAATATACCTTGTGGATATTCGACAAGAGTCAAAGATAGCGGAACCCAATCCAATTGATCGTGAGAATTTGTAAAATGCGATTTCATCTCGCGTAGCGACTCGTCTTCGGGCGATGGCATTTGTTGTTGAAATGTTTACTGTCGACTGATGCAGACGATGTTAGGGAAACAGTGGCCACCAATGGAGAAAGTAGCTAGACTGGAAACTTCAATGCGTGTCATGTTATCGAACCACTACATTATATACATATGTTTACTACGAAATGGTATGTTTAGCATTGATAACATAAAAACGCTGCGAAGATGTGCAGTTTATCTCGAGGTTTGTTAAAAATCAACAAAGTATTGGGAGTTTCATCCGCTTCTCAAAGATCGCTCGTTACTAAGCGCGCGATCCACTTTCAGAAAATATTAAATTCCAATGATGAACGCGAGGTGATTTCTAAACATGACCAGTCTAACCTTTCGGGCATCGTGCCGCCAAAGTACAAAATATTTCGCGACGAAGATGCATCGATTATTTTCGATGTCGATGAGGAACGAGAAAAAATTAATCTTGAGAACTTAAATGCCCCTTACGAGGAACTGGACATTTATGATGGAATAAAACTGACACGTGAGGCTATTAATACAAATCATTTACGCACATCACCCTGTCAGGTGATGTCACATAATCATTACGGGCCAGTGTTCCACTTCCAGGTTAAAATCAATTCTCTTGGTAAACCTCTGACCAACTATCGTACCAAAAGATCAAGAATACTATTTTCTAACTGGGGGTGGAACAACCGGCCTTTAGTTACGCTGACTAGAACACTTAAGTAGGATACATGCCTGTTTTACTTACAGGTGGGATAAGTGGAGTGTATGATATAGATGACTTGGTCGACCTCCTTCACAAAAACAATCTCATGGAGATATTTGTTGCTTCGGTTCCACAGAATCAGGTTTACGTCGATTATGTCGTTGTAGTATCCGGGAGATCCACCAAGCACATGCTTGCAACAGCTGAGACTGTGCGTAGGATTTTCAAGAAAAAAAAGAATCCGCGTGACCGAGTACCATCAATAGAAGGGAAGAACTCGAAAGATTGGATAGCGCTTGATCTAGGTCAATAGATAACTTTCACAAAATCAATTTCAAATTCCTCAACATTCCACACAAATGTTCAACATTTACAAAATCTTCCCAAATATTGGATATCTCCAATGTTTTTGAACCCCTGTGAATTCAATGTTTGAAAACGTACTTAACTCAACTTTTTCAATTGCAGGGAACATTGCTCTGCATATTTTCTCTCAGCAGGCAAGGAAGATGTATGACCTGGAGACTTTGTGGTCCGTTGGTTCAGAGTACGATGATCAAATCAATGAGCCTATAGATCGTTTAACGGAATACATTGGAAAACATTCTTACTTAGCTAATCTACAGCCAGCTGAGAGCCAGGACTAATGATTGATTCAACCTTCAACTCTACCTGCTTAAAGTTGTATTAGATAACGAAATAAAAAGTCAAATTTTGATATACATGTAGCATATATTATACTGTTAAGTTTGTTAAATAATAAAGTCATAAGAGTGAATAAGAAATTTTGTAAATTTTGATTGTATTCAATTTTCGCTAAAATATGTTACTGATGACTTACTCAAATAGAAAACAGGGACATTACTACGAATTTCAAATACGTAAATACATACTTGAAATTCTCCTAAATTCTGAGATACAAAATTATGAACCTGACGAAATATTTCGTTATTCTTGCATTTTTGTTTCAATTTCAAAACACTTCGCTGATTAGAAAAACGCGCCGGTGACTTTGGTGTGAATCAAGAAAATCAAAATTTCATTTGCTTTCGCCCTGCTGTCTACCTCTACTTTCCCGTACTGTGCCCCAAATAAAACGTCCCGTTGATCGTCTTACGTCGTTTCATCCTCAACGGTCAACTGATGATTACGATATGAGGAGACAAGGAGACCCAAAGACAAGTTATGAGTTCGTTGCCTGTTTGTGATTTTGTACATTAAAAGAGAAGAAAGAAGAGGCAGTAGATCGTAGTCGTTCGCGTAAACATTGTCAATCTAACGTTTGAAGTGCGTCATATCACTAGTACCGGGACACCGCGTAACCTTCATTTGCCGTTCTCGATACGAGTGATCTACACACACGTAAAAACCCTGGAAGAAGAAAGTGAAAAAACAGTGTCGTTCTTGGTTTGTGAACTGGGACTGACTGTTGTGAAAGTTATTTATTTATTTATTTTTTCTTATTGTTCTTTTACTCACCCATTTATCGAATTGTTGAGTTGGGATAGTGAAGTAAAAGTAAAATGGCCAAGAAAACCTACGATCTTTTATTCAAATTGCTATTGATTGGCGACTCTGGTGTTGGCAAAACATGCATATTATTCAGATTTTCGGACGACGCATTCACGCCAACGTTTCTATCTACAATAGGTGAGGAAATTTATCCCATACACATACTACTCATGAGTTCTAATTCTCAAGAATTATTTCTCGCAGCAAAAGATTCACAAATATCAAATTCAGTCCTATCTGGTTTACGTTACTATTGCAAACTTGTTAAAAAAAAGTTTCTGACTATCATAATGGGCGTGCTTTCAATTGATGATCCTTGAATAATTTTGTGTTGTTCCAAGTAACAATTCGCTGAGCTTGGTTTGTGCTCATACTAAAGATTTGTAATTTATAAATAAAATTTGGTTGAAGAACTGTTTCTTCATGCGGATCGATAGATGATTTAGATCGATGATGCTAGTGGCAACACTTGGGATGATTGTTCATTGACGTGACACAACCCATATATGTTTAAACCAAATCATTGTATCGTACATTAAATTATGCTTTCATTACATTGCCACATACCATAAGATACCTCTGAGCTGTTTAATTTCTGCCAGGAAATTTTATATCAGGTGCAAAGTACAAAGTGTTAATTCCTTAGTGGTCAAACGAATGCCACTCTTTGTGCCACAAAATCATAGCGCCGGACTTACGATATAACAATATTTTGGTTTCCCTCACTTTCTTTGCTAAAAATGAGAGTTATTAATTAAGAATTTGTTAAATGCGACACTTGTTATCAAATTCAACCCACTTGCTTTGCACTTGATATCTATGACAATGATTCGGAATATTAGCTAACACTTGTTTGACTTGAATGTGTCATCAATTTCTTGAAAATTTCACTTGGAAGAAACCCTGAAACTATAATTTTATTTTTAGATCTACATCATCGTTACATAATTTATATTTGAATATTGGCACAGTAATTATTGTGTGTGTGAGCTTTGAATGGTGTTTTTTGTCTTTTTTTTGTCTTTGTGAAAACTGCTTTGTTCAGCTAAGCTTACGATTGTTCAGAATTTGCATGGGCTGCATGTCGATTGTCCAGACCATTTGAAATAATCACAATACATACTAACAGTATTCGAAACTACAGAGGGCTCAAGATTATAGGTATTATATTTCAAATGAATTGACATCAGCCATTTTTTGTCCAGAATCAACGATAGCTGTTTATTCCTCATTTGTTCAAAATTAAATATGGTATGGAGTTTTGCCATTCTTCGAGATATTGTACTTTACTGGAAACCTGATTAGTCCGTTCAGTTTTTAATCCTAATTAGGTCCTTGTGACATTTGACACTTGGTAGTTTCCTATGGTCCTCCTGCGAGAAAGTTCCGGAAGGGCTTGAATTGTGCAACTATCAACAACTGGATTGCAGAGATGCTCCTGATGCTTAACCTGGTTAATATGCTACCAGAACCTTACTCCTAAGGGTAACACGCACCGCCACTGCCATAGCTGTGCAATCTATCCCTTAACTTGGAAAGATGCTCAGGTAATCCTTTTTAAAGTTCTTGACTCATTTCCTGGAGTTCAGTTTCGGCAAGGGTTTTTTTTGCGCATACACATGTCTATTAAGCAGATGTATGCGGTGTCATCGATTTATTCTCCTTTGTCCAAGCCTGTAGCCCCAGTTATTTGTGGAGGAATCATGATATGAATTGAAACAAAAAAAAACACCAAGCTCCATCTCCCGTTACATTCTTAGATCAGGGATGGAAAAGGATGGTGATTTTGCTTTCTCTGTAGTAATCTGAAGCCTCTGTTTGTTTTTGAATTGAACTAGGTGTAGATCTTATTTTTGTTTTTGAGTCACATTCTGTCCAACTTAAGCTGCTCACTTTAAATTAATCAAACGCTTGTAAACGCATGCATCGCACGTCGACAACTGCACATGACTGCACTATTTTTATCCCAATGCAAAGTTCAAACCACTTGGAACTATACTAACTAAATCTAATATCAGCTTTTCGTTATGTTGATAAAAATTATAACATATTTTGGAAATGAATAACTATGCATGTTTTGTTTTAGTGCACATGATTTCCTATTTTGTAGCTGACTTGAAAATTACTTTTGCGAATCGGATGTGCTTTGACCAGTTTCGTTTTTTTGGATATTACTACCAAAGATGTTGACAAAAAATATTTCTTTGTCCTGTGGTTAATTTCCAAAAACAATCACAGGAAATGGATACCTTACTATCATCTGTGAACTGTTGCCAAGTATTTTTTCCTGCAGTTGTACAATTATTCAAATCCTGATGGAATCGGCTATCAGTCATTCCCGATAAAGTTGTGTCATGCTTATCTGTAACGTTGCTTTGCTTTTGATGCCTTGTTATAATATTCTCACAATTGGTTGATAAACTGTTCTCCGAAATACATCTAATCTCTGCATTGTTTAAATGAACCGATATAGAAAACTGAATTGATGTATGTACTTTTGTACTGTATTTGGTCACGGGCAAATATCATCAGACACCGATCTATTAGGTAAAGCTTGTAAATTCACAATGCCCTTTGACAACTAGCTACTCAGATCGCAATTCGGTTATTCTATCTTATGGTATTGTGGGAGATAACAATTTGAGGTAAACTGTCATTGGAAAAATTAATTTTTCAATCTCTAATCGGCGACCTCTATTATTCAGGTATAGATTTCAAGATCAAAACTGTGGAATTGAGGGGGAAAAAAATCAAACTACAAATATGGTGAGTATTTCTGCCTCTCCTTTCCCATACTTCTGCTAGCTGAGTGGAACTCTGTGTACTTCTAAGTAACCGTATATAAAAATAAACAACACGATGGATTATATCTTTTTTCAGGGACACAGCTGGCCAGGAGAGATTCCACACCATAACAACTTCGTACTACAGAGGAGCCATGGGCATAATGCTCATCTATGATATTACTAATGGGAAGAGCTTTGAAAACATTGTAAAATGGCTGAGATATATCGATGAAGTGAGTGTTAGATAAACCACGTGGAAATCCTAATTCTCATATAAATATGCATACGTTATTTATAATTTCTTCATGTAGAGATTGATTCTCGCAGAAGGTGTTCATAAATATATTCTATTGTTAGCATGCTAATGAAGATGTTGAAAAGATGATACTGGGCAACAAATGTGACATGCATGAAAAGCGTGTCGTTAGCACAGAAAGAGGCGAAGCGGTAAGTGTTGTGAGTTCGCAACTGCTATAATGTTGCATCTATATTTGTCAATTTTAATTAGCTACAAATTTTTTAACAGTTCAAAGATTATGTTTATCATTCTGTTACAGATAGGTAGGGAGCACGGGATAAAGTTCATGGAAACCTCCGCAAAGTCAAACGTTAATATCGAACGAGCCTTCATTGAACTTGCAGAGGCTATTTTGGAAAAAACAGCAGGTAGTGAACCTCAGGAAGCTCCGGATCGTCTCACAGTGGATCGCCGAGTTGAAAAAAGTTCAAATCGCTGTTGCTAGCTGTACATTAGTTGTATAACACATGCATAATGAGCTGCGTACCAACTAACGTCGGCTTGAAATCGTTAGTGGAATTAGCGAGTACCTATTATTTTTAATTGTTATTTTTATAATAATTTAAATTAACATTAATGCGTCAGGTATTGAACAATGACCAGTTAGCGAGTTCATTCATATTAAACACGGATTCGGTATGTATGTACATATGTGGTAATAGACCAATGCATATAGTAATATATATGTGATGGGAAATGGAGAGATTGAAGTTTACAATGCCGAATTTCAGGTGTTGGAAATTAAAATTTATTATAGTTCTTTTCTTTTCATTTTGTATTTAAATTCGAAGTAGTTTTCATCATAGAATCAACAATAGATAAATTCAGAATTTTTACCTTCGGTCTAGAGTCAGAGTCAATAGAATCATGCGCAATCAAAAATAATAATCTATTTAAGCAAACAAGCAATTCAAGTGGCGTTACCAAGTATCGAATTTCACCCAATTCGCCATTTCACGTGGAATATAGTTGATCACTTTTCAATTTGATCGCTAAATGTTAGTTGAAAGGTGAGATCGAGTTGAGGCGACGTTTAGAATAAATAATAATCTAAACATTGACGAGACGAAAAAAAAAAATTGCAACTTATATCCCACTGGAGATTTGTCGCTGTCTTCCGAACAAATGCACGCTAAAAATTTAGAGCGGTACCAAATTTTTATTCGAACTGATTGTGGACTTCAAATATTGATTTATTTCTACACATCATTGATCTGCCATTTGTATTCTTGATAAAACTGAAATTATACAATTCTCGTAGTTATCTTCACATACTATTTCGCTAACTTCTAATAAGTACGTTGCAGTTGTGTGTGTGTATCATAGGTATACATGAATATATATGTATATACATCTTGTTCCCGTGCTTAACTCGTATTGGTACAAGTGCATTGATATACAACCGTGCATGCTCCCCGTAATTCCCTGTTTGAGGTTCAAACCTATCGAGTTATCCCCGTGATATTGTTTTGTTTTTCTTTTGTCCGCACATTCTAATGTGGCAATTAGTTGATTACTCGCGATTTTTCTGCTGCAAGTCTTTCGATATTGATGGAAAAGAGAAAAGTAACACATGTATTTGCTGCTTCAATATATTCAGTGATGATGTCGTACAGTCACGATTCTGGCAAGCCATTGCGTATACACACATACATACATTCATAGATATGTTATTTTTAATTAAATATAACGAATATATTTCTTGTGATAAATTATGCGCACTATCGAATGCTATTGAGTGTGTAGGTGGTAGACGTATAAACCAAAATAATTTTATAATTCGTTTCAAAACCAATAAAAGTTTTTTTTATATGCTGTATCACCGTGTTTAATAAATAATTCATATTAGGAACAGTAGATTCTCACTACAGTGACTAGTTTCAACACCTTATCTGAACAGTACAAAAAAAAAAACTGTTTGCTTCAATTAGGGTTTTATTCAATTATTTCGAACAAGGTTATCTACAAAGGTCTCCACGAGGCCAAAAGACATAGGGCCAAAATATGACATCAAAAACAATACCCATTACAGTCCTTTTTTTTTCTACCATGGTCTCTACTTTGTAATCATGCAGATCTGTACAACTCACAAATGTCAATTTTTTACACAATGCTTGACTGGATACTTTCTTTGGGTTCTTTATACATGGCACGATCTATGGGAGAACCAATAAAGATAGTAATAATTAATTATAATATTAAGATGTCACAGAAAAATTGAAATAAATATATAAATCGCCAATTTGAGATACCTTGCCATCCGCTTCTGTCTCGGGTACCTGAAAATACTATGATTTATTTACAACTAACTTCATTTTTGCATTGCCATAAATTCATCGTCTTGTGAATAATTACCACTTCTACTGTACATTACTATAATTTGTGATTACTCTGCAACTTACGTTACTTGAGTGATTTTTAAGCCTCGATGGTATCGGGGGAACCCTGCTCGTCTCACGCTTCTGATTATGAGGAGGCTTGCCCTTTGTAAACTCAGACCACCTGTGTGATTAATGATTACGAGTCATAATATTTCCGGTGAAAATTGAGTATCATTTGTTACTGTCAGCAACTTGCAACGTACTTTATCTTCTGGTTTTTGTCTCCTGTCGTCGAATTGTCCGGAAAAGATTCGGAAGCGCTATTTGAACACGTGGTGGTTGTTAGCTCTGCTGCTACAGTAGTTGCTGTCTTTGCACGTATTTTCTATGAATAGCCATAACTTTTTATATACATGTATACGACTGACGCAGAATGATCCATGAGTACCGATCGAAATATATACCCTTTGCTTCTTCTCGGGTCTTCTGGTACCCTCGATATGAGCAGCGACTTTACAATTCTGCGTACATTTTACACATGGTACAGCTGGCTCATTGCAATTAGATCTTGCCGTGTTGTACGGGCAAAAATATTGTTTGCAGGGTGCTGTGCAGACCTTGCTTTTTCTTTGTTTCCGAACGTGAGTGAAGCACGAGCAGCACAATAGTTTTGAACAACACGAATGCTTCTCAGATTTCGGTTTTCTGATTTCGTGGCAATCGCAAGATCTGAAAACTACTTGCTGATCTTGATTGTCGCAGATTTGTCGCGTTTCTAATTCTTTACAAGATGATTTACTCCCCGACGGAATGTATGTAGAAGTTGTTATTTGTTTCGGAAGATTCTTGGGCCTAGTATTTTTTATTGGTTTGTCACGTGCTCTCCTCGATGTCACCGCCTTTTTCGATTCAGACACGCGACAGTAGCTTGAGAACCAAGACCAGACGCGTTGTATGATAATTTCGGTATCCCTTGTTCACAAGCTTGAAAGGCATTGTGATCATCGGAATAATTTTTATATTAATAGACGGACCATCGTTCAAATGATAAAGCTTACCAAATATCTTTCTGTAAACGCTTCTTTTCAATCCGACAGCATTTTTTGCACGACGGGCACACAGTCTTGGAATCCTCTGCATAATGATACAGCGGGTCAATCTCTTTCCTGTGAAATAATTATCAGTCTATCTTATTTACTACGATTAATGACTCCTTATCATCAATCAAATACTTCTTGGGTTTTGTCAAAAGGCAAATCCTGTGGCATTGATCAACGTCTGTGAACTTTGGGCAATAAATTGTAGGTGCCCTCTTCGGTGGCAAAAAAGAACACTTATTAATTTCCAGGGGATCTCCTGGGTTTAATTTGACGGAATGACAGTAATTTTTTCTCATTGTTGAACTTGTTATACTTTGTGAAACGAACTTATCTCAGAATTTATTTTGTCTTCATTAAAATGCGTAAAGTTCGGATAATACTCACGGCGTTGGCTTTTTAAGCGATGCGAAATTTTGATCAGAGTATTTTTTTGGCATATTTGGCTATTTACCACAGGTAACCGATATTGACACAGATTCAGGCATGGCAATATACTTGGAATTTTGAAACTTCTGTACATTTTAATTCAGAACATTGCAGATAACCGTCTGAATATTAGCAAAGCTAAGATGACTTTTTGAAGCAGTCATAATTTGCCATCAAATCATTACCCCGCTTTAATTACTCTGCTCCTTACAACTAGAAAATAACCTTGTCTCCCCAATTCCAAAAACGTACGTTGTTCAATTTTTTCAAGCACACGTCTCATTTGTCCAGTTGGTAGGGAAGAATGACGACGAAATCCATTAGGTGATGTTCATTTTGTTTAATCGGATCCTCAGACATGTACGACACTTTTTCCGTAACAAACGGAGTATGATCATAACTATGCTAACTATTAATCGATTTCATTTATATTCAGCATGTACATTCATGAAGGTATTCTTCAAAACCTTTATCTTTAACTTTATCCTAAAGCTGGCTTGCAATAAGAAGAGGAAATTCGACGCACGGTCTGAAAATTTAGTCAAAATTCATCGCGTACTGCGTCTGGTACTCCGCAATTGCTTCTCAATTTCAAATTGTCGGAGATCCGCTCTTTGCAGAAAATCTTGTTTCTCCAAGTATCCGTCCTTTCCTTTATTGTGGGTACTTATTTCCTCCCCTATATTCTCTTCTCTCTTATATGAATCCCAATCAAGCTTCGACTTTTCCAAAGTACTAATTTTTGTCTTTTTTCCAAGCTGTCCTAGAACTGACGCAATTCCGCCCAGACCACCTTTTCGGAAACCTCTTTCATTCCCACCACCTTTAGATGACGGAGTAGCATTAGATCTTGAATCTGTCGAAGGTAGATTCAATCTTGCCTCTGCACAATCCACAGGTACCTCTTTCTCTACTCTGATTTCTTCTCCGGCAAATTCAAAGAGTTTTGTAATCTTTACCTTTTCTGTGCTAGCAGGTTTTGTCACAGGTGAAGAGTTCTTTTTTACAATGTGGGTCGAATTTATAGAATTCGTAGATTTTGGACTTGATACTGTAGCTATAACAGTCAACAGGGTGATATAGAATTTCCGAAAAAATATTCAAAAATGTTTTGGTATCTCAATAGTTTAGTTGATACCAATACTTACAGGTATCCTTCATGAAATCAGCCCACAGCGAATCAGCCCTCTTTTTTTCCTCTTCTTCAGTGAGATGCTTTTTATCTTCCATCTCTTTGCTGTCCTCCCTAGAGATTTCATCCCGTACCGTCTCAAGTTTTTGTCGTTTATTCGTTTTACTAGTTCTTTTACATCCCCTTTTTCGTCCTAATCCTCTGCCTCTCTCAGAGTTTTTCAAATTCTCATCATTTTCATCTTCCGGGCTGCTTTCCATCTCTCCTTCTGATTCCACCTCCGATCCTGCCTCACTATCGACTCCTTTAGGAACGTAATCCTCATCGTCGTCATCAGAATCAGATGGCAGGTCGTACTCTTTAGACATTTTAGTGTGTATGTGGGTTTTGAATAGACTGGATACAAAACGTTAAGTTTCACAAAATGATAGTTCTTTGAAAAAGCCCTTTGTCTGCAAAAATTTCAAAATTTTGGTTGTGCTGTTAAAGATCCAGTGTGCAAAAGTTCTTAAACAAATACAAAGTTGCTGACTCTAAGAAGAGCCCTTAGAAATACTATTTACCGATATACTCAGAGCGCTTTACCTGGGGTGAACGATGACTGAATTGTTCTGACAACAGATGATAGAATAACTCGTTGGTAGACTTGATGTTTATCGTTGGAGCAAGTCAATCCTTATTCAGGCGTAGTTGTATTGTGAACATCGGTGATCTGATTGAAATTGAGTTCTTTACCTTCGGCTTCCTCGCCTTTTTTCTTATTGGCTATCTTCAGATATCAGAACTTTCGGCTTCATCTGACAATCAAGAACTCTGATCAAGAATGATGAACCGCTGTTCCAGTAGTTCATGATTTTGGAAGTTTCCAGCTTTGTTGGCGTTGAGTGTGGTTTCTAGTTAATTCTCGTTCCTGCTGTGATCCGTTCGTTGTTCGGATGGCGCACTCATCGCGCATGATCCATGCAAGCTCCGGTGAGATAATCCTCCATGCAGAAAAGCTGCGTTGTACATTCGTTGACAGTATTCGTTCGAGTAAGTTGCCATATGTAATTGAGTACGTCGTTACGCCTTAAAGTACAACGTGTTTCAAAGTTCGTTATAAGCGGGTTTCTCTACGTAGAATACGGATCTAATCTGCAAAAAAGCAATCAAATCGGTGAGTTACGTCCCCACACTATTGTTAGTGTATAAATGTTTATTGATTCGAGTTGCTAGTGGTTGAACCTGTGACGTTCGCCTGAACCAAATAGACAAGCTATATCGTTCGTCAGTTGCGTGAGGCGAACGTATAGACATTATAGTCACTCAATGGTATACATACCCTAATTACCAGCCGCCACCACACTCAGCCCTCAGATTGTGAGTTTCAGAGGAAGTTGTTTTACGCTCGCGGTAGTTAAAATCCTCTTGTAGCCACTAGTCTGTGGAAACACCTAATACCAGCGTTTCCACCCACGAACGCCTCAACTCCTTGTAGGTGATGAGGTAAATGTTTGCAGAATTTTCTAAGATGACGCATCACCGGCGTCAACATGCCGTATTATTTTCTAGACCCACCAAAAGTAAAACTGTATTGCTGTATCATTGAAAGTGAAATATAATGAAGAGTATTGTAGTTTATATCATATCGAGGATTGTATTAAATGAGTCATTACATACTGGAGTAACTATAGAGTGATAAGATAGCATACTGTTACAGATACAGTATAACATCGAAGTCCATATGACAAACGTAATTAACTTGTATAGGAATAGTCGAAATTGAAAGGTCACTTTCACGTGTAGTTTCACTAATCACAATTCTGAGTTGATTCGTTAGGTGTGATGTTATTATTGGTCAATGAAATTTGTTTTGGTACATAACATGACTATTGCTTATAGCATAAGGCAATATAGCATTAAATGCAAGTGAAAAGTCAGAATTGCATGTTTAGTTTGTGATGTTGTATCTGTTACCATATCAGGATGGTCCACTGATATAAATGGGATGATCACAAACCGGGAATATTGGAAAATATCAGGGAATTTTCGAATAATTTCTTTACGACCACCCTGCAGTTATTGCCTCTTGATTCGTTTACGTACTTTTGTTGTAATGCAGTATGTTTTCAAATGTTCATCACTTGATTATTGGAAAATTTGGAATGGACAACAGAGATCCTAGGTTTAGCCGTGTTGTATCTGATAGTTTGCGGGACGTGACCTTGCTACAGTAATTTGTGCACCTCTGTAAAAACTTGACTGTTGTATTAATCCGTTTAATCAGTTCACCAGAGATACTAGAGCGCTACCACATTTGAAACGGTGCATTAATATGCTTAGGCATAAGGCATTAAGTTGAATGAGTTACTTGCAAAAATTTGGTATCGTTTCTATGTATTTATTCATAAACTGGTACTTATTAGAAATGGAATCCTCAATAATATAAATGTGCTTTCCTATTGAAATACGAACAGTTAATTCCTTTCAATTTATAAGTGTCCATGATTGAATTGCAAGTGGATCTCAGTGAAACAATTCCTTTTCAGTTATAAGAAATTGAAACGATGACAACTTGGCAGCAGACACCTGGAGCTGGATATTATCCAGGACAACAAGGTTTATATTTTCATATTTTTTTACACGCACTAATTGACAATTATCAACACTCACATTCATCGCACTGACTATGAGCTGAGGCTTGTGAAAATCGATCATTGATGTGTCGGTTTTTCTTGTGACTGTACATTGTCTTGTAAGAGCTCGTTGGTTGAAAAGGTGCAAATCATGCTGAAAAAATATATATTTATACATTGGTAGCATCGAGAATTTCATATTCATATTGAGATGCAAAACATATTTCTTCTCATCCAAGCCATTAGGTCAGGCTTGAACATATGAAAAAAACTTAAGTCGCTACTTCATTTACTTACTCGTGAGATATCAAAGTCTGTCGATATGTTATAGTGCACATTATCGCTAACCAACTCTATCATTTATTCCAGGACCTAATACAGGATATCCCAATCAAAATCCAGGATACCCTCCAAATCAAGGATACCCTCCAAATCAAGGATACCCTCCAAATCAAGGATACCCTCCGAATCAAGGATATCCACCGCAGGATCCCCCTTACAATCCAGCGTATCCTCCCTCTTACCCAGGAGGAAATACAGCAGGTATTTTGATGTTATCTGCACACCACCTGTTTGAGCAGAGCACGGCTGATAATTTTATTATCTCATTCGTTTAGTTAAGAATCACGTAATATCATTATTTTAAAACCATAGGTTTCATACCACCGACAGTTCCTCCTTACGGACAAGTGCCACCCAGTTCTGGAACTCCATTCAACGCCCCACAGCAACCCGGAATGTACGGATCAAATTTTGCTGAAGACCCACTGCAAGATGAGATCAAAGGATTTGATTTCAACGAGCAGTCAATACGGCGTGGTTTTATTAGGTGGGTAAAATAATCTACTGTGGTGAATATTGTAATTTAAACAGATATTGTATAATCGTTTTTCTCGTTTCTAATGTTCGTCTATTTTATCATTCAAGGAAAGTTTATTCCATACTGATGGTCCAGCTTCTAATTACGGTGGGAATCATAGCTTTGTTCCTGTATCACCAACCGACGAAAATATGGGTTCACCATCACCCAGCTATATTCTGGATCGCATTTGTCCTCACGATCGTACTCCTCATTTCCATGGCTTGCTGCACCAGTGTAAGGCGCAAGGCTCCCATGAATTACATATTCCTCTTTCTGTTTACTATGGCTGAGGGACTGGTCCTTGCCACCGCAGCGTCGAGATATGACTCTCAAGAGGTTGGTCATTGCAACGTTTTGTTATTTCCATTAAGTCTTCGACAAGTTAATTATCGGATAGTGAGACACGACAGGCTGAGGTATGTCATGAAACTTTCATCTCGATAAACCTTTGATTACAGGTTCTGTTGGCTGTAGGGATGACGGCAGTCGTCTGTCTGGGCCTAACCATCTTTGCTTTCCAAACAAAGTGGGACTTCACCATGTTGAATGGAATTCTTTTTGTAGCAGTCTTGATCTTGTTCGTTTTCGGCATCATCTCAATCTTCATCCATAGCAAGATACTTACTCTGGTTTACGCATCATTGGGTGCATTAATCTTTTCTGTTTATCTTGTGTACGATACACAGCTGATGATGGGGGGTAAGCATAAGTATTCCATCTCTCCAGAGGAATACATATTTGCCGCTCTGAACTTGTACCTCGACATCGTTAATATTTTCATTTATATTCTAACGATCATAGGAGCATCGCGCGACTAATTTCATGTCAATATTGACCGAAAATTTTCTTAGTAAGCCTCTTGGGTAATACATAAAAATTCAGAATGTGTGGCAAACTATTGAAAACTTGACACAACCAAGTGCATAGATAATCCTATAATGCCAATGCAAATGTAATCACAGCGTCTTGCAACTGTTCTGATCAAGGTTAACTCTAACCACCTGAAATTTGCTTAAGAAGGCAGAAAGATAGCACCAACAAAAATAATAATCGGATGAGTTTCTTCTCCCAAACGTTGGATGTATGTTCCTTAATAAGGAATTTGTTCCATGCAGTATGAGTTAAATAATATCTGCTCTGCTCTGCTGGACAGCTTATCGCTTTATTAGTTTTTAATTTCCTAATTCCTATAACCTACAAAGCTGGATTTACATCTGTTTATCCGCAATAGTTTTCAAACAAAAAGAGCTCCAACAGAAATGTCACGCTACAGATGTAAACCCACATGAACTAAAGCTCACATTTGTCCTAAGTCGAGCTACTAACATATGTGATTGTTACTGACGTACCAGCTATGTAATCTTCAATACCGAGTAATAGTTATCTTGTCACGTTTTTCACGAATTCAACGACTCATTCCATGAATTATACGAATTGATATACGATTATACATTTTTTCTATATAATTGTCCGAAATTTGTGTATGTTCGAAAGCTGGGTTACCAATAAGCGTGACGTATCATGCGGCACAGTCAAATTAGGTTTAACGTACAACCCATTAGTCATTTGTATAGGGTTTTAAACGCAATTGGCGGTCGTTTCACTTGGTGAACTGCAACGGAAATCTGAAACTCCGTCGTGCTCTTTGATGTGATGTGAACACATTAATGTGAATATTTTGGATGATATGATATACATAAGTAGATGTTGACTACAAGTTTGCACTGATGGCATTTACTTTCCTAATTTGTAACTGTCTGTAGCGGTTCAATGTTATGATTAGCACTTGAGCAAGTTTTGAAACAAAGACAACGGAATCTTATGGATATTTGTTACATGGATTAATTATTTATCAAAATGTATCGTTCTAGCATAGTTACCGAATAAATATGAAGTTACAGAAATATGAATCTATTTGTTAGAACAACCTGAGCGTACAGTGTACACAGAAAAATTGACCCATCTATCGAAATAAATGAGTTATCGCCATTTTGGAGGGGAAAAATTGAGATATCTTAATTGGTTTTAGTCGTAACCTTATTTATTCAATAGATCAGTGTTTTTGAGATCAAAACACACGAAAATAAAGCCATTACGAGAATTCAAAAATATTGGAGGTTTTTATAAAACAGTGATGTGTTTATTAAGGAAACAATAAAAACTTGTATATCTAGAGTCTTCCAGTTTTGAAACCATAACGTTTTTTGATTCTTTTCAAATATCTTTCATGCACTTAGTAAGGAATATACGAGATACAGTACAAGAACAATAAGAACAGTCACAGCTTCTCTGTCAACGGCATGCACGAATAATCAAGATGTCGATTATTTTTCATAAATTATTTGTCACCCCAAGTTGAGCAGATTCAGTATTGAGTCGATGTTCTCAGTAGACGTGCACCATACCGTATAAGAATCTAAATTACAGAGTTAAGGCACTATTCTTTGTCGTGTTTGTAGATATCAATTAGAATCTTTCAAAGAAAAGGATACGTCCAGAACAACACGTACGTCTGAATAAACTGGTTAAGGAAACAATTGCCAATTATTGGATACAGCATAATACAAGGCCACTTGAATTTGGACTGAATTAAAGATAAGGATACAAATAGCCCGCCAAAGAATCCATTTGTTAACAAACTTTGCCTACTTATAAAATACTTCTTCCATTGACCACTGGTCTTCATCATCAACAGGGCCTGCGATGGTAAGAAAGTTGGAGATAATCAAATTAATACTGTTGGCCATTATGGTATATCTTACCCATAATCCAGCAACAGCGAATATGTAAAATCCAAATCCATAAAGACCTGTTAGACCGAGAAGCCCAGCTGTACTCCCGGATAATGCAGCCATAGATATCCTGCAGTATTCTACAACTGCTGCGTTATTCCTGACCGCTCCTTCGCTGTATGCAATCATCTCTGAAAGGGAAACCGTTGCAATTTCAGTTTTGTTTTCATTCCGTACACTTTTGTACGTGTAATATTTGATTAGATCGCGTTCTCTCCAGAAAGTAAGATTCGACACTTTTTGTCAATGTGTGAATGATCAAGAACAAAACTTTTATTGGACGTGGCATATATTAATTCTTATAGAGGAAAATTCAGATAACCTCAACCTCAATCCTGACGAAACCTTCACTGAAGAGATCTACTCTTATTGTTTGCCTAACTTGGAATCAAGGGGTAAAAATTATTTTAATTATAAGGTTATCTCACCGCCACTCTTTTCCTGTTTTGTTCGAACTTTAGTAGACATGTCTGATTGAATAGCCCAGTGTCAAATATGTCAATCCAAAAAATTGATTAGTCGCTGTGAACAGCGTGAAGTTGGTCATAGGATCACACGTGTACGTAGTACGGTACTTCGTTCACAAATCGTTCGTCGCACTAATTTCTGCTGATATATACATATGTATGTGTGTATATCAGTGGTTCGTCTCTTCCGAATGTCGATTTCTCGCATAAAGCCTACAAATTCATCACGTATTTACATCCGCTCATTTGATATTTTATTTATAATTTTACATTTATTGATGAACATTATGATTGTAGTAACATTATTGATGGTGCCTACCCCTCGCTCTTTGCACAAACAAACTCATCAAATTAACTGTTCACTGCCTCAGGATCCTATTACTGGAGATTGCAAGAAGATTGTGCCTTGTTCGTAGTATGTTCTTCGTATTACGTCTAAATACGAAAGGATCAAGATAAGTATGGGAAATATCGCCGAGGTCTTGTCTGGTCCTACAGGAAAATCTTTGTTTTTCTGTGTCTCTCACTCTCTTTTCTCCTTCTCTATATAGATTTAAGGACAATACGTGCAAATTGGCTACTGCATTCGCCGCATACGTTAAGTTAGTGGTAGTCAGGAGTACATAGTAGCCAATTTCCACAAATTGTCTCGGTATATAAAATTAAAGAGGGAAGTCTGCGACTGAAAATAAAAGTGTCTGGTATGTGACTAACGAGAGGAGAAGGGATATAAGAAATGCATGAGAATTATTCTGTGAGCATGACCGCTCGATATTATTTGGGGTCCGGAGACTCGTTAACCTCGGTATCAGCTTCGGACTCTGTTTCTGTTTCTGCAAGCGTTAGTTCGTCTGCTGGCTCTTGCTGATTTTTGGCACTCCTGGCATCAGGTACCCAAAGTCCACTGTCAATGCATCGTTTCATGTAATATCTAGCCTGATCTGGATCCATTGTCGCCATTGTCTGTTCAAGCAGCGGTATGTCTCGTTTTTCAAAGCAGGTCTGGAGTGCCTGGAAAATAAATTTTGGATTTCAGAAAAAAGTACTAGCTTCGTGAGAAATCAAAAGATAGATCAAGTTGGAGAAACTTCGCCTACCGGAGGAAGCTCCTGAAAGACCTCATCAGGATCAAGTCCGCCAGGACCTAGTCGAGCTTTTCTCTCTTCTTCCTCAGACTCTCGAATTGCTTTGGCTATTTTCTCTGCCGCTCGTTTCCGAATTCGATCTTTAAAGGACGACAGCTCATCATCAAAGGACTTTTTATACTCGACCTCGGCGACTTGGATACGACTGAAGAATGAGCCGACGCAACCTCGAGGATCTACATCAAGCTGCTTAGAGAGCTCTATGATGTACTGCATGCAAATGCACTGGTGGGCTACATGTTCCATAAGATCGCTTTTCTGAAATTATGATGAAAACATGAATTAATTTGGCTAAATGTAATCCTCAAGCGGAAATTGAGTGTGGATTTTTTTGCACAAACCTCCTCCATCTCCAAATCAATGCACCAGATAACCAAGTAGTGGGCCGTGTTTTCGCAGACCAAGTGTAGATGCTCTTGAAGGAATTTCTTACTATCGTCATATTTTTGCAGCATGCCAAATTTTTTTATTAACTTTTCATTGGTCTTGACAAACTGCTTGAAAATGTTTTCCTTCTCCTCATCTGGCAAATCGGAATCGTCAGTCTTTCTTGGCTCCTTTTTATTTATCACAGTTTTGGTGAAGCCCGGACGAGCTATGGTGTCAACATTCCATGGCTGAAGTTTTTCTTTTTTTTTTAATTCCTCTTCCTTGCTCCTCATCTCGGACTCCTTGACCTCCAGTTCTTCCAAGGACTTTCGAACAGCCACAACCTCTTCAGAGTCTTGCTCACCAGCTTTGGCAAGCTTCTCCTTGGCTTCTTTTAGTTTCCTCGCAATTCTGAAATGCCATTGCCAATTTTGTACGTATCTCTCGATTAGGGAAACGAGAATAATACACTTGTATTATCACAAGTCGTCTTACTCCTCCTTTTCTCTTTGATGCCTAGCCTGCTCCTTTTTATGCTCTTCCATTCTTTCGATTCTGGCTTGATGCCGCCATCTGAACAGTGACGGAGTATCAATGTTCGGATGGGTGTCATCCTCGTCGTCTGATATCTGGGTAGCAGAGAGTAAGTCACATTTTGGCAAGACGATTGCAAAAAAAAGCATTCACATTGGACATATTATACCAGAATGCCAATCCAAAGATCAGCGGCATTGGATTGATAAGGACTACCTTACCTCGATATTTTTCCACTTGCTGTAATCGACCATTATTATACTATATTCGTAGCCACGGGATGCTTTTACTACTTATGCTAAACAAAAAAATTCTGTGGAGTGGTGCAGAGTCACACGAGTTCTGGTTTTGATGGTTAGGAGATTTGACAATCTATTCTTCAAATGTTGGGTGTGCCATGAAAGAGATACGAATACTGTTTGAATACTATTCGCGACAAGTGGCAAACTAGGCAAAATTTTTATTTTTGTCCTGGGGAATCAGAAATGGAAAGTTAAACCGCAAAAACTGCGCAAAATCCAATCAAACTATTTTGTCAGTTACCCACACCGAACTCTATACCATACCGTTCAGTCAATGACCATACTAAAACGCGCGCGAGCCTATGTTACGTCTAGCGACCTCCGGTGAGAGGGAGATAGTTGTAGTTGGAGTCGGACGCACTTGTCTAATATATACGGACTATCTTGCATAAAAACATTGACTGTCAGAGCAGAAAATGGCGTTTAACACTCACGTAAAACTGAACTCTAGTTTAATTCGAAAAAATTGATTGCCACATTTACTGAGAAAGCGATACGAGATTGCTTCACAACACGATATAATACAATGTTAATTTTTCGATTTTTCATGGCTAAAAATAGCGTGGACCCCACTTGTAAATTATTACCGAAAATCTATTTGGAGTATACGTACACGAGTATATTGAAATCTACAATCTATTCCTGTGATCACTAAATTTCATTGAGATACATATTACCGACCGATGTTTGTGGTTCAGAAAGTAGATATGCGTGTGACACAAGCGGACATACCCCAACCACAACTATCTCTTTCTCACTGCCCCCACTCCTATTGCGCGCGTTCCAATATCGTATAGAGTGTCTAAGTTCAGTGGTTATCCACCGAGTGAAGCGTCGCGTACATGTGAAGAATAGAACTTTCTCGATGCTCGATTATTGCGATTGTTGCACCCTCTGATCTTTTGACTGCTGGCGAACAGCGTGACGTTAGCCTATAAAGAACGTAATCATCTGATAAACTGCGATTTCAGAGGGATCAGGAGAGTCGTCTACACCATTTCTCTACTTTCAACACCACTGCACTTGTCACAAGGGAACTTCGGAAGTGTGTCGACGTCTATCGCGATTTGTAACTAAAAGTGAAGCATGATTGCGTGAGTTGAAAGAAAATTAACTGTGGTGTTGTTCCTTGTGGTAAGCAGATACCGCATCCGTGTGAACCAAGAGTTTCGTTTAAAGAACTATAAAAGCAGCTACCGCGTTCGTCTGCCCTGTATTTCTATATTTACGTCAACAAGAACCCCTCGAATTCGAGTGGAAACACAATTAAACAGAGGCTTAGACTGAGGGCTTCCCGTTACGGAAACTCGAACGAAACCTCAACAAAAACCTCACATAGAAAAATCGTAGAAAAATAAATAATTTAACCACGAAATGTGATAAGATGAACAAAGTTCCGTAAAGAAGCGAAAGAAAGAAGAAGAAGCAGCCGCGAAGGCAAATCGTTCTCGCCTCCCTCCTCTTGCTCCGCTCCGCGTCATGGGTGATTAATCAGAAACCTAAAATTTCAAATTCGTCATTTCATAGTGGAGTCTTCTATCCTGACAGTACTCTACATACATGCTTTTGTGCTCCCGCATCCAGTACCACCTCCGCGTATGCGCCACGGTAACAAATGTTGTCGTCGTTGTCCCCGACGTCGCAGCATTACATAGATCATCACGATGACGACTATGATGAGTCAATAATAACAGCTGGGTCTAATCAGAATGTCTCTTTGAAATTATCTGACAACAAATTTAAGCAATAGCAATTATAATCTAATAGTTCTAATCAGTTTTAAATTATTTTGCCCTCCGTGCCCAGGTGATAGTTGTGCTTAGAACCTCGGTAAAATCGCAAGGTATAAATCAAAACAGTCTTCGATAAGGGCGAATTAACCATGAACGGTCTCAGTCTAAGCGAACTTTGCTGCCTATTCTGTTGTCCTCCTTGTCCTTCAAGGATAGCAGCCAAGCTAGCATTTCTGCCCCCGGAACCTACGTATTCCTTTACGGAAGATGAGACATCGAGCTCGAAATTCACCATAGCATTATCTGAGAGAGCAGAGTGGCAGTACACCGAACGAGAAAAAGAATCCGTGGAAGGTTTCTATGCACGTACGTCACGAGGGAACCGAATAGCCTGCTTGTTTGTAAGGTGCTCAGCTACTGCGAGATTCACAATACTTTTTTCTCATGGAAATGCTATCGACCTCGGTCAGATGTCAAGCTTTTATTTAGGTCTTGGCTCGAGGATAAACTGCAATATATTTAGTTATGATTATTCCGGCTATGGAGTTTCTGGCGGAAAACCATCAGAAAAAAATCTGTATGCAGATATAGATGCTGCGTGGCATGCCCTCAGAACTAGGTATGGAATCAGTCCAGAAAACATCATCCTGTATGGTCAGAGCATCGGTACTGTGCCTACTGTCGATTTAGCCGCAAGGTATGAAGTTGGGGCTGTTGTTCTTCATTCCCCGCTGATGTCCGGGATGCGTGTAGCCTTTCCTAACACTAAGAGAACTTGGTTCTTCGATGCCTTTCCTAGGTAACTAAAATAATTTCATTTTATGTATAGATTTTTATCAACTAGTTCTTCAACTGGCTTATTTTGAATTGATAAAGAGATTGGTTCCTGGTGAAACAAATGGAATAAAAATAAATTTCAATTTGTGACATGCTGAGAGAAGGGAGAAAGTTGTGAGAAAGTTGCTTGCATTTCTTCATATTATTAGGACTATTAATATATGTGATGGCCAATTTAATTTTAAGGATACATTCAGAATGAGCATGGGAGCTAGAGGGGGAATGAGAATCGTGGAGCATTTACTAGATCAATTGACTATTGGATGTGAAATTCTAATTGGCTTTGAGTGCGGAGAATCCCTAATTTATGTAAAATCTTCTTATTGCAGTATAGACAAAGTTCCCAAGGTAACGTCGCCTGTCCTAGTGATTCATGGTACCGAAGATGAGGTCATAGATTTTAGCCACGGCCTAGCAATTTACGAGAGATGCCCGAGAGCTGTGGAACCTTTGTGGGTCGAGGTAAGCGGCAGAATTCTGATACTATAGAGAGATCTTGGCCTTTCTAAAAATTTGTTTTACTGTCAATGAATTTCACTGCTTATTATCTAGTTCTCAATGAGCTATTCTGCACCCTTACAAACCTCTGTAGCAATGTGAGGTTACTAAAACATATTGTGTTTGCAATTAGAGGTGCTCGTTTAAAACTTTGTTTTATGCAGAAGCATGACATATATGTGCTCTACCCAAAAGACACAAGATATTTTCTTTAAGCTATAGCAAAGTCTCTCTACCTCGCAAACACATAAGCATACCGAATAAACGGTGAAAAGCTCGACAGTTTGACTGAAAATACTGACTTCCAGGAAGTTGTCGATTGAATAAATACGATAATTATAACAGGAGCAAAAAATAGAAAGTCATTAGCAAAAGCTGTTTCAGTTTTGGATAAGATTTTGATAAGAACTCTGTTACGATAACGTAAATGCAGCTATCTGATCTCAATCTTTGTCGGCAGTTAATACTTAACTTTGAAATACAATAAGCAAATCAATTTTTGAGATTTTTTTTTTTTAATTTCTATGTATAAATCGAAGTAAATCTTGTTACCGATCAAGTAGTTTTAATTAGTGAACATACCCGTTGGAACATACCATTTTTTATTTATTTAAAAAAGTTGTTTGTATGCAGGGAGCAGCGTAATGTTTGAGTTTTTTATCTTATCTCCAACACTCTGCAAAATCTTTCTTCGTTATTCAGACGAATTCAGTGTAATCAGATTTCTGATGAAGTATGTCTTGACTCATCATTTTTGTTGATAAACTACTAAATGTTAAGGTATTTACTCCAATTTTGAATTTCAGGGAGCAGGCCATAACGACGTTGAACTTTACAATCAGTATTTGGAGCGACTAAAGCAGTTTGTAAGTGTGGAGTTGGTCAACTGACGGCGACTAAGCCTCTCCCAGGGTCAGGGGGGGCAAGTGGGAGGGCATGTTCGTGTGGTGAATCAAGGTGGCCACTCAGTTTCTAACAACTCAAATACTACGAGTTCGATCTCTACCACATCTCCTACAGAGAAACTCCTATAGCAATCGCTCTCCGCAGGGGAGGCTGCCCTTGCTCTTCCCTGTGATCAGGATCCTTCGCCGTTATCGAATGACGAGGTATTCTACTACCACGAGGAAAAATCTGCAGCTACAAAAACAGTAGTGAATAAAGAAGAAAGAGAAACGTCTTCTCTTTGTGAAAGAAGACGCAAAGAGCCTATGCAGTTGGAGAAACTATCAACAAAACTGCGCACAGCATCCGATCCTGGTGGAGTTTCAACCAGAGAAGAAACGCGGCCCATTGAAGCCGATGTAAATAAAGATAGGGTCAAAAAGTGCCAGGAAATTGATGGGCGAAAAAATTCAAAGAAAGAAAGTTCGACTGACTGTGAGTGTGGCGGAAAAAAGTCTTATAGCGTCCAAACAGGAAACTTTAGCCTCGTTAAAATTCAGATTGAAACTTGTCCCCAGTTGACTGATAAAAACTGCCAACCTTCCGCAAATGCCTGTTCAATATCTACGTGCAAAACTGGTTTCAACCCGAAGTTTAAAAATAAAAGTGGGATTGCCAATCGAGCTACCTACAATTCCACGGAACCAGAAACGGAAAATAATTTCAAAAAAATTAATAAAAGCGGAAACAGGCATTGCGGAAATAAATCTATCCCTCAAAATGGGTCTAAATTTACAAAGTCAAAGTCTGCCGCAGCAAAAACTAGTAAAAAAGATGCGCAGCAGAGTGTCAAGTCTTTGGAAAAGTGTAAGAGCTGCGAAAAAATAGAATCGCTCGATAAACCGTCATTGGCTTGTAAAAAACCTCCTTGCAGTCCATTTAAGAAGCTGAAACGATCTTCGCTGACAATTGAGCCTGATAAAATAACCGTTAATTTGTCAAAGTATTCGCCTTGCGCGAGCAGATTGGCAGCAAGTTCTAAAATACTTACGAGCACATCTCCAACTAGCCCCGAAAGTCCGCTGAGGGCTGTACGCTCGAGAAGTCCGTCAAACTTTGACAACCGTTTGGCGAGAGATGTTAGTATTGAAAAATCGACTATTCAGGCTAGTCTGTCTCTGAACATCCAGCAGTATCAAAAGTCGAACTCAGCACCCCGAAGCAAAAGTGTAGGAGATAGTTGCGTTACATCACCCACAAGTGAAGAAACGACGACTAGTTATTCTCCCACTAGTACAGAAATACTTTTCTTAGAGGAAGCTACTAGCATGCTAGAAAGTCGTACCTCGTTCAATACTAAGGGTACAGATGCTCACATCAACAGCCTGGCTAAATGCGCTCAAAAGGCGCGGAAGATTACTCTTGAAACAAAGTGTTAATAGGATCACTCTATAAGGAGACGCTTATATTATAAATAATTAACTGGTGAGTATCTTTTTTTTTGTAACAACAAAATTTAAATTCACTTCAAATATCTTGCTGGGTGCTTTGTCATCATAATTAATATTAAATATGGTAATTGGATTGCATTGCATCTGAATAGTCCCTAGACAAAAGTATTCGTCGGCGACACCCAGCTACACTGAAAATGCGATTGAAAATGGAATAAATGTGAATGTAATTGTTTAGATTCGTGAATGAGAGAAAGAAAAAGCGTAATTTTTTTTTCAAATGGTGAATTTGTCAATGTATTAATTATTACGTGTCACGTCAATGCGGCAAAAGACGCTTAAAAATAAGAAAAGAAAAAAGAATACAGAAAGGAGAATGAATATTGTAATTAAATAAACTATTGATGAGGGAGCGCAAGCTTAATATTAGGGAGTAAAAAGTGATTTTGATTTGCTAAAACAAAAAAACTAAGAGAAAAAATGTTTCTACTACTCGTTGTTAGATTTTTTACCAGAAAGCTAAAAATCGTGGCTATATAAATCCTATTTGAAACAAATCAATTCCTCCTTTGTAGTTGTGAGAATATTAAGAATAATTTTAATCATGTAATAAACTATAATATAAGAAAGCATTTATGCTTCGAATGAACTTCCTTCTCACATCCTCTATCTAAAATGAACTGATATGATCATTTCCGTCGTCTACAGTAATTTTATTGTGAAATTTAAAAGTTTAGGGGGGAAAAATATGCATTTTACTATTTCCATTTTATAGCAATTAGTGAAAGTACATAAAAGCGAGAAATAAGAATAAGATAAAGGTAAAATAAATGAATTTGTTCAAATGAATAATTAATTGAAACAAAGACCTGATGAAAAGACTTCTATGAAAATGGCGAAATGAATTTTCGATTGGGTTGATCCTTTTTTCTTCGTTTTTTCATTGTTCGTAACGTAGTAAAGTTCTCCGATCTAACGTCGCATAGTGAAAAAGCCCACCACCAAATATACATAAAATAAATCACAGCAATTGCAAATCTTCCAACATAGTAAATTATATAACTATAGATATTGTTCTTAGAAGTTTATATGATACGATGATCGCTATTCATTGTGGTGACGAAGATATAATAAAAGTAAGATATAATAAAAGTAGGTTGTAACAAGAAGTTGTATTAAACTACAGTGGCTGATGCGACGTCGTGTCTTATCCAAGAGTGAAAGAATAAATAATAATAATAATAATAATAATAATAATCATGATAGTGATGATAACGATAATGATTACCTACCTATATAGTTATGTACACGAAATAATAACGACAAAGCAAATAGCTAGAGACAATATAAACTGCCAAATTCGAAATATTACGAAGATGATTTATGGATAACGCATATACATATACTCTAGGTGACGTGTGGAAAGAAAAATAAAAATATTAATATTAACAAATCAAATTGAAAAATGAAAGATTATCATTGCAATTACTTATTAGTGTTGCTCTTTTAGTTGAAAATCTTGTTATTTTTTTTTATGTACATCACATACATTCGTATGTGATTTTTACTTTGAAAATTTGAATCGGTATATTGCGTCATTGGTTTATCAATTATCATCGGCTGCGTCACAACTATTCAATTCTTATCATCGCAAACCAGCGTGTTATTATTATCTTATTGTTGTTGTTATTATAATACGTTGAAAAAATATTAAATTGAAAAAAAAAATGATTAATAGGTCGCGTTAATTATTTCAGCAGTGAAAAAAAACCAATCGTGTGTTTTAATTAATTAATGTTTTTAGCTACTTAAAACGATACACTTCATTATGTAATGATAAAAATAAAAATAATGAGAAAAAAATAAATAAATCAACTTTTTTAGGATAGCGATTTTAAACACACAAATTGACATGACAGGGAGACGTTACCACCAGTTGTGGACTTTTATTTTTGCGCAATCACCCGCCTAAAATTTTCATGGTCTTCAATTGGTGCAGGGCGCATTTTCTCTGATATGTCAATACTTGCCTGTCTTTAAAGATGATTATTATCGTTGTCAAAAGAAAATATAATTGCGCTGTGATAAAAACGCAGGATTATTTTTTCATTTTTCAAAGGGGATGTGCAATTTTTAATAGTGAAAGGTAAAAACTGTGAAAAACTTCAACTGAAACACTATCTAGAAAAAAATGTAATCAAGTAGATCGGAATGATAATTACTTGGTTAAAGAAAAAAATGTAAGAATAATTCATGAGCGCATCCCTGGATACAAGGTATTTAGCATTTCTGTAAATCATTTTTAATATGAATAAAAATTAAAACGATACGTCAGTAACAAGCCTTCGTAATTCCTACCTAGTCTTCGGATAAGCAAAATAAAAAATAGCAGTTATTTAACACGGAGAGACATTGATCTGTAGATAATTGGAAAAAATTTGACAATGTAACAAGTAAATAATGATCTATTTCAGAATTGCACCAAAGTACGCATACATTATATTCTTTTTTAACGTGATCAAAGCTGATATATACCTTTCACAAATAACCCGTCCCGTACAGCAGCCATTCCGTAAATATTTGCATCTTATGTTCTTTAGAAATTCCGTTGCCCACATTCTTGCTTATCAGGTCATCCAAGATCAGCTTCTCTTCTTCGTCAAGTTCTTCTAGCGGGTCGAGCGCACTGACTACCATGCTCGGAAGAATAACGTCGTAATACAAAAAGATCTGTTCGATAATGGATGCGAAGAAATTGATGAGTATACAAAACTGCAACTGTCATCGTACATCAAACGCACGGATCTGCATACCTACCTTGTTGTGAAAAGTATTGTACACTAGACAGGGACTTGAAGATCCCGTAGCGATGCTATATTTGCCCGTGCAAAAAGCCCTAACTGGTTCCTCGAATTGAAAACGGACACTGTGCTTTTGTTGGTCGAGTATGTAGGTCTGTCCATCCCACGCGCATGCAACTATCTCGTCCGTTCCGTCACCGGTAACGTCTAATTGACAGAGTGCGAATATTTGGTGGTCCACCTGCATAGCCCTAGGTACGCGGGGGGAAATGTGATTCGAGTTAGAGGTTGAAAAAATTTTCGGGCAAAAGATTTTTAGACTCACCATAAAATTACTTCATCCTGAACGAGCATAATTGTCCCATCTAAAGTAGCGAGAGCGTAAGGCTTACCCTTATTAGTTTTTTCGCCAGAATCACGCCGCTCGCATCCGGGGCTGCGCTCTTTTGTATCGGGATCGTTATAGTTTTCGGTATGATAGTCGAGAGATGGTGAAAAATCCCTATGTGTTGGAAGAATCGACTTCTTATCTGGCTTGATGTCAAACTCTCCAAGAACAACATTACCGCCGACAAGGTTGCCGTCAACAGTGTCAATGTCCTGTGTAGCGAGCTTGGTGTAAAACCTGACGGGTTTATTATCTTTTTCGAGGATTTCCTTTTTACCGTAATTACCGGTAGCGTCGAGACTGGATTTTCGCATTTCTAGCAGCGAATAATTTCGCTCAAATTCTAACGACGACGCTTTTAGCTCACCGGTACTCAGCTGGCGATCGTCTGAGAGAATCTGTTCCTTTTCCGATATAATTTTACCCGCAAACCTCAATGTCTCACATTCCAAAGGCGATACAAACTCTTCCTTACTGGGCTCTAAGTCTCCAAGAATTTCGGTTGAAATGTTCGGATTTCTCATTCTGGATATACCCAAGGTCTGGTAGTCGACGCAACTCGCTGCCACCTCACTGTTCGTTATCGAAGAGTCCGAATCGTTGAAATTAGACTCTTCAGGGTTACATTTTATCCTCATAAAAGTCCCGCCAGGCTGTGCGACCAGCAAAGTTGGTGTTCCGTCACCCGTGTGCTGGAATTATCACAATCTTCGATAAAAGTTGCACTTTCACAGCTCCAAAGGACAAATTTGAAGCTACGCACCTGCAAAGTTACCGTACCGATTTGATCGGTGCATTCCCATTTGTTAAGTCCAACCAGCCTCCCGGTTCCAAGTTCCGCGTTACTGGACCATCTGTACGACCTGACTACGCGATCAGTAAGACCTAGGATCAATTCCATAGCCCCGTCTTTGTCAATATCTGCAAGGAGCACCACTTTCGTATTCGTAGGTATCCTCTGTACATAAACGCACTCCATTTTTCCCGAGGGTTCATTAGTTTCGCCCCCGCTATCCAACTGATCAGAACTCATTGAGTTCATCATACTGCCCATGCCTGTTGCTACGTCAACGGTAACCGTTGGTCCTAGGAAAAATTCATTTAAGGTATCCAAAGGAATTCAAAGTATAAAAAAATTGTGGTAAAATATACCGGATTGTTCTTGAGGTATGAACTCTTTTATCGCAGGTGGAATTCCCGGTGAGCTGAGAGATATTGTAGGATTAACCGGACGAGGGCTGTAGAATATGTGGACCCAACCATCTCCACAAATTACGACCAAAGCGTTTCTGCCATAGTTGAAAATATCTCCTATTGTAAGACTAGTAATCAGACCCAAGCCTGTTATCTTCTGCCATAAATCTGACCCCTGAAACAAGGGTTAACTTGTGACAGAAAAAGAGCAATGGCTTTCAACTACTCCTGCTTGGCAAAATTCTTAGATAGAAGATCGTCGGCCCTCCCAGCCAATTTCACACTTACTTTAAATATATATAGCTCTCCCTCTGCAGTCCCAACAACCAATTCATTGTCACCGTCATTGTCAACATCTCCGATGGACATCCCATGTCTGAACACAGTCCCAGGAAGGTCCCATTGTATGCGTTTGACAAAGCTTACCGCCCTCATCTCAAAGATTATGATTTTCTCTTTTGTTCCTTAATATTAAGCTACGGAAGATCTCAAGATATTCAAAGGTATCCTATGCTCTCGTATCATGGGGTTCAGCACCTGCCAACGGCTTGGGGGCCAGACTATGCAAGTTGCTTTTGCAGTTACTAAGCCAAGGGAAATAGGTCCAAAGGTGTTGGAGTCCATAGAATGCCCGGTGTGGTCACCTTCCACCCAACAGTGACCCTCCGGAACCTGACAATTGCAAACATGTTGAATAGATGAAGAGTCTGAACCAGGACCAGATGAAAATGAAAACTGGCAATAATTTGGGAATGGAAATACCTGTACAAATTCTGTCTTGTATCCGATTGTATTTACAATATCGCCAGGGACACCAACAATGCGTTTTATCAATTTCTGTTTAGGGAACTTTGGCGAGCTAAAAGAAATGATATCTCCACGTTCAATTTTATACCCGCGAATAGCCCAGCGATTTAGGTAGACATAATCAACCTCTTCAAGATTTGGATTTAAGGCTGGCTGCATCGAAATACCCTCGACTCGAGCCACATACCCAACCGTATCCAGATACGTTATCCCTATAGGAATGCCTATGAGGACGTTACGCAGAAAGGGCGGTAACCCCATGAAATCAAAGCTACCAAAGCGCAGATGACCTTTCACCTTTGCAATAATAAATACTTGCAGATTCGTCAATATTTTGTGACCAACAAGTCGTTGTACTTGGAACGGACCTTGTATGTAGAATCGTAAGCTGATCCCGTCTTTGGATTTTTAGTTTCTTCTATATCACATAGTATATTTATGTATGTATAAGACGTGGTTGTGAAAAAGCTCGACGACGTCCAAGCTGTTGGTGAATTACGGGCAACAATATGATAACCCCTGAATATCAATAAATCATAAGCAACAATAAACATGTAACAAATGAATCAAAAAAATGAAAACATGTCGTCCCCTGTTGCGCAAGCGTAATTGTGGTAGGTTCGAGGTGTCGCCACATTTGTGATAGGGAATCAGTATCAAAATGGCTTCGGGCGTGAGGTGAGCATTTGTAATATTTTATTAATCATATGTATTACGCATTTACAAGGTGATTCTACATCTGCTAAATTCAACGCTTCTAGGGACTATTTGGAATAAAATTTTGAATGATTCATTGTTTGAGAAATTTAAACAGTACCGTAATTTTAAAGATCAATGTAGCTGCGGAGACGGTTTTCTGCGCTGACGTGTCTCACTAGCCGGTAGTTATTGCTCACTTTTGACCTCATACAGATCGTAGTTTTCGTAAAAACAGCGTCTTGCTTAGTTTACACTGATCTGTTTTCATCGCTCACTTTAACCTTGTGGCTTTAATTCTCCCGATTCATTTCTCCACCCGTATAAAACGTCGAACACCGGCTTTCTGTAGCAGACCTAAACTCCATCCGGCCAAACATCCGGCGATGGTTAATTCATCAAAAAAATTCGAAATATGAATGCTGCGGTATCAGCTGACCCCTCAGTAACAGATTAATCGATTAGTTATCAAGAAGAGAATTTCTCAATAGTTCCATGCAGTTAAAGCACGTATATGATAATCAGAATAAACTCCTCATCCCATAAACAAACATTTGACAAGACTTAGTGTTTGCGCTGCTGCGCAATCTAATCTTGAGGGTGTAATACCTGCACTGTTACCAGACCAAAGTTAATTATCATGAACAGTAGACTGCAAACATGCTTAATGTCACAAAAATGTTTTTCACTTCATAGATTTGGTCTCCTGGCAGCACTTTGCTGTTTATATTTTGCCAGTGCTGTCGATAGAAATAATTTCAAAACATGCGAACAGAGCAGCTTTTGCCGGTAAGTATAGACAATACCAAAAGTAGTGTCTGAAACCTGTTGGAATATTTGTATCTTCATGTTAACTAACCGTTTATAGTCGCTGTCGGAAAGTCGAACCTGGCAAGACGCCTTACAAGCTACTGGATACAGTTGAAATTGGAGAGACAGAATTTAATGGCGAATTATTCAACAAGGACACAGGTGTGTTTTATACTCTGCGGTTGACCGGGCTGGCAGATAATACATTCAGAGTTCAAATAAATGAGAAAAATCCTCTGCATCCAAGATACGAAGTGCAAGGGGCGCTTCAGGGTGATCCTGTACCTGCCAAAATAAAGGTGCTGGAGAGAACTGCCGAGTACATCGTTCTGGGCAATGAGAATAATTCTAAGGCTAAACTGATATTTGATCCACTTAGGATCGACCTATTCTTAGGGGACAAACTAGTTATATCCGTCAATGCCAGAGGACTAATGCGCTTTGAACATCTACGGACCAAATCGCAACCGTTGGTTATAATTCTCTATAAAAGTTAGCTGTCTGATATTTTGCTACTAGAATATAGGTGAAAAAAATAATTTCCATTTTATAGAACAGCAGAAGGCGAAGGGGGAGAGAAATCTGCTGAAAGTAACCCAGAATACCCTGGAGATGATGCAGAGTCAGATCCTGGTGCATGGGAGGAGAATTTCAAATCACATCATGACTCAAAGCCCTTTGGGCCTGAGGCTGTTGCTATGGATTTCAGTTTCTTTGGGGCAGAAAATGCTTTTGGAATTCCTGAACATGCAGGAAGTTTTGCACTGAAATCAACGAAGAAATCAGATCCTTATAGGCTTTACAATCTCGACGTTTTTGAGTACGAAATTGATGATTTCATGGCGCTGTATGGAGCAATTCCAGTCCTGTATGGTCACGGGTGAGTTTTTATTGTCATTCTTCACCCAGCTGTGATGAAATGATGGCAAAAAACAGAAGATCACAGTCTCGTTTAACTTTGTAGAAAAGACGTAACAACAGGAGTCTTTTGGCAAAATGCAGCTGAAACTTGGGTTGATATAACCTCAAATTCTGACAACAATGTTGTCGAAAGTATAGTCAAATTTGTTTCTGGATCAACCAAAGACCCACAGGTCGATGCTCACTTCATGTCCGAATCAGGCGTCGTTGATATTTTTCTAATGCTGGGTCCCAAGCCACTCGACGTCTTCAGACAATTTACCCGACTTACCGGAACCGCACCTCTGCCACAGGTGATTAAGCAACCCTTGTGGAACTCTAGAAATTATTAGCAATAATAAAAGCTACAAATATCTTCCACAGATTTTTGGTCTAGGGTACCACCAATGTCGATGGAATTATAACGACCAAGATGACCTTCGAAACATAGCAGAAACTTTCGACAAATATGATATGCCTGTAGATGCGATGTGGCTAGACATTGAATACACCGATAGCAAGAAATACTTCACTTGGGACACGCGCAGGTTTTCAGAACCTTTAGAAATGATTCGTAATTTGACAGACAAAGGAAGGAAGCTTGTTGTTATCATAGATCCACATATAAAGAGGGACTCCAACTATTTTTTGCATAATGAAGCAACTGCGCGCGGCTACTATGTTAAGCACAGAGATGGCAAAGACTACGAAGGATGGTGCTGGCCTGGAGCATCATCTTACCTAGACTTTTTCGATCCTGTTGTAAGAGAATATTACATGGAACAGTATAGCCTTGATAAATTCCAAGGAACTACTAATGACGTTTATTTGTGGAACGATATGAATGAACCAAGCGTTTTTAACGGCCCTGAAGTCACTATGCCGAAAGATCTGGTGCATCATAATGGATGGGAACACAGAGATGTTCACAATATCAATGGTCTCATGTTCACCTCAGCTACACATGAGGCTCTCTTCAAGAGGTAGTGTACATGTGTGTTCTGGAATTCCGAAATCTGGCCGTGGTTCGTATTTGAAATACAGTATCTTTAGTTTTTCACTATTCCAAAATTATTGTTTAGGTCCGGCGGGTCTCTACGTCCTTTTGTTTTAACCCGGGCATTTTTTGCGGGATCCCAGAGATTTGGTGCGTTGTGGACGGGAGATAATTCCGGGGAATGGAGTCATTTGAGAATCTCCTTTCCCATGTGTCTATCGTTGGCTGTATCTGGGTATTCATTTTGTGGAGCAGACATAGCAGGCTTCTTCAAAAATCCAGATGTTGAGCTATTCACGAGATGGAATCAGGCCGCTGCCTGGCTGCCCTTCTTCCGTCAGCACTCTCATATTGAGACCAAACGTAGAGAACCTTGGACATTTGGGGATCAGACTACGGCAATTATCAGAGAGAATCATAGAAAACGCTATTCATATCTTCCTTTATGGTACACGCTGTTCAGGGAACATGAAATTACTGGCTCTCCAGTAATCAGACCAATCTGGGCTCACTATCCCACTGAATCTCAGGCTTTTACCATTGACGACCAATTGCTTGTCGGGGATTCTCTTCTCGTTCGTGGAGTTCTGGAACAAGGTGTTAGTGAAGTTAGCGTTTATTTCCCTGGAGAGGGTAAAGTCAACTGGTACGATATCGATACAATGAAAGTATACAAACACGCTGGAGCCTTGAGCATACCGGTAACCATGGACAGAATCCCAGTATTCCAGAGGGGAGGAAGCATTGTTCCCAAGAAAAATAGGCCACGCAGAAGTACTGTTGCCATGAAGGACGATCCGTATACTCTGATTGTTGTGGCAGATGATGCTGGACAGGCTTCTGGCACCTTGTATATCGATGATGAAACCAGTTTCGAATATCGCCATGGAAAATACCTTTACATTAAATTCACCTTAGATGGAAAAAAACTGACCTCCAGTCTAATCGACAAACTGGCTACTTACAATACCAAGAGTTGGCTAGAGAGAGTAGATGTCGCTAATCCACCTAAAGGCATTAAATCGGCAAAGTTAACTTCTAAGAGTGAGTAGAATAGGCATCCCAGTATGTCAGTAGTATTTACTTGGATGGAACTTTACCGATGGAACCTATTATTTTCAGATCTAGGCGTCATCGATTTGGATGCTAAATACAACCCTGCGAACAACGTCCTTACTATCCGTAAGCCTGGAGTCAACATGGGAGAGAGCTGGAGCATAGAATTAATCAACTAGTTATGAACTCAAATTCAATTCATGATAGTATAAAAATATATCTGCATATGTCACAGCAGAGAAATGTCATTACAGTTTCTAGATCATTCCTCGAAAATATACATACCTAGATGCAATATTGCAAGTATGACAGTGAGTTAAAGTAAATAGATGTGTGATCGGTATCGTGATTTACACTTTTTTATCAATAAACACACCGGACCATATCTTTGAAGCAAGTTGTGTAATGCTGTGTTGGATTTACCATTAAGATGATAAAAACACATTGAAATTATACATATGTATATGGCACATTGAAATCAACGATTCCTCCCTCCCAAACTTTTGCGTCAACATCGGCCCTCAGGATTCTCAGAGTCGAGAGTAAAAATAACTTATCCCTGAACGGTGGCGTCATCAGTGGGGTTACCGGCGAGTTCCGACGTAACCTCAAGTTCAATTTGAGCACTCGTTCCTTTTGACGTTTTCAGGCTAGATTAGCAACAAGCGTTGGTAATTGTCATTGCAGTGAAGGTAGAAAATCTACGCTAAAATTAGGAATCATGGAAAGATGAGCAAATGTTTGAAGTACATTCAATCGGCAACCCAAGCTGAAATATTGCTATTATAGATAATGGCTGGAAACTTTTGGCACAGTTCTCATCAGTAAGTTCAACCGCAACTTGAAATACAGCTGTAGGGACAAGTGTCACAGTTATCTGGTAACGTTCTGTCATTTGTTCCAGCCAACAATGGTTACTTGATAAACAGGATCTTGTTAGAGAACGGCAACATGATCTTTCCATTCTTTCTGAAGAGGAATATCAAAAACTTTTCATTTTTTTTTCTAACCGTAAGTCAGTAACGAGTTTTTTCTATTGCCTTCACATGCTCATTGCAGTGTACTTGATTTTCATTGTATTTTCTAGTTATACAGATACTGGGAGAGCAGCTGAAGCTGAGACAACAAGTTATAGCTACTGCTACGGTCTATTTCAAGAGATTCTATGCCCGCAACAGCTTGAAATGTATCGATCCACTTCTTTTAGCTCCAACCTCTGTCTTTCTTGCTTCAAAGGTTGAAGAATTTGGAGTGATATCCAACACTAGACTCATAACAACTTGTCAGACCGTTGGTGAGTCTTTTATTATTCGGTGACAAGAAAGTACCAATTACAGAGGTTGTGCTTTGCAAAAACATCTCTAAAATGTCCATAATTACCTCTCTTTTACAGTGAAGAATAAATTCAACTATGCCTACTCCCAGGAATTTCCATATAGAACGAATCACATTCTGGAATGTGAATTCTATCTTCTAGAACATCTCGACTGTTGCCTAATTGTTTATCAGCCATATCGTCCACTTTTAACCCTTGTGCAGGATGTCGGACCAGATGATCAGTTGCTCACTTTGGCATGGCGTATTGTGAACGATAGCTTGAGAACAGATGTCTGTCTTTTATATCCCCCCTATCAAATTGCCATAGGTAAGACCTGATGTGATCATAGTGGGTTTAATTGGCAAAAATATTCCTCAGTTTTAACGCTTGTATTCTTCTTTTGTTTGAAAACCAGGATGTCTGCAAATAGCCTGCGTGATATTACAGAAGGATCTGAAGTCATGGTTTGCGGAGTTAAACGCCGATATGGAAAAGATACAAGAGATTGCAAGGTACATTATAAACTTATATGAGCTATGGAAAACCTATGATGAAAAAAAAGAGATTCAAGGACTTTTGGCTAAAATGCCTAAGCCAAAGGCAGCTCCGCAACGCTGACATCAACCCACAGCAGATCCTCAGGTCTGGGACTCACGGCAGGACGATCATTTGTACAATTAATCATATGCAAGCTGTTTGAAATTAAAACACGAAAAGTATGTGATAAAAGGATATTTGTAAGAATCAAAAACCCAATTCAAATCGCACCGGGTTTGTTACAAATATTTTATTCTATCATCGACAAAGAATTCAGAGAATTCAATCGTAGCTAAATACATATAAAAAATAACTAGCTAGTAGCAACTCAAAACCTGGCGTCATGCGCCTCCTTTGGAATATCGCTTCCAGAATTTTTTCACATCATCGTGCCCTGCCTTGGTCACGACCATCGTTCGTTTTCTACAAAGAACACACACAGATAAAGAAAGAACTCTAAGTAGTGATCAAGGTGAGAGGAATTAAAACGTTAATTAAACATTTCTTCACCTATCGCTTTGCCAGATGAGAACTTGCGTCGTCAGCGCGTGATCTCTAAGCATTTCAAAGTCAGTCTGCGATAAAAACTGACTGTAAAGAACACCTTCTCCAAAGACAAATCGGTTCCTTTCATTTTCCCACAATTTTATTTGGTCTACGATTGTAGGTGGTAAAACGGGTGGTCCCATCGCTATCATTTTGGGATGCGCGTGCTGCTGCAGATACCTTCAGACAAAATTTGAGCCTTGAAAGTGAGCTAAAAAATCAATGATCTACAACAGGAATTTTACCCACCCGACAATTTGTTCAGCTGTGATTCCACTCTTTAGAGCTTGCCGAACAGAATCCCTTGTCAAAATGGACACAACTAAATTTGGAAATCTGTAAAGCATTTCACAGAAAAGTCCCAGTAAAGCAACTTGAAGATTCGAGTTGGTGTATGCGTAGACTCTGTAGTTTGTTTCAACAATGATGTATCCCTCCTTCTCAAGGTCACTGGAAAGTGGCTTGTTTTGACCTGTGGCAATATTCAACGCCAATCTTGTTGGATAGAACCTGAATGGAGTTGAGAAGATTTTCGAGGGAATTGCGGCAAAGTATTATAATGATGGAAGAAGTATTTGTCAAAACGATTACCTGCCAGCCTTACGTTTTCTTTGATAGACAAGACCAAACTCTCTCAAGTGTTGCAGAAACGTCAGTAATCCCTCAGACATCCCTTCTGTGCTGTAATCCTTACCTAATGTAGAAAAATTCAGCTGAAATAGGAACGTCAAACAGTCAACCAGGTCCAGCCCTCTGGCTTCTATGGTGTCTAAATATTGCAGGATAAAGTACCAGACCTGAAATAAAATAGTAGGCTCTAAAACAAATGATGAATCGTTTTGGAGCCTGAGAGACAAAAGTGGTCGAAACTCAATATCAAATTAAAATGTTCTAACAAAAATTACCTGGGACGCAGTGTCTAGAAGCAAAAATTGGAATCCAGCCTGAGTTATCACTGGACTGCCATCGTCCTCATCTCGTTTCATCAACCCAGCGTGTAGTAAAATTCGAACTGCATCGGCGGATATACCTATACAAGTATTTTAAGTTATAGTAACTGATTCGAAGCACAATAACATATTATTTGATTACCTTCTTGCTGCTGGGAGCCAACCATGTAGTGCAGAACGCATTCCCACCTTTCAAGGGCGTATTGATCAAGGAAAGTAACGTCACGAGGTTTGTTGTCGGTTTCTAACTGGCTTGACATGGTCCAGGGTTTGCCGCCTCCAAGTAGAACGACCTTGAGGTTTTTTTTTAACGTAGAGTTCAAGATCCATCCTGGAAGCCCACCGGGAATCGAAGCTTCCCTCCAGATATTGAGCTCGTTGAGAATTTTGACGACTTTTTGGTGCTCATCTGTATGTAGCTTAGAACACCAGGAGGCTATGACAGCCTGTGGAACAGGTTGTTCGACAAACAATAAACGCATAACATAATGTCTAGCGATCTCCGGGAGTTCACGAAAAACGGCGAGGCAAATTGGAGGGTTGTGGTAAAGTTTTTTCAACGTTTCTGCCGGCCTAGTCTTCAGATATTCGTGTAAATTTTTGCTCTGTAGTCCCGTTGGACGCAGTAAGTTCTTCCCACTCAATGCCGTGGACATTTTATAGCTATTTTATCAGCGTTCACATGATATTTTTTCTTCCTTCCTTCCTCCCTTGGGACACTTTTGAGCCTCTTTTAATTCCAACCGTACTTTTTCGTTTACGATCATTCACATACAGCGTTGACCGAAGATTCTATTCTTCGGTCATAATGTGGCATGCATGCAGCGTTCGCTCCTCTGTAGACCATAATTATTAACCACCTAGCGCCATCAACCTGTGTACATCTGAAGTTTGGTTCGGATTTTGGAGTCACGACGTCGGGCTTCGGAGGACGTAAGCTCGTGAACGGGAAGCGTTCGGGTGAGTGGGACGTAAATTCTACCGCACGGATGAATGGGCCGTTTCGCGGTGCCTTCCTCCATTCAATAGGAACAGCGGCGGAGGAACACTGGTCGTTAAAAGCAGCTAGGACAAACAAAATACGTAATACCATGCTACAGCTGATGGAATTACAGATTTGATTGTCAGAACGGTGCGAGGTGTGCCGTTACCGAAGCACGTCATTCTTGCAATACGTAAATTACAATCAGCTTGATAATTCGTGGGAATGATGACGCTTGCATAACAATTGAATAGCGAGATATCAATTTCAGCAGCATATTCCTCAATTGTTGTGCTGGAACAACCGCTGACGTTGACAGAAGAACTCCGGAAATCATGGTAAAAAACGGTGGGCCGTAAAATTGGTCGACGACAACGAGGTGTCAAGTGACGACCGACTGAAAAAGTAAATGCTGGCATTAGCAGAAAGCAGGCTCTGCGGTGGACGTCTAGACGATAACGTCGGCCGCTCCTCCGTTCAGAAGTTGACAGTTCGCCCTCGCGGCGCGAGTAGATCTGTGAGCGGATCTGTATCCTGAGAGGCCTGCGATCAGGGACGTTGAGTTCACAGGGATCGCGGGGATCGAGGAGGGATCGTATAACCCTCGGAGCACTGATTCGTAGGCAGGAGACAGGGGATTGCTCGGGTGTTCGGGGCGGGTCGGAGCGAGGGGTTCGTAGAATCGTAGTCGTTCGGTCGTTCGTAGGCTGAGAGTGGAGTGCGGGCCGCGGGGTCATTCGGGGGGCAGAGGCGGATTGGGGCGCTTCCTGTAGTTGGCGCTAGCCTAAAAAAAGTGAGTACAGTGCAGAGGAAAAGGTGAACAAAAAAAAAGAGAAAAAAAAATATATATCGAGTGAAAACCACGAAGATTGAGTAACGAATAAAGGAAGTCAGAAAACGGGAAGAGTCGCGGTCGAATGTCTTTTCAATGCAGCGAAAATGGTGAAGTTTGGGAAAAAGTGGGCATCGAGTAAAGGCTTTGACAGCTCGAATCATGACAGAGGCGTCGGAGGAGTAAGTATAGATGTTATCGAATCGCCGATGTTTTCCATGAGAAAACAGACCTCTATAAAACAACCCGTATATCGCCCACGGAGCAATGCCCGCATTTAATCGCATCGCGCTAGCCAAAAACACAGTCAAATATAAGCCAAAGTTAACATCAGTCGCGTATCACTACCTATTCGGATACTCCAGCCCTCAATCTATCCACGCATGCACATGGAAAAGTTTTAGCTCCTCCACACCGGACTCGATCATCTACTTTTATGCCTTCTACTTTATTTTACTCCACTTTAATTCACTTTCGCCCCGAAACATTCTATTTCTCCACCCCTCCTCCATTTTAGGTTTATTTTACTCACGATAATATGGTATAGAATATTCGTTGAATATTTATTCCAAGGTATTAGAGAGCAAGATGAACAATGTCATCGCACCAAGATATTTTCAAAAACCTTAAATCTCAAACCCGTTTTTAGTGGTAACTATCTAGTAAGGGTCAGGGCCCAGGTCATGACAAGGGATGACAGCTCCGGAGGATGGGTGCCACTTGGCGGCGGGGGATTATCCAACGTTTCAGTGAGACGAAGGTCCCCCTCCGCCGCTGGGGGGCACCCCAACATCGGCAACCCTGGGCCAGGAATACCCTCAGCCTTGACTACTTCGCCTCCCTCTGCACCTAGTATTGCCTCAAATCTTGGCTCCACATCCCATGACTCTACTACGACCTCGCCGCCAGGAGCTACAGACGGCAAACACGAATACCTCATCTATGGAAAGCGATTATCCGATCAAACGGTGAGTTGGTTAGGCCAATAGCAGGAAAGGATCGAGATAGCTGAATGAGAAGATGTTTCAGGTTGTTCTTAGCTGCACAATTAAAAAAGATTTCGAATACAACAAAGTGATGCCTACTTTCCACCACTGGCGTACGGGAGAGAAAAAATTTGGACTTACATTTCAAACTGCAGCAGATGCCAGGGCGTTTGACAAGGGCGTAAGGACAGCGGTTGAAGAATTGCTAGAAGGTGAGTTGTTTGCTTTGAAATATTTATAAATTATTCACACAATTTCTCTGTCTTGTTTCTCTGCGGCTCTACACTTTTGTTATGGATTAAAACACGTGGTGAGTAATCGAAAGTCGTGTCTGTTAATTTCGACTTTGGAAGCAATACTTCGTTGAATGAAGTGTAACAAAAAAACCCAACAAAACTTCATGATTTCCACATACCACAGGTCTTGCCGAATCCTCATTGTGTGGGGATCATTCAGACGTTGGAGATGACGAAGTTTTCATGGTAAATTATTCTCACGAATGTACTGACTGATTGTAGTGTTTCTTGGACGTCAACTAACAATTCTTTCTAACCTTTTCAGACCCTCAACCTACCCGTAGATTCAGTGGATCCCCGTCCATCTTCGGAAGCCCAGAGAGGAGCAGTTCGAAAGCCCAATCATCATCACTATTCCCAGTGTTTGGATCTTGCCTCGGATCCGCACAGACCTCCGCCGATTCACTATATCGGCGGTCCTTCGGCAAAGCCGCTTCCTCCACCTCACCACCCTCTTGAGTCTACAACGGACGTCGGCGTGGACAACTATCCCTACGTCCAACTGACAAATCTTAACCACGAATATCAGTACCCCGTTATCGAAGACCACAAGGTCGGCCGATACGACAGACGGAGCTCAACGAGTTCCTTGAAAAAACCGGATGTCATAGTCTCACAGCTCACTAAGAGTTGCGGGAAAAGAGGTAACAGCAGCGTTAGACTGAGGTGCAAACATTGCCAGGAACTTTACTCCGAACAGCACAATCCCATGGGCGCATGCGAGTATGCACCTGATCCTGTTAGACGAGGCATCGCCACGGTCTCCTGTCTCTCCTGCGCGCAGTGCATGCTCTATCATTGTATGAGCGATGCAGAGGGGGACTTCGCGCAAAATCCATGCAGGTATGGAGTTTATTTGACAAAAATAATGGAACTTTTCCATAAAATCATCACCCCATGCTCAGTTGCAGTACGGAGGAAGGCTGCGGTCGCCGCTGGTTCGGCTTGGCTCTCTTGTCAATGATAGTGCCCTGCTTGTGGTTCTATCCACCACTTCGGGCGGTTCACTGGTGTGGGATGTCATGCGGGTTGTGCGGAGGTCGCCATCATCCCATGGAATAACTGGAGGAGCCCTTTGATATCTCTGTTCCGTTCTCCGTTGAGTACGCTTCGCGAAAACTCGCCATTGCAAACGTCTACCATTGCCACGATCCTGGCATGGGTCGACGTCAGAGATATCAGAGGGGTAGACAGCTTCCGGTACACGCCCTCGTGCACCAATGTCGCCTATAAGGTTAGTCGGTGCTCGGTTTGGTTCGCAACTCCAATGAGCTTTTCAAAATTCTATTTCAACGTATTTCAATTCACAGCAGCTCCCTCAAAGGCAACTGAATACGGGCGATAAAAGGGAGCAAGGTGTTACCGGAATTAGGTCTTTTGCGACTGCTTCGATAATTATTATTTTTCTGCATATCCACCGCCGAGCAAGGAAAGAAAGGTATATACGGACACAGGTACACCCCTTCTTTCCTCAATTTTGTTATCCTACACGTATTACACGGATCTTATTCGTTAGTTTGCGTTCATCGTGAGAACTGCTGCACTTTTTTAAGGCTTGTGTCTGGGGAATTCAAAAAAATTGAAAGAACAAAAAGGAAGGCCGTAATATTTAACAAGTATCAATGACGCAGTTAGTATAGGTTGTGTACTACGTCAATTTTCGATAACCGACAAACCAGTTTTCTCTGAAATTTAATCCTTACTTTACCTTCTTTTTTATACATTTTGCTTCTCGATATTCAGTGACAAGTTCGGAAGATCCGAGTTTCAAAAGTTTATCAGTTAAAAGAAGAAATATTCAAAGTATAAAAATGAAGGCGTTGGAAAAGTTCAAAAATATTTGTTGCTGCATGACCTGTATGCATTCACATTAAAGTGAGAGAAGTATAGGATTATGTATAGCGTGTAAAGGAAGGAGCTTTTTCAGATGAATATTAGTGTATTCGATTTTGTATTGACTTTTTTACAGTTTTGTATATTCAAAAGGCGACGATGTGTTCCTAAGGGCTCAGAGGAGCACATTGATCGTCTTTTGCTTTAGAATAGCACGCTTAGGTTAAATATTGCTTTACAACAAATACATATTCATTATATCTATATATATATGTATACGTACATATGTGTATATATATATTCGAGTATAAAAAACACACCTACCTATATGTATAATGATATATGTATATACTATAGATAGATATTTATTTTGTTAACTAGTAATGTATATCCAACATCCAGTGAAAAAGTTTCACCAATTAGTTGTTACTATTATCATCTTCATTATCATCATTATCTATTATTATTCATTATTATTATTCATTATTATTATTATTATTGTTGTTGTTGTTGTTGTTGTTGCTGTTATTGTTATTATCATCACTATTATTATTCACTTTCAAGTTTTTATTAATCCTATTGTTTTGACAACTCTGATTGTTATTGTTATTATTATCACTATTACTGCTACTATAATTATTGTTATTGTTGTATGAAAGGGGCTAAATTATTCTGCCATAGTGATTCGAAAGAAAGAAGATAAAAAGACAGAATGTTGAAACGAATGAATAATACGTTTCAACGCAAAGAAAAAAATTGTACTTTGTAAGCGGACGGAGTAATAATAATAATAAAAATAACACTAATGATAATAATAATAATAATAATAATTAACAATTAATAATTAAATAATTAATAAATAATACATAATAACAATAACAATAACAATAATAATAATAATAATAATAATAATATAAATTATTGATTGGCCCGCTACCGAGGTGCTCTGTTCTACCCTTTAAACGACCCCTCACGTGTTGCAAATCACAGCTGGTAACGTATATATATATATACATGGGAATATTTGAAAAAAAAATCAACTTACCCTTACGTGTTTTAATAATAATAACAATAATAATAGTGATAACAACAGAAACACCAACAACAACAATAATAATGATAATGTTAGTAGTTGTAATAAATAATACGTACTAATTAATGATATATTATATGCGGAAAAAATACTATATATTTATCCTAAAATGATTTATCTTTATTAAATTACGAACAAGTACAAAGTTTATGCTATCCCCGATTATAATTATGTAATTACGAAAACCGAAAAACAAAGAATAAACAAAAATGAAGACGAAACAAGCAAAGGAGAAAAATAAAATCATGAGACGACCACCACGAGGTAGAACATGAAATAATGATCCTTGATTATGATGATTCTTACCAAATGAGGATACTTGCTGCGTAATCATCTCTAAAGGTGCGACAGCGATTGTAGGAGAAAATTGGTATGATGATTTAATTTATAGCTTAATAATTGATAAATACAACAATTAAAATAATGTAATTATGGTTTAATCTTCGATTGAAAGAATGAAAAAGAGTGGGAAATCATGTGTTACATAGAGAGAAAGAGGCGCATGGAAGTTTCAAGGAATGTCAAAGTATGTCTTGCTCTTAAGTATTACAGAATATATAAAAATATAAATATTGTACACCTATAAAATGTGTCCACGTACGCGTTTAATCATCTCTGTATCAAAAGTTTGATTGAGATAACAGCGAAATGAATAATAATTATTATTATAATTACAATAATGACAACAATAATAATAGTAGTAATAATATCCCAAACAACAATAGTAATAGTAATAACTATAGTAATAAAAGATACCAATGTTAACATTAATTGTAACAGTAGTAATAACAATAACAATAACAATAGTAATAGTAATAGTAATAATAACAACGTAAAGAACAGAAGGAAGAAAAAGAATGATTACATCAAGAAAATAAACAATAACAATTCAACTAAAAACAAAAAAATTTATAGCGAGTAAAACGATAGTAATAAAACAATACCACCGGTAAAAAAAAAAAAACACGGATGAATAAATAAATATGTGAGCACTTGTGACAAAAGAATGATCGGAGTAAAGAAAAGTAACGTGAATCAACGTGGGACGAAGAAAAAACGAAAAAAACAACTGAAACAAGAGGAAAAGATTTTGTATAAAATAGCAAAATCTTAATATTAATAATTGTTCGCTGGTGACAAAATAATTGAGAAATAACAACTTGATAAAGATGAAACAAAAAAAAAAAAAATATAAAAATCACAGAAAAGGAAGAAATATGTACGCGTTTTGAATACGTGTGTGTAATAAATAAAAACTTATAAGGAACGCGTACGAATGACAATGAACATGACATACAAAACGTACATGTGTAATATATTTGAAAACAATAACAAAAAAAATAAATAAAAAAACAAGAAGAAAGAAATGAACATTGTCGTCGGGGGTTTCGATGTTGATATGATAAAACTTCTATAGTTATGCATGTAATAAACGTTGTCTAACTCGAGACTCCTGCTATTTATGGTATATTATTATTTATATGTAAAAAAGAAAAAGAAAAAAAAACCTAATTAATGAATCAATCAAATAATTAATATAACTTACGAAATGTTTATCTTAAATGTATATGTATATATGTCTGTATATATACTTATATACAGGGTGAGTCACCAGAGGTGTCCGAACAAGCGGAGACTAATCGACATCATGCCTCGCTCCATAGCTAATGATCAGCGAGAGAATCCACGGAAAAAAATACAAACAGGATAGACCGGCTGTCGTATTCGTTGTCGCGCTCACATAACGTCGTTCAGTCTCCGCCTATTCGGATACCTCTGGTGACTCTCCCTGTATATCCAAATAAGTATATGAATAATTTGCAACACATACAGTATGTATACACGTGTAAAACCAATGTACACATATGTAGATACGTATAATGTATATTGTTTATGTATCTCCAAATACATAGAGAGAAAAGAAAGCGAGAAATCGGGAGAAAGATTTAAATAAAAATACAACGAACTCGACAAAGTAAGAAAAAAAACAAAAGACAAATGTTAAGGAATGCTAGATAAACGAGTTTGTTGTAAATAATAAACGAATATAAGGGAGGAAATGACGTATTATGTAATATCGAAAGATCAAATGACTTTAATTCATTCACTCATTATATCATAAATGTTTAAAAATCTTGTATCATTGTAATTGAAGAGATATGTATTATAATCCGAGATAAAAAGAATAACTAATGTACGAAATCCTGTGTATCTTATTTCAATTTCATATAATGATTTTATCAAATTAATTAAATTTCAACAACTGGAACAGATCTCAATTTACTATACATTATTTACAATACAAAATACAATTATTGCGTGGCTATAGCTTTGTAATAACATTCTTCGCTAGTTCAAAAAACTCAATGAGGCATGGGCGTATGACCATCCACGTAAAAGTTTCTGGTAGCCTTTGGAAGTTCCAATTCTATCCCATCTAGCTCCTTAGTCAGTATTATTTGACATCCTGTAAAAAAAAAAATTAAATGGTATTCACGCTTCCATCCATCTTGCAATGGATAATTTCAAATTTCACCTAGTCTTGAGTTCTCTCTCAAGAAAGGTGCCAAGTCTAATAGATCTTCTTCCTTATCTTCTGCAGGGGGTAATTTGGCTTGGTGATCAGAATTCACATACACGTGGCACGTTGTGCAGGCTAGGGAAGCCTCGCAAGCTCCTTCCATCTCAATGCCATACCTGTGCGCTAGGTACAGGACATTATCCCCTACTTTCCCTCGCACTGGGATGCGCTCTCCTGATTTGTTGATATAGATAACGTTGACCCTAAGGAAAAAGGCACGGTGAATTCATTGATTGTGTTTTGAAATAAGGACCTAACTTGAGGAATGTGAATGGACATTCATTCCTTAATAAGAAATATGAACACTAACACTTGGTCTTCTGAGGTTGGGTCCTGGTATTCAAATTCCCCATGAAGGCGTCCTTGAATTTTGAAATGAATTATCCAATGTTCCAGGTTAAATTAGGCTATGCTTGGTCCAAGTTTGCAACGATTTTCACTTACTTTCTGTTGTGTGTAGTTTTGCTTTTGAGAATACTGTAGGTGTACGAGGATGACTTAGAGGAAAAAGCAACCTCTTCATTGACAGAAACGTAGAGAATACAACTGTCATTTTATAATTGACAATACAAAAGTTTAGTCCCAATAAGCTGTCTTCTGTCAATTATTGTGTAAAAATGGTTGTGAGTTTTTAATTAATTGAAATAAACTACTGGCGTAGTTCCGGCTGATTATCTTTCAATTGTTCAACTCTGGTGATTTAATTCTGTTTACAAAATGAACACAGGTGTTAAACAATAGATAGCAGCACCAAACGTCACGTAATTAGTCAGGGTCGTCATCTCGAGTCCACACATGGAGCTCTTCAGTAGTTTGGATCTCACATCCCGTGTCGTGGCAAGTATGGCGAGGGCTTGAATTGTCACTTGATATTACCTGTCAGTTGTCTGATCGTGTAATTTAATTACAGTCGGATAGATAGAAGTTTAATGTGTAAAGAATAAGACTAAACACTTGAGATGTCACATAATAATTCCATGGATTTTCTCCAGCAATTAGTTAGTTGTAATAACCAATAAAATGAAATACCGAGATTGTTTCTGTTAAAAATTACATCGGTGATTCGTTAATATTACAAATGCCATCAAACTTTGAAGGATGGCGAGAATGAAGAGCGTGCCAGATAATCTAACGAAATGGGAAAACCCAGAGACTCCTTTAGCTCCGCTGTCTTCCTCCCAGAAGAAATGCATCGCCGATTTACAGGAAAAATTGTCCTCAGCTTCGGTGAACCTGGGGCCAACAACCCAGTCGCTCAAGTCCTTGGAGAATGAAGGCAAAGGTGACGTTGAGGGTATAAATCAGTCGCTTGGTTATTCTGATAAGATAGAATCTTACCAGGAGCTTTTGCAAAACTATACTGCCTTGGAGAAAAGATTCATGTCAGTAGAGGATCTTAAGTACACGCGGTATCTGGATCAGCTCAAATCGCGACGTAACGAGTGCCACGAGTTGTGTGTTGAGATAGAAAATGCCCTGACTGACTTTCAGACCCTGTCTAAGCAATATACAACTGTTTCTTCTGAGACAAACTCCCTACATGAGGCCAGCGAGCAGCTAATTTCTGATCAAAAAAAGCTAAATGATTTCAATGAGGCTATAGTCCAGCATTTGAAATACTTCAAGGAGGTTGATCGCATTATGGAAAAACTCGAGGCACCCACATTATCGGTGAACAGTGAAATATTTTTTGAGCTTATGGAAAAGATTGACACCAATATGGACTTTATTCAGAATAATGCCACCTTCAAGGAGTCTGTTAGTTACCTGGTCAAGTACAGACACTGTCAGTACAAAGCTATCACCCTTATGCAGCACTATGTGTTTAACCAGTTTGCAACAGCCACAGAAAGTATCTTGAGTCCTAAAGAAGCAGATAATGAACCCAAGAATTCTGATGCTGCACTTGCTCTGTTTTACGGACGTTTCCAGTCTATCCTTCCTAAAGTTAAGGCCATAATTGAGCAGATCGAGTCCAAATCTTTGAAAAGGCCAGAGTATGAAAGCCTACTTGCCGAGTGTCATCAGTCCTACCTGAGCCACCGAGGTACCGTCCTAGGACCAGGAGTTATGCAAGCTTTAAACTCTGTTAAAGAAAGGTGAAAAATTTATTTGTAATGTTTAACAGGAGAAAAATTTACCTTTACTATTCATTTACTCTTCTACAGATATAACGGGGATCACTGCAGCTTGGTTCGTCATTCCTGCGCCCTTCTTCTGCATGCCTCGATAGATGAGCATCGTCTTTTTTACCAATTCTTTAGTAAGCATTCGACATCTTTGACCGTATATCTGGAGGGGCTGTGCACTTCACTCTATGATGCATTGCGCCCTTTTATAATTCATATAAACCACCTTGAGACACTTGCGGAGATCTGCTGCATCCTAAGGATAGAAATGTTAGATGAACATGTTCAAAACAACTCCGAACCATTACAAGGATTCGGGAGTATTTGCCTTCAGCTTCTTCACGATGTTCAAGAGCGACTCGTCTTTCGAGCTCATCTATATCTTCAATCAGATGTCCTCAATTACAACCCATCTGCAGGAGATCTTGCGTATCCTGAAAAACTCAAGATGATGGAGGACATAGCGGAGTCAATTAGAGAAGAGAACAACCAGCTGAGATTGAAGCGGATTTCCCTATCATCGAACGAAAGCGGTACGACCGAAGCTGTTTCACGCAGCCATTTGACAATGGATCCTCTTCACTATCAAAAATCAAGTGCAGCGAATTCTCCAGCCGATTTACATGGGATGTGGTACCCTACCGTTCGTAGAACATTGGTTTGCCTATCTAGGCTTTATCGATGTGTTGATCGACCAGTTTTCCAGTCCCTCAGTCAGGAGGCAATCTCTCTTTGCGTTCAAAGCATAGAAAATGCAAGACAGAAGATAAATGACAGATCAGGGCCACTCGATGCCGAATTATTTCAAGTCAAGCACCTCCTTATACTCCGGGAGCAAATAGCCCCTTTTCAGGTCGATTTTACCATAAAAGAGTACAGTTTAGACTTTTCAAAGGTAAAAACCGCTGCTTTTGGGTTATTGGAAAAGAGGTCAAGGCTATTTACCCTCTCCAATAACGCCCTGCTTGAGTTTCTCCTCGAGGGAGCACCGCAAATGAAAGAGCAACTCATAGATTCCAGAAAACATGTTGACGCTAAGCTCAAATCCACATGCCAAAGACTCATACAACATGCTACGCATCTTCTGATAGAACCTGTTATCAAACTTCTGGAAAAAGCCAAGGTAAACGTTGCTCCTGAAGGATCGAACAAGGTCCAAAAACAGTTCTTTGGCAATGCTCAAGAAGTGGCTGCTATCGTGGGCGATGCTCAGAGGTTGATAAAATTCAAGCTACCAGTCATCCAACAATCGATGCAATTGTATTTGGCCAACAGAGAAACTGAGTGCATACTTTTCAGACCGATGAAAAATAATGTAGTTGCTGCATTTACCCAACTACTACAATTACTCAGCAATAACTTCACAGCGGAGGAACTCCTCCTTATTGCTTGCCCCTTGCCTGAACAAATATCCGTTACTCTCAGCTCGACGAGTCTCACACATGGTAGAGGTACGCAGCAGGACAATTTCCAGAGATTTGAGGTAGGGGAAAGAAGCGAAGTTACTACTAATAAGGGTGTTACGGAAGGTCCTCCCATTGGGCAAAAAATAATCCAGGACGATACGAATAAAACAGTTATTAGTGATAATGGGAAAAATCATTCTGGTAGCCAGAACGCCTCGTAATAAAAATAAATCGGGCTTCATAATCAGGAAGAAAATAATTGCTTTGTTATTTAGATCTTGTAGTATTTTTATAACTCGTAGATATGACGTGATAATAAATGATATGAAATGATGTATATATCAGCATGAGAATAAAGTATGTACAATCGAGTTTGATAAAAAAAACAAACCGCATTTCGTCAAAAATAATTATACTAGCTAAAATAATATTGCAAGGTAATCCGAGTACTCTTTTATGTTCAAAAAATAAAATACATGCGAATTTTCAATCCAGCAGAACACTAGTATCTCTGAATCACTCCGGTTTTTCAAAGGTCTTTTCTTGTGTAAAATTGGTACAGAGTTTTACTGATTGCAGATCCCAATCGTCGGTTTGTTGTTCCAAATTCTACATGACTTAATAAATTTTCTCCGGCGGTACCGGATGCCTTGAAGGAATTTATCAGTGTTTTGGGAGTAGGATAAACATTGACAATAGCAAAAGCTTTTTCCATCGATATCCCGCTCAGTTGCATCAATTGCTGAATGAACATTTCCTTCACTTTGAATTTCTGTAAAGAAAGATGCAATATTTATACGCTAGAACAGGTTCCAAAGTATTGTCTTAATCATCTTGATAATGACCTTCACTTTTGCGGCTGCTTTGTTAAATTCATCAAAGACCATCAGTTGCGTCAAGCTGCTTGTGACATCTGAGTCAATCAAGTCCTCCTTTTTACACGCGATAAGAGTTTTCTCCTAAAATGAAGAATGGTTTTTTGTTAGAGACTCATGAATATATCTAGAGATTTCGGTTCTCATGCTGAAATTCTTACTTGATAAATTTTAGTCAATAAAAAGGTCATGCCTGCCAGATGCAACATTGTATCTCTGTGACTGTTTGTGTACTTTACATCAAAGCCGTCTTGTACCAGGGTATTGGTAGCTGCTTGAAAAATACTTGTTACAGCCAGCCCAAGATGCAGATTATTATTTCCATAGCTCTCTACAAGGTAACATTTATTTGGTATCCCACATTTCTTGAGTCTGCACTGCAAGAAAATTAAATTCAGATAAATTGAGTTATTAATTGTTCGATTGACAATTGAGCTTGATCCTACCTTTTGCTCTTGGTACCTCCCATCCTTGATACTTGCAGCAAAATCATCCATTCTTTTTCTCTCCATGATATATGGAAGAATGAGTTCCACTCCAGAGTCTCTAGACCTCGCTATCCAAGTAAAATCTCCTACTTTCAAATCACGTACTTCAAACTTCGTTTTCGTTTTCGTTAATTCAGCAATTGTAGCATCATCTTTCGCTAATGTATTTCCCCTTAAAATGAAAAAAAAATGAAAACGATAAATCTGATGTGCCGAAGAATGGAACCGAAACAGCTTCTGGATGTTGGACACTGTTTAAACGTCAAGAAATTTTACCCGGCTATTTCCCCGTTGTCAACTAATAAAACAATGTCAAATGTGTTTGGAGCGAAAATGACGTTATCGTAGCTGCTGCCTGAACTTTCCTGATCTCTGCTTTGGGGCACTCTGGTATCAGGAAAACCAGGTTTGTCTTTGTAATTTGGAGAGAAGTTAGTCTGGATATTTTCAACATTTATTTGATTTGGCAAAGCAGTTTGCCAATCTTTAGTGAATCCGTTTGGGGAATTGGAGCCAGAGCTCAGAAGTAATACTTCGTCTCTAGTTTGATTAGGAGATCTCGAATTTCTGGTAATGTTCTCTTCATTCGAATTTTTTTTTTCAACTAGCTGTTCTTTGCTACTATTGCTGCTGCATCCTATAAGAGCTGTTGGGTCTTCAGGATTATCAGCCAATTGAATAGCCATGGCTAATCCAGCGTCTGTGAGCCTATACCTGGAAGTAGCTTTATTTAGAATATTTCATTAATCTGAAGAGGTTGTGATTGTCAGGACGATTGGAAATTTGAATTGAGGCCCACCTCGCAGGATTGTTACTTTTAAGCACAAGTCCTTTTTCGATTAAAGTCGACATCGATGACCATGCATTGTAGCGAGTACCAGGAGTTGCTTTTGTCATCGAATGATCGCACAGATGTTTAGCGCCTGACTGCAGATCGTCTTTCCCCATGTACCCTGAAATCGGGTAATGAATTATGAATGAAAAACTGAAATTAAGTAGAAGTAGTCTTGTCAAAAATATGATACCGATGTAGCCTGGATCCTTGCTCTTCTCGTAAAGTGTTAAAAGAATTGCATAGCCCCCAGATCTCCAGGCAGGCATATAGGGTCTGTGGGCTGGATGGTTTCTTGGTGCCTGAAAGCAAAAACAAGAAAATCATCAATTTTCTTATAACGAAACTAAATTTTTCCAGGACTCACTCTCTGCTCAGCCTCTCCAGGATTTTCTTTGTTGTGTTTCGTATTCTCATTGTTTTTCATCTGCTCATCAGGCACAGATTTCTTTATCCTTCGTTTTGGTTGGTCCTCCTGTCCATAGTCTATTGCTGACCTGACGGGTATGGCATTACCTTGTGCTTTATATTCTTCCAATTTCTTGTCCAGCATAGCACATAACTTGGGACCAAAATTGCGCAAAATTTTACAATCTCTTCCAGAGGGTATTGTCAGAGGACACTGCTTCAGACTAGTCAGGGCTTTTCCAAAGCAGTGCTGCATTTCAGAGCCTTTAGAAGCAGCGTCGTCTTTCCATTCTTCAAGCCACTGGATGAATAGAGGGTTTGGACAGTTGCGCTTGACTTTAACCCTCTTCATTGCATCTCTTTGATTCCTTTTTAGCTATCAAAAGTGAATTACAGTAATTAGAGAATTTCCCATTATTCTGCGGGTATAATTAAAGCTTCTTAATTTTCACTCACCTTTAAAATAAATTGCACAAACCGCCTAAGGGGCATATCGAGTCACCATTTTGCGGGAGGAGGGGCGGGGGAACATCAAATTTTTTAAAGGTGTATTCTCTAAAACGGCGGAAGCAATCTGAATGAAATTTGGCAGATCGTTAGAGGAAATTGGAATGAAGTGGCTAAATTTTGGATTCCGTAAAATTCGAAAAAAAAATTCATAGGAATCTATTTACCCTGTGAAATAATTGAAAAATTTCATATTTATGCTTCACAGATTCCAATATCCGGAGTTTAGCAACTACAGAATATCAAAACACACATTTTGAACTAAGAACCACTCCAATTGGTCAACAAAAGTAGGAAAATACACCTTTTGAAAATTTGTACACGTACCTCAAAAACCGACACTCCGTTCCATAACAATAAAACAGCTGATTTACATCGGTACCGGGTTCACCGAATACCCGTTGACAGCCAGTCGTGGGTAATGATTTGAAGCAAGCAATGGGGCACGGGGGGCACGGCGCTCACTACGTTGATTTTTTGATTTACCTCAGTTTCAAATAGGGATGTGCCTCGCGTTTTTCAAAAATAATTTGACACTTCTACATTACTAGAGCACGCTTTTCTGTATTTTATTACATAATGTCATTTGTATCGTATATATTTTTACGTTTTTTCTTCTTCAAACTTATACGCGCAAGCAAATTATAATCGTTACATTATCATTTTTTTGTTGTACAATTGTCAATATTTCTTTCTCACCCTTTCGTCAATAGTATACATCGATGACCATAATATATTTTTTTAACATGAAACAAGTACAATAATAGTAATAACGACATGATATTTATATAATTTTTTAACGTATTGATAAATGCTGTAATTGTAATAATAATTAATGATAATAGTAAATCCGTGTTTTTTTTTTTTTTTGTTTTTGGTCTTTTTTCTAGGCATTTACTATTTTTCATTGACTCCAACTATTAGAAACACCACAAGAATTTGACTAATATGATAATATTACAATAGGTAATAATAGGCCTTCTGCAAACTCATTTAAAAATTATCATTTGTGGTTGATTTTTCTTTTTTTTTTCACATTCAATAATCGAAAACCCTGTACTTTTATGTGGTAAAATTATTAATATTTTTTTTTGTATCGCAATATATTTGCAATGATAATAATTAATATAATCGATCCAAACTTTTAGCCGATCATAGCATAATATAGAATTTTATTTGTCAACATATTAAAATTTTTTGTATTAATAATTATAATAGTAATAATTTTTTGTAAATATTCAATTATACATTATACATCACTACGTATGTATAATAGTGTGCCAATTCCTTCGTATGAATAATTTCTTTCTTCTCTTCCTTTTTTTTTCATGGTTATAAACAACCTTATTAGCGTTTGCAATATAGTTTCGAAAAAATATTTTCTTGCAATATTAAGATTTGTTTCTTTCTTGTAAAATTTCGTTTTCATGATTATAATTATTATATTTTCATCACGGACCAGCCATGGCATATAATAATTAATTAAATTGTAGTTCACAGCTAAATTGATAATATTCGCGAATACATAGAATTATTTTAATGAACACAATTAAAAATTATTTTCATATCTATATGCATTATTGAGTACCGCGCGTAGTAGGAAAAAATATGATTCAAGTATATGTTTAAAATAATTCACGTGATGCGTCTGCGTTTAGATTCTAAGGCAAAAATGTGTTAGTTTTTTTTGTTGCTCTTACAACGTTCGTATCGGATATTGAAATTTTGCCGGGACGAAATTCTATGTCAATCATAATACTTTTTAAGTGAGCAGGGATTTTCAATAAATCATAACTCGACGAGAACAATATTTGAGGAGTCCTTTTTGAATTAGATCAGGTAAAACGTGTTTTCCCTTTTGCATTGTTAATTTGTTTTTCCTCTTCTAAATATCGTAATATCGAAACGCTTCAAATACATTCTTCCTACACGCTATATGTGTTTATAGTAAATTATACGCGAAATAGTTAACTAAATAAAATCTTATTTCTCTGAACCACAGAACAATATTATCGTCCCAGTTCTCTCTACTCTAATATCAGTACAAAAAGTGTTTAGATAATGAAAAAAAAAAATACATATAATCCTCTAATATAGAGTAAATATCTGAACGGAATATAATTTATATTGAAAAAAAAACCGTTGCCAATACAACCCATCGTCTTTTATGACATAATCAATGTTGAATTCGAAGAGTTTTGACAACTTGGTGAATTCTGTATTTCACATCCTTTTGTCAGTCTGGCTTTAGTAAAATTAGTTTTATCATATAATTCAGTCGAAAACACATGCGAGTACTCGAACCAGACAATTACCAAGGCTTGCACATGCTCGTTGACCCTGACTGGCGCACTCCCTTTTACGATTTTTTCTATTCTCTTCACGTTCCAATTTACCATGCCGATATTTCTTCAATTTTCTTTCGGCTGCAGACATTGAAAATCTCCTCGGAACATTCGATAGCCTCGATAGCGGACCTACCGTAGCATCCTGTAGCTGGAAAGAAGATGAAATAAAGTAAATGTGAAATTAAAAATAATTATAGTAATGAAATCGTTGTAAATTGAGAAACACAGGTTCCGTCGAATCCCGAAATGAACGAAACGACGCACCTGTTGTTGTTGGCGATCGTGATGGTGGCCCAATATCTTTGCTACAATGAAAGCAGATTCTTTGCTCGTCAGAACTCCGCTGGCCATTGGACCTTCGATAAATTCCTTGTCTGTCATCAGGGTGAATCTTACGCTAAACCAAATCTCGTCATTAAGAACAGTTCTTTTATTGCAGGGTGTGGGCTCTACGCCATGTCTTCTACATTCCGAAGCTGCCCATCTATCTAATGCAGTGAATAGTACGCCTTCGTGTCTTAGATTCAGAGTATCTCGTTCAGCTATTTCAGCTACTTCTTCGCGAGTCAATTCCTCGAAACGTTCCTGAGGAAGGATAGCAGCTGGTTCAGAATCCACTACGTTCATACACGCCCCGAGAAGCGAGGCGCAGGCAACGGCTGAAAAATGAGATACATAACAGAACAATCACATCGGAATAATTACACGTTTGGAAGAAATAAGTCGACATTTTTTCATTCATGAAAGAAAATCTAGCTACGCATGTCGCATCGCTTATTTACCTATTTCCCCAGCTTCATCGCCGGGCAAAGGTGGGGCCGAAGGAGATTCTGCTTTTCCTAAATTAGCGGCGTACAACTTTAGTCCTTGAAGAACTTCGAGTACATTATTAGATGTCAAATTTGCCTCTAAATATTTAATAGCTAGTCTCGCGAGCTGCGGGCAAAGGTATTGATGAGCAACATCTAGAGTAGCTCGAGCCGTGCTGACCGATTGGAAATTCACCGGCTCATCGTGGAGGTACCTTTGAAAAAAAAAAAATGTATAACAACATTAATGGTGGCGTTTCAATTCGACGGAGCGAAATACTTTTTACGAATTTATTTAGAAATCCACATAACCCACAACAGGAGCAGCATTTTTCCGATTCAAGATGATAATTTCCTGCAGATGGGTAGTTGTTGCTGCTTCGATCGGTATTGGATATTTCGATAGCGTTACATTTTTGATTTTTTTCGTTATCTCGATTGAATATAATAGACAATGTCGTTATTGATAGGAAGATCCAAAGATATGCGATCACTCCAAAAATTCCTAATAAAAAACCCGCCATAATCATTTACTGAACAGTTTCCATATATATAACTTTGATCTTAAAATTTTTTTGTTTGTTTTTTTTTCTCTTCTCTTTTCTAATTTTTACCTTCTATGAAAATAATTGGTTAAAATTTGGACTTCTTTCCAACCGATGTGAATTGAATCGCCAACGTTCGCGTATTGTTTTATTTATCTACTTATTTTTTTTCTTTTTTTTTGTTAGCCAACGAGCGATTTCAATTTTTCCTCTTTCAAATCGCACACTGCGATCAATGAAATAGAGAATTTTTCACCTGAGAAGATGATCAAATGCCCTTTTTTCGACATGCTCCAAACGTACAGTTGGCGGTGGAGTACTCGGTGGTGGAGCTAAGGGACCAACTAGCATCGCCCTGAACCATTCAGATCTGTCTGCAAGTCTTTGACGTTCGACGCAATATCGCCAAGTGTCTCTGTGAGGACCGACCTGGAAGACACGAAAATAAAAAGAGAAATTAGAAGAATGAATAAAAAAATTTTCAATTCAATTTATAAATTGGTACAATCAAATTACTACACTCACTTCTAGCATTACTAAATTATCCTGAACGTTGTTACAGGACATTATTTCTTCAGCAGGAATAAGAGGGACTTCGGCCATCTTATCCTTGGAATTTTTAACATTCAGATCTTTGGACAGGTGAATAAAAATCGGATGCAAAGTCCTTCCAACCGTTCTTCTTGGCCGCAAACCCTCGCGATTTTTTTCCCGCGACCGTTCCGGTTTACTCCGAGTAAAACATTGTCCGTTTTCTGCTGTAAAAATAAATCGAAGGTAATATAATCAGAAATTAATCCTAATTTCGAAAATTTTTATCTTCTGTTAAAGAAAAAATGTACATCATATACATCAAGAGTAGGAATTCCATCATCAGGATAATTGAAACAAGGAGAAGAAAACTGTTGTTTCTCAAGTCTATTTGAACGCGGTTATATTGAGAAAAAAAAAAGAAAAAAAATTAAACAAATAGAAAAAAGATGTAGAAAATATTAATACACCGACAACAACTAATTAACTATTTAAAAAACATATTATGTCACTTGAAAAAAAAATTACGCTGATTCGAATAATTATATAAATATGATTAAAATAACATGTCATCGCGTGAAAAACTGACAACATAATACGATGAGAAGGAAGAATGAACGGACAAAAAATAAATAAATAAATAAATAAAATTATTCCTATGCTTCTGGTTATCGCATAGTTAATAATTTTATATATAGATACAGAAGATAAAGAAATATATACATCTCGATCTTTGCCATACACATTCGTACAGTTTCTTGAAAAGGTTTGTTATATAATATTGGGATGAACGATAATTGCGTGAAAAATAGCGTATACTCTTATACAAGTCGGGGATGGTGTTAAGGAGCAGACGGAATCAATGGCGACATTCGGATTCACAGTATGTACAAACACATAGGTATTATATGCGATGAATCAATAAGGTGTTAATTATTTTCGCTGGTTTAACATTCAACTTTAGTTATCTCGACCGTATAATCATAATCATAATCATAATCATAATCATAATCATCTGCAGGGCAGGGTGGTAATCGTAGACTCAACAATAATTCCTGATTCGACTAACGAACAATACCACGCCATTATTGATAGTAAATTTAACTGGTAGAACGTAAAAAAATTTACGTAGATATTTCTCTATTTATTTTCAACTATTTGCATTATTATATTATCATCACTATACGAATAGATAATATTTTTTAACGCTGTACATGAATTAAAATTGGAAAAAAAATCAAACAAAACTAACGCATGATGTTTTCTATATGAGTACTTTTTTTTTCATCGCTTTATGATTCACCAACTTCCTGTCTATTTATAACTATAGCAATATATTGGCTAATTATTAGGAAATTAACTAATTTCAATAACGGTAAGGTTGTATTGTAATGTAAAGCACTGTAGGTATATAATATTAGGTACAGTAATGTGCATTATTTATATACCTATACGTTTGCATGGTTTTTCTTTTCAATCGTTCTTTCATTTCAGATGTCCTTAAAAATAAATTAGAAATTCTATATCAACCCGCAGCACGCGAGATTTGATTTAATTTGTTGAGAAACCGGAAACTCGTGTTTCCCATCGATATATTACAAGCATACATAAACTATACAGTGTAGGTATAATGATATCTGCAGTTGCACTGGTATTTTTTTTTCTCTTCTTTCATTACGTATGCTTTGTTCTTTCGTATACGAAGCCTGCCTAGTTAGGCGACCGGTTATGGTGTTTTTTTTTTCTCGAAACCATGAGGAATATCACTATCGTTATTATTATTTTATTGTTAATATTGGATACGAGTTTCCTTAAGTGATAACACCTAGTATAGTTATACCTATGACGAAAGTTTGCTGAAGATTATTCATCGATATTATAACAACTAACTATATTTTCGGACGATCATACGATAAAATAAAATAAAAGAAAATAAATGTAACAAAAAAAAAAAAAATCATTCCTCATACCATATACGGGTACCTACATATATCGGGCTAGTCGAAGCTGAAGAATTTATAAATACGATATGATACCTCAGTCGGCAAATTCATCCTTTGTATTTGTTGTTTCTTCTTTTTATTCCAACAACGTTATCTTTCATAATTTCATGATTTATAAATATTTTTTAATCGTATAACGGAGCACTTTGTTTGCACCTAGTATAACGTGTATAGTATACGTGTACGTGATGATAACGTGTCACCCAGTACATATTTACCTGTAATAGGTATATACCTATGTACAATAACCCACGCCCTGCACCTATGTTACACATGGTATGTGAAAAAAAAAAAAAAAAAAAATTTGGACAAACAAATTAAAGAGAAAACGACAAACGCCAAAAAGAAGAAGAAGAAGACGAAATTGCTGATATAATTTTTTCTCTCCTTTTTCAGTTTAGTTCTCGCAAAAAAATTTCACCGATTAACCTCACACAATCGCGCATCTGTAACACGAGATCGTATTTTCAATAATTATATAATGTTTACGGATATAACTGCGGAATAAAATGATTGTTTAAATTTCATTCAGACGATGTTTTGCGTGTCTTTCTTTTTCTTTTTTTTTTTTTTCTACATATTTACCGATATTCATATACAGGTAAATAATTATTGTGCAAATGGACATAATATACATACATCTAATATATATGATATATGTAGGATTAATCGAGCGAATCGCGCGAGACTAGCGTTAACATTTTTTCTCTACGAATAATTATTAATGCAAAGGCAATTAACTGTTATATTTGCACAAACAACGAATTACATGTAAACGCGAAGAGACGAAAGAAGAGAAATGCCATTTTAAATAAATAGATATTATGTGAGTAAAACTAGAAAAAATTTCAATCGATTGTTCGCATATATTTATATCGAATACGATATTATTTTTAATTATTCGCGGTTGTTATTGCCTAAGCATATATAGAATATACATAATAATAGAATGTACATATAGTATCATATCGCGATAACAGTCAAGTTTCCTCGGTGCAGCAACATAATGTAAGGTCTAGCCCTCGTTCTAAATAGATATAGTATATGCACAGGTGTCTATGTAGTACGTGCATCATATACCTATGACTCGCGATGATATAGAAAATTTACAAAAACCAACGAAGTGAGAAAAAAAAGGGAATAAAAAAAAAATTGCTTTCATGTATTTCGCGTGGAATTCTAATAATAAATGTAACGAAAATAATCGTGAATGATTTTTAATGTTTTCTCTCTCTAATTGATTACAATACCTGATCGTCGATATTTTGTTTTTGAATTGGAAAACAGAGAAAATATAAATTAATAAAAATTAATAGTGGCTCCTGACTAGCATTGCTGTGTGAGATAGGCAAGCTTACTCACGCGTTGATATCTCCAAGCAGTGGGAATATACATACGTAGAAATTCCAAAAGAATTCTTTTTGATACGGTGTTCGTATACGACGATTATAAAATTTTATAATTGGATAAACCTTGCCTTATTATAGTACACATAAACCGAAAAAAAGTAAAAGAAGAAGAAAAAAAATGGCCGGCGTGTCTACGTGAAAATCATAGACGCGTGGTGTCTACGTGCACTTGCTGCTACTTTTCTTAAATTTTATTTTTTAAATTTTTATTAAGGTTATAAACGAATTATACAATTGTATAAACTCTATTTTTTACGCCCCGCGAGCACCCTGCAGCCCGTTTATAGTTAATCTATATTACGCAATGCGCGGGAGCTGCTTAACTTATAATCACGTTTGTTAGGATTGCGGGACATTTAGATAATATAATGAGAGAAAATTTATAAGTACTATACGCACTGCAGATGCAGGAAGATTTGTCATCTCGGTTATTCTCTTTTTTTCTCATCTCTATTTCTCTCTTGCCCAGATAATAAAATTTCAAATAATTATATGATTATAAATTAAGTTTTTTTTTTTTTTTTTTTTTAATGCAGAGTTATGCAATTATATATTACAGTTTTTTTTTTTTTTTCAATAGTTTTCACACAACTGTACGGATACCAAATCAAAGAATTCTATTGTCAAGTGTCAAAGTCAGTATGTCTAGGTCATTAAAAACCCGCATGTAATTTGGCGGTTATTATTTACTATCATATAGACGTAATACATTTCAAACAATGAAGAATAGGAGAATAGATAAGTAAAGAAAGAGACGAAATACTACAGAAAGGAGAAATAGAGAAGAAAAATTACTATTGCAGGTGGGTATACATATACAATATTATTTAAATTATATATATGATACCTATATATGATACAGGCATGTGTATGTATTGTATACTATATCTAATTTATAACAGTTTTGCACAAAAACTGTCTGACCTTACGCACAACTATGCGCCTGTAATGTACCATATGTACTTTCAATTCGATCACATTTATTTCATTTCTTTATTTATTTTTTTTTTTCCTTCTCGTTTTGAAACAATAGTCAAAGCCCGCGATCGTTTCTATACGTAACAAACGATACAGAATAAAAACGAAAATTTTATCGACTTAGAAAAAAAATCTAATATAAGTACACGATGATACTTATTACACGTACTGGAAAATTATTTGATTAAAATTTTTCGATTCAATTAATTACTGTACATATTTAGTCAACAAACAAACGAACAAAGCTTTGATGTGGGTGTGTACATGGCTGTTATACACATAGTGTATATAATAATGATAGCCTTTGTTAATATGTCGAAATTTAAACGCGATTAAATTAACGATTGCTACCTATACCGCAGGTATATACCACCTTGTACGCTGCTGCACCTGAAGTAGATGTTTATTTTACATACTTTTGTACATATGTACGTATCTATAGCGCAATAATTCTAGCCTTGACGTAAAAACGTCCAATTTCTATCACCGACGTGTTGATTTATATATTTATGATTTTATTTATAAAATAAACCGTGCAGAGAAATTGTATAATAAGTGAGAAAATCGCGGCGTGACTAATTTTTGATTGTAAAAACGAATGAAAAAAAATGAACTTTAAATTACGTTCATTAGATTTGGATGAAACATTTGCACGATACGTATTTTAATTGCTGTGTAAAATAATCATCAGACAACGAGTATAAACGAAGTGGGCCGGATTTGGCAACAATGAGGGTTAAAAACAAAGAGGAATTGGATAAATTGACAATAAAATACCTTGAGAGGAATTTAAAATGATCAATTATTAAGATGCGGGTCATACAATAATATACATACGTGCGATACATATGTAGGTATATGCCATCTACTACGTGAACGTTTTATTTTTTTTTCCCATTCGAATGGAAAAAAGGAAAAAATAAACGAAAAATTTGCTAGGAAAACTCTTACGAAGGGAACTTTTGTTCCGCAGTGTCGCATGTCGCGGTATAATTAGTTAATTGATTAATTAATAATCGACACCTGTAGCAACTACTGTACGCGCATATGTTATCTGACGTATCTACACGTAAAAAGGAATCAGTAACAATTGCATCTTTATCCCGATGTTAATGAACGAAAAAATTACCTTGAAGTAAAATATAACACGTATTTATAATACTACCCATAATTAATGTTATGCAACCGGTTGTATATTGTTATAAGATGTACATACATACGCCTGTATTACATATTGGAGTACGGTAAATTTTATATCCGTTGGATAATTTATTGTTCTTTCGAAAGAAGATTGGAAAAATAAGAAACGAGTGGGGAAAAAAAGAAACGAATAGAATTTAAAATAAAAATTATAAATTATTTACATCTTGACCCTAATTCGCTTGTACTATTTAATTGTGCTAAATGAAATTTACTCACTTTTCCTCAATGCTATGTGTTTATCAGATTTACCTATATATACACACCTATATTGCATAGGTAAGGGTACGCTGCAAATGACACGACGCGTTAATTGTTGCACAATATTCTGTTCAATGGGCAAACGCATAATTTGACAACGGAGAAAAAAAAAAAAATGAATGAAAAAAGAAGTGAAGTAAACAAAATGAAAAAAGGAAGTAAAGAAAATTTTATACGCACATCTTGTTAACGCCTCAACTCAACGCCTTTCGTACATCATTTCAAATGATCAAATTTACGGTTTGTCGACATTTTTTTTCCATTTCATTCAAGAACGTACGCGGACAGGCGATCCACGAAAGAGAAATTTCATAGTACGACGATAAAAAAAAAAAAAATATGTAAAAAAGAAGAACCGATCCCATAATATGGGTAATGACGTCAATTATTCGATAATTATCAATAGGAAAAATAAATTACCTACTAGGCATAATTATATAGGAACGAAGGTCCTCCTATTTTAATAATATATGATGTCCAATATATCTATGATACGATACACGCGGATAATTAAAAATAAATTCGAAATTCGGGACTCGTGTAGACAGGAAGTGCATTATGTACTGCACCTATATCTGTACGCTATGCCGTTTTTTTTCTTTTCCATGTGTCTCAAGACGTCGAGGTGAAAATAATTATTGTATTGTAAGTTTAATATTCCATTTTTTTTTTTTTCTTAGGTTTCTTTTTCTGCAAATCAATCAAAATCAACGGTATATAAGAAATTATAGCATATGATCACGCAATTCGATATGATTTCGTATTCGAGATCTTTAAATCTTCAATTCGAACATCACGGAAAAACGAAGGAAAATAGAAAGCTGGACGAAAGAGGACTCGTGTGAAAATTTTTAATCGTCACAAGGAGAAATGATAATCAATTCAATGGTAAGTCGCGGGAATACGGAGGTAGTGATAAAGTAAATGTATGACGTCGATCGTTGTATATGTATTGTACGTATAATATTCATTAATATATGATAAAAATATTTGTTGTCAGGATATGAATTTGCGGTTGATATTATAATGTTTTATTACGCTGTAACTATAAACCCATTTACGCATTGTATGTACGTAGGTTACATACGTATAACACAGGCATAAGTATGTACATGTACACGATGATACATATACCCTATCTGCATTAGCAATACGACTCGTCGTCAACTTTGTTGCTATAAATTAATGATCGTTATGAAATTACGATCTAATGAAAAATATAAATAGCTAGGTATAGATTCAAATTTAATCGGTGGTGATTAATCGCCACAAAAACTATTAGCTCCATAAATTATGTCAAATACATATTTGGAGGCAAAGAGAGATAAAAGTTCACAATAATAAGTTGAGAAAAATTGCGCTTACCGGTCATGGTAAATTTTTTTCTTGGTAATTTGGCGACCATTTATCAATTAAAAAAGAACGGAAAAAAACCGCAATCTATCACTACTTATTGGCAATGATACGCAGTCCGATGTCTCGGAGAGGAACGAAGTGAATGATGAAAAATTAAAACTGTATAATTTTTTTTGCTTCACTCATGCGATGATTCGAAAGATGGATGAAAATTTTTATAATCCGCAATTGATATCGTCCCTTCGCGAGGCGCGGCGTATCGTGTACGAATGCCTCGTCTCGAGGTTGGTAAGCAAACTGATATAGTTTTGTCGGTTTCAATTCTACCACGTGTTGTACACCACCACACAATCCTGCATTACAAGTCACGTGACAAACCACATAAGTGAATTACGATTGTGTGAGTACGACAAGTACAGAGAAAATATGTGCACATATGTGTTTATTTATGTTATACATATAGGATTATGTATAAATCAAATGTATATATGTACGAATGCAATTCGAATTGTATGTGTGAAATGTGAACGATGATAAGCAGCCAATAAGGAGTTAACATCTCACACAAGCGTAATTTGATACAAATATGGATGTTTACAGTACATACATACACACGTACGTATGTGCATGTATTAATTACACAATTAAAATATTATAATAAACAGGATCGTCTGGAGAACAGTCGCAGCTTGTAACCTGCGAGAGCCTGATGTGTACGTGCTCATAAGGAGAAATTGAAACGAATGTTTTCAGTCGAACCAAATCATGACTAATAAACTTCTAATGAAACCGAAACCGAGTTTTGGTATTTTGGTATACGTGCACTAGAGTATAGTGGAGACGTTCCAATGAAAAACTGGATCACATATTTTTCCCTTCCTTCATCTCTGAAAAAGAAAAGGACGATGAGTAAAACATAAAAAATTGAGGGATGAATTAAATTGAGCAGAATTGACGAAAAATGAAATTAAATATTCGCATGTATACCTGTCCTACAATGAAATGCATGGATTTTTTTTTCCTCACATTTAATATTCGGTCGTAATCCAAAATTCTATCTCATACATCGAAATATTACGAATGGAAAGATTGTTACGTTGTAGAAAACGAAAAAAAAAGAAAAATTAGATTAACAAAATGAAATAAATTACTCGTCGTCTACCATAGAATGGAAAGAAACTTGAAAACGATCATCTACAACAGGGGGAAAAGTGAGCGCCATTTTTTGTCTATTATCATTATCATTATTTTAATTGTCATTTAATTAGAACCGGTGACGATTATACATAGTATAGGACTATTAATCGAATAAACTGTGCACCTTAATAATTGTTGATTTATTACAGTGTAAAATGATTAATTTATGCGACTTATGTGAATCGACTTGTATTCTCAGGGTCATATAACGATACTAATCTAGGATATAACTGCAATTGTTACAAGGTGTATTACAGGATTCTAGATTATCCGCTAAACTGCACCGATTGCAGATTATATTATGAGTTGCATTACTACTGCAAAACGGAAGATTTTCTCGAACGGATTCACATCCGCCACGTAGTCGCCGCCGTTTACGTGTGATTTCATATTTCTCCTTCTTTTCATTAAATCATAACTATTGTCATTATCGTTATAGTAATTATCATCATTATCGTCTTCGTAATTATTTCGCTGGCTCTGAAAGCTCATTTACAGTTGTACCGTTTCCAGCTATACATGGATCGTGTGGATATGACGATTTTTTCCCCATCCCAACAGATGAAGTAAAATCTGAAATCTGAATCATATTTTCTTTTCATCGCCTTTTTTCTCTCTCTTCTTCTCTTCCTGTATTTCCGTAAAATTTCCGTCGACGAATCATAGAGATATGCAAACATATAGTCACGTAATGAAACGTATACCGAAGAAATCATTGATACAATTGAAAAGAAATTCCATTCGTGTAACTGATGGATTAAAAATTGATAATTCTTGTGATAATTTTTATCTGACGAAGATCATTTTTTTTTTCTTTCCGAGAGAGAAGAGGCAAAATGAAGGAAAGGAAATATTTCTTCACGGAAATATGTACGAAGTGAATGAAGGGAATTATGCTGCATAAGTATATAGGTGCAGTAAATATGTATACGTTGAAAAAATGGGCTAAAAATCTATCGGGGAGATAAGTCAACTCATAGTGTGAAACATATACAAGAGATAAGGTTGGGCTGAAAGAGTTGGTGAAAGAAAAAAATAAAAAGGAAGAAAGAAAAAAAAAAAAAAAAGGAGACAGAAGTCCATAAGTTTGTGATCCCAGATGGAGATCTAATAAATCATGTGAAATGTGGTTATTTCCAATACAGATGTAATGTGAGAATATAATGAAGAGTACCAGGAAGAAAAAATGAATAAATAACTAAATAATTTTGTTGAGTGACGTTTTCCGAATGCCTCAATATCTTATCGTGCATGAATTCCTCTACAGTATACACAATATACTCGATACATCTGTCGATGTAATATATTAAAAAAAAATAAAATAAAATAAAATAAAATGAGCTCTGATTTTTTATTTTATTCATCGAACTTCCTAAATGTGCATGCGGCGAACGACGTTGGGGGAAAAAAAAAGGTGAAAGAAAAACCAAAACAGAAAACAAAAAAAATACAAAATACAAAACGGTAAATCTGAACAATGATCGCTTTATGTAATCCAATACCGAAGATTATCGTACACATATACCTACGAGTTTAATGTCATTGTCACGTTAATTGTACGTGATTGCGGAGAGGGAGGTGGGAGGTTTCGATCGGCGAGCTTTGATTATTACTCATTGGGAAAAATTCCAAGCTAAAACAATTTTCAACCCCCAATTTTCTCGTTTCGCTTTATTCGCAATTCGTTCGGTCGTAATTATTTTATTTTCTTGAGGGGCCTCCCCGTGGTGTAATATAAGAAAATCGAAACAATACGTGGTGTTCAACGTATATGGGCAGAAATGAACACGAAGGGTAAGCGTCGCGACGCCAGGTACGCCCTTCGATTTCTACGCGCTGTATACCTACAGGTATCGTATACGTAGTCGCACGTGTGTAAACGCACACATTGGGTTGGGGAGGGTCGTAATTGTTGCAAACGTCACGCAAAGCTTCTCCCGAAGGGTATACCAAAAAAGAAAAAAAAAGAAAAAAAAATTTACATTTCACCCTCGCTACATATTCCACTGCCACGCGATCGATGGGGCGAAGAAAAAACGTCAAAAAAATCGGAATAAGAGTAACAACGAAAATTGTGCAAAGATCGCGGTTTCTGTACGCGCAAATTTAAACATTTTTTGTTTCCTCGCAGGTGTACGGATAAAAATTTTAATGTTATATAAAATCTTATTCAACCATCGCCCCCCGATGTCCCTGGGGATGACAGTTGGAAGCCTCATAAAAGATGCAGCTACGGAACACGAGGTTGTTACGTGAATCTAAATGAATTGGCACGTTGAGTTTCTATAAATCGATTTAACAAATTACCCCCTCTCGATGTAATGGAGAAAAAAAAAAAAAGAAACGGATTAAAATAAAAGACACACGTCAAATGGCAGTGTACTCTGATAAATAATTCAAATAATTTGACAAATTCTGAAGGGCGCGATGATCGATGGATGTGGAAAAAAAAAATAAATAAATAAATAAAAATAAGCGTGCACATTGTGTATCGGCGTAAAGAATTGTGTGATATAAATTTTTCAGAAATACAATGGAACTTAAAACCTTACAAGATATTCGATATCGGTCATCACATTATTCTCAGTATAATTAATTGAAACACGTCGTTAATTATCAATTCATATACGTAGTTTGGTATATTCGATGACATATAAGTGATTCGAATGAAAAAGAAAACTCTACTCTACTCTTTTTTTTTCAATAACAACAATAATAACAACGATACCCAACGACAAGCGAGAAACATTGATTAATTGGTAAAAGATAAAATAAAACTTATTACGATCATCTGCCGCATGCAACGCGGGGGCCAGGCAATAGTATCAATGATTAATTATACTGTAACCAACAAATTGATGAATTAGTGTCGATGAGGCAAAAACCGTGAAATGACCGATTGCCAATGACGTCATCTTTTCAAATAATAGACGTTCGAAATTTAATTCAGATCGTGTACGAAACCAGCAATTTTTTGGACGGTAAAATTTTCATTCGATTTTTTATACGCTCAATTGCAAAAATTATAACACACATGTGATATACGTATTTCTTGTATGTTAATTAATTATTCGTGGCGTTAGTCGGGTTCAAATTGCAACAAATGAATGATTACCTTTCGTTTTTCGCGCCGACGAAGACGATTTTCACAAAAATTTCTTCATTAATTTTAATCGTTGTTTATTTTATTTTTTAAAATTAAATCTGTCTCCGACGAAACTTTTAAGTACGTTTTTAATCAATTTTTAATTTCCGTAATTTTTACCATACAGATTTTTCCATAAAACTTTCCGTCTCATTTGCTTTTTATTTTATTAAATTCTTTTCTTTTTTTTTTTTTTTATATTTTGTCAAAACATATTGATCGATCTACGCTGTTATATGTATAGTATGTGTCAATTCGTGTACGATTAATCGATTAACGTCTACCACCCGATATGTCAATCTCGATAATATCAAAGAACAAGAATTGAAATTTTGTTTTCAAGTATTTACCGGTTAAACGATAAATTAATATAAATCATTCGAATAAAATAAATAACGGGGTAAATGTTGAACATGACAAGAGTATCGTAATACATATAGACTTAAGGCTGCATTGGTCGATGACCAGTCGAGCAATGAATTTAATTCGCACTATAGCCAGGAGAAAAGGCGCCCTGTGCTATGCGAGTATATAGAGGATGAGATATAAGTATAGGTATATCTATAAAGAAACAGTAGCTATGTATAGCCGGGCGTCGCGACGCCGGCGCGGAACCGACGTTCTAATAACGTTTATAATATCGAGTCTCAAAAGAAAAAAAAAAAAATCACCTCCGCATCGCATTCATATATCTATAAATAAATTTCGAACTTTGGGATCTTCTTGAAGCGCAAAAATGCAAATTGCATCGAATTAGAGGGATGTTTGAATGGAAGGAAGAAAGGAAAGATCGAAGAAAGCAGACGTGAAATTTAAAACAGGACGAAAGAAGAAATACAAAGAAAAAAAATTAAACGAAATAAAAATTAAAGAATTAGCGTCACGGCTTTACTGACTCAGAAAACATGAGTCCTTTCGTCGTCTCAGTTTTCAGTAATGTATGCATAATATATACACAGATATGTATATACCTATACTATGTTTGTATCTTCAATCCCGAGCGCATGTTATTTTCTATTTTCAAAATGTATATAAACATCTGCATTTTCAAGGGTCCATTTTCAATGAGTCACATCACGCGTATAGAACATCTGACATAGTTTTCTTTTTTCTTTCCAACGCAGTTTCGCTACTTGAGAGAGACTCAATTTTGGTTCTTGCACATGAAGCGAATCATATTATTCAATAAATTAATAAATTTAATATTCTCCGGTCGATTTATTGATTTTCTCTTCATTTTCGATTGCGATCGTTCGTTTTCATTATCACACACATTGCATTGTTGTCATCGTCATCTGTAAATCGATTTTTTATTCTGTGCACAGATAATGTTTGCTGCACACATAAAATCGCAATTTCTTTCGATCAATGCGTCATCGATGTGCGATATTAAGTACAATATCATATGATAATATTAATATTAACAATAATAATGACGATGACGATGATGTTGATTGTCTTTTATCGATCATAGAGTGCATCGGCAACGATATTATGACCCGCGGGTTATTGACTTTTCCCATATTAATAATATAAACGCATTAAAAAGTCTAGCTGAATCGATCATCGCAGACTGTGTAACGATTTCTATTCGCAAATGTACTTGTGTTTGTATTATGATAAAATCGCGTATCTATAATAATCTCAGACGTTACACAGACGCGGGATCAAAGAACGAAAGAACAAATTCATTCGCCGAGTCTTAGCGATTCTTTTTTACATTTCCATAACCGACAGCGCTATACGTTGGAGTTATAACTGACCATGATTAAAATTATTCAGATTTCCTTTCGAAGAACAATCAAACTTATCATACGCATATACAGATCTATACATAGCGACTTTATCGTTGTGTTCACAAGCATTCTTATACGTACAAAGGTTTACACTGCAGTGGACAATTGTCACAGAAGAAAAGGAAAGAAAAATTTCCCGCCATTTACAAGCGCAGCTCGATTTAAACCAGGAAAACTTTCAATCTATTTTTTTTTTCCCCTCCTACACCGTGTAATATTGTATTTCGTACGTACACCTCGTCAAAAGGGTGACATTTTTTATCTTTCCAACCTGCTGCCCGACCCACGCAGACTTTATTATGACTATAATCATTATTTAAAAAAAAAAACTGGAGATTGATTCGCGATCGTTCACCCCGTTCTTTCGTAGTTTAATTATTTTTTTTTATCGGTCGCTATCCTCCCTCGAAATATTTACCTGTAGGTAGTGCAGTGCCGGATGTCAGTCGCGGGCGCACAGCTGGGATTCGCGGTTATTGTTGGGGGAAAACTAGGACCTCGCGATATCCCTCGGTCAGAGGTTGGCTGAGTACTGAGGAACAGTATTGCAGAGTTCCTCCTCAGTTGGCAAACCACCCCTCGGTCGATCATCATCCCTCCTCACACAACCACAAGAGTAAAACCTGCGACCAACCCCCTTCCTCTCTTGTACGTATACGTGAAACACCCAGCACCCGCTGTCTGTGCTTTCGAACCCTGCGACTTCGTCGCGAGTCTTTTACGCTTTGTACCGAATGTCTCCATGACAACCTTATTATGGTATACGTGTCGTAAGGTTCTTTGGATCTGTTTGTTTATTTATCTTTTTCTTTTGAATAAAGATCGAATTTTTGATAGACGTGATCGATTGAAATTTTTTAATTAGATCGACCGGGGAGATATGTTTACGAACATGTGATCCGTTCTGTTGAATATTAGTAGAATCTTGTGGTTATTATTGGGGTATATTTTTCTATATACTGTGGAAATTTACCGTACCGCGAGTAGCGTTGATTTTGAAAAGCGGAGAATCCTAATCATCGTCATCGCGACGATCATCTTCTTCGTCACCGTGATTTCTTTACATTGCGATGAGTATGTGTACCATAATCGCGTTCCTTATCGAAATTATCTCTCCAATTTCCGCAACCATAGCCTCACGTTTTATCTCTCCATTCATCGTGTAGATAAAATGCATTTCTCACTTTCTCAGCTTGGCCATTACTGCAACAGAAAGATGTCCGTTAGTAATATACTCGCAATTGCGTCATTCCAATTGATGAAACGAATCAATTTTGAACAGAAAATAAAATGGCAAAAAAAAATTTATTTGAAAATTTCTTTCAAAAATTCTATCTTCGTGTAGGTATGAAAACGCGGTATTTGCTTTGTAGAGACGCGGATCAGCTGCTAGGGAGAACACGGCACACGAGTTTTAGTACGTTTGACCTAGTTTTACACACGTTGAACTCATACAGTATATACACAGTACATATAATACAAGTGAGCGCGTGCGTTCCGTATCTAACTTTATATATACATACAGCGTAGATCAATATTATTATCCCAGGGCGAGCTAAATTGATGCAGAAATCGGGACTTCCAATCTGAAATCAAGCGAACGATTTGGTGTAGAAAAAATTCAAACATCATCTCTCTTCTCTGCCCCGCTCAAGTTTTTGAAAATTCCGGAAGTCTCGAATTACACGCGTTGCGGAGCAGGATGACAAAATGAATGAATAAAAAAATCTTGCGCTGGATGGGCCAAAATTAGAGAAAAATTTCAAAATTTTAAGAAAATTTTGTACGTAGTTCCAGATAAACCAAAGACGATTCTTCAATTTGTTCCTGTATTTTTTTTTTTTTTTTTGTTTTTGTTTTCTTTTTGAGCAGGTGACGAAAAACTAAATGAACATTTTTTCTATTTTTTTTTCCATACATAAAAGCGTGGCAAGTAGTAGCGACCCAGGCGCAGATTTTGTCAGTGATCATGGTCCGCCATTGCGTCCGACCGGTCTGACTATACGTCTGGTTTACTACTACTTGACATCCTCGCCACCTCAGAGATGCGCCGATACGTAATTTTCTTTAAAAATTTTACCGAAGTTTTTGGAAGATTTCTTACGAACAAATTCTTCTCTTCTTTTTTTTCAGCCCTACATACAGCGTATGAATGAGGCTTAGGAATCTATCAGCGTTCAATAAAAATTATACTTTAGGTTGCATTATGTGTACGAATACAGAGCAATATTAGTAGAAAAACTAAAAGCGGTAAATACGCCATAAAATGTATCGTAGTTTTCACAGGATTCCCAATTAGTTTGAACAAGGTCTTTCGGATATAATGGATATAGCAACATTAATGAGTTTTTTTTTTTTCCACCCTTTTTTTTACGTAGGACATTCACGTGCAGCCGCAGCAGGTATGCGATACGTACATAAACGTATTGAAACAAATTACCAATCGCATATTATAATAATACAATATAAAATAGTCTAACAACAAAAACCGGATGAGAAATCGTGCAAAAAAAAAAAATTTAATAACGACAGAAAAATCTGATCGAGTAGAGAAAAACTCAAACTATTAGTATAATATCGTACAGGTATGTTATAATTCCTTACCGTGCAAGTCGCGCCAAGGTCTTCGCCATTATATTATACCTTTCGCCCATGTGTTTATACTGCAAAATAATAAAAATAGGATTAAAAAAAAAAAAAAACCGGATCATTGTACTTTGCAATGCACGAAACACCTATCAAATAAGACCCAATTCTTCATTTTACATATCGATAGACTATACAGTACCTCTAGTTCACTCTACTCTGCTTTCCAATTGATTGTGGAAACTTACTCCATTCATATTTATTTTTTTTTTTGCCTGGACTATCCTATATCGATCGAAATTTCTGCCAAGTTTGTATGAACTGGATAGATGGGATTTTTAAAGGTTCTATTTTTTCGTGATCAGGTTACTTGGGAATAAGCTGAAAAAAAAAGAATCATCCCCTTTTAGATTCCAAGTTTACAGATATGTATTATTATATTTTACGTACTATGAATATAATTATTCCTGTGTATAATATATATTTAATTTTATGTATATATATATTCATCTATATTTATATGTATATATTTATATATTTCGTTCGTTTTAATCATGATAATAATAGTAATAATAATATTATCTATAAATATGTTTCTGTACATGTATCAATTATAGAATTATCCTGAATTAAAAATTAGAAAAAAAAATATGATAGTCAAGATGAAACTAAAAATCATCATTGAGTCAGTTCGTTACCGCATTAGTTATTCTTTTACGAACGAAAAAAACGAAAAAAAAGTCAACCGTTTCGCGAAAAAAAATTTTTTTGACGATGGTGCGAAACAATTTTTTCCACATTACAAATATACCATTAAAATAATATGTAAATATAATTAAATTTGAATGATCGTTTTATATCTTACTACTGCAGCAGTCCAACATTATAAAGCTAATGTGCGACTGTATAATAATAATAATCGATTTATTAATAATAACATGCCAGTTTTTCGTTAAAAATATTAAATTTAGTCGTCTTTTTTCTATTAATTTTCTTTCCTATCGGGAACTAATTCATTAGGTATTTTAAAAATAGCTGTGAGACTTATAATCGCGTTTATTCTCCTAATTAAATAAATATAATCATTACTCTGTACACTAAATAATAATATCTTTATCATTTCACATATTATTCTGCTACACGATCCAATTCTGCATGATTATTATTAATATTACGTTTTTTTTTTTTTTATTACTTTTCTTCATTTTATACTACTGCGTATCTCTTGGATTATATTCTCCCACGACTGTTTTTATTTTCTTTTCTCTTTTTTATACATCCTTACGCAACGTGACTAAGATTCAAATTTTCTCTTCGTTTTGTTTTTTCAATTTTATCTTTCCACTAGTTCCGTTGAATTCAATTATTTCATCAAAACTGTTACACGAAATATTTATCGCGAATAATTTACATACATAACATAATACGTATGCGCCGTATATTTTGTAAGATATACGCGTATCATATAGTTAAGCTAATAGGCCTTATTCGTAAATTACATCGCGCCCTCGCTCCGTGTGGCTAAACTATACAAATTCATAAGTAGCTGTATTAATTCATTTTCATTCGGTTAATCAATGTTTTGTCCATAATAACTACAAGATCTGACTAGGGCTCATCGATTCATTTAATTATACATACATTTATTCAATTATTTAATATAGTAATTATTTCTCTATTTTACATCTGGTGTTTTCTTTTTTATTTGTTTTTTTTTTCTTCTAAATTAGATTTGTTTGATGTTCATATTCAATGGTGTCGAAGAATTATAGAAACGACGAAGGGGACAGAGAGAGAGAGAGAGCAAGAGAGAGAGAGAAAAATGGAGAGAAATAGATAGAGAAAAGGAATGAAGAGATTGCATCGCGTCGTGTCAGTTGAAAGACAAAATGATATAAAAAAGAAATACGGCAAAGGGACGTATATAAGCACCAGTTGTCAGCACGTTGTGCGCAATCTAAATTTGTAGTTACCTATTAGCTGACATTTGTAATTTCGTTAGCAGTGGAAAAAACCACAAATGAAAAAAAAAAAAAAAAAGTTATGCAATTATTGTATCGTTCAGACTATTTTCTTTATGTCTTGCACCTTTTTGTTTTTCTACTTTTTAATATTAAAATGTAATAATTGCGGTCCATCAATAATAGCATGATGTGGATATACGTAAGATTGTAAAATCTGTTTGATTTAAAAAATTGTAAAACCTGTTATTAACACGTATAAAAAATGTGTATATCTATTACCGTACGTACAGCTGCTTCGGAGTCTTTGGAAAAAAAAAAATTGTATACATATATATAAATACATATTCAAAATGAAACTTCGAAATGAAGTAAACATTACTTCAATTCGCGGGCAAAAAGCTCCAAGTTAAAAAAAATGGACTGATATATTATCGAAATATATTGGAAGTATTTTTATCATTTTCTTCAAAAATGTCAATTCCAAAATGGGTCTGTACTAAATTACCCCTTTCAAAATGAAAAAATTTTCTACGTTTATTACGTCTTTCAATCAGATAAAGAAAAGGCTGTGCGTTTCTTGTGATTATCGTAGAAGTTATACGTTCGGTGTAATAATAATTATTTGTATACCGTGATTGTTAGAAAAAAAAATTAAAAAAAAAAAAATCCTCAAGCACAGCCTACTGATGTAAAAAATAATTATAATTTTTTTCAACAATAATTCAGTTCTTCTATCTTTAGACACTTACAACACAGCTACGGAAGTGTTCCCAAATGTCGGGTATATTATGAATATTGTATTTGTTTTATTATATCGCTTCTATATAGTATATTTAATGAATAACTATATATATTGCAACATTTGATCTAACACAGAATTATATTCGTATAATAGTAATAATACACTTATACCTTTGAACATATATACTATAAGTATATATGCGGTAGTATTTATAATACATTATGTATAATAATATACTTTGGCAGTAGCGTTCCTTGTATAAATTTGGTATAGGCCCTCATATTAAAATAAAAGCCATCAAACTGTAGAGAATCCTGAATCGATTGACAAATTGAAAAAAATTCATTGGATGCAGGCAAGAAAATAGGTGTGATTGAGATCGATCGATCTTAACATTCCTTGAATTTCATACGGTTACATCGAAAAACGCCTCTAACCTTATTGTTTTGTCACAGCGATGAATTTAACTGTGAAACTATTGTCGTCGATTAGAATTCTGTCTCTTATGGTCTGCCGTTAACCGATTTATCGCTGCCTCTTCATAATCAGGAGCTATTCATTAAAAAGCGATGGACATTTTTTCCCAAGATTATTGTAAAAAGATTATTCTAAAAAACCTGGCACCGTTTTAATCCGAAGGTAACATTTTTCCTGTCCCGGAACTTGTACGATGTAGGTCTTAGTTGCTCAATATCCGGCAGTTTGAAATGGATTTTCCAACTATCCTTCGTCTTTAATTTTCGAATAATTACATTATCGATACCTGAAATGATTTTTATCATCATTTTTTTTTTCTTCGAATCTAAGGCTGTTGTGCGGCGTTTATAACAGCGACTTTGAGGTCCTTAGCTAAATGGGAGACATCGACGACACTGTCGACCATCTCCTGGACGGCGGTTACACTGGGAAAAAATTGTGCCGCCTGTTTGGTCTTCGATACCGTCTGCGCCAGAGCTTCGCTGAGCGCGTTAGCACACTGAAGTACTCTGGTTCTAACATCGTTTCTCTGTACATTTCTATGTACCGTATCTCCGATGTGAACCAACCTGTGCGCGCTAAGCACGACAAATTTCCCATGGGCTAGAAAAACCTAGAAAGAATGAATAATGATTAGAATAATTATGAAAAGAAAAATCATGTCAATTCTGTAAGATATGTATGCATAAATTCAAACCTTTGGGGGTTGATTGCGTTCCACAGTTTGGAGAAAGGCGTCTATAGCATGTGTAAGATGTGCACCGTGTGTAATAACCTGAGCAGCATAAAACGATAGTAATTGTTTATCATTTGGATCCATGGGGGTGGGTGTTGCAGGTGGTGCTTGAACCGCGGCGGTGTCATTTTCTGTCACCAAAAGGTCGTAGCTGCTCCTAAGTTCCTGCGGTAAAGCTGCCCTTAATTCTTCACGTTGTTTGGCTACGACTTCTCGGGATTCAAGATTAACGTAATCGTAATCTTCACCAGTACCACCGTTGCTGCCACCATTGCTACTACCCGTCGATATCACAGAACATCTCTTAAATAGCAACGTTGAATTACCCTGACAAAATTATAAGGTAAAGAGAGTTTAGAATGATTCTGCAATTTTTATTCATCTCGGTAAAGATTTGGTTATCTGACAATTCTCACCTGGATAAAACTAGCGACTTGACGTACATCATCTGTGAGGGCTCTGGCGCATGCAACGAGTTGATCCAGGGGATCGGGTTGTGCTTGCGGAATAAGGGATGGTGGTGAAGCATTTGTGGGGGTTGGTGTATCGTCACCACCTCTCGAAAGCTTAGAGACATCCCATTTAAGAGCGTCTAATTCGCTCGCAGCTTCTTGAACCAATCGATCTGAATCTCTCAGAGCTTTGACCAAAGGTCTGAGTTTCGTAGCAAGACCTTTGTCAGGAGCTTTTCCAGCATTTCCAAGAGTCCCTGTGCGGTGAATTGACCATTATTAATTGTCACGAGTCCAGAAAAAATATATACTAATAAATAAGGCAACGATGTCAATTGATTTCATTGATATTAACCTTCAGCAAATTCTGCTAAATCATGAAGCGATGTTCTTAATCTGAGAGCGGCAAGTCTAACATCCATAACATTTGCATCTAATTTCTGGGACGTTCTCCATCCAGGAGCAACAAATCCAAGAAGTCTTGCGATGGCAGATCCAGCTTCTCCTTGCAATCTTTGAAGACCTTCTAGGGCTGATTCGAGTTCAAGAGGAAGTTCTTTGCTAACAGGAACGTCATATATTTGCTGGGATTGTAGTGTGTGAGAAGTAGGAGGAAGCGGAGGAGTTGGGGTATGAGGAACTGGTGTATTATGTCTTGAAGACTGTGTTGATGTCGAAGACTGGTGTGCCGAATGAGGAAGACGAGGTCGAGGTATGTCGTAATCAGGTGCTGCCAAGCTTGACCTATTGCATATACGGAACAAAAAAGTAATAAGTAAATCGGTGGTAATGAATAATAAAACTAGCAATACAGATTAATTATAAAAAAGTCCCGACCTGTTAGACCCACTCAACGATCCATCGTTCGTTAAACTCGATGCAGAGCTGCTTGGAGTAAGAGGTTGCAAAGGTCTGGGGACATCATAACAATCGAGAGGTGTAACTCCAGACCCTAAAGACCCTACAGACCCTGCCGAACAGTTCGAATTCGGCGTATAAGAAGTAGGTGGACGAGGTATATCGTAGCAAGAAGGTGCCGGACTTGGACTACTTGCTGGAGATGGAATGACTGGTATTGCCCTTGGAGGAACATCGTAACAATCACTGACATCACCACTACTATCCACAGAACTTCGTGCTGCAGAAGTGAAGCGTCCTGAAAAGCAGTTTTAAAAAAATTAAAGAGAGAAATTCCTAATTTGTAATATTGTTTCCAAAAATATCATAGTGAATACAATTGGATAATTCCAAATGCCATACAGATTTAAATACAGAATTAAATTCCTCGTTTCGCTTGTCTGTGTAATTATTTACCGTATAAATAAAAGTGTAAGAATCTTGAACATGCATCGCATCATCTCTGGTAACGAAACATCTGTCTTTCAACCGGATCTCGTTCATCTCTTTGTACAAAATAATTCCCTCATGATGAAGTTAAAAAAAAAGGAAAAAAAATACGTTAAACGAAAACACTATGAACTGTCTAAAGCACCCGTATACCATACCGACCAACATAGATTCGTACTATTTAAATTCGAAGGGTTTTTTTAGACGCACATACGGAAGTAGAAAATCGTGCAGCCTCGATGTACAAATAAAATAAATACACGACGATATCATCCTTTGTTTAGATGTTTTATAAATAGATTGTACACATGTTTTTACTTTCATCTCTTTTCCGCATTTCAAATTCAGAAAATCAAACAACCGGGTGAAAATCAAGCGAAAATAAAGAAAATAAATCAATTAATAACGACGATAATCGTCGTCATCAATATCTGCAGAATTCAATCAACGATCACTGGATGGTGAATAATCGAAATTGAAATTATAGATCGGGTAATAATAATAATGACAACAATGGAATTTAATTTTAACAATAGATCGCGGTTACCTGTCAATGCTTCTGTGTGACCCTAATTCATTATCAGACATGCATGCGCTAGGTGTGGGATTGCTATTATTATTATACTCTTCTTTTTTACATACAATTCAGGAATGAACATTTGCTTGAACAATGCTTTTTGCTCCCCACGAGGGGGTTTGGTTCTCCTCAGGGATCGTTTGACATTAAACCTGAATGCCATTCCAGAGAAACAAACACACTGTATTATTACCAGACGAAGTCACTGGTCTGTGATAACGTGTCCCCCCACAGACAACTACATACATGTATATGTACAGTATGTACCATCGAAGAAGAGATGTTCAAATTTGTCTCTCAATATTTTCACACATGTACATATTGTACAACGTACGGTACGTGAAGTATAAATTTACCTCAGAATATTACAGATGTTCGTGATGATAAAAAATGATTAAAAATATATGTTATTTGTTTTTTATATACCTATGTGAAGGTGATCATTTACTGGATTCAAAGGAGAATCATGTCTCGATGAAGGTGCAGGGCTTCCCCTACTGGCTGGAAGATCGTACAGATAAACATCGCCACATTTTTGCGGTGTTACGACCTGAAACAGAAAAAAGAGAAAAGAGATTAAAATAGGTTGATGAAAAAAATTGACAAATTACGTCGTTAAATTCAATTAATAACTCCAATAAGTATGGTGGGAAAAATTAATTAATAGAACTAACGGAGTCACAAAAATTGAAGCATGAAAGAAATAAATATTAGATTAAATTCATTCATAATTTCATCGCTACTGCAGTTTCTGCTTATATTTCCTCCCTCTGACTTCCGGTTTCTCGTCAACTTCCTTCTCACCATTTTCATGGGATGTGCTGCAGAGATACGTGTATAACATATTTTCCACCCTCTGGGTAGGTGACGGTACGATACAAAACGGAATCGTACACATGGCGAAAAAAACCGCCGAGTAGCAAATTTTGCTTTTTGCACGAGAAAAAAAAAAATGAAATTTCCCTCACAATCAGTTTTTGAGTATGTGGAATCTATATAACTATGCCTATGTGTATAAATGTGTAGATATCATAGAGTAATTCTAATAGCATAGAGAAAAAAAAAGGGAAAAAGTCCTGAAAGGAGTTTTGGGGTGGTGCAGACTCCTTCCTGGTCGTCATGGTAACCGTCTTCCATCCCCACCATGCTTTCCTTTTCTCTCTTTCTTTCTCTCTCTCCCTCTCTATTTCGCTTCTGCACTTGCAGGACTATGTTTAAATGTGTAGGTGATTGTATGTACGTACGTACATACGCTATGTACGAGAATATATATACCAGTACACGTATCTCCTTTTACGAGCAGCTACACACAGCAGAGAGCGCAGAGAGTACGAGGACTCCGTTATCGACCCACGCCTACTACCACCCCGTTGATATCCGTCTCTCTTGATAGTATATACTATTCAATTCATGTTCTAAAAGACCGTAAACCCCATCAGGTACACATACATGTATACCACCCATTGTTTTTACTTGAGAAAAAAAAAAAAGTCTTTTCCTTTTTTTCAAATTAACGCATGGGGTAAAAGAAGAAAAAATAATAATAGTGACTCGACGAAACTAGGTATATGTACACGAACTGTATTACTGAGAGGGAAAAAAAATAAATAAATAAAACAAGAATTAGAAAGACATTAAAGTAAAATGAAAATTTTATAATTTGGTTGGAGGGTTGGAAGAAATAAGGAAGGAGTAAATAGTAGAGTCTAGCAAGCAAACGATAGATAGATAGGTAGACGAATAGAAAAGGAGAGAGATTAAGAGAGAGATTGAAAGAGAGGAGAGTGACTAGGAGTAATTTGGTAAAGTGCTTTCCGCGCAATAAAGCGACGTTCCTTTAATGACCATAAATATCGAGGCGTCCGTTTCGCCAGTCTTCGAACTAGTAGGTACGATAAGAAAGGTGCGCCCATATTGTATCCCAATCATCAGCAGGAGCTGGAGGAACAGGAGAAGGAGAAATAATAACAAAAACTATAGTAGATATTATTATACATACATAGAACCTATGTACCTATGGGCTTGGCCATAGCGGTTTGATATCCTGCGCCCACTTCGTAAGGTTAATATGGGTCAGTTGTTAGATTTCATATACTATAGTTCAGCTGGTTCCAATGCTAACCCTGACGAAACACATAGAGTACAGTGCGGTCGACGATCAACCCCCCAACTGCCTATGGCAAGTTTCCTATTTTATCTATACCTATAAAAAGAAGGAAGTAATATCAATATAAATAATAAGAATAATAACAGTAATATCTGCCACGCCCACATAACATGCATATTCATGTACGTTATCAACCCTACGGTACAATATCCTTCCGAACTTTTCCAATGCACGATGGGGCAATTTTTTTCAAATTTCAAGGATAAGATATAAAAATGCGTGAAAAGAAATGTATTTTCAGAGCAGTTGTCTCTCTCCCTTGTTCAGAATCCTCTATATTCGAATTCGTACGTGCGTAATATGCAAAACCGGATTATAGGCTCGTGCAATGTTGCGCGGAAATATCAGTCGCGAGTTGGATTTTACACACAAATATATACGTGCATACGTACGCAGGGATACCTATGCTCGTAAGTCGTGACCTGCCCACGCGAACCTTGGTTCTGCTCTCCCCGTAATTTAACTCGGCAGAAAATTTAACGCACAAGTTCGTAACCGGCCAACCGTGCGAATGGTGACAAACAAATTAAAAGAAACAAAGAGAAACTCCTTCTATTCTCCGCATGTTTCACCCGTAAGATATGAAAAAAATATATTTCACCAAAATCGTGCGAGATTATTGAATCAGTCCTCGCGAGACTTATACGCATCCCTCTATCCGACGATTGCAGGATAGTTCTTGATTTTTTTTTCAATTTTCTTAAATTTTCTAATCTCTGCGAGTCGGTTGAAAGGGGACGCACGATGTGCACAATACTTTATAATATTAACCGCGCGGCAAAACCTCCGCAATTTTCAACTTGTCTCTTCGTATAACTTCGTACTCGTTTGCAATCAGAGTTTCTGTCCCACGCAAGACAAGTCTTGAGTTCGTTGATACGCGTATACGGTATATACCCTCTCACAATCGACCCACGTAGAATATACATGTGTCCACACTATGAATGTATATTACGTATTCACATATTTACATGCATAAATGTTAATTTATATAAAACATCGTCGTTCAGAGTATGAGAAATAAAATTAAAAGTCCTTTCCGTATACCTTTATCTAATGGCAACGAATTATCATCAATATATTTTCTCTGTACTTCCTTCTCATTTATTTTAAATACATGTAATTATTTGACCGATTGTTGGCAAAATTGTTTCCAAATATCGTCGGAAAACATAAAATAAAATAAGTTCATAGAAGATATATCCTTCTGTTACATCGTCTGCGAAGAGAATAGTCGCGGTAATCGAGGTGAAAATAAAATAACAGTGACGATAATTTTAAGCTGACGCAACGAACGAATGTACCTATAAAATACACGGTGCAAAAGACTTATCGTATCGGCGGCGCGGTTCTCTTTAAACGTGCCATGGTATTCGTGTACATGTAAGAGAATACGCGGTATATGGGTATAAGTATGTAAGTCCAAGAAGAAGTGTTCCTAAGAAGGAAGGAAGAAGAAGTCTTTGCCCTCGACCCTGACTTGCGAGCATCCAACGGTCCTTATATGTCCCTCCTTTCTGTCCAGAGACAATGTCCAACGCAAGAGACTCTGTAACGTTCCGTCCTCCGGATTCACACTGACCGCGGTCAAAATTTACGAAGATCAACCGAACCGCGACAATTGGTACGTACGATAGACGGAGAAAAAAATCAAGCGAAATTACTCGTGGAAAATTCTTCCCTTTCCTTTTTCGATTTCTCTCACCGGAACAAAAAAAAAAATAATCACATAGCGTAACTAACCTACCTATACACTCGCGAAAACTTCATCAACTCTTCACGGTGTATACGTGTACGAGTACGTGTGCGTAGAACGTTGCATGCATCAAGTGCGAGTGCATCAGTTACACACATATACTTGTATCAATAATAGTCGTGTCAACCGAAAGGAATGTCACGCTACACAGTCGGCACTGTATCAAAGCGCTGTGTTATAAGGAGAAAGAAGATACTGCAGTACTATACGGTATTGAAGAGTCAAGAGAAGAAGACTGTGTAAGTTTGTACACGTACGACAAATTAGTATAGTCGGTGGAGTTTCAGTTGTGTGAATCTATTTCTATTTACTTTTCTTTTTTTTTTTCCCTCTCTTTTTTTTCCCCTCTTCCGAGTGTTCGAGTAACGACGGTGCAGTTAGTTTGTAGTACAGTGGTAATAATAGTAATAGTAGCAGCAGTAGGGCATGTGACGTTCTCTCTACTGCAATACCATAAAGAAGATCGCAATAAAACAATGTGAAACTTTCCCGCACACATGAACAAACGCAAAAGCACCACAGCCTGAAACATCGTAAAATACGCGTATAGGTGAACGTACACGTGGAAAAAAAAAAAAAAAAAAAAATTAAACAAAATGAAAATAACATGTAAAACGCAGACTCTTGTTAAATATGTATCTATAAAATGCACGCTTGTATATTATGCGCGTTTTGACGGATAAAAAATAAAATAATCAGAAAATAACAAGATATTTGAAGAAAATACGAACTTTTCCATCCTCGTGAGTCTCTTTCTCTTTCTCTTTCTCCGTATAGCATAGCACTTCGTACAGGATATTACAGAACAAATATTGACGTACAATACATACGTACGACGTACGTATAACAAACGGCGAGCGATAATAATTGAGAGAAATTTTGAGCTCAGTTCAATTATTTCGTAGAAGAGAAAAATGATAAAAAGAAATAGTTGAGGAAACTAGGCAAAGATTGATGAAAAAAAAAAAAAAGAAATTTGAAAAATTCAAGATATGTGTGGTAAGTGTGTGTAATGTAGACAAATGTAGCCAAAGTTTCGTTGACCCTTCTGGGTATATTTCCGTCGACGGTAAGATCGAGACTTGCAGCAGCAGCGGAACAGCGGCAGTTGCAGAAGAAGAAGAAGAAGAAGAAGAAGAGACGAAAACTACACTACTGTTAGTAACGTCAGCATCGGCCGTATTGCAGAGTTCGTCACGAGGATAGTTGAGTTTTAAGAGCAGCTGTACCTAAAGGGTATACGAATGTCTGTAATATGAAGAAATGTGCTTCAGATTCTTTTTCTTCTTCTTCCTCTTTCTCCTCATTTCGCATTTCTCATTCCCATATTCTTCATTCCATATCATTCGGATGCGCGGTTGTTGAATATCCAGATTTTCAGTTCCCCTCGGAAGCTTTTAGCAGAAACTCAAGCATCGCCATTTCATTCTCTTCCCTTATTCCCCCCAAAGAACCGAAGAGGGGGATTACGCTGTCTTTTTGTCTCTCTCTCTCTCTTTCTTTCTCCCTCTCTCTCTCTCTCTCTCTCTATCTCTCTCTCTCAAAAAAAAGAAATCAAAAGAGACTATGAGATTTAATATACAACTCTGTGAATTTTATCGTTCGTCATTATATCCACGTATATCCACAAATGTGGTCATCAATATTAAATTTCATCGATCTATATGGGTGTACGTTATACATAAAATATACGAAAATGAGTTGCGTCGTGGTATTTAAAGAGTCCCTGCGGTTTCCGGTGAGTCTCATTCCCCTTTCCCTTGCAACGCAACGTACGTACTTTCGTATACCATAATTTAAAGCGACTCGATTTTTTCCCCTATTTTTATTTTTTTTATTTTATACACTTTTTTTTTTTCGAACCCCCCTCTCTCCTCACGCTGCAGGTATGCATGTATATTTTCGAGCACGATATACTTCGAAAAGTTCAACTTCCGTTCTCAGTATTTCGTATATTATAAGACGAGGTTATTTCTGGTCCGTAAAAATGGCGCTCGAAAATTGTACAACAAATAATAATAATGACAACGGTGATGATAATAAACCAGATGTGGGAGAGAATCTCACTTGCAATGTTCTCGATCTATTCATGAGTTATTTACTGCAGCTGAGAATACAGTTATAATACCCTCTTTCATTAAACAATTATTCTCTAATAAATTCATATCTCCGATTATCGTAATCATCATTACCATTATCAATTACCGCGTGACTATAGAATTCGTAACGTCAGAAATGGAAGTAAAATAATAATAATAATAATAATAATAATAATAATAACAGTTTCACCCCTCCTCTATAATATTGTTTAGACAGCGAAAAATAAAAATTAAATCTATTTCGTCGTACTACGTTCAAAACCGTCGACTTGCGTAACGATGAAAACGTGCCTAAAACGTGTACGGTTATTATAACAATACGACAAACGAAAACGTGACCAAAACAGAACGAAATTTGTATGGTAAAAAAAAGATGGAAGAGAAAAAAACGGGGAAAATAATGGCACGTGTTATAAATTCCTAGAACAAAGCGAGATATACATTCACATATTGTTCATCCCTCAATCAATTTTATACGATCTGTACGTACGGAATATATTTTTCTGAATGCCAAAAGAATAGAAATAAATGAATAGAAATGGATTTTTCAAAAGTAACGTGAACTCACCCTGTTAGGTTGTACGTGCCAACTCCTTCGTTTTCCATGTCTCTGTATACCATCTTCTTGTATGTTTAGGTCGCCTCTACTACCAGCCAAACATCCCCCAGTTTCGTACTGTCCAACCAAAAGACGTAGTCTATTTCCGGGACAAATACCCTATATGTAGACAACACACAACAGAGAAATGACGTTACTTTGCGGCACACCCCGAAGAGAAAAAAGATAGAGGAAGAAAAAGTAACAGTACATGTTGCGTAATAACGTAATATTTTTGTATTGAAAAATCAAAAATCGAAATCTGAAAGCCAAATTGTTTTGTCTATAAAATTGATCGAGTTATCGCCAATTTTTCGCTTTTTGGAGCAACAATATCGAGATATCTCGATGGGAAAAATTCGTAGCTCAATTCGAGCAACGGATTCGCGTTCCTTTGGTCAAAATACACAGGAAAAGTGTCAATTAATCAAATTTGAAAAAAAAAAAAATTTTTGCCCAAAATTTGAAAATTTTCCAAGGGGTACCCCTTAGATTTTTTTCGATTTTGGGGTGAAAAATGAATATTTTTTTATATCGGGTTTCATATGCCGTTCTCATGTATTTTGGCCTCGAGAACACGAATCTGTCAATAAAATTAATCTATCTGTTGAAATAATCGAGTAATTATACATGACACGCCGCAAACATGCACGTTATTATCATATATTAAACAAAAAAAAAAAAAAAACTTGACACGTGCCGCTTATTCAGTAGATATTTATACCTATACCTATATGTACTGTATGTACACCATGTATACGTAGAGAACACGTGACAGATGCAGACTATTTAATATGGGGTTAGTACAGAAAAGAAAACTTGAATATAGCTACCCCACATATCACGTCGATATTATACCGAATACAAACACGAACAACAAAAATTTTTCGCCAATCAATGGTGTGTACATATGTATAGATAGGTATTATATATTTATATATAGTATACATAGACGAATTGAACGTGGACAGCTGAACATTATGGCGGTTGGCTCCTCATGCAGCACTGCGAGTATATGTGGAAAATAAAACGTATACCTCACACACATCGCATACAACGTCACGAGATGTCTGATGAATGATAATTCAACGAAGAAGAGTTTCTGTTACAGAATCTGAAAGACGGGAAGGAAGAAAAGAAAAAAAAAAAAAAAAATGGACCGTAGAGTGTAGTATCAAAAGAATGATGTATTAAATTCGCACCTGTCTTCCACGGAGAGAACACAACCACCATCCTTCTAATCCAGACGTATTCTGTTCCAAAACTGTCAAAACGTCGCCTTTTCGAAAAGCCAATTCATCCGGGGCCTCGGCTATATTATCGTAAAGAGCTCTTGCTTTCACGCATTTTTGCTAGAATCAGAAAATCGAAGAAACAAAATGTAGGTAATCTAGAAATTTCTCCCATGCATCAAATGTATGCCGAAGGATACGTATATGCGTACACGTACGTGTAATCGTAAGCAAGCCACGTGTCTCATATTTATAGAAATGCGGTAGGGACACCCCCTGCACGTGTCGGCAAAAGAATGAAAAGAAAAAAAACGAAAAATAGAAGGTTGAGGATGAATAAAAGGGAAGTAAAAAGCGTATAGAGAGTAAGCGTAGGGTTGAAAAGTAAGTGGTCATATATCAGAGAATACATGGTAGTACGAGGTATGCACAGTCCTCGTTACGGTAAAGTGCAACTATAACTAACCGCAGTTCGTACGCCGAGGGTTCAAGAAAAAATAAAAAATATATAAAACAAATCAAAGAATGGCGCGGTATGAATCAGAGATAAGAGATATCCTTAATCGGCTGCCATAAAAACTCAAGATTTGAATGACAATGAATATGAATGAATAAAATAATAAAGGAATTCGATAGATTGGAATTGACGGAAAACTCGAGCGATCGTGAATATTATTGTTAGTCCCGTCACCGTGTGGAATTCAATGGAAAATTTAATTACTTCAATTTGTTCCAGTTAACGAAAATTTCGTTTAATACAAACACTGTACACACGGATAATATACATGTATAGGTGTACAAGGTAGGTAATAAGCTTTTAATTATCAATTAGACACGTTCATATTTATAATTATACAAAAGATTGAACAGAAGTACGTGCGATGACAATCATCTTTTCAAAACTGACGGATCGACGATATCCGAAGAAGCTTCACCGACATTGAGACAAAAAGAAGAAGAAAAAAAAAAAATGAATCTTTCGTATACCTTGAATTCATTTCTACGCTCTCGCATTCCAATTATCTATAGATATACATGTAGGATGCATTTGTGTGCAAGGTAATGGGAATCGTTCAGCTGGCAGGAAGTAACCCGAGTAGGTATGAATACAAAAAAAAATAAATAAATAAATTTATATACACACCGTACGAGATGCATTGTACGTAGATCAAACATGATATAAAATTGCACAATTCGTTAGCGCAGCGTACGCAGTTATTAATTTGCAGCTCGTTGCAATTCTACAAACGAAACAGAGAGATGAGGAAAAACGAGTCGTTTCGGAAGTTTGACGTAAGGTGATAAGCGGTGCATATTAGCAATATTTTTAGATGCATGAATAACACAGGTATGTCAACAGGCACGTGTATATGCCTACCCTGTCTCCTTGTGTATGTACAGTGCACTGGGTATAGGTAAGACGCGAACGTGATGCATCCGACAATGAGTCACTAATCAATGTCGTATAGAGCGACCTGGCCTAGACAACATTCCAACCTTTAAATTCTTCGTTTGAATTCTTTTTAAGACCGCAGCGAGTTTGTCTATCGTACCGTACGGGACGTGGACGAGAAGGTAACGTGTGAGAAGAAAATTTTTTTTCTCATCCATCGTTACGTTGTACGACCTTCTGTATTCCCACGGTAATTTATACGCGAATAAAATTATCAAATTGCAATGATAAACTATGATTATATTTTCAAAGATTTATGACAGAGAGCTTTAAAGAAAAAAAAAAAAAAATCAAATCAAATCAAATCAAATTCCATCACGTACGCGCATAAACTTAACACCTATACGTTTGATACGTTAAATTAATTTGTAGAACTTTATCTATGACGTGACGACGAATTCAAGGAACTGACCGAGCGAACCGACAACGAGTACCTTATCGTAAATGCCCACCGCGTAACGTATACACGTACGTGTATGAAATTACATCTCGTTTCAAGAGGATTACCAAATCACTTTTTTTCTCTCTCTCGATTATCCCCAGAGTGATCAACCTGCTGAAATTCGACGGTCTGAGAATTGTTTCTGTAGAAAAGAGAAGAGAGAAAAAAAAATGTATCAAAGAACCGTTGTAAAAGCTTCTGTGATTTGTTCGAAAAGGAAAAAATCAAAAAAGTAAAAAGGAAGTGATTTTGGGTCCGCCACGTATAACGTACCTCTATTGAGTTACTGACCTGCCCGAAGGTTCCCGAAAATATACGAAAAAAAAAAACAACTGTCTTTTCTACTTTCGAAACTCGATTCGGCACGGTATTTTTGCACAGTGATTTACTGCCCATTGACGGTCAGGGCGTTCGTGGCCTGCGGACGAGAATATCGGTGAATTACAAAGAAAATCATCTGCCACAAAAGCCGAACACACCGGTATACGTGTAGTTGGGTATAAGTTCGCTGGTCACCTTGTGCACACTTTCGTACGAAAAAGGGTCGTTTCCAAGAGCGAGCATTTCGAATTTCAGTTTTTCAGGTATACGCGGAACTCCCACGTTTCGCAATACCCTGACAAAAAAAAAATAGAAAAAAAATAGAAAAAAAATAAAATTAAATAAAATAAACCGAAAATTCATGCGACCGCTTTTTCGAGGGTGAAAAAATCCAGACTGAAACGACCAATTGGCTGCAACGCGTCTCTCTTGCGATCGATTTAGCGATATCACTCTGAATTTTCTCTTTTCCTTTTTTCTCTTCGTCGTATCGTTCGAGTGCGTTTGATTGGCCGTCGTAATATACGATGTGCAGATGTGAATGGAAAAATTGCGCCGTGATACTCGGTGAATAACGAGATGGGTAAAAAACGTGTCTGTTAGCCGTCATCGGTACGTCACGTACTATTTAACATGAGCGTACTTCGTCGTAGTATACCACGATGATGAGTCGCGTAACGTTCGTATCGTTGCAGAGAGGCAAAAAAAGAAGAAGCGAAAAGAAAAATTTCAAGAAAAAAAAAGGAACAAAAGTTGAAGGCTGACGGTGCGCTGCTGCCGAGGATAACGAACGCATTCATAAGAAGATTCGGTGAGAGATAGAGCGCGGTAACCGGCGTTCACGAGTCGCACCATGTTACAGTGTTATAAGGTCGTTGGTTTTATAGAAAATCTATAAGGTGGTAACTAATGTCATCGAGTTGCAACGAGACACAGCGATGACATTGACGGAGGCGATGTAGGATAAAAATAATGATAACGATAAATTACAATCTGATCAATTTTTATGAACGTTAATTCGATAAGGACCCCTCGTGCCCTTGTACGTAAACCAAAAGTCGTTCGAGTTACGCTCAGGGGTCGTTTGGGGTGTTTGTAAAAACGCCGACGTACGTCACCCTGGATACAAGAGGTCTAGACGTATCTTGTTTCAAAGGGAAACCGAAATACGAGTGCAACAGCACTTACAAAAATTAGGAACACTAAAACACTTAGTCCTCAACATAAGGCCTGCGCACACGGTGTACGTGTATTACGAAAGTTATCTGTTCAATTATTTCGCTGCAGTGACAACTGCAGAGCTGCAATATCGAGATAGAGAAGATTCAAATTTTTCAAAATACTCAACAGTTGATCGTTTGATTAATTTATTCGATATAGTTGTTTTTTTTTTTTGTGTAATTAAATATTAAAGAAATAAGAAAAATGTTACTTTGCCACACGATGCAAGCACACGACACTTGTGATCGTTACGTAAAACCCTAATGGTACCTAGTTATGAAGTACCGAGTCGCTTGTAGCTTCTCAGTCATCCGAGAACATCTAGTGGTTGAAAAGCTCTCAAGAACTTAAAGCGTGCAGCACGTCGCGTCGAAAGCGCGTCACAAACTAAGTGCTTTTACGTCACATATAGATACGTATTACGATATGAAGTATAATAAACAATCACTGATCCGTGTTGAAACTCATTTATGACGTACGATTCGATTTCTCTGTTTTAATTTTCGACCCTATAACTCTACCGAAAATGGACGAGGGGGTGGTTTAAAACCAAACTGACTTTTTTCGGCAGAATTGAACACATTGCAGAAAAAAAAAAAAGAAAACCATCGGCCTGTAAATAAACGAATTTCAAAACCGCCTACTCGTAATTTTGTTTTACTGTAAAACACGAGACACGTATATTTTTGTACGAGAGGGGCGGTGAAACTCCATTTTCACATGTACGTACGCGTACGTACGTATAATATGCGCGTTCACGAAAATCATTCCCGTCTGCACGTGACACCCTCATGACTGGAAGGGATTAGAGGATGTCTAGAAACGACGAGGGGTTGTGAAGTTTCGGTTCCTACGAGATGGGGAATAATAAGAATTAGGGGAAAAAATTTAGGGGCGTTTTAATATTAGCACTATCGGTCGACGTATAACAGTAACGTCGAGTAGATGTAAAATATTCCGGTCATTTCACGAAAATTTTTAGACTATTTTCAAATTTTTCTAAAATCCACATATCCAAAAATTCTAACGGTTCTATCGATTCAGAGGAATGAAATATTCGAGGCGTTATAACACGTAATATATCTTCTCCATTTTATATCAAAGAGGGCAATAGTTTTTCGAATTATCATTGTAGATTAAAAAAGTTCGTTGCAAGATATGTGCAGTATTATAGTATCACATTTATATATGTACATGGATATCTGTATGTATATAGTGTGTATGTATAATGTGCTATCCGAAGCAGCTTCACGTCTCTGATAACCGAAGATAAAAGATAAAAATATATCCCGTGGGCGATGTTATAAATTATATACGTAGGTACATACGTACGATGCATTATACATATTAAGTATACGTATATATATATATATATAAAATTTTTACACTACGACCGAATTATAACGATAATAATGTACGTGGGATATTTGAATCCTTGGGGATAATCTTCGCGATTTTTATGACGCGTTATATCGAGATAATATCATTTATTATACGTACGTATATATTCACATGTATCAGCGCTACGTAGATATAGTACGTGCGAATCGCAATATTTTATCCGATTTTTGTATTTTTCTTCTTCTTTTCCGTGCATCAATAGTTTCTAAAGCATGACGGCCCACATACATTTAAAAATATGAAGCGTGGGAAACGTAATCTTAAAACGTCTAATATCGGTGTCAAATATCTCCCACACATGCGTGACAAAAGTTCCTTTTTCCCCCTCTCATCCAGCAGCAGCCCCTTTTGACGAATTTTCTTACGCATCATCCACAGATACGGTGTACATAGGTACTTGTAAAAGAAAGTTGGATCACATACAAACATGTATAGTAAATCTCAAATTAACTCTGATATCAGAGTATCAAATTACACGCGTTGTTATACTGTAATATGGAAATAATAAAATGGAAAAAAAGTGTTGGATATTATTACGTGCCTGAAATTTTCTTACTTGCACTTCCACACGCCTATACTATAGGAATCTCTACCAGATCGAAACGTCTAGATCTTGGCCGTCTATCGGTCTCAAGTATAGAGGGGTTGGATCCGAATGAAAAAAAAATAAAATTAAAAAAACGTACAGTACCCATCATCAGAGAGGACGCTGAGAGTTTCACATGTCATTTAGTGATCTTTACATACGTACACGCACACGCATGTTTTTTTTTATGTGTGTACCTGATGGAAATATAAATTTCTTCTTACGCGTGATTGGTATAATATTAGAAAACGAAAATTACGAGATTTTTTTTTTTTAAATACTTGATCTCTGGAGATCGAAGTGTAGGTGAGTGTCTTGTTGTTATTATTGTTATAATTATTATAGTTATTACTATCATCTTCATCGTGTGGGTATGTATGTATAGTAATGTAAAGATCGCTTGAGGCAGGTAGACAGCTTTTACACACCTGCTCTTAAAAAGCGACGACCTTGAGACAGAGGAACGAAGACTATACGGCCGCTATGCTTGTATACATGTGTAGAAATCTATATCTGTATACGTTATAAGTATATACCTATACCTGTATCGTATTTAATTGAGTGGAAAAAAAAAAGATTGAAAATGAGAGAAGAGCGAAGCTAAAAAATCGAACTGGAACTGGATATCCCCACTCAACGCGAATGTTGTATTATACATATTATCATCCCCCAGTTTTTTGCGACGCGAAGACTTTGAAATTCTAGATTCATTTCATTTTTTGTCGAATGAGTAAATTAATTTCACACGTCACCGGCTCCATTTTTCACGCAGCGCAGAGACAAATGTATCAAATGTAATGGTTAGTTCAAAGAGACAGATGTGATTTCAAACACATGCGTACTCACGTATGAGTTGATCGTGTAGAGTTAAAAGTGAAAGTTGCATGGCATTGTCAGAGTCAATGATTGCATTATTTTATGTATACCTATGTGCGCGTGCGTACCTGTGTAATTACCATTTCCAAATTTGCCTTTTTATTCTTATCGTTTCGTAACGTACTGTAAGAAAGAAATTGATCGCAAATTTTTGCCAAGAATTCAACAGCTGTGAATTTTTTTTCAGAACCAGTACTGGGATTCGAGCGGAAAAACAGGAGCAAAAATAAATTGCTAATGAATTATTATAATCGTTATCAAAACCTGTACAGATAACTTGCATATTTTATTGGTAGTTTCAGTATATTCAACTATTGCATTCTATTTATATGTATATTACGTTTAAACTTTGCACAATTTCTGACCCAGATTACTTCGTAGACCATACAACGTGAAATTTATAATTTCTCATTACAAAGTACAAGAGAAAAGAAGAGCAGGATGTTCAGAATTTTTTTTAGTAAAGTGAATCAAAGAAAAATGATAATACGTAATATACATATATGTATATAATAATTTTCAATTTAAGTTTTCAGAATAGAAAACCTTTGAAACTCTGATGGAATTTTTATTTTTTCTTCTGTTCATTGCTCTTCATATTGTTATACATACGTTACCTACGTACATAGATAAATATCTCGATCAGAAAAATATTGTGTCCGCATGTTTATAAAAAGATTTACAGAAGAAAGGTAAAACGAAGAGCGAGGGACAGGTCCACATTTTCCTTTTCCTACTTCTATCTTTCCTTTTTCTATTCTTGTAAACGAAAATGTGTATTCGAGCCGCGGTCTATCGCGTGACAGATTAATCTCGAGAGATGAATTTCCATCTCCATATACTACATATAATTTAAATCCATGTATTCTTATTCAAAACCGGTACAATTTATACATACGGATTGTGGTACCTGCTTTTCTCCCGATATCGCGATACATATAATAATTTATGTTTCATATATAAATTTCCAAAAATGAATCCGCAATAAGAAGAGAGAAGAAAATTGAAAAAAAAGTCGGTAGAGTTTTCGTATTGATCCTGTCATATTATCGTATTGATCTGTACGCACACACGTATATCCGAATACATATATAATACATAGCCGCACGTGAAACATGTCTTATTATATACGTGCCTCGACGGAGGGCAAACTATGCAGCCGGAAATCTTAAAGGTTCGACTTGTTTCCCCTCTTCGCAATTTCAAGAGCGACCCTAAAATTTTCGTCGCTGCACACACGCGCACATTTTTATACCTGCACACAGCTGAAGCAGCTGGAGGAAAATTCTACCCTTCGGAAAGAGTAGCCGAGAATCGAAGGAGAGAAAAAAGTATGCCCATAAGTGCGTACTACATGTAAAATCGAACACCCAGCTGATGGCTCTTTTTCATTTTCCTTCAACTGTTAGAAAGAGAAAGAAAATTAAACTTTAGGATGTAATTTTGGACCGTAAATTTGATGAGAAAAAAAAAAAAAAAGATTTGTGATTATAATACAATGAAATTTTCATTGAAGTCTTCGAAATTGTTCCGCTTCTTTTCTTTTTTATTTTTAGTTAAACCGGAAGCCCGTAGATGAATGAAGACGATTTTTTCTCTCTAGATAATACGAGTTCACGAGCTACTTTGAACATGACTAATTTTCTGAAACTAAATTGGCACCCCTATACCCTGTTAAATTTAAGTAAATTGAATACAGAGAGATTAACAACGATGATAATACCGATTCCAGCCAACACCGATTGAAATTTCAATTCGAACCGTGAGTGTTGGAAGAAAATAACATAAAAATGTCTTTTTTTCAGCTGGCGATTTTCGGATGTTAGAAATTAAAGAAACTTAGATAGAATATTATACCGAAATATTGGAAAATGAGAATTGGTTTTGAGAGAGTGGGGAGAGGGGGAAGCATGATAAAAATCAGTCACTGGTCACGTGCGTGTGACGTAAGTTTTTTAAATACACGCAAATTACCAGCCATCGTATTATCCATATATCCCATATACCGCGGTGTGTAGCATTAATAAATTTACGGTAGGGTATATAAATATGTGTATATTTACCGCATATAGTCACAGAGCGAATGTGTATAAAAATCTATGTGATGTGTATACCATATATAAGCCTAGAAAGCAAGTCTGGGTTGACATCCGCGTGATGTGAATCGCAGAATTCCAAGTCGCGACGTCGTCAATTCAATACGTATACAAATGTACGTGTATGCATATTTTCACGTACGTATACATACCGCACATACATCGCGACTTTCCGTGGAAGTTATTAAGACAGAAAATTGTTTGAATGTCATGAGTCACACGCAGTTGTAGATATTGCATGAAAAACAATTATTCTTATCAACGCGCTTCGTGATATATATTGGTATATATGCCTCATTTGTAGAAGTGAAGAGAGAGAGGAGTAAAAAAAATTCACAGTAACAAAAAAAATGAATCATTTCAAAAGAATTCGAATAATTTCCCATCGCCACCGCACATGTATAAATATAATGTACCCACGTAAACATACATTTATGTACATGTATAATGAAAGTCATGAAAAAAAAAAAAAACACCAAAAGATGACGAGACCGATTTTTTTTCATTTCTTTTTTCAACAACTTCCGCGCTAACGATTTTTGAATTTCTCCCATTCTCCTCTTCGTTCGATTCGGTGTAACTTGTTCTGTAAGAGTATCTTTATTCAAAAATGTTTACATTATTATTCCTGCAAATACCGAGTCAAAACGTAGAGGAAAAAAACAGAGAGAGAAACGAGTTCCATCAATTAAACTCTGTTCGTTAATTATTATAATATAGCATCGATAATTAATTCAATTACGAGAGTCGTGGTCGTTTCATTTTTCGTCCCATATATTATGTCATAGATTAGTTATATGGCCGTACAATTTTAATTAAGCGATAATCAATAATTGCAGTTACATGTATAGACGAAAAATATATTTTACATGATGAAAAGAAGAATACGTATGTAACGTTTGTATATGTATACCAGACGACGCAAAACGTTAAAATAAAATGAAAAATAAAACTCCAAGGTCAAATTGTTCTACAATTCAAACGTATGTAATTCATGTTGTATTATATAATGAATGATTAACGTTATTACTACTGCAGCAACAGCGACAGCAGCAGCTGCTGTTGGTTAACTTGAAATTAAACATTGGCAAATTGGCGAGATTCGAGGTGACGCGTATTTATATACATACTTATTGTACGTAACATATAATACACCATTTACTTTAGTTTATAAGGAAACACATAGAGACAGGCGTACATGGTATACAATATACATACAACGGTCACGACATCATGAAAGTTAGACGACTCACGGTATAATAAACGAGTAGCAATAATAATGTAGTTATTATCTCGTGTCATCATTTATTTTGGAAATTTATTCAAAATCTGAAATCGTCTATTTATTAACAATAAGTTGGCATATAAGAGAACGAAAACCAAAAATCGGCCCACACACGCATTGGAAACCCACCCTCGGAACCGACAATTAATTCGCGAAAATAAAGGTGTTGACTGAATTATTTTTTTTATTGATTTCGAATTCCTATAACTAATTCAAGGATAGATCCAAATATGCTATTTTAGCGTTCAACGATGCGTTTCCTTCCGGCCACGATCACATTTATTTATACAGCAAAATTATATGTAATATAAGGTATGTACCTACACATAATGCGTATGTACGTACGTACATACAGGAATGAGAATATATATACCTTGATCTAGTTTTAATCTTTAAGTAAGACAAATTTCTCTGTGCGTAAAGACCGACCTACTGAATATTCTTACAAAACAACCGCTGATAAGATTAGGAAAATAACAAAAACCGAAAGACAAAAAGCATAAACTATTAACGATGAAAGTTATGAAAGAAAATTTCAATATCTAGGAAATTACCTGAGGGTCTCTGGTAATTTTGATCGAAATACGAATAAACTTCGGTTTATAAGAACAATATACATATATTTATATGAAGGAGAGAGAGAGAGAGAGAGAGAGAGAAAAAGAGAATTATTGTATACCTGATTCAAAGACGTGGGAATGATGTCAGGAGTTTGCGGTAACATTTTAACGTTCATCTGCGATATAACAGCAGCAGGTAAAAAAAATATCAAAATTTCCACGTCGTGATCCTGCGGAGAGATGAAAGATTTCCTCCCTTTGTTTCCTTTCCTTTTTTCCTCTGATTTTTACACAAGTTTGATTTGATTATAAAGACACAAAAAAATCGGAGTCAAAAACAACAAATGAAACAGAAGATAAACGAACAACTAAATTTTCACAAATATGCAATAATTTTCATAGCACGAATTAAGAACAATATTGTACTCCACGATTATTCGAACACCGGATTATTTGTTAATGATATTGTTTTAGGGTAATTTATCACCGAGATTGTTCTTTTCCTTTTCTCAAGTCAAATAAAATGAATCACAGATGACAAAAGGGAATAACAAAAAATCCAAGAATCACATAGCACTAAACCAATTTTTTACCATTAACTCGTTCGTTACAACTCTAATTTTAATTATCTTTTTGTTTTATATTAAATTGCACTTGACAGTAGAAAATGAAGAATGACTTAATTTATAATTAAATTTTTTAAGTAAGTTTCAGTAGTGAAGGAAAGAAGATAAAGGATAAACGCGGACATCCTCACCGCCCGAGGTCATGCGCGAGACTGACGAGAGGCCGGATTCTCGACCTCGTAGAGAATCGAATCGGGGCGGTGGAAATTGTACGAGCGAAATTCACCGAATATCTACGAAAATAACCGAATACTCATCAGCCCCCTTCTCCATAGATTATTTCTATAGCTACAACTTACTACCCACCGAAGAGATGTGGACTTCACGCAGATTCATTATCGATTTATTATGATTATGAAGATTGGGACGAAATCAATTACTGATTTATAAATTCAGAATAAAAAAATAAACTATAACTTTCTATCTTCACGGGCTGGCGAGACCAGAAAGGCTCTAACAGTTGTTAACATCTTTTAACCCGTTCGTATGATACGCATAATTTTTTGTTTCAAATTTATACATATAAAATCTGCAGTGCAGTAACGATATAGAGAGTATGTTCTTAATTGCGTCTAAGGTAAATGTACACGACTATTTACATACTTCACGTTATCTTTTCGAAAGAATTTCACGACATACATATGAATTCAAAAAATAATAATCCAAGATAACAAGATATGGCATCGAAGTTGTACAATAAAAAACGCAACAAGTTCAAAAAATATTTATCGCAGCTCCTGCATATCGGCGACTTCAAGTATATAGAACAAAAATAGAAGCGCAATAAAAACAAGTAACAGAGAGAAAGAAAAAAAGGAAAGGATCGTACGACCCGAGGGAAAAATGAAAAAACAAATTTTGCAGCATAAGGTTGCGGGAATGTAAGTGTACGTATAAAACTGCATGTTTAAAAATAGAAGACCGGTTTCCGAAATCGAACCATTTAAGGACTATTATAAAAGATTTATATATAAATGGTTTAGATCTCTCCATTTTTTTTCGAGCTTGTTTCAGAAAAATATCCGCCATTACTGCACAGCATACAATTTTTAGATCAATGTATCAATTTAAGAAATATGCCTACACTGAAATTGGATAAAGACCAAAAGGAAAGAATATTATACGCGAGGGATAAAAGAACTGCATAAAAAAATTGTCGCCGAAAGTTTTAGAGATGTAAGAATTATGAGAAAACGATTAATAATAATGATCCAAATATTCAAACTTGATAGCTACGTTGAACTCGAGCGTTAATATACGTACTACAATATTGAATGGTTGTTTACTTGAAGCGCTATACCGCATCTTTATTTTGATAATCATTGAACGTGATTGAAGATGCTATACATATATGTAATAATATACGTTCATCATTGGTGAATTTAAACTCTGACGAATGATGTAATGATTTTTTATGGTAAAATACTGCATGCTCCTAGCAGAAATTCAGTATCTTTTTCCTTTAGACGCACTCGAATTCTGATTTTTGTAACAATAATTTGATTTTATTCATTCATTTTTTTGCGGAATTTATCTTTCTGTTTTATATAATCTCAGCTGATACGTATAAAGGAATTTTACGTTTCAAAAAATTTACACGTACAGGTATACTCGTAAGAAAAATCCACGTGTATATTATAAGAAGACCTCGTCAATACGTCTTTGATGTAGCTGTGTAATAATGTTATCTACAATCTTTCGATCCCTGAGAAAATATGGGCGCGGAAATGCTTGATGAAAAAAAAAATAAAAAAATAAGAGAGGAAACATAGATATTTTATATTTACGACATCGTTGTGAGTAATGCTTCAAATATTGCTGTGGCATCGCTTAGTACAGGCAGCACATACTACGCAACGTGATTTAAATCGTGCAATCATTCTAATTGAAAAATTAAAAAAATAAAACGATTCGGTATATTATATCATTCGATCTAACTATGATTTATATCTATCAAGCCCCATTGAATTAATTTACACGTTACACATCTGGCGCAAAACGATATAACGAAATATATACATTTATGCGTATAACGGTATAAAATTCGCTCGGACTTGAGAATAAAAATAAAAGACACTGTTCGTTCATCATGTCCTTTTGTAGTTCTGAATCGAATTCTTTCTGTATTTTTTTCTCCTTATATATAGTTTTCCCAAACTCGTCACATCAGCAATACGTGAACGGTGTAATAAAATAATTTGCTCGTTATATAGGGTTTAAATTGCAGATGATGATGATGATGACGATCGGTTGGTGCCGCCCGGTAACGGATAACCGATAAGAATGCGAGAACTGGCGCCGCGTGAGCTAGACGCTCATCAATAAAACATGGCTGCTGAGCGCCGCGACGCGATAAACAAGAAAGAAGAAGTCCTGATGGTGTCTGTACTGATATAGGTATACATATATCTCCTCTACCTATATCTATTGGGATTCCTACTCGATCGAGATCATCGTCCGCCTCTTTATCCCCTAACTAGTTTTATAAATGCACTTTTTCTCCACTTTTTATCATCATCGACACACGGTACGATTAACGTGCACCACATGTTATGTGCGTGAATCGGAGAATTGAAGTCTCTTACCTAAATTTTCGAATACTGCCATCGGAAGAGAAAGAAGTGAATTTACAGAGCCGTATCGGGTCCATCATACTCCAGACATAAAGAGGAAGGAAGTATGTTAGGTATTTGTCTGCATCTAAAATAGAAAACAAAATTTTGAAAATCAATGATAAAATATAAGCATGTATTTGTAAGTATGTAAAAAAAATACTCACAACGTTTTCTAAAGTTGTAAGCAGCTCTTCGACAATAATATGTGAAACTATATTTCACACATAAAAAGTGATTTACATAAACGTTATCGATCAACAAAAATTACTCACAAATGTATGAGTCCATAAAACTGTAGTTCCACCGATGCCTTCGAGCTGAAGAATTCTATTCCTAGACCTGCGGAATACAGGTGGCTGCTCAACAGCGCCATGTGGTATGCCAAAATAAGGGAAAGAGGTGATCCAAGAAAACATCACCACTCCAGTACCAGCATTCACCGTTGCCCAAAGAGACAGAGGGTCGAGGAAATCACAGCAAAGCGACTCACTCAGGCGTTCTCCACTACCCTGATGAGACGTGTAGTAGAAAGAGATCCTGTAGTCGTTAACTGAGATCTTTAGTCAACGCTGTAGCACCAAAATATCCCTGTATATGGAGAAAAAACAAGAATGAGATTCAAAATTCAACAATAGAATGATTATTAACAAGGATTTTCATCACCATAGTATTCCTAGTTCAGTAACACAGCTAGATGAAGAGAGATCAACGTGTGTGCCAGAGCCTCGAACAAATTATGCACGGTGAGGTCCAAATTTTTGAATGAAAATTCCGTTAAATAAACAAATGCACAATTGCATGTGCAGTTGATGGAGCTAGCGACATCTGGTGGTTACACGAACTGAAATCACTTGAATCGTCAGACTGCAATCCATTTGCTTAATTCACAACACTGGGCCGGTTATGATTGTTTGAAATACCCGATTAAATTGATTGGAAACTTGCAAAACCAACAAAACTTAGATATAATCAAATCAAGCCAGACAACGCGTTGTTGAACCAAAACTTTCAAAGATTTGCGAGCGACTGGCACGCGGGGAACCGCCATTCTTTATTCGCTGTAACAACCCCTCTTTTGCCGAACCGGCGCCGCTGAACTATGAAGGCGCTATTCGAATTGAATCGCTACTTGAATTGTTGGACCGTTACTTATCCTGGCTTATTTGTTTAATTCATAACTCTATTTATACCGAGCACTTTTGATCGTTTAGAATAATCCATTAGATTGTTTGAATTCTTCGAGAACTACCGTAACCGTTGACTGAAGATACAAATCTTTGGTCAACGCTACGACTGACGGAAACTAAATTCTTACACTATTTCTACAGAATACTTACGACTGTGTCGAACGATTGATGTTATTATTTGGAAACTACGAGAACTAACAAGAACTATGCACTATTTGGTACAGTGAAAGTCTAGAGCGTTCGAAGATCAGTGAACAACTGAGACCGCGCCAGGCTGTGCCAGACCGGGCTGAAGCGCGTTTGTTTATTTATAGAGCCACCCTCTTTTGCCAACGCGGCGCTGAAACCACAACCGCGCAACGGCTGTATTTTGAATTTTTGTGCCACACGTTATGTTGGAAAAACATCACCTAGATTATTAGATAAAAGCCGAATAAACGGTGCATAATTATTGAGGATTGAGCGAATTTTATGGCGTTCTATTGTCGAATAAATTTTCATTAAAAAGAGCTACTGTTCATAATTGAAATCAACGACGGGTTTTGAGATGGGATAAAATAAATGGAACGATTTTATTCATTTTCAATGACAATTTTAATCGGATAACATATCTATGTTTAAGTATGGTATTTAATTTTCTATAGAACTACTTATTTAAATTATGAGATCACAGGAAATACCACATGCAGCTACACATGACTAAGGTAAGGTGCAAATATTATCGGTATAATTTTAATGGACAAGTAGTGATTACGGTATTTTATATTTGAGTAAGTAAATGTAGTAAGTTTATTCCATATTTCTAGCATGTAGATATGCATACGTGCGAACGTATTCATAGCATTGACTAGGAATGACGTAGCATCAAATATCACAAATGCTACGCACCAGATGAAACTATCACTGTATGCAAATGATTTATACCGATTTATGTGCAGCCAGAGGAACGATATTATGAGTTACTTATCTTTCTAACGCACTCAGTGAGAATTAATCCCATTCCATATAGCAGTTGGCAATAAGATACTATTAACCATCAAACCTGATAATCAATAACAGGAAAAATTAGTCTTGCTCGGGTTGTTGCCATTTATCACTGGATTTGATCTAATTTGAATACTTGCATCACTGCATAGAATTAGTTGTAGACAACATATTCTTATCCTCATGCTTGAGGCAAAGTCTCTGCTTCTCCGACCATCTGATCTCTAGGCATATTCGTAATTACAAAAATAATGTTCACACTCACCCTGTGTTTAAATCCGCAAAAGTATACATATCTACTCTCATGGTTATGAATACATTAATACATCCTAGGGAAAGTTTTCTAAATAATCACAGGGTACAAAAACTAAACGAAACGTAGAATCTCGCGAATGTTTTTTTCTTGTTTTCTTTATCCACTCGTCTCAATTGAATTTATCAGAGAGACAAACGTAAAACTAAATGAAAATGTTTAGAGAGCTCTCGTTTTAGAGTTACTCATCAACTGCAATATCGGATATTTTTAATAAGCTGCCCCTCGATACTGATAATTTGAGGCACCATAATTATCACCGCCACCATAATTTTGTGGAATGTTATCATTGTAGTTTCTTTGAGAAGAATATCCATAACCACTCGACTGTCCAGTTGAACTGTTCTGTTTTCCACCTGGATAACTATTGTATTCGGAGCTTGAATAACTTGTTGAAGAACTATGATAGGAAGGACCTCCTCTTCCGCCTCTTCCTCGTCCAGATCCACCACCGCGACTTCGTCCATCATTATTACCACGTCTACCTCCGCTACCATTACCACTAGCACCAGGACCATAACGCTTGCCTCCTAAAAGAACATCTATTACTCGGTTACATACAGTCTTTGTCATGTGTCGATCATCTGTTGATATCGGTACCTACCCCTTCCACCAAAACCACCAGATTTTGCCATGTCTGCCATCTCACTGAGTCGAGGATTGATGTTTTGACCAGCTTCGCGTAAAACTTCGATCAGATCCCCAGCGTGTTTCATGTTATGAGTAGTGAAAAACGCGTAGGCTGTCCCCGTCTGACATCTTCGACCCGTACGTCCAATGCGATGAATGTAATCCTCGGATGAAGAAGGGTAATCAAAATTGATGACATACTTGACATCCTCCACGTCTGTAAAGCAGACATACTTTTAATGCAACATTGGTATGGGTACTGGAGGAAAATAAAGATTACAGAAACGATAATTTTTTCGAAATATTAACACACCCTAATGTGGTATATGATCAAGTTTAAAACGTGTATTAATAATAGATACATGGATGGCACCCACCTTTTGCCTCTAAGTCCCAACTCGAACGGCGAGATGGGCTTCGATTGCATAGAGAATGGTTGCGATGCCAATTTCAGTTGGTTTGTTATGGAAATTTAGTATCGGCCTAGCAGTTAGACAGACACAGCGGTTGTGTCTGATATGGGATAAAGGCAGCATTTTAGGGTTTAGACCCGACGAGTGCATTAATTTTGTTAGAGGCACCAGGTGTTTAGAAATACTTGATTATAAATTCTTGCCATACTCGATTTACAAGCCCTGGCTTTAAAATGAATTTAATTCATGAGTTGTTCTTTTTAGACATTACGACGCGATATAAAGCATGGAATTGGGACCTTTCGGGGTCCTCTTATTCGAATTTGTATGGGATTGATACTTAAACTAATAAAAAAAAACAACAAATAGCTGTGTCTGCCCAATACTGGCATTACACCGCGTCGATATAGCGAACTCTGTGCCTCTGGAAAAGAAAACCAGACTGACTTATTGTTGGCAGTAGAAATGGTTCCAACGCATTACATATTGCTATGACAAATGTCGGCCGGTCTTACTAACTATAACGCATCACCGGCTAAATCCAATAAGTGTTGCCAATTCCCAGTAATACTAGCTATTTATGAGTGTGTTTTCGTACTCGAATGATAGAGAACGGAGAGCGGAGGATATAAGGTCCCGGATAGAGAGATAGATTTTGCATACCTAGACCTCGGGCTGCCACATCTGTGGCAACTAATATCGGGGCTCTACCGCTACGGAATTCTTGCAACACGTGATCCCTCTCCTGCTGGTTTTTATCCCCATGGATGCTTAATGCTTGCCAGCCATCCCGCCTGATATTTCTTGTTATGTCATCGACCTTTCTCTTTGTCTCTACGAATATTATCGTTTTGTTCTCTTTCTCTGTGCTAATCTCTTGAAGAAGCCTGAACAATTTCATATCCTTTTCAGACTCCTGACAAACGTCAACTATTTGAATGATATTGTGATTCGCCGACAACGTCAGAGAACCGATGTTAAGATGCGTATAATTCGTCAGGAAATCTTCGGCTAATGTCCGCACTTCTTTTGGCCAGGTTGCGGACCACATTAATACTTGACGATCAGGCCTAATTTGTTCTATAATCCTGCGAATTTGAGGTTCAAACCCCATGTCTAACATTCTATCAGCCTCGTCCAACACTAGGTAGGTGCATCTGGGTGAAGAATGATAGAATTAATCAAGATGTACAAACTGCTTGAGTGAAAAAAAGGTATTAGCCATTATCTACCTGCGTAGATTGGTTGTTCCCCTCTCTAGGAAGTCAATGAGTCTCCCTGGTGTCGCTATGCAGATTTCCACTCCCCTTTCGAGGTCGTGAGCTTGCGGACCTTTTGGCGCTCCTCCAAAGACACACGTGTTTCTAACAGAGGCACTTTCCCCAAAACAATTAGCAACCTCCTGAATCTGTTGAGCCAATTCTCTGGTAGGAGCTAGTATCAAGGCAATGGGTCCCTCTCCACTGCTCAGCGGTGGTTGATTTATAATGTGGACTATCGCCGGTAGAACATACTGAAAATGAGCATTTCCTGAATATTTCCACACAATATCGACACACCTGTCCGTACCTGGTGTATCTGTATGAAGACGCAGATATACATGAGTAGGTGCAGGAGAGGTAATTTACATGTACATATTCAAGTGACTAACAATAAGTTGATTGAATTCTTTTTGGTAGATATATCGTTGGAATAGCTCACTCCCAGTGTTTTTCCAGATCCAGTTTGCGCAATAGCAACAAGATCTTTTCCACTAAGCGCGATTGGCCAACCCTGTGCTTGGATGGCGGTAGGTTGAGCATATCCCTGGCGACGGATTCCTTCCATAACATAAGAGGGAAAATTCCCTTCTTCGAAATACTGAATTGGATTTGGAACGTCTTCCCCCTTGACGGTGATTTCCGCATCCTCTCTGAATCGTGCAACGTCCTCCCTCGATCTGAATAATTATTGTTCTTTTACAGCACACTTTTAAGTTTCCAATATCAGGGATCAACAACTTTTCCCTCTCAAAAATTATAATTCAACACCATGGCCGGTATGATCAAACTTTGAGTGTCATCGATCCCCAGATTCCTGGATTACTATCCGGGAGAGAAGCTGCCGGTATACCTGGTTCTGACGGCAGGATGTTCCACGTAAAAGTCCTTACGCAGCGGTTCCAGAGACCTGATATCCCAGTTGAGCTTACGTAGACCTCCACCTGGTTGTTTCCCCTTTAGACTTCCAGAACCGCTACCACCTCGACCCCCAAATCTAGATCCTCCATCTCCTCCTCCGGCTCGGCCTCCGCCACGGCGCCCACGACTTTGATCTCGATCTCTGCTGAACCTGTCAGTGAGAATAAATATGTTTCACATAATCAGAAAACAGTTTTTGCTCAATTTTTATCCACAGAATTTTCAGTAGTCGCAAAAGCGATGAGAGGCTACAGATCTCTACCGACACTGTACAGACTGATTACATCACGATATAGACGTAATTATAATCAGATTCAGAGCATAATTGATGGAAAAATTTCACGTCCAAAGTCTCACTTACATCACAGGAACAAGTAAAGTGTCAAACACTTCGTAAAGAGACGTGAAAATTCCGACCAAAGGAACACAGGAATTATAGGCGGCGAGAACAGACCCGCCTCGGACTCACTCGATCGATAATCTTTGTTAATTTAAAAACAGCTGTCACAAGTACCAACGCCGACGTCTACGGAGTTCAGTAAATTTATAGGCACGTAAACTACTCGTATGGCGATTCCCAAGGTGCAGACAAATATTATTGCGACACGCTGAAAGCCTACCCCACGATGATCCTGGTGAATTGCACTTTTGCCATTTGACAAGTGAAGTTGAATACTGGCTCCGTAAACTGTTGCTATAGTAACAGCGTGGGCGAGTTCCATTATAACGATTTTTTAATACGATTTCAAAGGGGTGCGAAAGATGTCGCGGACCATCCCTGTAGATGCAATTCTGCTGCATGTAATTTGCAGCGTTTTTAACGTGGTGCGTCGTGGTGTATCACAGCTAGGCAAGGCAGCTAGAGATCGATACTATGGATTTCACAAGTCAAAGGTGCTGTACTAAAAAAATCGATTTTCACATTTCTTCATATCCAAAGATTCTATTCCCCTTCAGAAGACTGACGAATTTTATCGTGGAAAAAATTCCTATTCATAGACAAATAGCTGTTATAACATAGTTTTGATTGTTGGCTCACAATTCAAATGTTTGAATAATTCGTGATCGAGTTTTTTCGATATTTTT